>NC_091444.1:35701467-36301467 GCF_964237555.1 Oryctolagus cuniculus
TAGTACAGTGATTTGTGCCAGCAGCTGATGGTGTAAGGGGAATGGGAGCTGTTCTCAATGGGTAGAGTTTTAGTCTGGGTACTTGAAAGAGACCCGAACACTGATTGCACAACAATGTGCTATTTTAATACTACATATATGCACACTTCAGACTTGTTAAGGTGGTACATTTTGGAGGTTGGCATTGTGGCACAGTGGTTAAGCTGCCTCTTGGGACACTAGCGTCTCATATCTACTGAAATGCCCAGTTCAAGTTCCTGGTCCCTCTCCTTCTGATAGAGCTTCCTGCTAATGCTACACTGGAAGGCAGCAGGTGATGGATTAAGTGGTTGGATTCCTGCTACTCATGTCGGCATTTATATTGAGGGCTTAACTCCTGGCTTTAGCTGTACGCAGCCCTGGCAGCTCCAGGCACTTGTGAGTTTGAACCAGCAGATGTAAGATCTCTCTTTCTCATTCTCTTTCTCTGTCTCTCTGCCTTTCAAATAAAAGTAAATAGATCAACAAAATGTAAAAAAGGTATATTTTTGATATTATGGCAAAATATGCTTTAACAAAATTAAAATTTTAATAGAATTATGGACCTTAGAACATGATAACCATGAATTTGAGTTTCAAGCTGTTTAATAGCTGAGTAACCTTAGGGAAATCACCATCCACTCTGGACCCCTGTTTCCTTTGGGATAAAATGAAAATAACACGTTGCACATTATGGTGAAGATAAAATGAGCAACTGTGTGTAAAACACCTGGGATATAGTGCAGAGGTAAGCATTCCAGATAGCCACTTCTTTGATGACAGGTTTCAAGTCTAATGCCACACCAAAATGCACAGCAAATTGTGATTTTATTTTAGGAGTTTATTTTTATGAGTGCTTATGTCATCAAAGTTTTGGGAACGCAAACAAGCTGCCTTAAAGTCATCATTTAGGTGGACTCATAAAGAATGAATAGCTTGCTCACTTCTGTGACGGTGTGCACATTTCCAAATCAAACAAGGTCAGTTGCTGAAGCTGGTATTTTAAAACTTTGTTGGGGTGGGAGAGGTAGAGAAGGGAGGCCAAAACCAAAAGGTATATATGGACATGGGTTTTTTTCTATTCTATAAACGCATTTTTATAACATGCTGCACTGATGGCTTTGTGACATATTACACTGTCCCTTTCCATCACTCCTTTCCCTATCCTATGGGGTGGGACCCCACATAGGTCCATTATTTCATGAAGATCCAGAGAATCTAAAAATAAAAGAAGATGTGGGACAGCCTCTAGTATTACTTGTGCCACATCTTCTGCCAGCTTCAAGGAAGACTTCAGCTATAGAAAAGGGGAGTTTTTCTTTTGTCTTTGTTGCTACAACCTGAAATCTCTTATCAGAATCCAACCTTGTCTCTAGCCAAATGGCAAAGAATGACTATTTTTCAATGACTATTTAGGTCTAAAACCTTTGTTTATAGGGATTTATTTAGAAAAATAAAGTCTCAAAATAGAAGTCCAGGCTTATCATGTGAATGTCTTTTCCTACCAGTTTATAAGCAACAAACTGTTTGGTTTATTTTTTCCTTCTCCTGGAGATAGAGTACGTTCCAAGAGGAAGCTGATGTCAAATGTTTGGACAAACAGCTGAGATTTGAGGACCAGCTCTCCTGGGATGGTGGAGGTTTTCTTTATTACTTCACTAGTCTGGTGAGTTTTGGTTTTATAACAATTATTTTAGAAAAGGAGAAATATTTTCTTATCAGGAAAATACCTCTTTAATGTCTTTAATGGACTAAAGAGTTCATATGGGGACTAGAGTGCTCTATCGTCACTCTGGGCCTCCTAAACTTAGTATCTGTAGGGTACCCCTTTTTGCCTGTAGAGTTTCAGGTTTGTTTCAACAATATTCCCAAAGGGAGTGAACAAATGTCCAAGCTGACAACCACTACTCTAAATACTTAAAGCCACAGCCAAATATTTCTCTATTTACACCCAAAAAGGAGGAGAGAGGGCAGGGCAGGTTGCTGCAAAGTCATGTGCAGTATCAAGTGACTTTCTCAGAGACGGCAGAATCATCCACTCAGCATGGTGACAGCTGGGAGACAAGCCAGCTCCTGCATCCAAGCAGAGAAACCATCAGTGAGCAAGGACAACTGTGGGACACAAACATTTTTATTTTAACTTCTTTTTTTGCAAGCAGCTTACGCCTTGGGAAGATGGATATGTCTTACGAAGTTTCCAGTCAGTGACACAGAAACTATCACAGGACTGGGGTACTGATCTGTACAACAAAGACCTTTGGTGGAAGTTCTTGCCAGCACATGTGTGTGTGTGTGTGAGAGAGAGAGAGAGAGAGAGAAACTCAGAGAAGTTTCTGTAGTTCATACCCAAATTATCATGTGTAATAAGCCACTATAAAAAAAAAAAAAAAAAAAAAAAAAACCAGAGAAAGTCCTTGAACTAAATCTCAGATTCAACATGCTCACCTGGAATGGAGAGAAAAGAACTGAGGAGTGAGTTTGTTCTACCTAAAGTTCTTTCTTGAAAGAATGTGGAGAGATACAGAAAGATAACATCAGAGGATCAAAGCTGCCACATTTTTGTGGTTAGCTAGAGATTACAGTAGAGAGTGACAGAAATAAAATGTTAAAAACCTCCAACATTCCTATTTAGACACAGCTCCTCCCCTTTCTGGCCAAGGGACTGCTCTCTGGCAAGTACTGCCCAGGGATGATATATCAGTTAGCCAATGACCTAAGGGCTAGGACCTTGTAAAACAGCAGCAATAAAGAACAACAAGTTATAAACCCTGAATCCACAAGTGCCCCAGGAGACTTGCCTGCTGTGTTCCCTAAGTGGACAAGAGGACTGCAAGGGATCTTTCTGAAGCCAGCAGCTCTCAGCGTTGGGGTCAGGGAACAGCTCCACCTGTTGGCAAAATCCAGATTTGTTGTTTGGGGCAGGATAGACAGGGAAACAAATCTAGACTACATACAAGGAGAAATTGTCCTATCTCCCAGGGAGGATGAACTCTGGGCCATTATCTGAGTTGTCTTCCCTACGAAGCCTCTGTGGTGAGCATCAGAGTAAAAACTGGAAACCATGTTGGGCTGGGATGATGAGAGAGGCCAGGGAACTCAGCAAACCAGACTGTTACCCTTGACACCAATCGACCCCAAGAACAAATTTTCCCATTTTCTAGGTGTCTTCCTCCTTGTAAACAGATGAGAGTGTCTTCTCCATATTCAAAACTGATCAGTTATTTTCCAACTTATTTTATTAGTCCTGATCCCCCCCCCCCCCCATTATGTTGTTCCCCTCTCCCTTTCTTTCTGAAGTCAGAATCCAGGAAAATGCTGATTGTGCGTCTCAGAGGTCAGTTGGTGATTACTAAACCCATTTTCTTCTTCTGCCCTCTTGTGTGCTGTTGAACATGTAAAATAAGCTAAAGGATTATTCCATATCCTACAAAAGAATATGGTTTTCGTTTAAATTCTCTTCACTTTCAAAATTGAGATTGTGTCTCGTGGACACTGGAGATCCTCCATGTTGTACAGTATCTATGTCCAGACTCATCATCAGCCATTGACAGAGCCAGACGGTTATTGAGAATTCTGAGATACACCTGCCATCACTTGCTCTGAATAGTTTACTGTGAGTCCCTTGGCTGATGGTTGTCAAAGGTAAAAGCAAATCCTTTTATTTGTGATAATCTCCACAAACAGGACACTCTTACATCTACAGGGATGGCTTAGTCTTTTCTAGAGCTCTGGGTTAAATTTGAAACAACCACTGGGCTTTATATTAATATCAAGGCTCTGAAACCACAGCGGGTAATGACTCCACCAGCTGCTTTTCGTCGTCTTTAATAGTGACCTCTTTTTAGGAATAACTGCCACCTAATACCCCCTCTCAAATACAAGGTCAGAAGAGAGTCAGTTGGCTGATTTTTTCATTTATAAGCTGGGGGGTTGGGAGTTGGCACAAACTGGTTGTATCTATTTCACTCTTTGGGCTCTCCCTGTGCTGGTGCCTTAACATTTCTCTAACGAATACTGGTTGCCTCTAGTTGCAATATAATAATGGCACTATGTAAATCCTCCCTACTAAGGAAATACTGTTTTCCGGCCCCAAAACAAACACAAAAGCCATGTACTGATAATATCTTTGTTATGGATACTGGATCAGGATATTTAATGTTTTGTGTTTTACTTCCATCTCTGTCCATCAGTCATTTGTTTTTTCTCAGTTATGAAGTGTGTACAATTTCTGTCAATAGCAAAGCATCCATCCAGCCTTTTAGGAGGAATGCTGGCTTAGTGAGGTCAAAGCATTTGCTTCTGAAGTGATGGAATTTTTGCAATCAAGACATGGGAGCAGATCCTGGCCGTTCTGACATCTGGGACAAGGGTCATCCAAGTGCAAGCACATATATGAATATGCAGTGGAGGTTACCCCCATGCAGAGAATGGCCCTGCAGAAGAAATAACTCAAAATAAGGTACTTGGTTGCAGATGGTTCCTACCCTGTTGGAGCTGTTACCTTTTACACCCTGACCATTCCTCCTGGCATTTCAGACTCAGACACTGGGGGCAAGAAACTCCTGTGCAGTTGAAGGTCAACTACCAACATGGAATTATGCCACTAAGTGGATCATGGTGCCCTTGACATAACTGCAATTCAGGCTCCTCATTTTCCAATCCTTGTTTATGTGAAGGTTCTTCAAAAAGTTCATGGGAAATGCATAGTATGAAAAGAAAACTATGCACAACTTTATAAAAGCTCTCCAAATAAAAATAACTTTTAGTCCCATTTTCCATTACATTTTTGAAGTCGTGTTATAAATAACTGACTGAAAAATCATTAGTAAACACATTTATTTGTTGAATTACAAATTATTTAGGAATGTAGGCTTTGAAGTTGGAGATTTGTGCATTCATATTTTATCGTGTTATTTGCTAGCTGGACTACAGCACCTTCACTGAGCCTCATTTTTCTCATCAGGAAGATGTTGTTGCTAGTTACCTTTACTTTATGCAGCTCATGTGAAGATTAGGAGATAATGTATTAAAGTGAAAATGTGATGTCTGATATATATTTAACATTCTGTGTTAGGGCTTTTATTATTAATAATGCTGTAATTTTATGGTTATTAAAATTATTAGATTTTGGCTGTTCTATCCTATGTCATAATGTAGTTCTGTTTCACTCTTATGCTGAGTACCTAAGAAATAAAATAACCGCAATAAGCAAATTCATTTATTTTTTGTTTTAGCTATGTGGACATAATCCCACCCACAAGTTGTCAGGCTTCTCTTCCACAAACATTTCTTAGTAACTCGTGTTCAGGGACCTGATAATGTGGAAACAATTTGGCCTGTTGAAATAGACAAAGTCTTATTGTCAAATATCAGATTTAGCCTTCTCCTATACTGTGGGGGTGAGCAGAACTTTCTAGCCTTCATGAAAATATTGCCATCACCAAGAACAATTTTCTGGTGGAAAAAACCTAGGGAAAAGACATTAGCAAATGTCCACACTGAAATATGAAAGCATCTAAGCTTGAGTATGAATGGTATGTAAGCATTATGAAAGTGGAATCTAATTCTGTACTGAAGAGTTTTCTTTTTTGGACACTGCATGGAAACTTTGCAATAGAGAAAAAATACTACTCTGATAGATTTTTTTTTCCTGAGAGAGGTCAAAGGTACAATTAATTACTTCTTTTTTTTCCCTTTCATTTGTTGAGGCATATGGGAGCAAAGGGGGAATTTCTGTGTTTTAAGATTTGTCTACGCAACATGCATGCAGGTATGTACACCTTCCCAATGAGGGGAGACTCCTCCTGGGTGATTTAGGGCTGCTTACAAGGCACACTTACAATTATCCTGCTCCAGGCTCTCATTTTTTTTTCCAGGCTCTCGATTTCCAAAACCCATATGTTGTGATTGATATGAAGCGCTAAATGTTTTGCTGCACATGTGTATTTAATAGACGCAAATTTAGAAGAAATCATTCAAACTGCCAGTGTATTTTCATCAGCATCAATATCATCACGTTAATTCTTTTTCCAAGTTGGTGGTGAATCCAGGCTCCTTGAAATGGATGATTGACAGGGCTGGCTGCAGTCAGCTGTGATGAGCACAGGTGCTCACTTGGCTGCTAGGCCCTGTGAACGCAGCCCCATAGCCTAACATTTGGGCTGCAGGGGTTTCTCTTGATGTTTAGTACTCACTCTTCCACCAGTACAAAGCTCATGTCTTTTGACAGCTCCATGCTGTTGTCCCTGTGTGTGAGACACAGAATCTGAAGAGGTCATGGGGCAGGTGATCTCTGTTTCCAGCCCCACAGGAGAAGGCTGCCAATGGGCTGCGCTTATGTTACAATCACTGCAACTCTGCTCCTTCTCGTGGAGGTCGATGTAAAAGTTTTGCTTAGTTCTTCTCACCCTTTAGTCTTTTTAGCAATAGTTTTTTTTTTTTTTTTCTGGTTTGCTCCCTAGAATTCATTTTCAATGTATGTGTTGTTCTTCTGCCTAGCTTGTTCCCTTCAGTCTTAGATAGACCCAATATCACCTGAGGGGCATTCTACTATCTACTTTCCTTACCAAGATCAGACGTGGAGATTTTTGTTTTTATGAGCTCTACTTTGAGGCTGCCAGAGAACTAACCTGCTAGTAAGGCATATTCATACATTCTTTTGTGTCTTACAGAGGCCCTTTGGAACTTACATTACTATTACAGTACTGTTATTTTACACACAGAGACTGTAATCCAATGAGGTTGGCTTTGCCTAAGGCCACATAGCTACTGATTCAATCAGGAGCTGAACCTAAAACCTTTGCCTCAAGTGGATGCTAGCCCAGAGTCCTGAGTTCTTTTTTTTAAAAAACTTTTATTTAATGAATATAAATTTCCAAAGTACAGCTTATGGATTACAATGGCTTCCCACCCATAACATCCCTCCCACCCACAACCCTCCCCTTTCTCGCTCCTACTCCCCTTCCATTCACATCGAGATTCATTTTCATTTCTCTTATATACAGAAGATCAGTTTAGTATATATTAAGTAAAGATTTCAACAGTTTGCACCCACATAGAAACACAAAGTGAAAAATACTGTTTGAGTACTAGTTATAGCATTAAACCACAATGTACAGCACATTAAGGACAGAGATCCTACATGAGGAGTAAGTGCACAGTGACTCCTGTTGTTGACTTAACAATTTGACACTCTTGTTTATGGCATCAGTAATCTCCCTAGGCTCTTGTCATGAGTTGCCAGGGCTATGGAAGCCTTTTGAGTTCGCCGACTACAATCTTATTTAGACCAGATCACAGTCAAAGTGAAAGTTCTCTCCTCCCTTCAGAGAAAGGTACCTCCTTCTTTGATGACCCGTTCTTTCCACTGGGATCTCATTTGCAGAGATCTTTCATGTAGGGTGTTTTTTTTTTTTTTTGCCAGAGTGTCTGGGCTTTCCATGCCTGAAATACTCCTATGGGCTTTTCAGCCAGATCCGAATGCCCTAAGGGCTGATTCTGAGGCCAGGGTGCTGTTTAGGACATCTGCCATTCTATGAGTGTTGTGTATCTCGCTTCCCATGTTGGATCGTTCTCTCCCTTTTTTGTTCTATTGGTTAGTATTTTCAGACAGTGGTCTTCTGTATGTGATCCCTTTGGCTCTTAGTCCTTTCATTATGATCAATTGTGAACTGAAATTGATCAGTTGGACTAGTGAGATGGCATTGGTACATGCCTCCTTGATGGGATTGAATTGGAATTCCCTGGTATGTTTCTAACTCTGCCATTTGGGGCAAGTCAGCTTGAGCATGTCCCAAATTGTACATCCCTTCCCTCTCTTATTCTCACAGAGTCCTGAGTTCTGAACACAGATTGATATACAAGCGGCCGGCGCCATGGCTCACTAGGCTAATCCTCCGCTTTGCGGTGCCGGCACACCAGGTTCTAGTCCCGGTCGGGGCGCCAGATTCTGTCCCGGTTGCCCCTCTTCCAGGCCAGCTCTCTGCTGTGGCCAGGGAGTGCAGTGGAGGATGGCCCAAGTGCTTGGGTCCTGCACCCCATGGGAGACCAGCCATGGGATCCTGCCATCGGATCAGCGCGGTGCGCCAGCTGCAGTGCACCGGCCGCAGCGGCCATTGGAGGGTGAACCAACGGCAAAGGAAGACCTTTCTCTCTGTCTCCTTCTCTCACTGTCCACTCTGCCTGAAAAAAAAAATAAAAAAAGATATACAATCATGCGTGTGGTTCCTCCTGTACCAGATGTTCTTTCCAGGTTTGGGGGCAACACAGAGGCTGGACAAGCATGGAGGGTGGACAGACCACCAAAACTGTAGGAGCAAGCGGGGATTAGAAACTGAGAGGCGAGGAAGAAGAGATCACAGATCCAAAGAGAAATGTCAGTATCTCCCAAACCAACTGAGCACGAAAATGTGTCAAATATGAGTAGCAGATAGAAGTATCAGTTTGTGAGTGAGTAGAACAGAGTGAAGACTGCAGGTGAGCATGGCAGGCCATGGTCCAGAGCAGTGGCCTAGAGTCAGCTTCACTGTTTGAGTCATAATCATATTTCCAAGGGTAGGACTCAGATCTTTCCAAGCAGCAACTATGTAAGTTGACATTCATGTGTTTTGGTATTTCTGTGGCATTGAATTTATAATTTCGGAAAGATCAGCGGGCACTGGGGTCAGCTGTACCCTAGATATCTGCTAATGTTATTTAGGAGATACTGGTAATGTGAAGTCACTCATCTAATCTCCCCAATCCCCGCCATCTCCCAGTTAAGAGACGATTCAAGAGACGTATTTACCAAGCTGGGCTCCAGACTCCATGCTTATTTTTATGGGATCCTTTCATTTTTTGGTTGGTTCCCAATGTATAGTTTCCAACCAGGCCTGGTTTACAAGCATAGAATGTATGAGATCTGCTTATGAAAAACAAATACTTTCACCTGGTACCATCCAGAGTCCTAAAGGGAAGAAAATGCTATAGGAAAGATTCAGCTCTCTTCCCTGGAGAGGCCAGGGCATGATGAACCTCTAACTTACTATGAGGAATTTACCTTGCCCTATTGGATTCTTAGTAGAGAACAATGCCTCCTATCCCAAAATATTGCCAGTGGACTGGGATGGAACTTGAGGCTTCTGGATTGACTTATTGTCTAATAGAAATCCCAGGTGTTACCCAAGAAAGACTGATCTAGCCGTATTTGCATAACTATATGACTTGTTCTGATTCAACACTGATTCCTGTATTCATTAATTTTTTTCATAAGACATTTATTGAATTGCAGTGTTAGTCTTGAAGGAAAAAATCCAAATAATTACTTCTCCTTGGTTTGCACTGCACATTGATCCAGCTGCTTTGAGGAAACCTACCTCTACTTTGATGGTACTGCTTGTATACTCCCTGAAATATCATGAGAAGAAGGGAAACTTCTGAATCCCTGATGATTAGCACAGTACTTAGAACACAGAAGGTGCTTAGTAAATATTGTTGGTTTCAGCAGAAGCACTCTATTGTTGGTCTCTCCTCTGCAGCTCGTGACACAGATATGCAATTTGATGGAGATAACAGAAAGTAGTCTGGGCAGTGCTGAAATTAGGTACTAAGTGCAATGATGATCAGTGTAAGTACCAGCAGGTTAAACTCCTCCTCCTAAGATAAGGAAGACTGTCTTCTATCACTAGAATCTGAATTCCTTTCCCTTCTGCTTTCATTGACTCTTGCGTTCATTCCATATTTATTTATTTATTAATTATTTCAACAGATTCCATAATCCAGAGACAAATTTGATGAATCTTTTGGTGTTTAACATTTGTTCCTTACCTTTCTGGAACTAAAGTATTCCTGCTTTTTTTTTCTGAGACTTTGAGATCACTTAGGACTGCTATTTTAATGAGTAGTCTTCGGGTGAGCAGAGCTCAGCAAAAACATTATAAATACATGACACAGGGAAATTGGCCATTCAGTTCTCTGAATTTGCTAAAGAGTCAAAGACAGAGGTCCCTATATACCAGGCACAATAAAATGCTCATTTTTTTCAGGGTATTATAGAGGTGTTGTAAACTCATTCTGAATTATATTACCTTCAAGCTATTTCAGTGGAAAGTCCCCAGGCACTTCTTGGCTTTCTTTTTATCTTTATCATCCTGATTCTTGGTAATTTCTTAAATATTTTCATTTTTGAAATAATAAAACTTCTAGTGGATTCCAAGATTCCTTCTGTCTTTCTTGACATGTTTTTAGTGAAATACAGCATCATGGTCAGGATGACCTCTTATTCTTTCTAAAGTTTGGGCAGTTATTATTCCTTGGCTCTTTCTTATTCCCAGATTCTGGCTAATCTTTGCCAATTTTCATTACATTCTTACTGAAAAAATTGAACTAATATCTCAAGGCTTCTATGGTTTGAAAATGATATTTGAAATTTCCCTGGCAACTTTCTGATCCCAAAGTAAACTTATTCTTCAGATTTACATGTGAGAACAATGTCTAATTTCCAAAATGAAATCTTAGGAGATATAGATGTGAGTCACTTTTGCTTTAGCAAAGACTTTCAGTGGGATTGGCAGCTCCTTGGTTTCTGGCTAACTATCCTGGAAATGACTTCCATAATGACTAATTTTGCCAGGTGGCTGTATAAGTCAAGATAGACAGCACTTGGTGATCTCTAGATTGTGAGACAGCGCTATGGAGGATAGGTGTCAGGAACTGCTGAATGGCCAAGGAAGTTGAAGTGGACCCAGATGAATCTTGGGGATCTGGAGCATCCCAGCTAGTTCTGACTTATTCTGAAGGATCTCGGCGGTTCAGATAAAAGCAATACTCCCTGCACCGTATTTCAGGACCCTTGGGGGTACCCTTCAGATTCTCTAAGCCAAGGAACTGAATACAATAGTCATGCCCTTGTGATAAACCCCAGTTCTGAGCCAAGACTGAAGCAGTTCAGAAGCTAGTTTCACAAGTTTGAAAAGTCAGGATGGGTTTCCTTTTGCTAAAATGTTCTAGGATGAAAAGAATGTGAAAGTAGAGTTAGTGGGCTGAGGATGAAAGGATGGGTATGATGTGGGGTTGAAATGTCTTATAAACACATGATTGGAATTTTCCCAAGTGTACTGGATAAATGTAAAAGGAAGCAACAGTTTTCATAAGCACTCCTTCTGTGTCCATCAAAATGCTACATTCTGTTGCTATCAAACCTGTGGAAGGTTTAGCTGGTGTGTTGGTTCATCTTCATCTTTTTCATAGGCACCTGTGATCAAGGAACCGTATTCATTACATGCACATGAACTATTAGGCAGAAAAGTAATGCTTGTGATGTTTGTTTCATATTTTTGGTTCCTGTTGCTGCCAGAGATGAGAACTAAATTACCCAAAGAGTTTCACAATCTGCTTGTCTTGATCTGAAAAATGGTGACGTTGGCCATTTAGTTGAGAAAGAAATGGTATCTGAATGGGCAACTGTGAGTTCCTGGAAATAACATGGGATTAGGATTGGGAAGATCCTTGTTAGAGTAAATTTATGGTGTTTATTAACTATGCACTCTTGTCTTAATTTCTTAATCTCCCTGAATCTTAATTTCCTCAACTCTTTTTTTTTTTTATTTAGTGAATATAAATTTCCAAAGTACAGCTGATGGATTACAATGGCTCCCCCCCCATAACGTCCCTCCCACCCGCAACCCTCCCCTTTCCCACTCCCTCTCCCCTTCCATTCACATCAAGATTCATTTTTGTTTCTCTTTATATACAGAAGATTAGTTTAGCATACATTAAGTAAAGATTTCCTCAACTCTTAAATGGATATACTAATACCTGCCTAACAAGATTGTTATAAGCATTAAATGAGATAAAGTATATAAAAATGCTTTGCAAATTTAATGAACATTTAAGCTTAAGTCAATTTTTATTCCAGGAACTCTGCCAAAGCATGGGAATAAATTGGTAAAGAGCACACTCTTGTGCCCTCAAGGAACTGGAAGTTTAAATAAGTGGGATATAAATGAATGATTATAATGATCATAATCCAATATGATAATATTTTAATAATGGTAAGCAGAAAGTACAGTGGGATTACAATGAGAGCAAAATGTCTGAGTTTGGAAACAAAAGATGAGTTAAAGATTGTCATGCAGATGTATTCATGAGGATTACCAGGGGGAGTTTGTCAAGTAGGTAGCATATTATAGGTATTACTACTCTCTAATATTTTTTTAAAGATTTTATTTATTTGACAGGCAGAATTACAGAGAGAGAAAGACAGAGAGAGAGAGAGAGAGAGAGAGAGAGAGAATGTTATAGACAGTGAGAGAGAAACAGAGAGAAAAGTCTTCCTTCCATTGGTTCACTACCCAAATGGTCGCAACAGCTGGAGCTGCGCTGATCCGAAGCCAGGAGCCAGGTGCTTCTTCCTGGTCTTCCATGCGGGTGCAGGGGCCCAAGCACTTGGGCCATCCTCCACTGCCCTCCCGGGCCACAGCAGAGGAGCAACCAGGACTAGAACCTGTGCCCATATAGGATTTTGGCGCCACAGGCGGAGGATTAACCTAGGGCACCACGGTGCCGGCCCCACCTACTCTCTAATATTAACTGTTATCCAAACTATTCACATAATCTGACCACATACAATTTTAAAAACTTACTTATTTTCATTTTATTTCCAAAGCAGAGAGACAGAACTTCTAACTGCTGGTTTACTCCCTAAATGCTTACAAGAGCCAAAGCTGGACCAGGCCAATGCCAGGAGCCTGGAACTCCCTTGGGTTCTCCCATATGAATTGTAGGAACTCGAGTACTTGAGACATCGCCTGCTGCCTCCCAGGGTGCACATTACAGGAAGCTGGATCAGAAGCAGAATAACTAGGAATCAAACCAGACACTCCAGTATTGGATGCAGTTGTCACAAGCAGTGACTTAACTGCTGCTCAGGAGATATAATAAAGAGAATTTAATAATGTAGCTTTGAAACTATTAACACAGATATTTGAATAAATGAAATCATAATACTAAATATTTAGGAATTTCTGTTTGGTGCTGGTGCTATGGCTTAGTGAGTTAAGCTACAGCCTGCCATGTTGGCATCTTGTATTTGCATGGGTTCTAGTCCCGGCTGCTCCACTTCTGATCCAGCTCCCTGCTAATGCACCTGGGAAAGTGGTAGAAGACGGCCCAAGTCCTTGGACCCCTGCAGTCATGTTGGAGACCTGCATGAAGCTTCTCGCACCTAGCTTCAGTCTGACCTAGCCCTGCCCATTGTGGCCATTGGGGGATGAAGCAGTGGATGGAAGATCTCTGTGTCTCTCTCTCTCTGCCTCTGCCTCTCCCTCTCTGTAACTCCACCTTTCAAATTAATAAATGTCTTTTTTTAATTTGTTCAACAGAGGTTTTTTTTGAGTTGAACTAGAATGAGGATGATGCAGTGAGGATTCATCTTGTAAATACCATAAATACGGTGCCCAGAGAAGACATCAGCTAATGTTGACATTGATCTTACTTAGCAAGTATCTGATATATATTAAGATATTGGATCACTCACTCTGGAGTTCCATACTGGCCATCAGAACTGTACCAACAGTACTCATTGAGGCAATGCAGATTTTCCTGGGAGCCCTTTCCTCCACCCACGTCTGCTTAGAAAATCCTACAGAACCCAGAATTAATACACACATTTGCTTTTCTTACTCTGGATCACCTATACATGCTGTGTGCCTACTGAAGCAGGGTGCACTTATAGCTGTGCACAAAATGAAAAGCCTTCTCAGTCCAATTAGATCAGGGGATTTACCTGTTTTTCTGTAGGTGGTTTAATTTTTAATGAGTGCCCTGAGGGTTGCACAGAGGAGCTGTGATATACCAAACAATCCTCCTGCCCTGCCCTTCTCACAGACTGCTTCTCTTAGCTGCCAGGCTCTCATGGGGGCCTATATCTCTACTTTAAAGAAAACAGAAGCATCTGGTGGTAATTTTCTTTTTTTTTAAACTTTTATTTAATGAATATAAATTTCCAAAGTACAGCTTATGGATTACAATGGCTTCCCACCCATAACATCCCTCCCACCCACAACCCTCCCCTTTCCCACTCCCTCTCCCCTTCCATTCACATCAAGATTCATTTTCAATTCTCTTTAGATACAGAAGATCAGTTTAGCATACATTAAGCAAAGATTTCAACAGTTTGCTCCCACACAGAAACATAAAGTGAAAAATACTGTTTGAGTACTAGTTATAGCATTAAATCTCAATGTACAGCACACTAAGGACAAAGATCCTACATGAGGAGTAAGTGCACAGTGACTCCTGTTGTTGACTTAACAAATTGACACTCTTGTTTATGGCATCAGTAATCACCCTAGGCTCTTGTCATGAGCTGCCAAGGCTATGGAAGCCCTCTGAGTTCACTGACTCTGATCATATTTAGACCAGATCACAGTCAAAGTGAAAGTTCTCTCCTCCCTTCAGAGAAAGGTACCTCCTTCTTTGATGACCCGTTCTTTCCACTGGGATCTCACTCGTGGAGATCTTTCATTTAGATTTTTTTCCCCCCAGAGTGTCTTGGCTTTCCATGCCTGAAATAGTCTCATGGGCTTTTCAGCTGGATCCGCATGCCTTAAGGGCTGATTCTGAGGCCAGAGTGCTGTTTAGGACCTCTGCCATTCTATGGGTCTGCTGTGTATCTCACTTCCCATGTTGGATCATTCTCTCCCTTTTTGATTCTATCAGCCAGTATTTGCTGACACTATTCTTGTTTATGTGATCCCTTTGGTTCTTAGTCCTATCTTTATGATCAATTGTGAACATAAATTGATCACTGGGACTAGTGAGATGGCATTGGTACATGCCACCTTGATGGGATTGAATTGGAATCCCCTGGTATGTTTCTAACTCTACCGTTTGAGGTAAGTCAGCTTGAGCATGTCCCGAATTGCACATCTCTTCCCTCTCTTATTCCCACTCTTATATTTAACAGCAATCACTTTTCAGTTAAGTTTCAGCACTTAAGAAGAATTGTGTATTGATTACAGTATTCAACCAAAAGTATTAAGTAGAAAAAAACAAAAAAATACTAAGAGAGATAACATATCAAGTTGCTCATCAACAGTCAGGGTGAGGGCTGATCAAGTCACCGTTTCTCATGGTGTTCATTTTACTTTAACAGGTTTCCTTTTTGGTGCTCAGTTAGTTGTCACCTATCAGGGAGAACAAGTGGTATTTGTCCCTTTGGGATTGGCTTATTTCACTTAGCATAATGTTTTCCAAATTTCTAACAGGGATCACTTTTCAGTTAAAATTTAAACACCTAAGAATAATTGTGTGTTAATTACAGAGTTCAACCAATTTACTAGAAGAAAAAAAATACTTAAATGGATAAAGTATTACATTGTACATCAACCATCAGGACAAGAGCTGATCTGAGCACCAAAGGGGAAACTTGTTGAAATGAAATGGACACTATGAGAAACAGTGACTTGATCTGGTGATAATTTTCTTTATGGATTTTTACAGTTGGTATTAGATTTTAGTTGAGGAAATGGACTCTTTGAGCATTAACATACTGTATTCAAGGTTACAGAACTGCCAGTTCAGTCTGATCCCAAAGCATGTGCCTTATCCACTACCCTCCAAAGCCTTGAAGGCACCAGAACCTTAATGACATACCCCCAGTTAGGCGTATTTGCAATATGTAACAGATACTTGGAAAATGGTGATGCTGATTCAAAGGACTATACCTAACTGTAGGTTGTTAAGCACTAATAAGAGAAGACCCTTTTTCACCTGGGGAAAGGGAGAGAAAGTCAAATTACATAATTTAACAGTTATTGCCAACTGCGTCTTTTGGCTCGCCTTTATAGTAAAGTACTAGAAAGAGTTGTCTAAACTTGCTGTTTCCAGTTTTTCCTAGCACAGTCTCTCTTAAACTCTCTGGTCAGGCTTTTGCCCTCAAACTCAACAAAGCAATGCTCTTGTTAAGATCATTAGTGAACACCATGTTGCTACATCTAATGGTCAGAGCTCAATCTTTTTTTTTTTTAAAGATGTTTATTTCTTTATTTGAGAGGTAGAGTTACAGACAGAGAGGGAGAGAGGGAAAGGTCTTCCATCCACTAGTTCATTTCCCAGATGGCCACAGTGGCCGGAGCTGGGCTGATCTGAAGCCAGGACCTAGGAGCGTCTTCCTGGTCTCCCCCCACATCGGTGCAGGGGCCCAAGAATTTGGGCCATCTTTCACTGCTTCCCCAGGCCATTAGCAGAGAGCTGGATTGGAAGCAGAGCAGCTGGGAAATGAACTGGCGGCCATATGGGATGCCAGCACCACAGGTGGAGACTTAGCCTATTATGCCACAGCACCAGCCCCCCGAGCACAATCATTATCTTCCTTAATGCACTGGTGCCATTTTCATAGAAGTAGTCCTTTTTTTTGGAAAGTTTTCTTCAATTACTGTTGCAGCAGCCAGTCTGTCTTTGTTCTCTTACTCATTTTTTTCTGAATCTTTTACATTTCCTGGGTTTCTAAATATTTGAGTTTGCTGGGATAAGCCTGCAAATCTTCTCTTTGTCAATATGCATGTAGTCTCATATCTTTAAATAGCTTTCAAAGCCAACAGTTGTTTTGAGTGTGGGTGGGTACAGCAGTGTCCAGCAGCAGATGGCACAGATAAGCCATGCAAAGGGCTGTCTCAGACCCAGTGTCTTCCACCTTTTTTACGAATGCTTCTGCTCTTCTGTTCTAGGGAAATACTTATGGCATTGTCGGAAACAACAAATAGGCCTGGAACATGTGGGCTGGGTCGACTTAGAATGCTGGAGGGGGCAAAAATGGACTTCTGCTGAGCTAGAGCTCCTTTTGGGGATGGCCCTGAGAGGAGGCGATGGGAGGATCCTTCCCAGGAGGCACATCTTGTCTCCCACTTTGAGTGGAGAGAGCAGTGGCCCTGTGTTCTCCCACATTAGATGTTCTCTTCCGCATGGACTCAGTGTTCTGTCACATCCCCAATCCTTTGTCAAAAGTGTTCCTTTAGAGTAACATGATTCTTCCACTCTGTCTTGCTGGAACAACATGCACTCTTTTTCCAAGATGGAGTTGAAATGTCACATTCAGAAAGTGGACATTTGCCCTAGCAGTTAAGATATGGGAGGCATGCATCTCATACATGCAGGTTTAATGTTGGGCTCTGCTCCCAGTTCCCACTTTCTGCAAGTGTGCACCCTGGGAGGCAGCATGATGGCTCAGGTAGTTGTGCCCCTCCCGTGTGGGAGACCAGGATTGAGTTCCCAGCTCCTGCCTTCTTCCTGGCTCATCCACAGTCATTGCAGGAATTTGGGGAAGTGAATCAGTGGATAGAATCTCTCTCTCTCTCTCTCTGCTCTTTGTCTCTGTCTCTCTCTCAGTCTCTATGTGTCCACCTTTAACTAATAACAAAAAGAAATGTAACCTTTTCCATGAAGCTTACCAAGGCTCCTGTAAACTGGATGTCCTGTCCTTTGGCTGATTATTTTTGTACTTATGTCTCTAGTGTAGCACTCCTTGCCTGTGTCTGCACTGATTCATTTCCCACATGGGGCTTTAAGCCCTTCAAGGGATGGGGACAAATAAAAAATGATTGAACAAGTAAACAGATGTCTAAATGCAATGTGCCTGAGGAAATGGATGGACTCCGAGGGAAATGCTGAGCCTTACAAGACCACTGTGTTTAAAGACAAATCAATGAGCCACCGTTTTCCCATTGCCATTTGGCCAAGAATCGGGATTTTGTCCACATTATCTTTCTTCACAGCTGACAATTCTCCTGTCCTTGGTCTCCTTTGACTTCTTTTTTTAATTCATCAGGGACAGAAGAGAAAGATCATTCTGGTATCTTCCAGTGCATCTAAGCCTTGGTAAGGGTCAACGGCTGCTGAATGTCCATCAGTGTGACCTCAGTACAGGTGTTCCTTGTCTAGAGTGCCTTCTAAGTGTCTGGACCTTTCATTTCCAACATTGCCCAGCAGCATACAAGGTGACTTTTCCAAGCAGCACAGATTTCACAATCCAGAGAGTCAAGCTCCCTCAGGACACTTTTACCAAGGCAAACTGCCAGTAAAAAGTTATTCCTATAAGAAAATTTGAAAATAAAATCAGAAATTCATAAGTGAAGCATATACTCCAGTATTTGCTGACCACCATGCCATGTGTATTTCAGGTCCCAACATTGCTCTGTTGAGAAGCAGGAGGTGGTAGTAGTGGTAGGAGAGTGGGATAGATCAGTGTTGGGGCAGGGAGATCATATTAGAGAGTACATGTGCTCTTAGGAAATAGAAACAGTGACATGACAGATGTGTTTGTGTTGAATATATGAGGTGGGGGACGCTTTAGAAGGCATATCATATTTGAAGGACATCTGAATATTAAGAGAAGCTAGCCCTACACACAGCAAAGGAAAAGAGCATTTCAGGCTGAGGGAACAGGAAATTGAAAGAATTTGAATTGGAAAGGTGTTTGGTTGCTCAAGAAGAAATAGAAGAATCAACATGGTTAAGTAGAAAATGAGGAAAGGTTCTCTGTAGAACAGGGTAAGTAGGCAGAGCCAGTGGTAAATATCAAATTGTGGGTCCTGGAAGTTTCCAGAATTGGAGGAATAGTTTCAGGAGGAAAAAGTACAGAACAACAGCTACAAAATTAAGTATTAATGACATTTGTTCACAATAAAAAAGAAATGAAATACCAATACTGGAGGGTTAGGGTTTTTTTTCTTCTTCTTCTGAAATAGCTGTAGGCAACTTACCAACAATGTTTCCTGATTGCAGCATGAGGTTCTCTCCTTGCTTAGTATATTCTACAGTCCCCAGTGGTCACAAGGGCTCATACATATTAGAGTTATAAAACTTAAACTTTATTAACTTCATGGTAAATCCACCTTTGAGCAGGAGCCAGGTGTAGAGGATTTTGTAAGAGATGGACTAAGGGAAATGGGAAAACACAAGAGGGTTTTAAGCCAACGTGATGCAAAAATATATATTATACCTGTGAGTAGTTTCTCTTACAGAGTGGGGAAAGATGCTAGAGGGGGGAATGGATGCGGAAAGGCCGACCAGAATTCTTTGTATTTGTTCAGTGTTATAGGCGGTATTCTAAGATGACCCTAAAATTCCTACTCCTACTCTCCTACACCTAAAATTCCTATGCAGGCCCTGAATCATTTGCTCCCTTGTATACATGCTGGTGTATTGCCTGCATGATTAGATTACATGGAAGTTAACTCTGAGTTACTTCAAAAAAGAAATTGTCCAGATGAACCTGACCTAATCACGTGAGCCCTTTCTAGGGTCTGTTCTAGGGTCTTGTTGAAGTCAGAAAGTCATAAGCGAGAGGGTCTTTAAAGGAGACCACACACCTTAGAACTGGGATAGCCTCTAGTTGCTGAATCTGATCTCCAGCCAATAACCAGCAGCTAACTGGGAACATCAGCCGTACAGTATCAAGAAACTAAATTCTGCCAACAACCTGCATAAGCCTGGAAGAGGCCTTGGAGCTCCCCGTGATGAGGACTCAGACTCCTTGATGTTCATCTGGTCAGACCCTGAACAGAAAAGCTTGCTGTGCCTGGACCTTCATCCACAGAAACCAGGACAAAAAATGTATCTTCAACTTTCAAAGTTGTGGTCACCTGTTGTGCAGTGATAGAAAAGTTAACATTTCCAGACAAGATGTAAAGATGACACCAACTAGGACACTGTCAGAGGCAAAAAGGGAGGTAAACAAAGGCAAAATGGAGCCATGGTGGGCTGGAAGAGGACGGAGTAGGGAAAATAAAGGAAGCAAAAATATTTTTTTTCAAATGCCACTGGATAGAGGTTTCACTGAGATGAAAAGGATTGAAAAAAAAATGTTTTTTCAGCATGCTTTTTTATTTTGTATTTATTCAACTCACAAGAGGTTGAAAAAATAGCACCATATATTTCACTTTGAAACATTAGAGATGGACGTGGTGGCACAGCAGATTAAGTCACTGCTTGAGATGCCCACATCCCACATTTGAGTGCCTGATTTGAGGCCTGGCTACTCTGTGCCTCCAATCCAGCTTCCTGCTAACACACCCGGAGGCAGCAGATGATTGTCCAAGTACTTGGGTCCCTGCCACACATGTGAGACATTGGTGGAGTTTCTGGCTCCTGGTTTCAGCCTGGCCCAGCCCCGGCTGTTTGGGAATATTTGGGGCTATTTGGAGAATGAACCAGTGGATGAAAGACTGACTCGCTCTCGCTCTTGCTCTCTCTCCATCAATTTGCGTTTCAAATCAATCAATCAATCAATCTTTACAAAAGAAAAGTTGAATTTGAGATGCTCTGGTGAGTTCTAAGATCAGATAGGAAATGGCACATAGGAGACGGAACCTCAGGAGCCAGGCCCACACCGGAGATGTACATTGCTAGTGTGGATTGTACTGAAAGCCACAGGATGGAAGGGGCTCCCTTGGGGAGACAGTGGAGCTAGAGAAAGAAGACTGGAGGCTGAGTCCTGGAGCAGGCCTGTGCTGAGTTTGAGCAGGAAAAAGAGAGCCAGCAAAGGAGTCTGGGAATGATTGCTCCCTGAAGCTGGAGGGAAACCAACACGAGGAGGAAAGCTTTATTTCCAAATTTCCTGTAAATCCCTGTAGTTACTTTAAGACTCTTGATTTCAAATATATGTATTTACTTGAGGACCACAAAAGAGTGGAACAGGGATTGGAACAGGCCTCCTGAGATTTATTTAAGTCTCCAAAGTTTCTGTGAATGACAAATTGGGGTTAAAACACCATATTTGGATGATTTAAGTGTAAATGAGGAGAAACATATGGATTATATTTCCTTCCAATTGCATATGAGTTTAACAATTAAGCACAAAAAGGTGCTTGGGGCAAAAGGCTTACTGGGGCTTTATTAAATCCAAAATATGGAAACAGTGGTTAGAGAGTCAGCAAGTTCACCAAGTGGTCCCAGGTTGCTGTGTGAAGTTGAATCTGGATTTTGTTCTCTCCCTTCCTTCATCTGTCCAGGTTTCACCCTGTCTCTGTCCTTTTTTGTTCCTGATTTTTTTTTTCTGTTTTTCCTGGTGTTCTCCCCGATCCATGTCTGGACTCAAGCTACCATCTGGGTGCTTGTGACATCTTGAAAGCACATTTCCCAGCTGTCTAAAAGCAATAGCCAGAGTCCTCTTCTGGGCGTAGAATTCCACCAATGATTTCCAATTTGAGGGGAGAAAAAAAAAAATCAGTAGCAGGTGTTGCAGCTCTCCAGGGAGTGTTGTTTATTGTGGCTGTCCTCTAGAGAAGCAGTACGACTTGAGCTCCACTGGATAATATATTGGTTCATATAATTTTCATGTTGACCTTTCCTTTATTTATTTCTCTGGCCTTTCTACTTGTACTTTGGCCCCCAGCTTGCACTTTGCTAGATAAGTTTGATGCAAAGGAATTAAAAGCCGTTTTCCATTTGCTGTTAAGTGAGGCTTAGGAATGCGCTCATAGCTTAGTAAAAACATTGTCTGATGACAGAACTTACATAATCCTTGTGGAGCAGAGGGGGATGTGGGCAAAGTGGTTTGTCTTGCTCCATGAAGTTTTGAAAGAAGCAGTAGTGGGGATTGAGATGAGAATGTTGGCTGAAGTGGAAACCAAAACCGAAGTGAGCAGATAGGTTTGTGACTACTGTCATTTAAAAGTGGAGGCTTCCAGTCTGAGTCCATGCAGGCTGCTCTAAGACAACTGAGAGGCTTTCTGCGTCTCAGCACCAGCCCACGTCTACTAGAGGAGAAAAACTCATTAGGAATGGCAACTGAGTGGATTCTAGGGCTGCACCTACTTCAGAAGCCAAACTGCAGTCACGTGAGTGCTCCTACACGCAGAGGAGTCTGGGAAATGAGTGGCGGCTGTGTTCCGGGAAGGGAAAATGCTGGGAGTCTGGCTCCAGAAATCATCTGAAAAGTGAGTCTCCTCCTTTCCTTTGCAAAGGCGCCTTGACTTTTTCACTTAATAATGTGTGTTGGTCCTTTTGTCACAGCATGTGAGGAAAGTGTCTCCAATCTCTTAAACATGCAACATGTGCCATTTCTATTGAATCAATTTCCTGTGGATGACAACAGCAACAACAACAACAACAACAACAACAACAACAAAACCAAAAAACAAGAAATTGAGTGTTGGAAGAATGAGTAGCTTGTTAACAACAAAAATTGCTTTCTCACAGTGCCAGAGTCTGGGGAATCTAAGATTGGTATTGGCAGATTTAGTGTCTAGATAGGGCTTGGTTCATGGCCGGCACCTTCTCTCTGTGTGCTGCTGAGCTGGAAGGGCAGATGGCAGCTCTCTGGCACTTCTTTCATTAGGATACTGATGTTGATCATGATGGTGTCATCCTTATCTAATCACCTTTCTGCAGCCCCACCTCTTGATACTGTCACATCAGAGCTTAGTCTTCAGCATGAGAATTCTTGCTGGTCCTAAGCACTCAGGTCACAGGACTCGGGGAAATATCATAAGGAATTAGGGAGAAGCATACAGGCTAGGACCTTTGAACAGAATGAAGTAGTACATTCAAATACTGCCCCTGCCCTCCGTGCAACTTATAGGGAATGTCTGTGGTGGAGTCCAAGAGTCCAGGGGACTTAACATGGCACAGGAGAAAGGCGAATGATTTTTTAGTTGTCATTTTTAAATACGCAGCCTCATGAACATTAGTATTTTATACAGTTTTGTAGATATCACCACACTTCAGATAGAAGCTCATCACATCAAAAAATTCCCTTTCACCCCATTCAACATTCACCCTGATTTTCAGTCCAAGAAACCACTCATCTGTCTTCTATCGTTGGAGATTGCCATAGCTTTATAATTAGATAGAAATGGAATCCTGCAGTGTATGTATTGCTTTTTCAGGGACCTGAATCCCTACACTCCACAAGATTATTCTGAGAGGCTTCAGGTTGTCACCTGCAATCATATTTTGTTTATTTTTATTTCTGTATAATATTCTGTGGGATGCAGCTATTTTTGTTCACCAAGGGATAGACATATGGGTTGTTTTCATTTTGGGATTATTTTGAATAATGTGCTGTGAACATTGCTATACAAGTCTCTGAATGCAAGCTTTCATTTTTTTTTGGTATGTATCTATGAGTGGAATTGCTGTTTTATACAGTGGTTCTATGTGACTGTTGGAGGAACTTGCCAAACTGTCGCATAGTGATTGTCTGTAACATTATCTTCTTATGTCACATCAGCAATGCCTGAGGATTTTAATTTCTATATATTCTTGTCAATACTTGTTAATTTATGTTTTTGAGATGTCATACTGATGGGAGATAATTGATACCATTATAGTATTGATTTTCATTTCTTTGGAGATTAGTGATGTTGAGCATCTTTTCATGTGCTTATTGGCTATATATGTATCTTCTTTGGAGAAACGTCTACTGAAGTACTTTTCCCATTTTTTTAATTTTTTTTTGTTGTTGTTGTTGATTTGTGACAGATTTTGACATTTATCCATGTTAGTATGCCTTTTAGGACCAATTAATATGTATTTGATATATTGGAGATAATTAATACAGAGCTTCAAGTCTTAGAGCCTCTATACTTAACATTTGTCCAGATTTTTGAAGGTTGTGAAGTTGAAAAATGAGAAATTTAATCTTCCAACATTTTTATTTCCTATGTTATCAAAACATATATGTAAATATATAGATATATATATATACAGATATAGATTTATATAGACATGTGTATTTGAGGGGTAGTGAGAAGGTTCATTTTTTATTTGGTATAATTTCTCATTTAATATATTTCCAGTATTCTGGATCACTTAAATATGATTTTTTTTTACAGGAAGAGTTAGACAGTGAGAGAGAGACAGAGAGAAAGGTCTTCCTTTTTCTGTTGGTTCACCCCCCAGATGGCCACTAAGGCCAGCATGCTGCACTGATCTGAAGCCAGAAGCCAGGTGCCTCCTCCTGGCCTCCCATGCGGATGCTGGGCCCAAGCACTTGGGCCATCCTCCACTGCACTCCCGGGCCACAACAGAGGGCTGGACTGGAAGAGGAGCAACCGGGACAGAATCCGGTGCCCCAACTGGGACTAGAACCCGAGGTGCTGGCACCGCAGGCGGAGGATTAGCCTAGTGAGCTGCGGCGCCAGCTCCCATCTTTCTTACAGTGATTTTCTTTCTCCCATTTTACAAAAGACACACCACCCATCTGCCTAATCTACAAGGCTCTAAACTAAAGAACAGTTCAAAATATAGGTGCCAACACCACAACATTAGCCAAGGCACTATAATTCAAAGCAGGGTCTTTGTTTCATATAGTTTTTTTATCAAGTGAGAAGTGGAAGTGACTTTCATCATGATTTTCTGAACTGAATTAATATTGTAGAGTGGCATGCTTGGAGTCACAGTTGCCTCTTCCATTTCTTGAATAATCTGAGTCGTCTTTACTTCTTTCTCTCTTTCCTGCCTTTCCTCCTTTTCTTCCTTCACCACCACCTTCCTGCTTTTCTGCCTTTCTACCTTCCTATTGGAATATCCAATTTTTATAAAAAATATATAAGAGTGGGAATTTGATGTAGAGGTTATGATGTTGCTTGGGATGCTTATATCCCATATGATAGAGATGAATTCGAACGTTGGCTCTGTTCTGATTCCAGCTTCCCGCTACAGCTTCCTGCTAATGCACACCTTGGGAGGCAACAGGTGATGCCTTAAGTGGTTGGGTTCTACCACCCATGCAGGAGACCCGAATAAATTCCTGGCTCCTGGCTCAGGTCTGGCCCAGGCTCAACTAAACGCTGAGATCTGAATGTTTCTGTTCCCCTGCCCCAATTTCAGATGTTTAAATCCTAATCCCCCAGGGAATTCTATTCGAGATGGAGTCTGGGAAGTAATTAGGTTATAAGAGTCACAAGCCCTCAGGAATGGGAATGGTTTTGTTTTGAAAGATGCCTGGACACCCCATGTGCAGTTGCAGTAAAAAGACAGCCATCCATGATAGACCCTCACCATAGGCAACATCCACCAGTGCCTTAATTGTGGACCCTCCAGCCTCCAGAACTGTGAGAAGCACCTTGTCTGTGGTGTTTTGGTATACTAGTCCCAAAGTGCTGAGATAAAGGGTGGGAGTGTGAACCCAGAGGGGGATGAATCTCAGGGAAGTAATGTGGACTGCATAGCAAAGGAAGCTTGAGGAGAAAGGGTGCATAGTGAGGAGCAGCTTGTTCTGGGCAAAGACAGGATAGGAGTCTTGGGAGAAGGGAGTTCATGTGAATAAGAGAAAGAGGTGGGGTAAGGACACCTGACATGGGCTGAACGTGAGTTCCTCTTTTCCACCATGTATTCGGTGCTTGTCTTTCACAGTCCTCTCAAAGTACTGAGCCCCTGTGGTTTCCTGAGCATGTCCAGTGTGGTGTCATCTCCTACTTACGTATACCCTCCCCAGCACAACAAGGATCCCCATGCCTATCATATGTGTAGGTCTGTGTGACAGCCATTACAGCAAAGACACTGAATAGTTCTACAACCACCAGACTCCATCATGCTGGATATTAAAAACAACACCCTGCTGCCTCCCACCTCTCCATCCCTTGCCCTGGCAAATACTAAGTCATCCTCCACTTCTATTTTTTCTTTTCACAAAAGTTGTGTGAGGGAGGTCTTCATTTTTTATAACCATAGACTTTCTTTTATGCTTATTTTTTTCTAAAAGTTTTACAGTTTTACATTTTACATTTAAGCCTGCAATTTTGACATTTTTTAGGGGTAAGGTTTAGTTTGAGATTTTGTTTGTTTTTTTCAACCTGTGCATATTCTTTTGCTATAACACCATGCTTACTATTTTCTATGGCTCCTGAAGTCATGCAGATAGTTAAGGCTCAAAGTCATAAACTGATGACACTAAGAGCAGAAATTTAGTTCAATTATGAATTAAGTTGGCGGTCCTTAGGCCATTGGAAGCTTGCCCTCAGGAGATATTTTCACCAGAAGATGGTTTATAAATGTCTGCCATCGCCATTCTCCTACCTCACTAGACAGCTGAACCAGTGGGGCCCAGCCTGCTCTATCTTGGACTGTGAACCTCCAAAAACTATAAGCCAAAATAGACCTCAAATAGCTAAAGCAATATTGTACAACAAAAGCAAAGCTGGAGGCATCACAATACCAGATTTCAGGACATATTACAGGGCAGTTGTAATCAAAACAGCATGGTACTGGTACAGAAACAGATGGATAGACCAATGGACAGAATGGAGACACCAGAAATCAATCCAAACATCTACAGCCAACTTATATTTGATCAAGGATCTAAAACCAATTCCTGGAGCAAGGACAGTCTATTCAATAAATGGTGCTGGGAAAACTGGATTTCCATGTGCAGAAGCATGAAGTATGACCCCTACCTTACACCTTACATCTTACACAAAAATCCACTCAACATGGATTAAAGACCTAAATCCATGACCCAACACCATCAGATTATTAGAGAACATTGGAGAAACCCTGCAAGATATTGGCACCAGCGAAGACTTCTTTATTATAGAATCCTTGAGATTTTCTACCCATGTGCTTGTAGCACCTATAAACAGGGATAATTTTATTTCTTTTTAATATGTATGCTTTTTATATTTTTTTGCCTTCTTTCAGTGGCTAAGCCTTATGGTGTTCTGTTGTATAAAAACAGAAAGAGTAAACATTCCTGCTTTATTCCAAATCTTAGGGGGATATATTTAGTCTTTTTTTTTTTTAAATACTCATTATCAGATTGAGTTAATTCTCTTGTTTTTCCTAATTCACTAGATATTATTTTTTAATCATGAATGAGTATTAGATTTTTTGTAAAACTCTCTTTCTCTAAGGATATGATCATTTGACTTTTCTTCTTTAGTTTATTGGTATGGTATGTTCTTAGTTTAGTTTTTTTTTTTTTGTTTTTTTTTTGTTTTTTTGTTTTTTTTTTTTTTTTTTTTGACAGGCAGAGTTAGACAGTGAGAGAGAGAGAGAGAGAGAGAAAGGTCTTCCTTCCATTGGTTCACCCCCTAATGGCCGCTACGGCCGAAGCTATGCTGATCCGAAGCCAGGAGCCAGATGCCTCCTCCTGGTCTCCCATGCGGATGCAGGGGCCCAAGCACTTGGGCCATCCTCCACTGCCTTCCCGGGCCACAGCAGAGAGCTGAACTGGAAGAGGAGCAACTGGGACTAAAACCCGGCGCCTATATGGGATGCTGGCGCCACAGGCGCAGGATTAACCAAGTGAGCCACGGTGCTGGACCCCTGCTCCACTTCTAATCCAGTCTCTGCTGTGGCCTGGGAGAGCAGCAGCAGATTGCCCAAGTCCAATTCCTTTTATGATTAACATTTATGTAGTATGTCTTATTTTTTAAAATAATGCAATCTATATTATTGAATTGGAAATTAATTTCTTATAAATAGCATATAACTTGGCCTTTTTTTTCTCAATCCCCTTTACCAATCTCTGCCTTTTAGTTGGCATTTTTAGGCATCTGCCTTTCAAGTAATGATATATTAGAATTTAGCCTGCCACCCTATTATTTCTTTTCTGTTTGTTTCATCTATTTCTTACTCTTCTGTTTATCTTGTGTTGCTTTCTCGTAGGTTGCTTGGACACTTTCCAGGCTTCCATCTTAATTTGTATTCAATGTTTTATGTGTGTGTTTCTCTTTCTATACTTGTCTGGTGCTATAAGTATTATAATATACATATTCAACTCTCCACAGTTTCCTGATATCAACATTTTTTCTACTTCAAGTGAGGTTAGGACCTTACTTCTATTTATGTCCCTTTCCTTTATAGTATTTTTAAATTTTCATTGCCTTGAATATCAGATACTATTATACCTTTTGTTTCAACAAGGCACTTTATAAAACTCAAGATTGATTTTTCTGCTCCTCCCATTGTGCTTTCTTCTTTCATTATGCACTAAGAATTCCTGCTTTCTCTCAGAATGCACTTCCCTCAGCTATTATTTATGCATAAGTCTTCCACTGGCAAGTTCAGTTTTTTTTTCCTTTGCCCAAGAATACCTTTATTTCCCCTTCATTTCTGAGAAGAAGTGTCTCTGTACATATAATTTGCAACTAAGAATTCTTCTCTTTCATTACTTGAAAAACTACACTTTCTGCATGATTCTGTGGTTTCAGAAGAGAATATTATTGTCATTTGAATTGATTTTTCCCTCTAGGAAACACATTCTTTTTGGTCTGAGTGTTTTCCAAATTTTGGAACTTTAATGATGCTGTGTCTTGATGTTAATATCTTTGGGTTTATCTGTTTCTGAGTTTTCTGACTCCTGGTTTGATACAACATTCGGAAAGTTTTCAGGCATTATTTCTTCAGATAGTCTTTTTGTCTCACTTTCTTTCTCTTTTCCTTCTGTGATAACTAATTTTGGACCTTTTTATAGTTGTAAAGGTGTCAGGCTCAGTTGACATTTTCCCCAGTCTGTTTGTTTCTATTGTTCATATTGGGTAAATTCTATTGATCTCTATTCCAGTTCTCTTATTCTGTCCTCTGACATATCAACTCTTCTATTAAATATTTTCATAAAATGAAAAGTAAATACATATTTTTAGTTTCATAATTTCTATTTGGTTCCATTTTCATAATTTTTTCTTGAGATTTTCTATTTTTTTATTCCAAGATAATTTGTAATCCTGTATTGAAGCATTTTTCTGATGGCTGTTTTAAAGTCCTTGTCATAGTTCTAACATTTTTGTCATCTTAGTGCTGGCATCATTTGATTGTATTTTGCCATCAAGTTGTGATTTCCCTGGTTCCTGTTATGGTATGAGATTTTCAATCATATCCTGGACATTTTGGGTACTATGTTAGTGAATTTTTGATTCTGCTTAAGAGTTTCATCTTGGAAGGCAGCTTTCTTGTTCAGTTGTATGAGATCCTGGCTTATTTTTCGAGGCTCTGTTCCCAATGACAATTTTATTTTGAGTCTCTGCCATGAACCTTTGTTCTGCTTCATGTATCTGATGTAGGTGAGACTCTGTGATCCCTTCTCAGGAGCTGTAAGGGATTTTCCAGACTGCTTCTCTCCAGGAAGTGTCTGGCCCAGTGGCATGAACAAGCTTCCTGTTCCAAAGCACTTGTTATATTGATGATTCCATTTCAAAGTACTCCTTGGCCACGTGGTATCTCTGAGTAAGAGAGAGGAGCCTCAAGCCTGTGGAGGCAAAGGGGCTTGGTGTCATTGCCTTGATTATCAGATAGTGTTACACATTTTGTTTGAATCAGGTATACTTTATAAAACTCAAGATGAGGCTGGCACTGAGGCTCAGTAGGCTAATCCTTTGCCTGCGGCGCCAGCACACTGGGTTCTAGTCCCAGTCGGGGCGACGGATTCTGTCCCGGTTGCCCCTCTTCCAGTCCAGCTCTCTGCTGTGGCCCGGCAGGGCAGTGGAGGATGGCCCAGGTCCTTGGGCCCTGCACCCTCATGGGAGACCAGGAGAAGCACCTGGCTCCTAGCTTCAGATCGGCGCAGCACGCTAGCCGCAGCGCGCCAGCCGTGGCGGCCACTTGGAGGGTGAACTAACGGAAAAAGGAAGACCTTTCTCTCTCTCTCTCTCTCTCTCACTAACTCTGCCTGTCAAAAAAAAAAAAAACTCAAGATGAAATATGAAATATTTATATTCCTCCCATTGATCTTCCTTCCTTCATCATGCCCTAAGATTCCTTCTTACTGTTAGAATGAACTTCCTGTCTGCTTGTTTTGGTGGAATCCCCCTTGCAAGGGCTCATTGGTGACTATCTCTTGGCAATGAGGAAATTCTCAAGGGCAACATGGAGAAAGAGCATTTCCCAACCAAGGTGCTTATGGGGGTGTCAGTCCTTGAGACCCAACTTCCTGGCAATCTTGCAAGGAGGACAGAAGTCTCAGTCTTCCAGAAGCTATCTAGAAAGGCCACTTGGGACAGAATGCCCCTTTTTGGTGACACTTTCTTCCTTCTCCTCCTACCTGCTGATGGTACCTCTGGGCGGGAGAGAAGAGCTCTGTCCCAGTGAGGGCCTTGTCAGTAGGACTGCTGACCCATCCCCCTTGCCAATGCTGCCAGGCCTACTTGCTCTTGTTGGCAGGAGTCCCATTCAAAAAGGAGAAGAAGAGAACCGGAGCCGCCTTCTGTTGTAGCTGGGTCAGAAGTCAATCACCATGAGGGTTAGGTGACTTGTCCTGCCAGGTAGGAGTTTGGGAGAGGAGAGATGCTGTGCGGCTCCTCCAGTGCTGGGGTCACTAACCAGTTGGCCTTCCTCTTCCTAGTGTTTAGGATTCCCCTTTGGTTCCCTCTTGACTTATTTCCAAGGGTTGTAATGGTACTTAGTGAGGGAGAACAGAGAAAAAGAGGGCTATACCATGTTATCTGGGTCAGAAGTCCCTGATTAATGTCATTGATAGAATGCCTAAAAACAAATGGATTATTAATATTCTCTAGGAGGTAACGGTTTACCTGGCCCATACATATCCCCAAATTTCTTCTTGGGAATTGTTTATAGTAAATTAGCTGAGGTTCTGGTTGATAAGAAACACATAATTCTCCTCAAATCTTTTTTCAAGCAAGCATTGATCTCCAACTAGAACAACAGTGACACATGGTAGGTGCCTAATAAACACTTGTTGAATGAATGAAAGACTGAATGAAAATTAGAGAATCTCTTCTAATGTCGTTTGATAATTCAGAGGTTTATATCAGGGCTGGGTAATTTGAAATGAATATCACATATTTTTGCTGGATTTGCCTGTTTATTCTCTTGAATAAGGCATGGAAGAATCCCTAGTAAATCGATAATTAACACAGAGGAAAGAAAATCTGAATGTGTCACGTCACTGTGCTAAAGACCAGAAAGTTCTTGGAAAATGAATGAAAAAGGGTAAACCCCAGAACACCCAGACTTCATGCAGGAGAGATTGAGGAATTTCTGCGTGTTGGTCTAGCCCAGAGGAATGAGCCAAACTGTGACGTTAGTTACCAGAGATGTCAGGACTCCATCGTGAAGGCCTTTAGCAACAGGGGCTCCCACTCTTCTGGAAAAGCAGAAAGGCAAAGGTTCTGGTACCATCCAACCGACAGACAGAGTGCAGACTGATGCCCTTTGTTTTGCTAAAACACCAGGCTGTCTGCAGAGGCCAGTACTAGGAAGACAAGACTCTCCATGCCCTGTCACACTTACTTTAAAGATTTATTTATTTATTTATTTATTTGAAAGGCAGAGTTAGGCAAAGGAAGAGAGAAAGAGGTCTTCCATCCAATGATTCACTCTCCAAATGGCCTCAACAGTTGTAGCTAGGCCAATCTGAAACTAGGAGCTAGGAGCTCTTTCGTGTCTTCCATGCAGTTGCAGGGGCCCAAGGATTTGGGCCATCTTCTACTGCTTTCCCAGGCTACAGCAGAGGGCTGGATCGGAAGTGGAGCAGCCAGGTCTCGAACTGGTGCCCATATGGGATGCCAGCACTGCATGCAGTGGCTTTATCCACTGTGCCACAGTGCTGGCCCCTTGTGCTACTTTTTTTTTTTTTTTAAGATTTATTATTTTACTTGAAAGTCACAGTTACGCACAGAGAGAAGGAGAGGCAGAGAGAGAGAAAGAGGTCTTCCATCCACTAGTTCACTCCCCAGATGTGCAATGACCAGAGCTGTGCCGATCTGAATCCAGGAGCCTCCTCTGGGTCTCCCATGCAGGTGCAGGGGCCCAAGGACCTGGGCCATCTTCCACTGCCCTCCCAAACCACAGCAGAGAGCTGAATCAGAAGTGGAGCAGCCGAGTCTCGAACTGGCGCCCATATGGGATGCCGGCACTGCAGGCAGCAGCTTTACCCGCTACGCCACAGCACTGGCCCCTTGTGCTACTTTCAGTTCACCCAGGTAAGTGCCCTTCTTGCCTGAGGCCCAGAGCTCTGAACACATCTCTGGGAATTTGCTGCTCTTGCTCCTCATTGCTCCTTTTCTGGGAGGCACTGTTTTCCTTCTTCATGCCCTGCCAGGCCTTTTCTCCATCACATGCAGCCAGTCTGAGGCTCCCCCTGCGTGGGCACCATTGCTGATCACCTTGTGACTGTCTTCTCCATGGAGCCTCCAGGGCACCCACCACCCTGTCCCATGGACCTGCTTTTGGGTCTTGACAACAGACCCTTGCCAGAGGCTTAGTCTCTCTGCATTCCACCGCTGATGAGCTCCAGCATGAGAAATTAGACGGGACTGGCACAGGCCTCTGTCTACAGACTTCAAACACTTACAGCAGATGAGGCCTGGTGCTGGTTAAGGGCCATTTGCAATTGCAACTCTTTGTCTCAGCTGCACTTTTTAATGTTTTCCATTACCCATTCACCCCACCTCCCTCACACATGCCCTGGAGATGGATTGTGCAGGCAGACACTGTCTGCAGTACCTCAGTGGGAGATGGAAGCCTGCCTTCATATTGCACATGTGGGATTTTGGGGATGTGAGGAGATTGCAAGTGGCCCTTCGTCAGTTGAATATCAAGCTGTTTTTTTTGCCATGGCAATGGGCAGGACTGAGCCCTTGGACTTTTCCATCCTGGCTCCCTTCCCACTAACAACACGTTGATGAGCCTGTAGTCTCTACGTGGAAATAGAGGAACTAGTTGTGCGAAGCTAGGGTTCTGCACCAGAGCTTGACCTGGGAGCAGGGCCAGACCAGGAACCTGTCTCAGTGGACAGCCACATTTTGGGTTAATTGCTCCCTCACAGCCAGGGGCAACTGCTCAGTTGCCTGCAGACATCCACCAGGAAGGTAACTGAACAGAGTCTGTGAGCTGAATTGCATAAGGATCAAGTTCAAAGGGTCAGAGGGAGTTTGAGGTTGTCAAAGGGTTTTCTCTACACTGCGGTCCCCTTCGCTAAATGTACCATTTAAAAAGAATTTTAGCTTTAAAAGGCCTTATTGAACTGTAAGTTCCTCCAGGGGAGATAATGGTTTGGGGATGAATTTCAGAAAGTTACTCTTAGGCGTAAGATGGTGTGTTGGGGCAGGAGGAACATAGCTGTTGCATAAATTTGTTTCATTTTGCTGAAACAAATCACTATCATTCAAAGATGTTTTTCAATTTTAAAATGATTGTTGCAAAAATCAGTGTATATTAAGAAGGCCAATGGGAAACGTATCTGCATTTCAATGATGGAATAGGATACTTCAAAGACGTAAGTGGCTTTGGCCTATGTTCTCTGGAATAGTAGTTGCTGTACCTTGCCACTGGGTGCAACAGGGGAGCAGAGAGGAAGCATCTTGCCTGTGCTTCTTGAGGGCTGGCCGACTCAGAGACGGCGTACCCAATGCTCAAAGGTACTGGAAGTAGGAAAGAGTACTGCTTGTGAAGAAAGGATACTGCTTTTGTAGAATAGTAGGCAAATCATAAGGGTGAGCTCATGAAATGCTTCTCACCTGGAGTGAGTGTGTTTATAAAGCTGACTTAGGAGCTCACTAATGAATGCTTTTTTGAGTCTTTTTTGCCATAAAAACCATTAAGACTCAACCATGGAGACAACTTTCCATCAAATCTGCCTTGCCAAGAAATTCTGGGTATGAAAGATGAATATGTACTATTGTTCAATTCCATAGAACATGTATAGTATGTTTTCTACAATACCTTGTATTATCTTCTTTTGCCTCGGAGCAGTAAAGCCACTTTAGAGATAAGAAACTGAAGTTAAAAGGTTCAGAGATTTGCCCAGGGTGACTTGACTATTGGAGATGGAAGATGAGACACCATCCACCTTGTTTCCCTCTGTTCTGTACCCTGATTTTCTCCCCTGCTATCAACTAAAACATGCACAGCAGTACACTTCCATGGCATGTGGTTTAGTCTGTCTTCCACTTACTAGAGGTGTACTAAGGATGTGCTGAATATGGTAGAGATACTGATGTTGCTCATGTGGCAACTTAAGATACACACCTGGAACTTAGCCTCCTTTGGAACCTAGATTTGTGCCTAAATTTTTGAAGTTCAAGTCCTAAAAGTCTTTGAAGTATCCTGTTTTGCTGTAGGAATGTAGCTAAATTTTCCATTGGACTCCATTTATATCCTGAGTTTTCTTTTCTTTTTTAAAGATGTATTTATTTACATTGAAAGGCAGAGTTACATAGAACAACAAGCATAAAGAGAGAGAGAAAGTCTTCCATCTGCTGGTTCACTCCCCAAATTGCTACGATGGCCAGAGCTGGACAGATCCAAAACCAGGAACCAGGACCTTCTTTCAGGTCTCCCGTGTGGGTGCAGGGGCCCAAGGACTTGAACCATCTTCTGCTTTCCCAGGCCATAGCAGAGAGCTGTATGGGAAGTGGAGTAAGCCAGGACTTGAACCGGTACCCATATGGCATGCTGGCACTGCCGGTGGCAGCTTTACCCGCCTGTATCCTGAGTTTTCTATACAAATATTTCAAAATACAAAAAAGAAAACTAAAAAAATCTTTGTGTCATATTAATTTATTCTCTAGCGAGACCTCTTCTTGGGGGCCTTTGTATGTGAAGTCATTCACATTTGGGTAAAATGCAGGGAGAAAAGCAGAGTTCTCTTATCCTGAGAAACTCTTGGAAGGAAGTTACTCCAGCACACTGTGTACTGTTTTCATGTGCTGAGGGAATGACTATGCTAGGATGGTGCTGTCTCAAGCTGTATATGTTCTGGGGGTGCCAAGTGCCTCCTCAATGCCTCCTCTGTGCTAGCAATCAAGGTAGGGAGGTCCATCTCTACAGAGTCCAGGCCTCAGCATCAATCCATGGTCCTTCTATCAACCTAACACCTGCCCTGTGACAAGTGTAGCATAAATAGCAGACATTAAGTATCAGCAGAGGGTGGATAAGAGTATAACTGCTGATCTGTAATCCAGTCATGCTTCACTAGGTTTTATGGCTCTCGGGGGCTTAAACAAAGGGAACAGACACTCTTCTGGCATCTTAAGTAATTTCTAAGGACAAGTCTCTAAATTAAGAAATGGACCTTCGTTAGAAATAATCACTAGAGCTGGAAGGAATCCTTGATTTTAACACAGGTATGACAGTCATTACATATTGTAGCCTTTGTTTTTCCCCTTGTTGAAATCCAGGTCAACTCTTTCTCCCTACACTTCTAAACCAGAGGCTGTATAATGATTTCTTTTAAGGCTCCTCTTATCCAATGAAATGTTCTCTGGCTCATTGACATTGTAAAGCTTTCCCCCTCTCTCTTAACTTATACTTATTTGAAAAACAAATCTTGAAATTTGGCCATTAGGCTGGCTGCCTATAAACCCGTCAGTTTGCAGAGCCCCTCTCAGGGGTACCTTTGCAGGTGCCAAGGACTGGGCAGCTGTGGCAGTTACACACTGATGAATTTAGGGAATGGATGACCAATGAGATATACTTTACAACTCAAGCTGAAGCTTATGTTAAAAATTAAAAGGCCTTTATAGATGGCTTTTGCTTTCCCCCTGAGTCTTCTAAATCAGGACAATAGCTTGCAGCAGTCCACATATTGGGTATTTTTTGCATGGCCTGGCTCTCTTTGAAAGCAGAGGGCCAACACACTTGCCCCAGTGAGGTTTGAAATGAGGAGGGGAGAGGGTTGCTAAGAGGGCTGCACGGGAGGTCAGATTCCTGCAAAAGAAGGTATATATGGCTTTTCCAAGTGGATTCTGGCAGTGTTTGGTGTCAGCTGTATTTTCAAACAAACCTGTTTGTAACTTGTGCTTTGCTAGGGGAGCTGCTCTGACAAGTGTAACTGCTGATGAAGTAATAGGGGTCTTGCTGTTGTTCCAAGTAGCACTGTCCCCCCAAAAAAACATATAAACAAACAGTTCCCTTGTACTGTAGATGATCTGTATGTAGATGAGGAAACCTGATAAGGGGATTGATTGAATGTGTAGTGCCATTACAAGTGGGAGCCTGGATTTGTAGCAATAATGAAAAAGCAGTTACACTTTATCACTTATTGGATCTGTCCATGGACACTCCTCTATGTTCTAATCACATCTGTGATTAAAAGAAACATAACAAACAACTGAAAATGTTTTATTTTTCCAAATAGAAGCAACTATATTGTCTCCTTTATTTCAAATAAGATAACCCTTTACAATAACATTATTGAAAAAAAATTAACCTTGTCATTGATTCATCATGTGGCCTGAAATGCAGAACCCATACTTAATGTTCTAATATTATCTTTCCGGAATTCTTTACAGCACTTTATAAACATACATCAGTGTAGAACATGTGGGGTGGGTGTTACCAGAGCACACAGTGCATTTGGAACACTCCCTGTATAGCAGCCTTGCTTGAAGAGGTCAATAGGGGAGCAGACTCCCTCCACCAGCACATCTCCTGAAGAGCCTAGGCAAGGTCTTTGAAGATTTGCATGTTTACCATCAGCAGTAAAATAGAGAGAAGTGGAAATGTTAAAGAAGCTCTACATGGCTAAACTCCCAGGAACAAGCAAGTCTGGATACTGAGCATAAATTTTCCTCTGAAAAGGACTTTGAAGTTTGTTTCAATCTGTGAAATTCTAGTAACGGTCTAAATTTGCTCCTCAACATCTGGTAGAAATAATTACAACAACAAATGGTATGGATATGTCCATTTGTGCAATTATTTGTTCATTAATTCAAGATAGTTTTATTGAAAACTCCGTAAGTGTAAGAAAAGGGTCTCAGCATTCCAGTAAATAGGGAGGTGAATAAGGAAGTCTTGTTCTCAGACTTCATTATGTATTTGGGAGAGGAGATCCCTAGGTTAATAATCATCATGTGTGTGTAGTACACTGAGATAAACATCAAAAGCTGTATCCCATTTACATGTGAAAATATAGGGGATGATGTATGATTGAGGCTGATCTGATGAAAAGATTCATAAGAAGGCTTACATTAGGCCTGGGGAATATATTGGGGTACCATAGCTGATTATGTTAGCATGTATATGAGGGTATTCCTGGCAAAAATACAACTCAAAAGGATAAGGACAAGGAAATGCAAGACGGTTTTGAGAACAGTGAGTATTTTAATGTGTTTAAATCACACAATGTCTGTAGGAGAGTATTAATTGATGAAATTATAAAGGTGATTTTGTGCTGAGATTATAGAAAATATTAAATGTCAAGCAGCAATAGCCAGACTGGTTTAATTCCTCAGCCAAAAACAGAACAGACATCTTTTTTCACAAGTGTATACTGAACGTTTATTAATAAGAGCCAAAAATGGGCAACAACCCATGCATCCCTTAGTGGGTGAATGGTTAAAATATAGTACATCAATACCTGGAATACTAGTCAGTAACAAAAAGGAACAAAGTTTTGGTGCCTGAAACAATTTGGATGGATTTCAAAGAAATTAGACCAGATGAAACAAATCTGTCTCAAAAGGTTACATTCTATATAATTCCATATAGAACATTCTTTTTAAATTTTTAATTTTTTTATTTGACAGAGTTAGACAGTGAGAGAGACAGAGAGAAAGGTCTTCCTTCTGTTGATTCACCCTCCAAATGGCCGCCATGGCCGGCATGCTGCACTTATCTGAAGGCAGGAGCCAGGTGCTTCTTCCTGGTCTCCCATGCGGGTGTAGGGGCCCAAGCACTTGGGCCATTCTCCACTGCCCTCCTGGGCCACAGCAGAGAGCTGGACTGGAAGAGGAACAACTGGGACTAGAACCTGGTGCCCATATAGGATGCTGGCGCCGCAGGTGGAGGATTAACCAAGTGAGCTATGGCACCGGCCCCAGAACATTCTGGTAGCTAGAGGCTGGAGTGATGATTTGAGGAAGGGAGATGGCTGTGTCTCTGAAAGGGATACATGAAGGATCTGTGTGATGAAAGTAATCTGTATGATCACATGAGTCTGCACATGGGACAAAATTATACAGAATCCAACACACACACACAAAGAAAAGGTTAAAGCAGTTGAACACAAATATTTTAATTGTCTGAAATTTTCTTTAAGAACCATCTACAGTTCAAAGCTCATTTTTACTGAGGTGTCACATTCATGACCCTTTTAAAAGGCATCAAATGATGAAGGAGTATTATCAAAAGTTACACAACCATTTCACCCGACACAAAATTAAGGATAGTTTCACAAGGAGAATAATAAGAATGAAATAAATCTCACAGGGTAAAATAAATCTTGATGAAAGAACTAGAGAGGTAACTGGTCAGCACATGAGAGATGGATAGAAAAAGGGTCCAAAAGATCACAGGAGGAAACTCAGTACAAATGCTGTGTTTTGCATTTTCTAGGTAACCCTCATTTTTTGCCATAGGTGACTCTGATAGTTCTGTTGTTGCAAAATCAGGCCAAATCCTACTAAGTTAAAAAGGAGTTCCTCATTGACTTGTTGGGTGCAGGGTGCAGGTGGTCATCCCACACCAAGAGATCAGCACTGGCAAGATGTCTCCAACATGCATTGATGCTGATATTGGTAGGATGTCTTCAGCCAGGCACATCCCAGAAACATTCTGTTGGCTGAGATACAAGGTGGGAGGAGACTGAATCATGTTATTTCAGCAACTTCTTGGCCTTGAAAAACTGGCAAGTGGCTAGACCAATGAGACAGACCATGGAAAAGATGCTGAGATACAGAATCTGAGTGTTTGTTGACTCACTGGTGTAATCTCCTTCTCACTTCTTCATGAAGGCAAAATTATTAATGATAGATTCTGATAGGTTTTCTAAGCACCATCACTTTACCTCTAATGGTTTGAGTTTCTCAACTTTTGCAACCTCTTTGTTAATTTTTTTTATCTCTACTCCACGCTTCATGTCTGGGATCACCCGTTGGTTAATATCCCCCATGGCCGTTGATCTCAAAACACACTTAAGATATGTCATAATCTCTATTGGTAAAGGCAAATTTCCTCATGGTTGCATCCTCCTTGTAGTATGGAATATGGTCAGCAAGATCTGTGATCTTGAACTGGGTATGCAGAACCCCTGCACCCTAGACTGGACAATGATCTCATGTGGATTTGTCACTAGCAGATCCCTGTGCAACTTCTTGCAGAGACATTTGCAAAGGTTAGTTGACAGATGGAAAAAGGTGGTAAGGACAGAGTTTAGGATGAACAGGAACAAAAGCAGCAATACCAGTGGACAAGGATCATGCCAGGCTAGGAGGTTAAGCAAATAAGACCTGCTACCAGAGACTCATTCACCACTCTGGGCATCAGAAACATTTTTAAGACTGCAAGAACAGGCATCAAATGGTGAGCTCGTGTATCAAAAGGAAGTTTTTATTCCAGGGTCAACTTCTATGCTATTACTTCATATAGTTGGGTCACTCTGTTAATTAAACCAGTTGGGTTGTCCAGCTATGCTACTTTTATTGAGAACATTAATTTTTGTAGGATGAATGGTACTTTAGCTCTCACACTGAAATTCTCTCTTTTCTTTTATTTCATTTATTCATGATACTCTAGCAACCAGCATAAATCATGATTTAGTTATCATGTAGTTTCTGATGATAGTCCACCTGTCCACATCCTATCTCCAATGCCATGAATGCTCACAGTACTGACTTGTCCTAGGATACACAGCTAATACTTGTTATAGCTGAGGAACACTCAGATTGGGAAATTATAATTTACCTTTTGGAATACCCGGTAAATTCATACTCCCAATTGCCCAACAATATGTATTCTTTGATTAATTGCTTCAAATTATTAATTTAATAAGTTTTTATTGAGTATTTGATATGTTTAAATACTGACTTAAGTGCTGAGGATTTTTTTTTTTTTGACAGGCAGAGTTAGTGAGAGAGACAGAGAGAAAGGTCTTCCTTCCATTGGTTCACTCTGCAATGGCCACCATGGCCGGCGCTGTGCTGATCAGAAGCCAGGAGCTTCCTCCTGGTCTCCCATGCAGGTGCAGGGCCCAAGGACTTGAGCCATTCTCCACCGCCTTCCCGGGCCGCAGCAGAGAGCTGGACTGGAAGAGGAGCAACCGGGACCAGAACCTGGGGTGCTGGTGCCCCAGTGGCCGCCGGTGGAGGATTAGCCTAGTGAGCTGTGGTGCTGGCCTAGTGCTGAGGATTTAGCAATCAAATAGGTAGATTTAGTTTTTTCTCCTTTGAGTGCATCAGTATTTGGAGAAACAGGAGAACAATTACATGGTTAAAAGAGTACTCACTTTTGGTCCCCAGTTATCAAAGATCCAAAGAACACTTTAGAGTAAGCATTTCAGGCTAGCTTTCTCCATTTTTCTCCTTCCACTAACAGTCACTCTCATTGGAATCTCCTTATGGAAATTTCTTTAGTTTCTGATTCCTTCTCATAGAACTGGTTGCTCTGCACCTTCCTAGATAGAGCACTTAATTCCCATAAAACACAAATATTGATAATAAGAATATGGAAGAAGCAGTAAATGTGCTTATCTGGATATTTCAAGATGACAAAAGTGAAATTTTAAGGATGACAACTTCAGGATTCAGGTGTATAGAAAATAATTCAAAAAGACAAAGCAGAGTTTTAATTACAATGCTTTTGCAGGCCTGATTTTGAGTTGAGTCAACTGAACATAAAACTTGGGGTAACATAAGGAGACTCTTCTGGGTCCAGAGAGTATCCCCACAAGATCTGCTGGAGGTTCTGTGATTACTGACCCCTGGGGAAAAGAGAGTTAAATATGCAAATTCATAGCCTGGGTACATTGGGTTTGAGCTGAATCAGAGGATAAGTAGGGTTATCTATTCAGATGATCATTTTAACCGCAAGAAGCTAGGAATGTGGCTCTTAACATAGAGTTAATAGGTGATTTAGAAATGGAAAGGGGTACTTGAAACATTATCGTGATAGGGAATGGCAGCAATAAACAAGAGCTAGATCTGGTCCATGGAAAGAACAAATAAAGTAGGATGCAGTATTGTTGCAAGTACTACATTGTGCTTTGTGGTAAGTGTTTGGGGAGAAAGAATTCTGCACCAATATTGAGAGCAATTTGTCCACATGTGGTGAGCGGGAACAGAGTCAGGGGACTGCATTCGCAAAGAATAATAATTAACTGGGCACATATGACAAACAGATTTCTGAGTTAGACATATAATAACCTAAATGTGGAACATATTACATAATTATATTTTTATTATACAAAAGAACTAACAAAGTGCTGCCATGGTCCATAAATAAAGGAATTATGTGAAGGTGATAATAAATACCTATATCTCTCCAGCATTTTGTACTTTCACATGAATTTTCTCATTAATAACACCTAGATACATGCATTGCTATTTCTGATTTAGAAGGGGAAGATGAAGCTTAAGAAGTAATGAGTGGCATAGGCAGCACTTAACAGGTTTCCTCTGATTTTAATCAAATCACGTCCCTGTCTTCTGGACCATGACCCAGTCCTATGAGGCTGCCCCAGTCTGACCTCAGAGTTCTGTGTGGAACAAGATGCCAGGAAATATCTCGGGGGCCAAAACAGAAAAACAATACCACAAAGTCCAGGAGATCTGTGATTATTTCCTTTAGAGATCTGAAAGCTGAGACATTGTGGGGATCGGCATGGCTAAAATGCTGAATGCAAGGTAGTGACCAGCAGGACCCGGGATGAGAAATGCAAAAAAAGAAAATAATAAGCTTCTTGGGAGGACTGACTGTGTGCCAGGCATTGGCCATGTAAGCTACGTCGGCTTTCATTCATTTAGCACAAGAAGCCTCTCAGGTAGGTATTGCCATATCTTCATATTTTAGATATGAAAATGGAGGCACAAAAATGTTAAATGAGTCCTCAAGGTTCATGCCTTGTTATAAAAGAACTGTGACTGGAACCTAGTTCTGTTCACTTTAAATCCTCCACTATTCGTTCTGCCTCATATGCATACACATGTTGTTGTAAATGTGATGATGGTTAATTATGTCTGATTGGATTTGGACGAAGTATTTCAGATGACTTTGACAAAATCCTGCCTTGGGAGTGAAGTCAATAATTATGTCCTATAAGATGAAATTAATACTATTCATGAAGTGTACAATTAAAGGTTAGAACAAAATTACAAGCTTACTGTCTTAAAAGAAAATTCCCAGTGTTCTGCAGTTACAACCGTGGTTGCCAGGGGAGATTGAGGTACCAGTTGGAGAGGGAATGGAGTGATTTAGTGGAAAGTCTCATATAAGGTTTTGAAATAAATTGAGTATTATTCTAGTTTAATAATCATTAGATAAGTTATAAATAGATACTGATATGGATATAATTAGTAAAAATGAAATTACTATTCACAATAAACATGTCGTATGAAAATGTATGGAAAGCATTCTTGATTTCTGAACAACCAATTTTAGCAGCACTCTGCATTTTAATGAGACGCCAATTAAATAGAGATGATCCAAAGATTTGCCAAGTACTATCTTTAATCATTACGTTGGCCTTCAGTTACTATTCATTCTGAGCCAATGGCATCTGCATTGAGGAGATATTACCATTCTCCAACAAATTGCCTCAGATGAAAATCTAATACAATTAAGAAGATAAAGTCCAGAACAACCATGATGTCAAATATCCCAAGCTGTCAGGAATTGCTTCTATTTTCTTGGACTTCTTTTGTTTGATCCTTGTCCCAGTTAGCTCTCTGGGCTTGTTCAAATCTCTGTCGTCTTTCCACCTCTGTATCAACACTGACTTTCAGTACAGCTCCGTTCCTCAGATCTGCTTAATACCACGCTGGGGATTGGGTTCCCAGATGTGCTCTACCAAAACAGCAGACCTCCTGCTAACACTGTGGGGTGAGTGTTCTCTGGAGCCCCTCCTGCCTCTGTAGCACATTATTAAACAAAACACAACCTCATCATAGGAAAACTTTGCATCTGGATTACTTTATTGAAGCCCGGTGGCAATACCAAGGATAATGAGAATTTAATTGACCAAGAAGACACACTGAAGCAGCTAGAGAGGCTGCCCTAACAGAGGATTCCTGTTTGTACCTTCAGAGTCACAGAGGTGAGAGGGGAAATTTTCCCATCAATTCTTGAACATTCCTTTTGTCTTTCCCTTCAGTCATCAGAAATATTGAGGTTTAAGCTCACAGTGCCTGACCATAAAACATTCATTTAGAAATTATTTTTAAAAATAATTATAAGATCTGTCTTCGTAGACTGAAAGTCAAAATTTCACTCTACCCAACTCAATCCAAGGCTATGGCTGCTCTGGTGACAACTGGCCTGCAGTCCCCAATCAAAAAGCCTCCTTCACTGGCTCTGCTCTGGAGAAAAATGTCTCCTGGTGGACCGTCCCAGGGTGACTGTGCCCTAGCTAGTACTAGTTGGGAGCTCAGTTTCTTTTGAAAATTTGGTTATTTCTGCAGGCGGGGAGATGAGTCAGAAGATCTTGTATCTTCTTGTCCTGGTGTGAGGTTCTCTGCTTCTCTTCAAGGTTGGCTCATTCTTGCTGTTTCTTCAGTACTCCCTGCTTCCCCTAGTGACTGATTAAGGTTCTGGAATTTTGCCTTCTGAATTTTCTGAGAGCTTGTCATGGCTCAAAGCAGTGGTAACTATTTTATTTCATTTTCTAAACCATTTATGAGGACAGTGAATGGTTTTAATTTGACTCATCTGAACTTTATTATTTCCCAGTAGACGATTTTTTTTCCATTGCCTTGTTTGGCAAAATCCTTGATTTGCCTTTGGCTAATTCAAAGAACAAGCCAAAGAGATGTTTTCAGGTGTCCTTAATCTCAAAGCTGATAATAAATTATGTCATTATTAAATAAACTTGTCTTGCTGCCAAGAGCTAAATAAATAAAGATGTTTGTTTCAATGAAGAACTCTCTATTTCTAGCCTTTTCTAAATCTTGCCTGGATCTGTGGGGCATTAGCACATTAAAGGAAATTTTCACAGTGACTAAGGGCCTCTATTCCCAAGACCATTCTCATCCTACTGCTTAATCAGAGAAGATCCCTGGGTCGGGGCTTGGAGGAGAAGCATATTTAGGGAAGGAATTATGGATGGAAAACAGCTGAAGACAAGTTGATGGAATGAGTCAAATGATCTTGAAGTAAAATAACAAAGTCTGAGGAAAGAGGCAAATTAGTTCAGAGACTTATTTTTATTGATTATTTTGGAGAGCTAGAGAGAAAAGAGGAAGAGAGATGTCTTCTATCCACTGGTTCAGTCCCCAAATGCTTGCAACAGTAGGCCAGGCTGAAGTCAGAAGTCAGGAACTCAATCCAGGTTTCCCTTACAGGTGACTAGTACTCGAGCACTTGTGCTATCATTGGCTGCCTCCTAAGTGCAATAGCAGGAGGCTGGGTTGGAAGTGAAGACAGGCTCAATCTCAGGCACTGCTGGATCTGCGTCCCAAGCATGGCTTGATTCTTTGTACCTCAAAGCCTGATTCTGTTTGGCTTCACTCAGGACAAACATATTACTGAAAATAACAATGGTTCACCTCCTTTTTCTTGTGGAGACTCCTTGTGTTGATTGACCTCATTCTCCATGTCGGTCTCTCTCGATTTAGAAAAACCCTCTTCTCTTGCCACCTCCAGGCTCTCTAGATGAAACTGCTGTGTTGGGTGCTTCAAAACTAAATCTATAAACATTGCAAACCAAGAGAGACTTTTTTCACAGATTTTTAGTTCCCTCTCTCAATGTCCAGTGTTAACAATGACCCAGACTTGCTGACAATGTTATACAACCTTGTGGAATTTGTGTAACTTTCCTGGAAAGAACTTTATGAATATGCATCAATAGATTTATTGCATTTAAACACTTTGAAATGATAATTCCAACTTTGGGAATGGGAATATTTTTCTAGGAAAATAATGTAAAATATAGCAAAAGTTTTATATCTGTCATTAAGATGTCAATTTCATCATTGTTTATATTAGTACAAAATTGAGAAAATCTAAGTAACAATTATCTGTAAATTATGCTATGTCCATATGATGGAATATTATGTATCCATTATATAGGATAATGTATATTAGAAGGTTACATACTATTATGTTCATTAAAATATACAGTATATGAGCACAACACAAAGTATATATAGAAAAATGAAGTACAGAAATACATAGCCGGAGAATAAAGACTTTCTGAGTGATTTGCGTTGAGTGAAGTTGTTTTCTTTGCATTACTCTGCATTTTCCAGGATTGGCATAATGAGCATTTGCAAATTTAAAAAATCACCTCAGGGAGAACACTGGGTTTTTACCACTGGAAGAAGAGCTGGTAGCAAAGCTTATGAGCCCTCCTGGGAAGGTGAGGGGGTGAGGAAGTTATCCTCCTTGATATAGCTCATGGAGCTTCCATTTAAGGGTGGTCTCCTGGCCTGTTCTTGAAGGATCTTGTATTCTGATGAAAGGGAATCCATTGAGATCTTGAGATTTGCCAGGTTTAGATTTAACCTCACCTGAAAAACATGGTTTGAGTAAATTAGTATGAGAACCTCAGTGTTCATAACTTTTGAGATTACCTTGAGGGTACAGTTGCTAAGACAGGCACTGATTGACACTGTAAAAGCCCAGAGCATCTGTATTGTCTGCCATAATTCATTGAGGTCAATGAGGCAGTTCCAACGTGTCATCTCACATCTAATGCTTCTTAATCTGTTTGGTCAGGGAGAGATGCTCTATAGTAACATTGCCTGCCCTTAGCTACTAATCTCCACAGTGAGCAGGTGTGAGAGCTTGGGAGAATTTTCTTAACTGGCTTGAACTTTCATCTCCTCACCTGTAAAATGAGGATCATTGTTTCTATTTCATAAGGTTCTGAAGATTAAATGACATAATCCATATAAAGTGTTTTGGACAGTGCACAATGACAATATTCAATTGATAGAGATTCTTATTAGTTGTCATTTATTCATAACAGTTTTTTGTGTTGTAACATTTTAAAGTTATTTCATTTATTAAGAGCTTAATTTTTTATTATGTTTCTTTCACTTATATGATCTCTATAAAGGAAAGAACCTTGCTTGTTAGCTGAAATCACAATGCATAGTGAAGAATCAGTAAGTAACTGATTACCGAATGAACACACAGGTTCATTTGATAAGGATCCACCTTCATCCCTGGTTATTAGGACACAGGTGAGGCCAGCCCATCCAGTATGGATCCTTTGGGAAACAGAGTGGATCCATTAAGCAAGGAGAACACAATGGTGTGAGTATGGTGTGGATAGATATAAGAAAAGGCTGAGAATCACCAAGGTAGCAGACTCAAAGCTGAATCCAGAACTTATTTGAAGCCAGGGCATGAAAGTGGCAAGAAGACAAAATGTGTGGTTATATGGAGCAGGGATGTGGCTCTAATTCAGAAGATAGTAAGGCATCCGGGCGTGTTGTGAAATAGATTCTGTGCACGAGAAGCAGACAGTATAGGACTCTCTAGCAAGGTCACACACTGAGTTCTTGCAAGGAAGCATGGATAGGACTTTGGTTATAGACATTAATCAAAGAAGACCAAAATTTGAAAGAGTAGAAAAAGGAAACAATCCCAGAAAAATGGCTCCCAGGCATACATCAAATACAACTTCCATTAAAAGCATTCCTTGATCACTCCGGCTAGCCATTTACATGGCATTGAGCTCTCATTGCTTTGTGTTTTGATTAGTTTGTGTTTAGCACTTACTGGATGGTAAACAAACATTCTTCCAACAGGATGGTTTTGCCTAATTTTGTGAGACCAACACCATGAAAGAAAAGGAAGACTGATTAAATCCTACCTCAAATGTCATTTGCAAAACAATTTTCAGTAATTGGAAGTTGATGTATCCCTAATTCCTTATGAAATTCCCTTAAACATTCACAATTCCAACTCTATTTACTCTTATGACTTCCTTCCTTCCTTCCCTTCCTTACTTATTCCTTTATTTTCTTTGTCTTATACACATCATTACTGACTTTTGTCCTAATGATTTCAGCCATGTTTCTTGTCTTAATCTTGGGACTGTTCATATGTTTATGCAGATTGCTGGTGTCTAGCATTGTAAATTCTTAGAAGATAGGCCCTGTGTTTGTTAGGATATTTGTACCCATTTCCCTTGGGTTAGAACTGTGGTCCTAATCTCTAACTTTGTAATATTCCAGTAATATTTTATTGATTGTACTTTTTCTTCTCTGTCAATAATATCTATGACTAATTCTTAAAATTCTTTTCAGTTAACTTTGATTTAAAGGTATTATGTGTCAAAAGGTATTTCTAAGAGGTTGTTGGGAAGCAATATAAACATTTGACTTTACTCCCCCACAGTTTGAAATCAAATAATGAGAGGATAACTAAGATAATAGTGTTACGATCCACGCGTGTGGAAGTGACTTCATTGATGACGTTCAGGAGCAGGACATAATTCTTTCCTTTGATGAATGTTGTTGTTTCCTGATATGCCTAGGTTCTAAGAAGTTAGTCAGACTAGGAGTTGCATTGTGACTTCATCATCTGTGACTCATGTGGAATGCACCCTTTCAATCCAAACCTTTTGTTCTTAGTAAGAGTTTGACTTCCCAACTCCTGGCAGTAATGAGTCAAACACAAGCATGTAGCATTATGTGCCAGGCATCACAGTGTTTCATACTTTTTTTTTCCCAAACAAAAGTTATTTGAGACAAAATTTGACTTTGATTAAGAATGACACTGTTTTAAAAAATTTTAGAGTTGTGGAAACAAAATTTTCAGCTGCAGTAAGTTAGTGCTAAATAGTACTCATTTGGCAAAATAGCATAAATTAGCGATCCTAATATGGAGATAATGTTTCTTATCTCTGATCAATATGTAAGCATAGAAATGCCAAAGCAAGCTTTGCCTGCTATAATATTATTTGTTCTTTCAACCCCAACTGAAAGGGTAACCAAATGTCCCCTGAGGTCATGAAGAGGCTGACTGTAGTAATAAGGTCAATAAAACTTCAGACTCAGACTATGTTCTCTAACATACAGAGCGCTTTCTCTACCTGTGATGGGCAAAGCTGATATTTTTCTTACCATGTCCAGGTCTTGCTCAGAAGCTTACTGCATGTGTGGTTGATACTAACAACTTGTAGAACTGAGCTTATCGAATTCATATTTTTTGGATTAGGAAAAAATATTTAATGATTTATCCAAACTCAGCCATACCAGGTGAAATTGCTAAGGCTTGACAATATAGCTTATGTCCTGTGTCCATCGGTCTTGTCATTGGCACCTGTGAAAACATGTTTTCCCTAAATTAACTATTGATATCAAATCAAGTGGCTATCTTCATAGGTATCCTTTATGCATTGGGCTGCATGGATTTGGATAATCTTGAGAATAGATCAGATTTAAATGTAAATACAAAGAAGAAAAAGACAAGGGAGACGGAAGAAGTAGAAAGCAAAAAAGATGATTAAGGCTTTGGGTGTGGATCAGAAGGGTATTTAAAATAAATACAATAAAAGTTATCCTGTAATCAGTAAACAGCAATATAATTAGAATTTTTTTCCCTATTTACTTCCTTTAACATGCAATGGGGGGAAATGGGAAAAAAAATGTCAAGGACTCAATCAAACAGATGGTTCTCAAGTTATTTTCCCCTTGCTGTTGTTTACAAAAAGAGCCTCCTTTAACAAAATGTGACTTGCAGATTCCAGTGAGACCAGCAGCTCTCTGTGGGAAGGAGAGAGGAAAAATCGGGAAGGGAACTCAGATCATAAGCCTTTATTATGCACATTATTATGCCTCATTAATTAACCTAACCACTGTCCTAGTGACGTTCTGGGCTCACTTCACAGGAAAAAATCAGTCTGGATTGCCAAGTTAGATAGACAATTACAGGAAGATCAAATTATGCCTACATTGCATTCTGTCAGGGCACCCAGCCAACTTCATGTCAAGTTCATAAGACTGGAATATCCTCACTAAAAACAGCCCTGAAGAACCAACGTCACCAGGCATTTGACGTCCACACAGAGGATGTATTGATCTTGCCTGAGCTTCCTTTCTCAGAATCTCATAATAGGCCAAAAGAAGGATTTCTGAGCATCTTGCCCTACACCACACACCAGCTGGCTAGAGCCTTTGTTATGTCCTGTAAAGTACAATAAGCAGGGGAAAACACCCGCCTATGGAGCTCCTATTCCTCATCCTGGTTGGCAGCTATCAGACCTGTAGAAACAGCTTGGACATTTAAAGAGAACAATGAGAACTCTACGTAGATTTTTTAATGGTGGAATCCTTGGTGCTGTCCACTATCTTGAGGAGACTTTCCAATAGAACAGTGGCCAAAAAGTAAACAAGCGCACAACAGATTTTCAGTATCCAGTGTGCTATACTGGGATACCGATCACCAAAGACAACCCTATGCTGCAGAGAATAAGAATAACATATTGCAATACTTGTGAGTTGATATTTACCAGTAGTCCAGGATCAGGGAAAGCAAAATGTTCATTGAACCTACTAAAGAATGCAAAGTTTAAATATTTAAGTTTGAGAGCCTGAATGCAAGTTGGAAAGAAAGTATCCCCCTGATTCCCAACAGGGAATTCTTCCTTTGTAATTGAAGGTGTCTAACCAAAGTCTTTCTCCATTTTGCAAGAGGTGGAGTCTCTTTGCCCTCCTATTATGACTTTCTATGGATCAGAATGGATGGTCTGACCAAAAAGTGATCTGGCATGTGTCACATCCTATCTCTGAAAAATCCACCTGGCATATGAATTTAGTTCCTTGGAAACCACCACGTTGTAAAGAATCCCAAGCAAGCTCAAGGGGGGACCACCTGAAGAGAAGCCAAGAAAGCCAGAGGACTGTGAGAGCTTAGGTCTCAGCCACATAATTGCTGCAAAACTGTCCCAGCCAGCTCTCCTGAGATGAGTTACTCTCACTATGCTTTGCCTGAATTGTTGATCCACAGAAAATTAAGCAAATAAATGTCTTGTTTTCACGGAGTGTGTTTGGAGCAGTCCATTTCTGTACTGATAACTGAAACATGCTCTGAATCTGGCATAGATGTTCCTCCTGTCATACTTTAAGTGCCATGGTGGACCCCCAGCTAAAATCTCCAGAATAAAGATTTCCTTCTTTATCTTCCTCATTTGTGCCAATTTCTTCTCTTTAAGGATGGGAAAACTGATTATTGTCATGGCTGGTAGAATTCTACTTAGCAATAGAACTGCCTTTGTAAAAGTCAGTTTTTGAATCTCTGCAAATTGAAAGGTCAAGGCAAAAGCCAAGGTTTCTGAGGAAAGTGTCCCAGATGGTGTGTGTGTATGACAGAGACAGACAAAAGCATGTTCTCAAGTACTATTTTTTTAATATAATTTCGCAATCTCTGGCTGTTAACTGAAAAATTTAGACCATTTATACTTAATGTGATTAATTATGTAGTTAGGTTTATAGCTACCATCTTGCTATTTATTTTATATTCATTCTTTGTTTTCCTTTTTTCTCTTATTTTTATGAATTGGACATTTCCCATGAATTCCATTTTATCTGTTTTTTTTTTTTTACTCAGTTCCATAACTCTTACTGTTGCTTTAAGTAATTTCTTATGATTTAGAATATGCATCTTTAATTTATCAAAGTTAATGGAAAATATAATTTGAATATATGAACTTATTTTGGTATAACATAGTGTAGAGAATATAAAATATTGGTGTTTAAGAATCTACAGAGATCAAGAAACTCCACAACATCAAAACAAACAACCCACTTAAGAGATGGGCCAAGGACCTCAATAGACATTTTTCAAAAGAGGAAATCCAAATGGCCAACAGACACATGAAAAAATGTTCAGGATCACAAGCAATCAGGGAAATGCAAATCAAAACCACAATGAGGTTTCACCTCACCCCGGTTAGAATGGCTCACATTCAGAAATCCACCAACAATAGATGCTGGAGAGGATGTGGGGGAAAAGGGACACTAACCCACTGTTGGTGGGAATGCAAACTGGTTAAGCCACTATGGAAGTCAGTCTGGAGATTCCTCAGAAACCTGAATATAACCCTACCATTCAACCCAGCCATCCAACTCCTTGGAATTTACCCAAAGGAAATTAAATTGGCAAACAAACAAGCTGTCTGCACCTTAATGTTTATTGCAGCTCAATTCACAATAGCTAAGACCTGGAACCAACCCAAATACCCATCAACAGTAGACTGGGATAAAGAAATTATGGGATATGTACTCTATAGAATACTATACAGCAGTCAAAAACAATGAAATCCAGTCATTTGCAACAAAATGGAGGAATCTGGAAAATATTATGCTGAGTGAATTAAGCCAGTCCCAAAGGGACAAATATCATATGTTCTCCTGGATCAGCGACAACTAACTGAGCACCAAAGGGGAAACCTGTTGAAGTGTCATGGACACTATGAGAAACAGTGACTTGATCAGCTCTTGTCCTGACTGTTGATGTACAATGTAATACTTTATCCTTTTTAGTATTTTCTTTTTGTTTTGTTCTAGTACTATTGGTTGAACTCTGTAATTAACACACAATTATTCTTAGGTGTTTAAATTTTAACTGAAAAGTGATCCCTGTTAAATGTAAGAGTGGGAATAAGAGAGGGAGGAGATGTACAAATTAGGACATGCTCAAGCTGACTTTCCCCAAATGGTGGAGTTAGAACCATGCCAGGGGATCCCAATACAATCCCATCAAGGTGGCATGTATCAGTGCCATCTCACTAGTCCAGGTGATCAACTTCAGTTCACAATTGATCACACTGATAGGTCTAAGAGTCAAAGGGATCACACAAACAAGACTAGTGTCTGCTAATACTAACTGATAGAATAAAAAAAGGAGAGAATGATCCATCACGGGAAGCGGGATACACAGCAGACTCATAGAATGGCAGATGTCCTAAATAGCACTCTGGCCTCGGAATCAACCCTTAAGACATTCGGATATGGCTGAAGAGCCCATGAGAGTATTTTAGGCATGGAAAGCCAAGACACTATGGAAAAAAAAAAAAAAAAAGAAGACCTAAATGGAAGATCTCAGGGAGTGAGATCCCAGTGGAAAGAACAGGCCATCAAAGAAGGAGGTAACTTTCTCTGAAGGGAGGAGAGAACTTCCACTTTGACTATAACCCTGTCTGAATAAGATCGAAGTCGGCGAACTCAAAAGGCTTCCATAGCCTTGGCAACTCATGACTAGAGCCTAGGGAGATTACTGACGCCATAAACAAGAGTGTCAAATTGTTAAGTCAACAACAAGAGTCACTGTGTATTTACTTCTCATGTGGGATCTGTCCTTAATGTGTTTTCCAATGTGTAGTAATGCTATAACTAGTACTGAAACAGTATTTTACACTTTGTGTTTCTGTGTGGGTGCAAACTGATGAAATCTTTACTTAATGTATGCTAAACTGATCTTCTGTATATAAAGATAATTGAAAATGAATCTTGATGTGAATGGAATGGGAGAGGGAGCAGGAGATGGGAGGGGTGCGAGTGGGAGAGAAATTATTGGGGGGGGAAGCCATTGTAATCCATAAACTGTACTTTGGAAATTTATATTTACTAAATAAAAAAATTGGTTTTTATATAACTGTTTTTGTATCTTTAGTTTATTCAGTTAACTGAATTGAAAAGTTCTAGAGAACATTATGAATTCCTGAGTTCATGGGGACTTTGGATGCTCCAAAGGGCAAGATTGATACTATAAGATTTCTGGGACAGGCCAAAAGAAGGCAATGAGTAAATCAGGCTGTGAAATTTGGACCCAAGGAGAAAAAAGCAAAATAAATCCTATTTTTTTTTGCAGGCAGAGTTAGACAGTGAGAGTTATAGACAGTGAGAGAGACAGAGAGAAATGTCTTCCTTCCATTGGTTCACCCCCCTAAATTGCCACTATGGCTGGTGCGCTGTACCGATTCAAAACAAGGAGCCAGGTGCTTCCTCCTGGTCTCCAATGCGGGTGCAGGGGTCCAAGCACTTGGGCCATTCTCCACTGCCCTCCCAGGCCACAGCAGAGAGCTGGACTGGAAGAGGAGCAACCAAAACAGAATCCGGTGCCCCAACCACGACTAGAACCCGGGGTGCCGGCGCCACAGGCAGAGGATTAGCCAAGTGCACTGCGGCGCTGGCCAATAAATCCTGTCTTTTAGAGCATGTACAGCTGAAATCCATTTCCTGGGTGACCAATACCTACCAAATGGTTGTCCAAATTCATTTTCCCGGAGATGTTTGCTTCTAAGACAAAATAACAAGCATTTATCCTTCTACCTTATGCAAACCAAATAAAGGAATATATATATATATACATATATATGTGTATATATAATATACACTGTCACATGGGCATATGCATATGTTAAATTTTATATAATTTAAGATATAACTTTAAAGATAACTGATTATTTAAGGAAAACATGACAAGAATATATTGGATCATGAAATATCTAACAGGAACAACTATAATAACAATAGCATAAAGACTACACTGATTAAAGAGATGGTTGGCAGAGATATCTAAATGCCTAAAAGCTGAGATGATCCAGCCATATATAGGATTAAAATCTAGTCTTCTTTTAAGAATTCCTTTTCAGAGCCTTTGTTATAGTGTGAGATTTTTTTTTCAAGAGAATTGTGTCCTGCTGGGTGGCTGGATTAAGGGAAGATATTTATAAGGCTGCTGTGAAGGGATTGGGTGAAAGGGGTGCTGCGATTTCACAGCATCCCTCTGTGAGCACACTTGTAAAAGCCATTATGGTGCCTGGCACATGACTGGGGGAAGAGGCAGTGTCAGGGAGATGATGAAGATGCTGTCTGGAATAAGGGCTTGCCAACAAGCCAAGAACATCTGTCACCAATATTTCTACTTCTTGTGGCATCTGCAACTTTCTTACTCTTAGTGTATACTTTCTGCAGACTTGGTTTCACTTTTTCCCTCACCTGCTTAAAATATAAGCATTCTACAAGAGGATTAGGGCCTGTGTAAGTGTGCTGCCATATGATTTAAACCTTTGGTGCCACCATCTGAGTCCACGTTCTAACAGAGACAATCAAACCATATAACTTTTCATATCATTTCCAAAGATACATCCTCTTCTCCCCGTTTTTTAAAACTTGTCCTTAAACTCCTGGCCTTCTCCTTCCTGAATTCCGTATTTTGAGCTTTGAACTGATTGGTATCAATGGAAAATTAACAGGTGTGAAATCACATTATAAATGACTTTCAATAGCCAAAGAAAACTCTTTAATGGGATTATTAAGCTAATTCAAGGAACTTTGGACCAACAGTCATTTTACCCATCAACATTTAAAGAGGCATAGGATAGACAGATTTAAAAAGCAATTAAAAAGCCTAGGGAATTTCTTTCTCTTTGAAAGTAAAGTATGTTTCTTTTAGATGCAACTGGTTTTTATTTTAATTAAGGTAACCTTAAATTCCAACAAATCTCCTATCTTGAGCTCTCAAAAATGAATTACTTAAACAATGTTGTGAAGTGGGTTTCCTTGGGATGCATCCTGCAATAAGGAGGTAGATAAGATTGTGGCCTCAATCCTTTTGCTTCAGATCTGAGATTTGTACCTCTGTGATATTTACTTCTAAATACTTGGATAATGAATGATACAGTGAGAAGAAGGAACTTTCCCTAGTCATCAATTTCTTCCCTGTGCTTAGCATCCGTCTACCCTGTGATGCTCAGGACAGTAGGGCAGCCAGTGTCAGCTTCTGTTTGCTCTGAGACTTACATTGCTGCCCATAGATACCTCTGTTCTTTCCTGGAAAGGAAGTGGGAGTTAGAAAGTACGAGGAGCAAAGCGGGTTGTGTAGGAGTTAAGAACACTCTCCAGAATCGGATGAAATTCTGTCCCTATCACTTCCCAATTGCATGACACTGGGTGGAAGTGGGGAACACTTCTTTCCTGTTCATGAGGTTTCCTTCCATGTGGAGAGAATTTATTACAAAAAAATGGACACAGGTGCTTTCCTTCCCTGTAGGCGTAAGCCTTGAAATGTACTCTTTCTTTCATTTTTCCCCCACTCATATACAGTAAATTTAATAATAGTCACAGAGCATTGAAACTATACTAGTATATGATTCTTAACAATTTGAAAAATATTAAAAACAAAGTTTGACAAAATACTATATTTGCAGCAGAACATACACACAGGCATTTTTCTTTTTGCATTTTTAAAAAGATTATTTATCTGAAAGAGAGGGAGAGAATATCAGCCTTGTAATCCCTGGCTCACTCCCCAAATGGCTGTGATGACCAAGCTGAAGGCAGGAACCAGGAGCTTCATTGGGGTCTCTCATGTGGGTGGTAGGGGCCCAAACACTCAGGCCATCTTCTGCTGCTTTGCCAAGGCACATTAGCAGGGAGCTGGACTGAATGTAGAGTGTGGGGAGCAACTCGGCCTAGACTAAGTTACTGGAATTAAGACTTATTCTATGCATCTGCTCTCCCACAATATGGCGCTGGGAGAGGAGGCAACAGCTTCTACCCAGCTGCCTCTCACCAACTTGACAAGCTGCAGGACCTGCTCCTGATTGGAGGAGAGCAGCGTACTCGGCGTGTGGGTAGCAGAGTTGGGATTGGCGGAAGAGGACTATAAAGGAGGAGAGAGACAACATGCACCAGGAACATCTAAGGGGAACATCTAAGGGGAACACCTGTGCAGCCCCCGAGAGAGCCAGCCGGCGGTGTGCCGCTCCCCCGCGGAAGTGGGGAATGTGGCAGGGGGAACTGCCCTTCCACGGAGGTGGAAGGGTCGGTAGCCAACCCGGGAAGAACCAGCAGCAAACCCGGGAAGGGCCGAGCAGACGAAAGAACAACGCAGGGTCCTGTGTCGTTCCTCCACGAAGACGGGGAGCGACAGTAGAGCAACTGGGACATGGATTGGCACCCATATGTGATGCTGGCATCACAGGTGGCAGCTCTACTGGCTATGCTACAAGCCCCTTGAATTTTTTTAACTTTACTTCCTAAGTATAAGGGAGAATGTGATATTTGTGTTTCTGTGGCCAATTTATTTCACCCAACATCATGTCCTCCAGCCTCCAGGTGCAACCATTTTAATGCAAATTATACAATTCCATTCTTTTTTATACCTGAATAACATTCTACTGTGTGTTTGTATGTGTATATGTGCCAGTTTCTTTATCCATTCCTGTACACATTGGTTGATTTTTCTTCTTTTTTATGAGATTAATTTTATTTACTTGAAAGTCAGAGTTACACAGAAAGAGAAGGAGAGGCAGAGAGAGAGAGAAAGAGAGAGCGAGCGAGAGAGGTCCTCCACCCACTGATTCTCTCCCCAATTGGTCACAATGGCTGGAGCTGTGCGGATCTGAAGCCAGGAACCAGAACCTGTTCCAGGTCTCCCATGCGGGTGCAGGGGCCCAAGGACCTGGGCCATCTTCCGCTGCTTTCCCAGGCCATAGCAGAGAGCTGGACCGGAAGTGGAGCAGCTGAGACCCAAACTGGTGCCCATTTGGGATACCAGCACTGCAGGCGGCAGCATTACCTGCTACACCACAATGCTGGCCCTGAATTGGTTGATTTTTATATTGGGTACTGTGATCAGTGCTGCTGTGAACACTGTGACACCGGCATCTCTGACACAATGTGTTCATGTCTTTTGGATATATACCCAGTAGTGGGATTGCTGGAACATATGTAAAGTCTTTCATTTTTTAAAAAGATTTTATTTATTTATTTGAGAGCTAGAGTTACAGACAATGAGTGGGAGTAACAGAAATGTCTTCCGTCCGTTGGTTCACTCCCCAAGTGGCTGCGATGGCCGGAGCTGCACCGATCCCAAGCCAGGAGCCAGGTGCTTCTTCCTGGTCTCTTGGGTGCAGCAGCCCAAGGACTTGGGCCTTCCTCCATTGCCCTCCTGAGCCACAACAGAGAGCTGGACTGGAAGAGGAGCAACCGGGACTAGAACCCTGTGCTCATATGGGATGCTGGCGCTGCAGGCAGAGGATTAACCAAGTGACCCACGACGCCAACCCCCTCTGCCATAGCAGAGAGCTGGATTGGAAGAGGAGCAACCCGGTGCCCTATGGGATGCCAGTGCTGAAGGTGGAGGATTAACCTACTGCTGCATGACGCCAGCCACAAGTCTTTCAGTTTTTTTAAGAAATTGCCATACTGTTTTCCATAGTGGCTGTATAAATTTATATTCTCATAAACAGTGTATCAGAGTTCCCCTTTCTCCACATCCTCACCAACATTTGTTGTTCTCTTTTATATAATAGCCGTTCCCGTGGGATGAAGTGATATCTAATTATGGTTTTTATTTGCCTTTTGCTGATGGCTAGTGATGTTAAGCATTGTTGGCCATTTTGTATTTCTTATTTTTGTAAGTGTCTATTGAGAGTTTTTTTCCCCACTACTTCATTGGATTGGTTGGATTTTGTTGTTTTTTTGTTTGGTGTTAGGATTTTTGACTTGCTGATATATTCTAGATATTATTCACACTTATTTAGAGCTTGCCAAGTGTTTGCTTTGGACAATGAGATATTAGCAAACACAATTTAAATTGAGGCTTGAGCAAATACTTTCCCCTTGGGCCAGTTCTCTCTTGCAGCTCTTGGGAGCCATTTGTCTGCAATGAGAATGAAAGGCATCTCAATAAAGACTCGGTTACTGGAAATGCTATTGTTACAAATTTTTTGAATTCACAAGGATAAATATTTTCTCCCCATTTAATAAATGCATTATGCCTATATTAACTTTACTAGGCAATTTCTTGCAATTGACATTGGGTTAACCATTTTGAATTCTGGCAACTGAATTGTACCTTGGAAAATTGTAACCTAAGAAAATGAAATCTCCATCTATCTTAATTCTACTATTTTTAAGTGCTTTTTGGCAATACATGTCTACAATTCCTTCTCTAAAACCCTTGATGTCATGTGTGTTTCTAAATTGAAAGTAATTCCTGTAACTGTAAGTATCATACGATATCTCTAACAGGATCTTCTAGTGCACCACACAATCTAACATTCATATTTATCTAGCAAAGTACATGAATATTTATATTAGGTATGTTACATAAAAAATAAATAACACTGGTGATTTGAGGTAAATATTTTACACCAAATGATTTATGGATTTTGGAAATGAAGGTAAAAGACTATGGATCAATATATACTGTTAGAGTCTAGGAATAAAAGTTTCCCTAGAATAATGCTTTAGCACTGAAGACATTATTTTCTGAATATTGTATGTTTTGGGCCGGTGTTACATAACTTTTCTAGCTCTACTCAGTCCTGAGGCTCTTAAAAAAGTGGGACAGGTTATTGATGTTATGCAGGCTTAGCGTTTACACACATTGTATTTACATCAGACTTAAGCCAGACTTAAGCCTGGCTAAACAGCAGTCACTGAAGTGAGATACAACCATAGGAACTTCATTCTACCTAGACAGTAAGAACCCTTCTAATTGAGACTAAAGCAAAGAAACTGTGACAAACTTAAACTTCCTTGGACATTTGACTTACATTTGAGTCACCCATACTCAATGATCATTTATGGAGAAAAGGGGAAGGAATGAGGAAGAGAAGGAAGGAAGAAAGGAGAAAGAGGTGGAGGTAGGGAGGGAGCATGGATCTAGTTAACTGGCCTGGAGAGAGAGGACTGAGCTAGAAATGCAGAAAACAAGGCTGAACAGTCATGAACAGTCATACATGGAAGGAAGATTGGGTTGGGGGGCTGTGGTTCAGTGCTCACAGAGGACGATGGTCTCCAGCACATCTAGCACAATGGAGTTAGGACATCAGATCCATATTCATCGATCACCCTTAGTGCAGAAGGCTTTCTTTCTTTTTTTTTCTTTTTGACAGGCAGAGTTAGTGAGAGAGACAAAGAGAAAGGTCTTCCTTCCATTGGTTCACCCCCCAAATGGCCGCTATGGCTGGCATACTGTGCTGATTCGAAGCCAGGAGCCAGCAGCTTCCTCCTGGTCCCCCATGCGGTTGCAGGGCCCAAGCACCTGGGCCATCCTACACTGTCTTCCTGGGCCACAGCAGAGAGCTGGACTGGAAGAGGAGCAACCGGGACAAAATCTGCTGCCCCTACCGGGACTAGAACCTGGGGTACTGGTGCCATAGGCGGAGAATTAGCCTAATGAGCCGCGGCGCCTGCCAAAAGGCTTTCTTATATGTCAAGAAGCCTGGGTTTCAGAAAGCTTAAGGCTAGGGTAGATTAAGCCTCTTCATAGGAGATTGTTAGTACTTACAGTGAATGGATCCAGGGCATACTGGGATTGATAGTTATATGACCACTGTCAATTTGACCAAGTGTTTCTTAAGGTAAAGAAAGGAATTGGTGAATATGAAAGTTAATTTCTCTGAAGAAAACCACTAGATAACTCTAGGTATCTATTTTTAATAAAAGTTGACAATTCATAGTATGTTGTTAGTTACTGTCTGGTAATATTTTATACTGGGCACATGGTGTGCCTATTTTCTTTGAAAGCACTATAACTGGAGGTCCCAGGCACCTCATGAAATATATGTAATTTGACTTCCTTTGAAAGTTGGTCTGTTATTTTGACTACTGATGCTAAAGATAAGAATCACAAGAAGACTATTAATCTAGTCTTTTTCATTTTCCACTAGAAAATGATATTTTTTTTCACAATTTAATGGTTTATATGGGGACAAGAAGGTCGGTTGGTGGAGAAGCCAGCACAGGAATCCGTACAGTTGCCCTATGGATTACTCCTCCTGGCCTTCCTATCTCTTTGGACAGCAGCAAGGTCCTGGCATGTGTCTAAAAGTGGCATGTCAACAGTCATCTTTGTTTTGTTTTACTTTGTCATCAGTGGTTAATACTTCCTGGCATATAAGAAAAGGATTACATCTTGATGCACAGATTTCCTTCTCCTATTGATAGCCTGAGCAATTTGTTGGGAGCTGAGGTTCATTAAATAAGCTTGCCTTTTAATCACGACCGGTCTGGAAACAGTTTAGACTAGCAAGCCTAAGAAAAATCCACCACTCTTTCCTAAGTCAGGTTCCTTTCTGTGTGACTGTATTATGTTGGCCTTTGTTGTACTTCCTGCTTTGGGCCAATAATGGGGCATTACTGACCCTTGTTTGTTTTTAAGAATGATGACAGATTTCCTGCAGCTCTTTCTGCAACCAGACAGCTGTGGAAACATCACAGAAACGAAGCAAACATCTCCCAGGCACCCAGGAAAGCTCCTAAACATCCACTATTGTTTTATTCCTCGCTTTGGGGAGTCTTTGCTGGGTGCCATCTTGGGAACCAGGACCGTTTCTCACCTCAAGTCCTTGCCCCTGGAATCTGTTAATCATGGTCATTCCCCTTTCTCAGCCCTTGTGTAGTTGCTGGGTATTGTCCATGCAGCTGTTGATTATTCTGGCCTAGCCAACCTTTTGGAGTATACAGATTTGATTACAAAAAGGGAACCTTAAGGGTACACATTATATGTAGCTTAGATTTTAGACATGGCACTGTTTCACTTAAGTGTGTAGTAGGTAAAACTATGGGTCAGATTTAAAATTTTTCTATCCATTACCACTTAAAATACCTCTTCTGGACAGTTAGGAAAAATGAGCTATACTTTGAAAAGTCTACTTTTGTGATTGACAGGCTATCTCCCCATCTGCTTATTTTCCCTTTAAGAATAAACTGACAGGAGTGGCCCTTTAGCCCATATACCACATTGGAGTATGTAATACAGTTCTCAGTTCTGGTTCCAGTGCCAGCTTCCTGGTAATGCCGACTGTGAGAGGCAGTGGTGAGGACTCAGGTAACCGGAATCCTGCCATCTACATGAGAGACCAGGATTACATTCTCAATCCCTCACTTTGGCTCCCCAGTTTTTGTGGAAATTTCAGAAGAGAACCAGAAGATGGGAGCACTTTTTTGAGTCTTTGTTTCTCTCTGTTTCTCTGTGTCTCTGCCTCTCAAGAAAGCAAATAAATAATTTTAAAAAGGAATACATAGAAGCCTATCCAAATACATTGAATTTCCCCTTTTCCAGTTTCTCCAGGATCATTTTCATTTTCTCTCTCTCCCTCTCCCACATTCACCCATACCAATACCTACCACAGATTCTAAATGAGAGGACCTGACAAATGTCTCTTGAATTTACTCCTTTTTCTCTACCTCCAGCACCACCACCACCACCACCACCACCACATCCTCTTTAAGGCAGTGTCATCTCCTGCTGGGCCCAGTTAGAGTCTCCTACATTACCTGCCAGCAGGTAATGACACCTCCACATTCATTCTTTCAATTCAGATGAGTAATCTCAAAACACGTTTTTCTCAACTGTTTGTTTAAATCAGACTGATTATCTCAATTTCTAACTCAAAATTCTTATTTAAATTTTAATTTCAGAAGTTTCAAATTTACAAAACAAAAGTTATAGAGTTATAGGAAGAGTTTCCCATACCTCACACTCAGATTTCCCTCTTATTAGCATCTTCACTTTCTTCTCATTTCCTAGAAAATTTAAGAAAAACTCATTGAACTGAAAGGTCTGGCTCCTGACCAACTCTCACATTTCCTCACATCACTGTATTCGTTTACCCTCTCTATTTTAGGCACAGTGGCCTGGTCGCATCACCAGAACTAGGCTCATGCAATGCCCCCATCTTGAAATGCTTTCCCCTCTCTTCCAAACTGAATTAGCTCCCAGTGCTCCTCCAGCTCTCGTGTGAAGCATCAGCCCCCAGGAAAGCCTTCCCTGATCCCATAGCAGCACAGATCTCACAGCACCAAATCCTCTGCTTCAGAATGTAAACAGGTATTCATATCAGTATGGCATTAAAGTTTTTCTACTCCACTAGACCTTCAGCTCCAGCAAGGGCTGGGAGGTTATTTTGTTTACCACTGCATCCCCAGCACATCTGTGGTTTATTGTATTTAGAAAATTCATAGTAAATAAATTAATAGATTATTTTTAGTTTGTTATAAGCATAGAAAATGTGTGGCAAAATGACTTTGGCCATTTAGTTTCACACAATCGTTAAGTTCTTCGAAGAAACATCTCAGTAGCCACCAAGTTGCTTGAGTTAGAAGGGTTGTGACCTCTTCCCAACCTCACTTACAGTTTATAATAAGCCACACCATTTCACATTACATTTTGCCACGCACACAAAAACACACCATCAGCTCTTATAGCCCTCTGTGCTGCTCACCTTCCAAGAAACTGCTTGAAACTTATGACTGAGGAGTAGGCATTTGGAGTTCTGGTATGATGCTGTTCAGGATGCCTGTGACCCATAGTGGAGTGCCTAGGTTTGAGTCCTGGACCTGCTCTCAATTTTGGCTTCCTGCTAATCCACTCCCTTGGAGGCAGCTCAAGTTATTGGGCCTCTGCTACCCACATGGGAGATCCAGATTGAGTTCCTGGCTACTGGTTTTGGACTGACCCAGTCCTTTCTGTTGTAGGCATTTGCAAAATGAATCAGTAGATAGTTTCTGTCTCTGTCTCTTGCTATCTGTGCCTCTCTCTGCCTTTCAAATAAAGATTTTAAAAAAACTATTTATTTATTTGAAAGAGTTACCAAAAAAAAAAAAAAAAACAGGGAGGGAGGGAGGGAGGGAGAGAGAGAGATTGATTGATTGATTACATCTGCTGGTTCACTACCCAGAAGGCTGCAATGGCCGGGGCTGGGTCAGGCCAAAGCCAGAAGCCATGAGTTCTTTTGGATTCTCATATGGCTGACAAGAGTCAGAGAGTTGGTACAGTTTCTATTGCTTTTCCCAGGCCATTATCAAGGGAGCTAAATCAGAAGTGGAGCAGCCAGGACTCAAACTGGCACACATTTGGGATGCAAGTGTTGCAGGTGGTGGCTTTACTTACTATACCACAGTGCCAGTCCCAAAATAAATGAAATTTTTAAGAAGCTATAACTGAGAATTACTCCTTGTATGATGTTGGGAAAATATTCTTCAGGTTGTAATAACTAATAACTAGGGTGTTTGGAATTCCAGAGAACTCTGGGCTCTTCAAAATCAGAATGATGACTTTAAACCATCAAAGCCTACGAGTTTTTGTGCTCCTGACATATTCATTTATCCTGGATTATCACTTTCATAAAAGTCCGGAATTCTAAGATGAAGAGTGCAATAAATAGAAACAGTTCCTGCGTGTGTGTGATTACTGTAGGAATAAAGCAAATGATTAGAAAGGAACTGCCCTCATTTAAAAAAAATTCTAAGTCATTGTTCCTTAGCCATACGAGAGTAGCTCAAAACAGCTCAGATAATGATGATTTATTAGGAACATTCCCTGAGCACCTGAAGGCTGAAGGTCCTTGTCCCTACAGTGAATGAGTCATCATAATGTGTTTGTGCAATACGGAGAGGAAAACAACAAGCTCATATCTCCCTCTCGCACTAATGATAAGGTGGCACACACTTCATCAACACAAAGGGCACTGACATAATTCAGAGGTCAGTTTTCAAAGGAACTATTGAGACGTATCCTTTTAAGTTACGAGAAAAACAAATTTCAGGAAAAGGATAGAATAATCATTGAGATTAGATTAGATTCATGGCTCAACACTGGGGTAATTGTGCCTCTTAAGGGCTATTTGAAATGCCTGAGGACATTTTTGTAGTCTCTACTGGGTGGGGTACTGATGGCGTCTAATAAATAGAAGCCAGGGATGTGGTGGCCGAACACCTGCATCATACAGCACTGCACCTGCCCAACCCCTTCAAGGAATGACCTGGTTCCTGATGTCAATAGTGATGCTCTGGCGACTCCCTGTGTTAGATTCCAGATGACGAAATGTGAGAGTTGCTGGCATTCAAGGGGAAGTGATTTGTGCAGGCACCACGTAGCTGGTAGCTGAGCTTAGACCAGGTTCTCTCTGCTCTATCACACTCTTATTGTCAAACACATAATCTAGTGAAGAGAAGTACTGAATGGATTTCACAGTGATGTAAAACTTGCAAAAAAAAAAAAAAAACAACAAAGATTGAGAACATAGTTTGAATTTTTGTGGTAGGTATTATTTTTATACTTTAATACAATCTGATTTTTTCTTCTTTTATGTGATTCTCTCCTCCATCCTCCTTTTTGCTTACTTCCTCATGAGTATATGGCCTTTGATATTTTTCTGTGTATGTAGAGACATAACCATATATCTACTATAAATATTCATACCTACTTTTTTGTTTATTTTGCAGATATGGTTTCATACTATTTATAATATCCCACAGCTTGCTTTTCTCTTTCAAAAATATTTCACAGGAAATCTAGCAAATACTAGTAAAACAGCAAAATCAGAGCCAGAAATTAGCTTCTACCACTATGCATGTGTCAGCTCCCAGTGGAAAATTCTAACATCATAATACTGAGGACAGATATTCAGCTGTTTTCTCTGTCTTTCCTGAATTGCTGAATGGTAGGCTAGCATCTAGTCCTGGGGAAATCACAGTTAGGGGCAGGTGTCTGACACACCCACACATACACTGTGATTTAGTGAATTCCAGACACAAAAGGATTAAATGCTGCCTTAGAAGGGACAGAGCTGTCAAGTGCTTGAGAATTCTAGCTGTGGGCAAATCTGAAAGCATCACCAGCTGGTATCTGAAGACAAGGCCTCTCATAAACAGCAGGAGATGAATGACCGTGGAGCAATTCACATGTCCAGAATGCCATCCTGGAAGCCAAGTGACCTAGCCCAGCACAGGCAGGCCATGCTCACCCTGGGAAGGTGCCCTGGGTGAGACAAAATGAAGTCACAAGCTGAGAAGAGACCCTTCTCTTGATTCTCATTTCATTCGGTCCCTATAAGCGGTTGACTCGCCACCTGAAACCAAGTCTCTGAAAATAATATCAGAAGAGTAGTCAGCTGAGGGAGGGCCAGAATGTGTATAAACTGGGAGTCTGCGTTGTCGCTCATATCAGGTTGGGTGAAGACAAATGGCAGCAGAAATGATCTGCTGAGGCCATAGCAGAGTGATACCATTCTGAAAATAATTTCCAGCCCCTCAGTTTAGGACACAGGAACTTTTGAGTTCACATATTCTCTTAGGAACAACAGAATTGGCTATTTTCCATTGGAATTATTTCAGAACATCTGAGGTATATAATCACTATGACTAAGTGGGGAAATGTGATGGCCCATTAAGTTTTAGGTCAGCTCTGAAGGGGGATATGCCCATCCTAAGTCCTTTCTCATTTGTTATTTCCAGGTCCATTTCAGCCTTCCTATCTGATGGGTAGCACAGGGGATAGCGCAGGTTACTGAACTGGAAGGACGTGAGAGCCTGGTTTCTGTTTCCCTCATTCTTCTTCCCAGTTACTGCTGACCAGTCAATACACCTGCCAAAATAACTTGAAAACTGGCCAACATTAGGGCAAGGTCTGAGCAAAGCACAAACTAGCAATGAGGCTCCAAATATACAAGACTGTTTCAGCAGTCACTGCGATTTATGGTATTAATACCCCCCAATTTCCAGCAAAAGTAGCAGAATCTGTGCTTCCTATAGGTGAGAGTGGAACTTGGCCCAGAGTCCCAGCATTGGCTCTTGTAACCAAAGCCATGGGACAGCCTCCCATAGGCAGAGATGAACAGAAGTACAATGGCCACCTGCTGGGAAGTAACAGGGCACTCCTTCTTCCCCATGCCACTCTGCAGTTATCCAGGCTCTGTCACTTTTGGTGAGGGTCTCATTCAAAATGAAGATGTAGGGCTGGGCCATGCCTCACTTGGTTAATTCTCTGCCTGCAGTGCTGGCATCCCATACGGGTGCTGGTTCTAGTCCCAGTTGTTCCTCTTCCAGTCCAGCTCTCTGCTGTGGCCAGGAGGGCAGTGGAAGATGGCCCAAGTGCTTGGGCCCTGCACCCGCATGGGCGACCAGGAGGAAGCTGCTGGTTCCTGGCTTCAGATCGGCACAGTACCGGGCGTAGCAGCCATTTGGGGGGTGAACCAACGGAAGGAAGACCTTTCTCTTTGTCTCTCTCTCTCACTGTCTATAACTCTACCTGTCAAATAGAAATTTAAAAAATAAATAAAATGAAGATGTTAAGAATAATATTTCATGAATCTTAGAGATCAACAAAAATTTGGCTGAGAGTCTGGGTTTTTAGGACATTGGATTGAGAATGGGTATACTGACAGATTGCATTCAGCTAAGAATAAACTTTCTTGTTCACAGTTGAGTCACAAGACCTTTCGGTGTGATCATCAATAACAAAAACCCAGTACTAAGTTCCATATTTCACAAGTGGGGTCCCGTACTAGAGATGTTTCTCCATCAGCTTGTACATGCTTATATATAGTCTTTGCGACGGTGGCAGGTACATTTTGAGTTCTCCATGCTTTTTTAGGGACCAGATGTGTCTGCTACAGATAAGGCACAGATGTTCCATGTCTAGGGGGTGGGGTATGATTTGATTCTTTCCTACCACAAAACACAGATTTTAAGTGGAATTAATGTATAAAAAGCCGGATCGTAGAAATGAATAGTTAAAAAGCATTTCTTGGTGAAGATGACAGTGGGCAGGAAGAAATATTATTAGCATTATGAATAAGAGAAAACAATTAAGTCTTGAACTAAACGAAGAAAATAGACTTCAGAAAGCTACAAGGATTTACTCTACTGCAAAACCAACATTCTAAACTTTTGTTCATGGTGGCTCACTCCTGTCAAGGGACTCTTGTTAAAGGAGAAGAGAATTAATATGCACATGTCCCAGTCATGTGATGGGTAGGTACTGTGAAAGCCATGCCTGCAAAGATTTTAAGGAGTTTTCTGGAAAGTTAAAAAATCTATGGTGAGAACTCCATTTACAGTGATTTATCGAGTAACATATGATCAAAATAAAAAAGTACAGAATAAATTGTGTTTCAAAAAACTTTAAAATGTATATTTGAGTCTAATTCATGAGATTGAAAATAGAAGAATAGTAATAAGTAGTAATATATAAAATAAAGGGATAATCTAATATTTTCCAAGCTCCTTATTCTATTTTGTGTTAGGGAGATACCACAAGTTAATAATAGATGCTGGTAAGTTATGCACTGAATTTATAGGGAAACCACTAAAAATATCAGAAAATATGCCTTCTAAAGAATAGGGATTAAAGAAAATGGAACATTCCAAAATAATTAAGAAAAGGAAAAAAAGAAACAATAGAACTATTAGGAAGCTTAGATGAGAAATACATCTACGTATGTCTTTGTTATCATAAAAGTAAATTAAGTTTTTCAATTCAAAGACAAAAATTGTGTATCATTTTAATCCAGGAACTTGTAATTTACAATCAACACCTCTAAAATATAAGAACACAGAAAGAAAGTACTTTAATGGAAAAACAATATACTAGACAAGTGAAAACCAGGAGAAACCTATTTAATTTTATTATGAGAAAAATGTTAATAAAAAAGTATTATTAAAGATACAAAAGCTTATTACACAAAATATTAGCTTTAATTCATCAGAGAAAATAAATAAATTTATGGTTTTCTAATAATTTAGGTGCAAAATATATAAGAAAAATGGAAGAAATGTAAAGAGAAATTAAACATTTTTGCCATCACAACGGTGGAGTTTTACATGTATTTCAGATTGTATGCACACACACAAAGTTTTTCAATATATTATGCAGGCCAAAAATCCAATAAGGTTAATATCTAATGACATATACAAGAGACTAGTCTCAATAATTGAAAAATGAAAATTATTTTAAATACTTTAGCCAATTATAAAACTTAACATTTAGCATGCTATAAAGAAAAACTAATAAATTTTAAGGTATCTATACAATAGAGATTTTTCTGTAACTACATCACAATCAATGAAAAGTATATAGCAAAAAGATAGCTTTTAAACTTATTAAAAACAAACTTCTAAAAATTAATAAAATGTCAAAGCCAAAATAATTGGAGCAACATGATAAATAACAGTATTGAGTTATATCATAAAATATAAAATAAATATCCATCTATTCATATCAATATGAGTAAATAATAAACAAACATGGGAGAAAACTATACCGTTCAGAGAAATTCCAGATAATTTCTGTAGATACCCACATGCCCCCTCTGCCAAAGAAGAGGAACACAACTCCAAACACTGTAAGTGTGAACTGTGCACGGTACTTCATTCCAGAAAGTAAAGTGTGAAAAGGGGAGGGAAGCAAACTCTACACTGAGAAAACTCACAACCACTAAGAAACTGATCAAGGTTAGCATCATCAGTGAGGTCTGACAATAACATATCCTTCATGTGATGTGATGAAAATGGTATTCTTGGGACCACTGTTGTGCCATAATGGGTTAAGCCACTGCCTGCAGCACCAGCATCATGGGTGCTGGTTCGAGTTCTGGCTGCTCCACCTGCTCTACTTCCTATTTTTTTTTTAAGATTTTATTTATTTATTTGAGAAGTAGAGTTACAGACAGTGAGAGGATCGCTCCCCAAATGGCCGCAACAGGCAGAGCTGTGTTGATCCTAAGCCTGGAGCCAGAAGCCTCCTCCTGGTCTCCCACCCAAGTGCAGGGTCCCAAGGGCTTGGGCCATCTTCTGCTTTCCCAGGCCATAGCAGAGAGCTGAATTGGAATTGGAGCAGCCAGGACTAGAACTGGTGCCCATGTGGGATGCCAGTGCTGCAGGAGGAGAATTAACCTGCGCCACAGCGCTGATGCAGCTCCACTTCCTATCCAGCTTCCTGCTAATGCATCTGGGAAAGCAACAGAGGTTGGTCCAAGTCCTTCAGCCTGTGCACCATGTGAGAAATCCAGATGGAGCTCCTTGCTATGGCCTGTCCCAGCCCTGGCCATTGTGAACATCTGGGGAGTGAGCCAGCTGGTGGAAGATCTTTCGATCTCCCTGTCGCTCTCTCTCTAACTGTGCCTTTCAAATAAATAAAATCTTTTTTTTTTTAAATAATGTACTCTGTTCCTCTCAAAAGCTTATAAACCCCTTCCAGTCATGAGAACAATATCAACAAATCCTAATTGAAGAACATTCTGAAAAAATAATTAGTACCCCTCAAAACTATTGAAATCATAAAGATATGGAAAGTTTAACAAACTAACAATCTAAGGAAACCTAAGGAGATAAGATACAGATATGATGATATATTCTAGAACAGGAAATAAACACTAAAAACTAAGGAAATATAAATAAAGAAATAATTTTAAATGATAATATATTAATACTGTTTTATCAAATATATCACAATAATGTTAATAATAGAGGAATTAAACTGGGTATAAAAGTTCTCTGTGTGTACCATATCTATGAAATTCTGTAAATCTAAGACAATTCTAATATACAACTTTATTTTTTTAACTTTTATTTAATGAATATAAATTTCCAAAGTACAGCTTACAATGGCTTCCCCCCGCCCCATAACTTCCCTCCCACCCACAACCCTCCCCTTTCCCGCTGCCTCTCCCCTTCCATTCACATCAAGATTCATTTTCAATTCTCTTTATATACAGAAGATCAGTTTAGCATATATTAAGTAAAGATTTCAACAGTTTGCACCCACATAGAAACACAAAGTGAAAAATACTGTTTGAGTACTAGTTATAGCATTAAATCACAATGTACAGCACATTAAGGACAGAGATCCTACGTGAGGAGTAAGTGCAGTGACTACTCGTATCGTGGTGAGGATCTCTTTTGGTCGTGTTTATTAGGCGTTCTATGAGCTTCCTGTACTAGGATTTCTCTGTCCTTCTCCAAACCTGGGAAATTTTCTGCTAATATCTCACTAAAAAGGCCTTCTAATCCTTTCTCCCTCTCCATGCCTTCAGGAACTCCTAGAACCTGAATGTTGGGTTTTTTAATAGTATCCTGAAGATTCCCAACAATATGTTTTAGATTTCTAATTTCCTCTTCTTTTCTTTGGTCTGACTGTATCCTTTCCTGTTCTCTGTCTTCTAAGTCCGATATTCTCTCTTCTGCTTCACCCATTCTGTTTTTAAGGCTCTCTAATGTGTTTTTCATTTGATCTATTGAATTCTTCACTTCATTATGATTTCTCATCACTATCACAGTTTCCTGTTGTACTAGTTGTTTCATTTCATTTTGATTCCTCCTTAATATTTCATTTTCACGAGAGAGATTTTCTATCTTGTCCATTAAGGATTTCTGTAGTTCAAGAATTTGTTTTTGAGAACTTCTTAATGTTCTTATCAATTTTTTGAGATCTGCTTCTTGCATTTCTTCTATGTCATCATCTTCATAATCTTGAATTGGGGTGTCTTTTTCTTTTGGGGGCGTCATAGTGACTTCCTTGTTTTTATTACCTCGGTTTTTGCGTTTGTTATTTGGCATATTGGAGATATTTGGTTTCTTCACTGTGGTGCTTTGCTTGTTATACTATGACTCTAGATTAAGTGGACTGTCTGTTTTTGATGGAGCCTTAGAGGCTTAAGATGGGTGTGGCCTGAGAGCTCTGTTTGGTGTGTCAAAGGTGACACTCCCAGGTTAGGCATGGTAGATCTCTCTTTCTTTCTTTGTTTTTTTTTTTTTTTTTTTTGATTCAAAAGGGAAGTAATTCCGCACAGCTGAACGAAGTTGGAGGTAGTTAGCAGGCAAATGATATACCCACAGGAGCCAGAGATCGGAAGCTCTTTCCCAAGGACCACACAGGGAATTCTCCTTCAGTCTCCCACTGGGTTGCCAAAGTTACGGAATTGTAGCGTCTCTGGAGAGTACTCATGTGAATTCCGTGAGTTCTCTCCCCCACCGTCTCTTTTTTCACAGTCTCAGTTCAGTAGCACCACAAATTCACTAGGTCCTAATCTCCTGTTAATTCACCCCTCCCAGAGTCAGGTTTTTCTGCTAGGCTCAGGGCCAGTGCAGACCTGAGGTCGCCCTGCTTATGACATATATCCAAGATGGCGCCTGCTCTTTGTCTTGCTCGCCTTTGAGAGGTGAGCAGAGAGAGAGAAACCCGTGTCCGTATCGGTCACTTTTTTTTTCTCTCTCTCTCTTCTAGTTAGCCTGGTGAACTGTTCCCCCCAGGGTCGTTCCCTCTAGTCTCCTCTTTCCGCTTGCCTGCCGGTGTCTCGGGCTATTGAGATTTGGCTCACCTCGTGTTCCAGCGCTGGTGTGTTGAGTCTGCCGCTGGTGTCCCAAACTGTGGGCTCCCACGCTCTCCACGCAGGTCCACTGTGAATCACTAGTTCCGGAAGAGTTTCTTCTGCTGTTTCTTCCCCTACTCTTCCTTGAACCTGCAGTATCTCCATTTTCATTCTCCCCGGACTATCAGTGTGCTTCCTTCCTATTCCGCCATCTTGCTAAAAACCCCCTGTTGTTGATTTAACAATTGACACTCTTGTTTATGGCGTCAGTAATCACCCTAGGCTCTTGTCATGAGTTACCAAGGCTATGGAAGCCTTTTGAGTTCACCAACTCTGATCATATTTAGACAAGGTCGTAGTCAAAGTAGAAGTTCTCTCTTCCCTTCAGAGAAAGGTACCTCCTTCTTTGATAACCTGTTCTTTCCACTGGGATCTCACTCGCAGAGATCTTTCATTTAGGTCATTTTTTTTCCCCCAGAGTTGTGGGGAGCAACTGGGAGCAACTCGGACTAGACTAAGTTACTGGAATTAAGACTTATTCTATGCATCTGCTCTCCCACAATATGGCGCTGAGAAGGGAGAAGCAGCTTCTACACAGCTGCCTCCAGTTCAACCAATAAACAGCAGGACCTGCTCCTGATTGGAGGAGAGCAGTGTACTCGGCGTGTGGGTAGCAGAGTTGGGATTGGTGGAAGAGGACTATAAAGGAGGAGAGAGACAACATGCACCAGGAACATCTAAGGGGAACATCTGAAGGAACACCTGTGCAGCCCCCGAGAAAGCCGGCCGGCGGTGTGCCGCTCCCCCGCGGAAGTGGGGAAAGTGGCCAGGGGGAACCGCCCTTCCACGGAGGTGGAAGGGTCGGTAGCCAACCCGGGAAGAACCAGCAGCAAACCCGGGGAGGGCTGAGCAGACAAAAGAACAGCACAGGGTCCTGTGTCGTTCCTCCACGAAGAGGGGGAGCGACAAGAGTGTCTTGGCTTTCCATGCCTGAAATACTCTCATGGGCTTTTCAGCCAGATCCAAATGCCTTAAGGGCTGATTCTGAGGCCAGAGTGCTGTTTAGGACATCCGCCATTCTATGAGTCTGCTGTGTATCTTGCTTCCCATGTTGGATCGTTCTCTCCCTTTTTGATTCTATCGGTTAGTATTTGCAGACACTAGTCTTGTTTATGTGATCCCTTTGGCTCTTAGTCCTATCATTATGATCAATTGTGAACAGAAATTGATCACTTGGACTAGTGAGATGGCATTGGTACATGCCACCTTGATGGGATTGAATTGGAATCCCCTGGTTTGTTTCTAAGTCTACCGTTTGGGACAAGTCAGCCTGAGCATGTCCCCAATTGTACATCTTCTCCCTCTCTTATTCCCACTCATATTTAACAGGGATCACTTTTCAGTACAACTTTATTTTTAAAAATTCTGAAGTCTGGAAATAAATAAATTTCTCATAAAAACTCATAAAATTTTTAGTGGGTATTAGTACTTGGGACAGAGTGATTATGAAAACGCTATTTTTTTCAAAATTGGTAAATTTAACTAAAGGAGTAAAATATAATTTCTTAAATATTTACATTAGAAAAGAAAAAACTAAAATATTAAGGATCTAATTAACAAATTTAAGAAAAGATCATCATAATAAATGTAAGTAAAAGGGAATAGAAAAAATAGAATAATGAATATAAAAAATGACAGTTAAACTACAAAAATAATATAAGGAAGGATAGACATAAACATTCATCTGAGTAAAAGGGGAGCGGTCCAATTTTGGGAGGAAAAAGACATAAGCAACCAAATATTTTTTAAAAGATCAGACATAATAAAGTTTTGCAATTATCTTTTAAATCCTAGAAAATATAAATTATAAAAACTGATTCAATGACATCATGTGCCACAAAATTATTTTAGATATGAGTTATTCAAAGTTTGAGGAATAAATAATTCCATTCTTATAACAAATCTCCCAGAGAATGGAAAAGGTGAGTCTTCTCCTTAATCATTTGATGAAAATCATTTAACATGAATAACAAACAAAAGACAAGGATATCTTGAGAAGATAATAAATAATAATCTCTTATACAAATAGCAAGTGCATCAATACTAAGGAAAATGTTGATATGCAGACTCCTATTTTGTATAAAATAATTATTTGAAATGATATTAGAAGCAATACTATTTCAGGAACATAAATGTTGGTTCAGTTTAGAAAATCTATTAATGTGATTCACCACATGACAAATAAAAAACAATCATGTGTTTCTTCAATATGTGCAGAAAGAGTGTAATAATATTCAACATTCATTTTTTATATTTGAAAATTTCTTAGTAAAATGAGTGGATGGGGCCGGCGCCGCGGCTCACTAGGCTAATCCTCCACCTAGCGGCGCCGGCACACCGGGTTCTAGTCCCGGTTGGGGCACCGGATTCTGTCCCGGTTGCCCCTCTTCCAGGCCAGCCCTCTGCTGTGGCCAGGGAGTGCAGTGGAGGATGGCCCAGGTGCTTGGGCCCTGCACCCCATGGGAGACCAGGAAAAGCACCTGGATCCTGGCTCCTGCCATCGGATCAGCGCGGTGCGCCGGCTGCAGCGGCGGCCATTGGAGGGTGAACCAACGGCAAAAGGAAGACCTTTCTCTCTGTCTCTCTCTCTCACTGTCCACTCTGCCTGTCAAAAAAAAAAAAAAAAATGAGTGGATGGTACTTCTTCAACCTGAAAAAAAGCCAGTAAAAATCTGTTATTATACTTAGTAGTAAAGCACTAAAGGCATTCCCTTTTAAATTAGGAACAGTCTCAGTGCTTTCTACTATTTCAATCCTATTCAACAACCTATTAGATGTTCTGCTCAATACAGTAGACCAAAACATACATTGGAAAAGAAGAAAAATATATTACTGTTTTCATATTATATCATATTTTATATAAAAATCCCAGAAAAGTTTTCAGATACTTACATTTAGACTTATAGGTATGTATGCAGGCTACAGTTAGAAAATATGATGTGATGTCTTTTATAATATCAATTAAAAGCTAAAATACTCATGAATGAAGATAACATATAAAATATTTATAAAAGTTTACAGAATAACTTTAAATACCAAATTAATCAAGTTATATAATGTATGTCCATTGTTAATAATGCCTAATATTACAACTGACAATCACCCATAAATTTCATTGATTGGTTTAATGATATTCCTATCAATATCTCAATAGGATTTTTCATAGAATTTAATATACTGATCCTAAAATTTATATAAAAAAGCAAAGGCCCAAGGATAGCTAAGAAACTCCTGTAGAAAGTGGGGTAGGAGGACTTTTTCTCCAAGATATAATGATATTTATATAAAGATTTAGTAATGATTCTTACTTTTGTTAGCACCAGGATAGAAAGATCAATAGAGAGTAGCAGATATCCCAGATTTGGCTACTTGCATATGTGGAAGCAATAATAAAGCAAATGTGATGTTGCACATGGTGAATAGTAACTGGTGTTGGAAAACTGACTCTCAATATAAAAAAAATTAAAGTGAATATCTACTTTACATCACACAAAAAACTAAAGTTTAAATGAATTAAAGACTTACTGTTAAAAAGCCAAATTTTGACATCTGTATAACAAAATTTAAGAAAATATTCTTATGGCTTTGGAAGGAGAGAAAGATATCTTCAAATCATACTTACACACACATTATCACAAAGGAAATACTGACAAAGTTGAATATGTTGAAATTATGAACATGTGCTTATCAAAAGATTTCAAGAAGAGAATAAGAAAACCAAAAACACAGAGAAGATATTTGTAACATATGTAATTAGCAATGCATTGGTATTAAATAGCTTTCAGAAATTAATTAGAAACACACACATCCATAGGAAAATTAAAACCACAAAGGACATTTCACAAATGAGAACACAAATTCCACAGTATACACACACACACACGTTTATATACAAAATAACCTACCTAAATATATTTTACTTGACACTCACTTGATGACAAAAATTTTAAAGTCTGATAATACTACATGCTGGCTAGAATGTAACAAACAGGGTTATTACATTGTGAAGCTAAGCATGTGGGCAGTGTGTTCTTAAAACAATTTGTAGTCCTTTGGTAAAGTACAGGGTTCATCTAATCAACCATTGAGTGTTCTGTTCTTGGGCATTGATTCTAGAGAAGCCTCTGCCCATATGAGCAGAAGATATGTGCAGGAACATGCTTTGCAACATCCTTCCCTTGACAGGAAAATAGGTAATAATGCATTCCTATAGGGAAACTGAAGACCTCAAGAAAGATAAATAAACTTCACTGCAAGCATTTGCAGGAATGGGTGGCACAAATGAGGGACACAAGTTTCTTGATACAAACCTAAAAATAGAAAACAAAACATTAACGTTACCTACTCTTCAAAGAAAAACAAGAATGAGGAACTCAATGTTCAAGACAATTATTCCCAATGTATATATGCACACTGTGCAGCCTGCGTCGTGTCACAGACACTGACCATTTCAGGTGGATTCTCCCTCCTGCTCTGCCATCCAGCACTCCTATAAGATGTTAGGTGATGGAATTGTCCAGAGGGTTCCAGGAATGGTGTTTGAGTGGCTGGGGCACTTTGAGGCAATGGTTCATAGACAACACAGAACTGTTTCATATGTGGTCATCTCAGTGTATACTCACTGTATATCAGGCCCAGAAAGAAGCATGAAGGGGAGGAGGGTGGGAGAGCCTCAGAAACAGGCACACAGGGAAATTCAGAGCTCTTGGTAATATTCTCCAAAGATGGGAAAAGCGTTCATTTAATAATATTATTATTAAATATACATATACTATTTTGCATGAATGATATAGTTCATAGTCATATAATTGAAAACATTCACATTAAAGCCAATAGTTTTACTCAGAATAAATATCTTGCACTAAAAGCTCATGAATACTCAGTAGAGGGTTCAAAAAGACTGTAGTTACATGTGGGTTAGCAGAGAGAGCCCTTCCTTGTTCAATTTTTAATCTCCTTCTTCCGTTGCTTGAATTGATCAAATTCCAAGCTTTTCCATCACTATCTATTGATGATTCACAAGTCTGCATTCTCAGCTACAACATGAGCTCCACATCCAAGTAATGCTTACCTACTTGATATGTACTTAGGCTTCCTGAAGGCAATTCACACCTACCATGCCCCGCCCATTGTCTTTGGTCAGTACTCTGAGAAGAAGGCATGCATGCAGGACGTGTACTGGGCACAAAGCTTGCCATCAACAGCAACCGGGGAAAGAAGCAAGCATGATGAGGCCAAGGGAAGGGAAGCAGTAGGAACAAAGACTCCAGCTGGTTCACTAGAGGATTTGTAGCTGGATGGCCTTTTAGTGCTTTGCTGCCTGAGACACTGGAACTGGACACTTACTCCTGAAACTGACCAGTCACTGTGCGAACTTCCCACCCATCCAGGGCACATGTGCTATATATAGTGAACTGGCTGTCTTCAGCTGAGGGTAGTGCTTGGAGCAAGACTCAACTGAGAGCTGTCAGCCCCCAACATTCCTAGCAATGGTGAAATAATGGATGCCTCAGACTTGAAGAGGGAATCTGGGAGTCCCACAGCTTCCACTCTATCCATCCTCAACATTTCTTCTCCTAACATTTCTCATCCTGCATTCCTGATTTACTAATAGCATCATCATAACTAAGTTTCTTGTGCTGGACTTTTGGTAGATAGGCTTGTTGGAATAATAGGGCTTTGTCATTTGTGTTTCCTTCCATTTCCAGGACAGTCTAAGATATATAGTGTATCCTCTGTGAGTTATTATTAGATGAATAACTTATTTTAAAAAAATTTTTTGTTTGCTTGAAAGGCAGAGTTACAGCCAGAGAGAGGGAGAGACAGAGATCTTCCATCCACTGGCTCACTTCCCAAATGACTGCAATGGCTAGAGCTGGGCCAGGTTGAAGCCAGGAGCCAGGAGCTTTTTCAGGTCTCTCAGTTTGGTGCAAGGGCCCAAGCGCTTGAACCATGTTCCACTGTTTCCCAGGTTCATTTGCAGGGAGCTGGATTGGAAGTGGCACAGCTGGGAATCAACCAGTGCTATATGGGATGCTGGGCTGCAGGCTGCAGCTTAACCCAGTAAAGCCACAGCATCGCCCCGATGAGTAACTTTTTAAATGGATAACTTTCAGCTCATATGAATGGACTTCAAGAAATATCATATTATTAGGGAAACTAGTCACTTCTCTGGGTGAATGACAAGGGACAAGGCAAGTGTTTCCATCTCACTCTGCTGTCTCAGCTCACTCGATTCTACCTTTGAAATGCCTCCTCTTTCAATTGTTCTCTCCCTGCCACCCACACTGTCCTCACTCTGCTTTAGGTATGGAAATCTTCCTGACTTGTCATGTTATCTTTAGCTTCTGTTGCCATCAGTCTGTATCCCATACTGCCATGAGTCAGTTTCTGAAAACGTATCTGACCATACCATTCCTTGATCTTTAGTGCTCAGCTTTTAGCATTATTTCAAAATGTGGAGAACAACAGCAAAGAGTTACAAACTAGAAGGTTTTGCTACTTATGAGCAGAGAGAGACTGCACAATTTCTCAGCTTTTCAGAGGCATGGATTAGACATTTTGTTTTGTTGCCCAAAATTGACTCCTCATTCTTTAGGTCACATTACTTTTTTTTTTTTTAATTTTTAAAATTTTTTTTTGACAGGCAGAGTGTACAGTGAGAGAGAGAGACAGAGAGAAAGGTCTTCCTTTGCCGTTGGTTCACCCTCCAATGGCTGCCATGGCTGGTGCGCTGCAGCTGGTGCACCGTGCTGATCCAATGGCAGGAGCCAGGTACTTCTCCTGGTCTCCCATGGGGTGCAGGGCCCAAGCACTTGGGCCATCCTCCACTGCACTCCCTGGCCACAGCAGAGAGCTGGCCTGGAAGAGGGGCAACCAGGACAGAATCCAGCGCCCTGACCGGGACTAGAACCCGGGGTGCCGGTGCCGCAAGGCGAAGGATTAGCCTATTGAGCCGTGGCGCCGGCCAGGTCACAGTACTTTTAAGGCATAATAAATTCTGACAGAAGCCAGCCAGCAGGGGTCTAGTCCATGTCCTTGGCTGGAAAACCAACCAGTGTGTTCCATTATTTGATCACAATGCCTGCTTCAGGACTTGGCAAGTTACCAAGTTAGGCTGAGACTCAATGTTAGCAAGTTCATTTAAACTCTAAGAAAATTGAGTTTTCTTGTTGAGTATTTGATAATGTGCCTTTAAAAATTGTTGTTATTCTAGGCTGGCACCGTGGCTCACTTGGTTAATCCTCCACCTGTGGCGCTGGCACCCCAGGTTCTAGTCCTGGTCGGGGTGCCAGATTCTGTCCCGGTTGCCCCTCTTCCAGTCCAGCTCTCTGCTGTGGCCTGGGAGGGCAGTGGAGGATGGCCCAAGTGCTTGAACACTGCACCCACATGGGAGACCAGGAGGAAGCACCTGGCTCCTGGCTTCGGATTGGCACAGCACAACGGCTGTAGCGGCCATTTGGGAGGTGAACCAATGGAAGGAAGACCTTTCTCTTTGCTTCTCTGTCTCTCTCACTGTCTAACTCTGCCTGTAAAAAAAAAATAAAAAATAATAAAAATTGTTATTATTCTAAAAATGTAACAGATTAATCTCAATAGATTTTTAAATAAGGTACAGTAATAGTAACTATATGCAGAATTCTAGAATATTCTCATCTTGTACGACTGTTCTTTTACCTTTTCTTTTTTTAAATTTTATTTAATTTATACAAGTTTCATATATTTCATATATACAGGTTTAGGAACTTACTGACACTTCCCCCCTACCCTCCCTCCCCACCACGTACCATGTCTTCCTCCTCCTCCCTCTCACATTCCCACTCTTAAATTTTACAAAGATATATTTTCAATTTACTTAATGATCTTATAGTTAACCCTACACTTAGTAAAAGAGTGCAACAAATGTTATGAAAAAAAAATAAGAAATTAAACAACAAAAACTGGAGTGAGGTAAAATCTCACTGTGGTTTTGATTTACATTTCCCTGATGGCTAGTGATCCTGAGCATTTTCTCAAGTGTCTGTTTACCATTTGGATTTCCTTGCTTGAAAAATGTCTGTTCAAATCCTTTGCCCATTTCTTAACTGGGTTGTTTGTTTTGTCATTGTTGAATTTCTTGAGCTCTTTATAGCTTCTGGATATTAACCTTTTATCAGTTGTGTAGTTTCCAAATATGTTCTCCCATTCTGTCTGTTGCCTCTTCACTTTGCTGTTTCTTTTGCAGTGCAGATGCTTTTCAGCTTGATGTAATCCCATTCGTCAATTTTGGCTTTGATTGCCTGTGCTTCTGGGCTTTTTTTTCCCAAGAAGTCTTTTCCTAGGCCAATGTCTTACAGAGTTTCTCCAGTGTTCTCTTGTAATTTGAGGGTATCATATAGTAGTCTTTAATCCATTTTGAGTGGATTTTTGTGTAAGGTGTAAGGTATGAGTCTAATTTCATACTTCTGCATTTGGAGATCTAGTTTCCCCAGCACAATTTGTTAAAGAGACTATCATTCCTACAGGGACTGACTTTAGTTCCTTTGTCAAAGATAAGTTGGTTGTAGATGCATGGATTGATTTCTGGTGTTTCTATTCTGTTCATTTGCCTACAAGTCTGTTTTTTTGCCAGTATCAGGCTGTTTGATTATAACTGCCCTGTAGTATGTGTTGAAATCAGGTATGTGATGTCTCTGGCTTTGATTTTGCTGTATAAGTTGGCTTTAGATATTTGTGGTCTCCTGTGTTTCCATATGAATTTTAGCATCATTTTTTGTAGATCTGAGAAAAATGCCTTTGGTATTTTCATTGGGATTGCATTGAACCTGTAAATTGCTTTTGGTATTATGGACCTTTTGATCATGTTGATTCTTCCAATCTGTGAACATGGAAGATTTTTCTAGTTTTAAATGTCTTCTTGTATTTCTTCCTTTAGTGTTTTGTAAATTTCAATGTAGAGCTCTTTGATATCCTTGGTTAATTTTATTCAAAGGTATTTGATTCTTTTCGGAACTATTATGAATGGGACTTATCTTAAAAGTTCTTTCTCAGCTGTGACATTGTTTGTGTATACAAAGGCTGCTGATTTTTCTGTGTTTATTTTATATCCTGCCAATTTACCAAACTCTTCTACGAGTTCCAATAGTCTGTCAGTGGAATCTTTTGGATCCTCTACATATAGGATCATGTCATCTGTAAATAGGGCTAGTTTGATTTCTTCCTTTCAAATTTGTATCCCCTTGATTTCTTTCTCTTGCCTAATAGCTCTGGTTACAACTTCCAGGACTATATTGAATAGCAGTGGTAAGAGTGGGCATCCTTATCTGTTTCCAGATCTTAAGGGGAATGCTTCCAACTTTCCCCATTCAATAGTATGCTGGCATACCTTGATTATGTTGAGGAATGTTCCTTTTATACCCAATTTGATTAAGGTTTTCATCATGAAAGGGTGTTGTATTTTATCAAATGTTTTCTCTACTTCTATTGAGGTAACCATATGGTTTTTGTTCTTCTGTTTGTTAATGTGAATGTATCACATTGATTTGCAAATATTGAACCATCCATGCATACCAGAGGTAAATCCCACTAGGTCCTGGTTAATGATCTTTCTGATGTGTTATTTGATTTGATTAGGTAATATATTTGTTGAGGATTTTTGCATCTATGCTTTACAGGGATATTGATCTATAGTTCTCTTTCTCTGTTGTATTTTTTCTGGCTTAGGAATTAAGAAAATGCAGGCTTCCTAGTAGGAGTTTTGGGGGATTCCTTCCCTTTCAATTGTTTTGAATAGTTTGAGAAGGATTGGGATTAGTTCTTCTTTAAATGTCTGGTAGAATTCAGCAGTGAATTCAGCAATTCAGCCACCTGGTCCTGGGCTTTTCTTTGTTTGGAGGGTCTTTATTATTGATTCAGTTTCCATCTTGGTCATTAGTCTGTTTAGGTTTTCTATATCTCAAGACTCAATTCTGGTAGATTATGTGTTCAGAAATTATCTATTCTAGATTTTTTAATATGTTGGTGTATGTTTTTGCAGTAATTCTCAATGATTCTTTTTGTGTCTAGGAATCTATCCATTTCTTCTAGTTTTCCTAATTTGTTGAAATACAGCTCTTTGTAGTAATTCCTTGTGATTCTTTTTATTTCTGTGATATCTTTTGTTGATTTCCTTTTTCATTTCTGATTTTATTTGTTTAAGTCTTTTTTTTGGCTAGTTAGACAATGGTGTATCAATTTGTTTTTTTTTTTTTTTTTCAAAAAACCAGCTCTCCATTTTACTGATATTTTGTACTTTTTTGGTTTCAATTTTTTTATTTTGCAATTTTAATTTTAATTATTTCCTCCTAATAATTTGGGGTTTGGTTTGTTGTTGTTTTTCTAGATCCTTGAGATGCATTGATAGTTCACTTATTTGGTAAATTTCTTCATGTAGGCACTGATTGCTATAAACTATCCTCTTAATACTGCTTTTGCTGTATCCCAAAAGTTTTGATATGTTGTATTGTCATCTTCATTCATTTCCAGAAATTTTTGTATTTCTCTTTTGATTTGTTGAATGACCCTCTGTCATTCAAGAGCATGTTGTTTAATCTCCATGTTTTTGCACATGATTTAGAAATTCTTGAGTTGTTGATTTCCAGCTTCATTTCACAGAAGATGCATGGTATGATTTCAATTTTTTTTTAATTTGCTGAGACTTGCATTATGGCCTATCACACGGTCTATCCTAGAGGAAGTTTCAAATACTGATGAGAAGAATGTATATTCTGCAACTGTGGGATGAGAAGTTCTGTAGATTTCAGGAAGGTCCATTTGATCCATAGTGTTGATTAGCTCCATTGTTTCTTTGTTGATTTCTCATAGTTGATCTGTTCATTGATGAAAGTGGGGTTTGAAGTCACCTGTTACTATTACATTGGAGCCTATGTCTCCCTTTAGATCTATTAAAATTTCATTTAAATAGCCAGACACCCTTTAATTGGGTGTGTATACATTTGCTATAGTCAAATCTTCATATTGAATCAACCTTTAAATTATTACATAGTGCCCTTCTTAATCCTTTTTAACAGTTTTTATGTTAAAGTCTATTTTGTCTAATATTAGGATGGCAACACTTTCCCTTTTTTGCTTTCTGTTAGCATGGACTATCTTTTTCCATCCTTTCACTTTCACTCTGTATCTTTGTTGGAGAGATGTTTTTCTTGTAGGCACCAAATAGATGGGTCTTGTTTTTCAATCCATTCAGCCAGCCTGTATCTTTAACTGGAAAGTTGAGGCCATTGACATTCAAGGTTACTATTGATAAGTAACAACTTGGCCCTGCCACTTTCCCATAAATGTTCTTCTTTTTATGTGGATTTCCTTTGTACTTTTACTGGAGAATTTTCTGCCTTCACATTCTAGATAATGTTGATCTTTTTGTGTTTCTGCATGTAACACATACTTAAGCATTTTTTGTAAGGCTGGGAAAGTGGTGACAAATTCTTTCAATTTCTTTTTGTTATGGAAGGTTTTCACTTCACTTTCATTCATAAATGAGAGCTTTGTAGATTTCTTTAAGACGGGATATATCTTGTCATTCTTTCCTAGCCTTTAGGGCTTCTGATGAGAAGTTAGCTGTGTGTCTAATTGGAGATCTTCTAAAAATAATCTGGTGTTTCTCTTCTGCACATTTTCGAATCTTTTATTTATATTTATGTGGAAAGCATGACTACAGTTTGTCATGGTGAAGATCTTTTCTGGTCGTGTCTGTTTTATGTGCCTCTTCTACTTGGGCTTCCCTTTCTTTCTCCAAATTGGGGAAGTTTTCTGTTATTATTTCACTAAATAGGCCTTCTAGTCCATTCTCTTTCCACACCTTTAGGAACTCCTAAGATCTATGTATTGGGTCACATGATAGTATCCTATAAATTTCCAACACTGTTTTTTTTCTATTTTCTTATTTTTTTTTTGTCTAACTATAAAATTTCCAAAGATTTATCTTCTAGTTCAGATATTCTTTCATCTGCCTCAGCAAGTCTGCTGTTAAGGCTTTCCATCACATTTTTATTTGATCTATTAAATTTTTAATTTCTAATATTTCATTTTGATATATATTTAAAATTTCAATTTCATGGGAAAAATTTTCATTCATGTTGTATGTGGTTTTCTTTAGTTCATGGATTTGCTTCTGATTGCTTTTGAGTAATGCTATGATTAATTTTTTGAATTCCATTTCTTGCATTTCTGTAGTCTCTTCATCTTCACACTCTTATATTGAAATGTTGTGTTCCTTTTGCAGGGAGGGGTCATGGTGTGTTCCTTACTCTTGTTTCTTGAATTTCTGTATTTTTAGGCATTTGTGGAGTTGATTTTTTTTCCCCTCTGATGATGTTTATCTTTGAACTATACCTCTGTGGCTTAATGGAATGTCTGCACTTTCAGTGAATACCAAGAGGTATGTGTTGGGTATGGCAAGGGAGCTCTGATTAGTGTTTGGGGCCAGTATTGAGGTAGCATCCAAGATGGGCGTAGTAGATATCAATTTCCAAGTGTTAGCCCCCATTGTGTTCTGTACCACCATATGAACTGCACAAATGTTCTGTGCAGTCTTCACTGAGCACAGTTTCTGCTGCAATGACCTGATGTAGGCAGCCAAGGAGACCTGAGCATGTGAAGCTGCACTCAGTGATTGCCCAGAGACCCCACTACAGCCTGCACCTTCTTATGTAACCACTGAGTCTCCATAGTCTCAGTACACAAGGTTCCTACAGTTGCTGGGTGCACACGTTTCTCTAAACCCTACTAGGCTATCAACAAAGAGGCAAATGTTCTCATAGATAGCTGCACCTAGGCGTCTTGCTCCTGGGAGGCTGTGTGTGCCTCACCATCTTATGTGGTTGCCCTGCCACCTCCCTGCTAGGCTCAAAGTCAATGGGGACTGCAGATTGTTCCCTCTGCTAGAATCACTTGATCACACACACACACACACACACACACACGAGACTCTGGCCAATTGTTGCTGTCTCGCTGACGTTACGACCCTATTGCTGAGAAAATGACATCCTGTCTTAGCCAGTTGCTGTGTGTGAGCACAAAGACATTTGCAGCTCTGGCCCTAACCCTCTGGCCCTGCCCTCTCTCCTCTGGGCAGCCGGCACTGTTGTGGGGAAGTTGGGGTGAGATAAACATGCTCCTCTACTTCCACTGGGTTCACAGGCAACTGCTGGCCCCCAGAACTCTAGTCTGGACTCACACCATATTCTCCCTCTGGCTGTATCACCATGGGTTGTACAGTCTGATCTCACTTCTGTCTCCAAGCTGCCTCCCACTCTGGCTCTTGGCTGCTGCTGTTGTGCTTGTGATTGTGTTTGGGCTGAGCTTCTGCACCTTCCACACAGGTCCACAGCATTCCTCTTCCTTTTGTAGGATTTCCAGTGTAGTTTCCTCTCCAGTTCTCCCCTGAGAGTGCGCTTCCATACCACTTTTTTTTTTTTTCATCACTAGCCTAGTTCAGTATGTCATTCCCTAATCTGCCATTTTGGAATCTCCTCTTTTACCTTTCTTTTGTTTTCTTACCATCTTCCTTTGTGACTCACTGATTTTGAGCCATTTCTCATACTCTATTGTGTGTATTCTATAGAGGTTTTCTTTGCAGTTATTATTGGCCTTACATGAAATATCTTATGATAAGAACCTAGTTTAAGCTAATAGCAACTTAAGTTCAGTTGCACACAAAATATTGGAAATATTAGTTCTCATATATACCCTATGTTTTACCATAATAAATTATATTTTATTATATCCATTAACATACTTTAAACAGCTTTGAACTATTGCATTTTGACTTCTATGTCAAAATTAAAAATAATTTATAACTGGCGCCACGGCTCAATAGGCTAATCCTCCACCTAGTGGCACTGGTACACTGGGTTCTAGTCCTGGTTGGGGTGCTGGATTCTGTCCCGGTTGTCCCCCTTCCAGGCCAGCTCTCTGCTATGGCCCGGGAGTGCAGTGGAGGATGGCCCAAGTGCTTGGGCCCTGCACCCCATGGGAGACCAGGAAAAGCACCTGGCTCCTGGCTTCGGATCAGCGAGGTGCGCCGGCCGAGGCAGCCATTGGAGGGTGAACCAATGGCAAAAGGAAGACCTTTCTCTCTGTCTCTCTCTCTCTCGCTGTCCACTCTGCCTGTCAAAAAAAATAATAATTTATATACTATTGTTATAGTGTTTTTTTTTTTTTTGACAGGCAGAGTGGACAATGAGAGAAAGAGAAAGAGAGAAAGGTCTTCCTTTTGCCGTTGGTATACCCTCCAATGGCCGCCGCGGCTGGCGCACCACGCTGATCCAAAGCCAGGAGCCAGGTGCTTCTCCTGGTCTCCCATGTGGGTGCAGGGCCCAAGTACTTGGGCCATCCTCCACTGCACTCCTGGGCCATAGCAGAGAGCTGGCCTGGAAGAGGGGCAACTGGGACATAATCCGGCGCCCCAACCGGGACTAGAACCTGGTTTGCCGGTGCTGCAGGCGGAGGATTAGCCTATTGAGCTGCGGCACCAGCCATTATAGTGTTTTATATTTGTGTGATCTACCAACAAACTCTGTATTTTCATATGCTTTCATGTTACTGTTTATCATCTTTTTTGCTTGAATTTAAAGGTTTTCTTTAATGTTTCTTATAAGATAGATTTAGTGGTGATGAGTTCCCTCAATTTGCATTTAACTGGGAAATTCATTTTCTTGCTTTCCTTGTTTCAATTTATTTGAGAGACAGACACAGAGGAAAAAACAGATTACGCTGTCATCCACTGACTGACGACTCAAATGCCTGCAATAGCCAGGACAAGATTGGGCCAAAGCTGGAGCTGAGAACTCAGTCCAGGTCTCCCAAATGAGTGACAGGGATGCAGATACTTGAGCCATTACTTGCTGCCTCTCAGGCTCCGCATCAACAGGAAGTTAGAGTCTGAAATGAATCCAGACTTGGAACCCAGATACTCTGATGTGCGATGTAGAAATCTTTAACTACAAGGCTAAATGCCTGCCACTCTTCATTTTTGACAAATAGTTTGCCCATTATAGTATTCTCCACTGCAACTTTCCTTTTTTTTATTTAAAAAAATTTAAAATTTGCTCTCATGCTATTTGAAAGGAAGAGAGATACAGAGAGACATGGAAAATGGAGAGAGATCTTCCATATGCTGGTTCACATCCCGAATGTCCACAACAGCCAGGTCTGAGTAAGGCTAAAGTCAGGATACAAGGAACTCATTGTAGGTCTTCTATGTGGTTGGCATGGATACAAGTTCTTCACCCAAGTACTTTGCTACATCCTAGGGTGCCCATTAGCAGGAAGTTGCACCAGAAATAGAGGAGCAAGGACCAAACCAGGCAGTTCAATATGAGATGAGGGGACCTTAAGGGACTTTTTCACTTATGTGACTAATGCCTTCCCCTCTTTATTTTGCTTAACACTTTTATATCTTCAAACTCCATTCTTCATGGTTTCTGCTAAAAAAATCTGTTGATAGTCTCAAGTTACTCTCTTCTATGAGACAAGTTGTTTTTTTCTTGTTTTCAAAATCAAATCCCTTTTTTGACTTTGAGAATTTCGTTATAACACGTCTCAGTGTGAACTACTTTAGATTTATCTTTTTTGGATCTGTTGGATTTCTTGAATCTGGATGTCCATTTCTTTCCTAATGTTTGACAAGTGTTGGTCATTATTTCTTTTTTTAAATAATTCATATAAAGTGAAAAAATTTCATGTATTTCATATATACGGTTTTAGGAGCATAGTGATCCTGGTCATTATTTCTTTAAATAGGCTTTCTGCCCCCTTTCTCTTTTCTCCTCCTGGAATTCCTCTAATGGACATATTACTTAGTTATGGTGTTCCCTAAGTCCCTTAGGTTTTTTTCACCTTTTTTTTTTTATCTTTTTCTTCTTCTTCTTCTGATTGGATTGTTTCAAATGAACTGTCATTGAGTATACTGCCTCTTTCTTCTGCTTGACCAAGTCTACTGTTAAATAGTTAAAATTTTCTAGTGAATTTTTTATTCACTTATTTCATTCTTCAGCTCTAAATCTTATTTTTTTCTGTACTTTGTATTTCTTTGTTGAAATTCTCTCTTTGCTTTCTCTCATTTTAGTGAGATGATTTAGCATCTTTACAAAGGTTACTTTGCATTCCTTTTCAGGTAATCAATATACCACCATTTTCTTAGGATTGTTTTCTAGATACTTATTTTGTTCCTTTTTCAGGTAATTTTTCTTCATTTCTTCATGCCACTTGGAACTTCGTGATCGTATTCCTGCATTTGAAAGAAAAACAACAACTTCTTCCAGTTTTTATAGATTCATACAAGGAAAAACAGTCACAATTAAAACTGGCTAGGGATTCTGGGGGACTCTCAAGCCTTTTTATATCTTCTCTGGACTTTTGTGTATACATACTTAATTATAGATATTTGGAGATTTCTTTTTTTTTCCAGAAGCTCAAATCTCTTGCTCCCTCTGGTGTCTGTTTGCTGTACCATAGGTCCTTTGAAACAGCAACATGTCACCCAGCTGTTTTTTGTTTTCAGTGTCTCCCAGGCCCATAGGGTATGCTGGATTTCCTATACATTCTGAGTTCAGCCAGACAGAAACTAATTTCTTGAGAAGCATTTTGAAAAGCCAGATGTCAGATGCACTCTGCACCTTGCTCTCTCTCCCCTGAAAGAGAGAATCCACTGAGCTGTTTTAGCTTCTACCCACTGTACCTGCAGGCACTCTGGAGCAGCAGAGTGCTTGCCCAGCTGTTTTGATTTGGATTTGGTCAGTTCCAGGCATCTAAGTATTCTGCGTCCCATCAAAGTCTGAGACAGAAGCCAGTCCCTCAAGAAGCTGTGCAGAAAGTCAGAATATTGGATGTGGTATCCAAACTTCTTTTTCCCTTCTCAGGGAGAATCCAGGAGCTAGGACCATCTTCCCAACCATGTAATACTATGCCAGAAGAAGGAACTATGGGTATAGGGTGCCATGAACTCTCCTACTGGTTTTGAGGTGGCTGATTTTGTGTTCAGTTGGAATACAAGAGACTCTTTAAAAAAAAAGATTTATATGTAAGGTAGAGTTACAGAGAGAAAAGAAAAGAGAGAAATTTCCATCTGCTGGTTTGCTCCCCAAATGGCTGCAACAGCCAGGGCTGGGCCAATCCAAAGCCAGGAGCCAGGAAATTTGGTTGGGTCTCCCACATGGGTTCAGGGACCCAAACACCATTCCCTACTGCTTTCTCAGGCACATTAGCACAGAGCTTGATTGGAGTGAAGCATCCAGAACCCAAGCCAGTGCCCATATGGGATGCTGGCACTGCAGGAAGAGGTTTAACCTATGCCACAGTGCCCACCCCCGCCAAAGACTCATAACTGGTTTCTGGATTTCTTGTAAGGAGAATTGGTTCATGCATTATTGTTGAATCAGCATTCCCATTGGAGGAAGGAGAGTTTAAATTTTATATTCTGTCATCTTGCAAATGTCACTTTTAATAATCTGTTGAGATCATGGCAACAGGGTGAGATAAGCCATTGCTAGGATCCCAAGAATGGAACAGAGAGATGGAGGATGGTGATGTCACTTGGTCATTGAATTCATACTGTGCCTAAAGTCAACCTGTGGACTTCTTCATTTATTCAAACAAATAGAAGTTTTTTATTACTTAAGCTATTTGGGCTGGATTCTCCATTTCTTACAGCTTGAAGAATCTTTGTAGTAAATTACAATGCAGCTTTTTTAACTGTAAAGAATTTTCTGAATGTAGTTATTTGTGTAAGTTCTTTTTCATAGTGTCAAGAACCTTGATAAGATAGGTTCGAGTTACCATTTATATCCTCATCTCTTGCTACTTTTGTCAGATGCGTGCATACTCCAACCACATTATCCTATGCTTGATCCCAAATCATATAATTACATATTGTTTATTTTTTCATGGCATTTGAATTTTTCCACCAAATACCTTCTACCACCTAATCATACACTAAGGACAAATCTTAAATGCCCCTGTCAGTGACAGAATCACTTCACTGCTGGAAGTATGCTCTCATTATAATTCGATTATTTCATATTGTCTTTGGGTTGAGGGATCCATCCGCTGTCCCATTAAATGAGGGGCCCATGCCTGCCATTAATAAACTTCAAGTGAATGAGTACATAAATGACCTCCTTAAGTAGAAATTGGCAAGATGAGTGCAAAAGTTTAAAGTGAGAAAAAAAAATCAGTAAAAACTCTGGAGATACAAGAGACTATAGAGAACTTACCCTTAAGTTTATATTGCACAGACTTTACAAGTACTCTTTTTTGTTTAAATAGACTTTTTATTTTCACAGTTTTATAAATCAGCATGATCCTGCTTGATTTCTTTTCAAAGTATAGTAATTGGGCCAGAATTGACATTCTCAGAAAATGGAGATTTTTTTCCGCCATTTTATCTTGCCTAGCGAAAACCTTATTTATTTGGCCTGTAACATGCACTGTGGGAATTTTAAGAATGGTTTTCAGAGGAAGCAGAGAAATGGAATCTCTCCATTTCATTCTAGCCAAGAGTATCCTAAGCATTCAGAGGCTTTCCAGCCAGTTTTGTGCTGCTTTGATTTCTTCTCCTATGTTCATTCATCACCATGGATGCTATGTTTGGAGAGAAAGGGGTTTCAGTTGCAAAACTTGCTTCCTGTTAATTCTTCCATTCCAGAACATTTTGAAAACAGATGTAATGACTTAAATACAACTATAATATTAAAAGTAAAATAATTATATCCAGAAAACTCAATTCAAGTAAAAATAACTTTACAAAGTGAATTTCTATTTTTCTTTTTAAAGAATGGGTATAACAGTTCTTGTCTCTGTTCTTACATCCATTAATTTAATGATTTTATGTTGGAGAGATAGTTTGTATAAACATGTGAATCGCTTTGTTCTACCTCCACTATGACTCATTATTTGTGTATTTCAGTGACAATACTCTCTAAATACACAATTAAATATTGAAAGCATGTTACATGATTGATAAAACAGGAATTTGTTTTATACCACAAATACCAGCAGCATAGCCTGTTTCCATTTTATTCAAGAAGATCAGAGTGTAGGGGCAGCCACTTAACACAGTGGTTAAGAATGCTACTTAGTACACCTGCATACCACACTCTGCTTCTGTTTCTAGTTTCCTGGTAATGAAGACCCTGACAGCCAGTAGGTGATGGTTCAAGTAATTGGGTACCTGCCACACAGCTGGGAGACCCTGATGGAGTTTCATGCTTCTGATCTTGGCCTGGCCCAGCCCTGGCTGTTGTGTACGTTTGGAGATTGAGCCAATGAATTCATTATCTCTATCTCTGTTTCTGTTTCTTTCTGTGTATGTTCCAATAACTAAAAATAAATAATTTTTCAAAAATATCCAGAATTCATTTAGGAACTAGCTCACAGAATCTTTTCCACTGGTTTAATAGATTTATGAGAGGATAGATTGGTTCCTCATCATTTTTATTTTATCTACAAAATGGAGTTTACAGTAGGTAATTTTAAAAATTGACCAAATGGATGTATCATAAGAAACAGCTTTTAGGAACACGAAATATGAGAGGAAACCGAGCTTTAATGAATATGTCTACAAATATTTGAGGGAACAAAAAAGGCAAGTCCGTATTGTTGAAAACATCCTCCTGAGAGACCTTTTTCTTTCTACTATAGTAGCTTGATGATTGTGGTCACTGGAGAAACTGAGTTTAATGTTCTAACGGTATCAGAAACAATACACAAAACAAGATGAAAATTAATAACAACCAAAAGGAAGATTTTCAGGCTCAACCCAGTGCTTTGATGTACCTTATGTTTGTCTTCTGTTCCCCTCCAGATTCCAGTAAGTTGACTTCATAAGCTAATGCAGTTCTTTCTCTAAAAGTACATCATCTGAACTAGTTGACTTTTTAAAAAGCCATATCTATGTATCATTTAATTAAAAATATAATGAAGAACAGCTAGGGCTCTTGGAATCTTCTGTGTTTTGGCAACAAGAGAATGAGAAGAGAAGGTTCATAACTGGGTAACTGGTTCATCTTCTGTGTAACTTCCAAGAAGAAAACAAAATAAACAAATAAAATACAAAGCTAGGAGAAGGAATATGAATAAGTATCATTTAAACTCCTTGGTTTGCTGTGATTTCTTTGCAGACCACCAGAATAGAATATTTTCCCTAGCATCAACTCTAATGCATAAATTGTACATTTCAAACCTTGGTAGAGTTATCAAACTCTATTACAATGTCACTCCCAATTCTAGGAAAAAAAATAGATATTATCCTTAAAATTCCTGGTAGAGATGCTTTTCAACACTATCAGGGATAATAATTGAGACTAGAAAGCAAACTTAGGTGGAAAATGAATCAGTGCTTTTAACTAGAATACAGAAGCCTTGTTAGAATACATTGTCTATTTTTATCAAAAAATGTTCCCTGGGAATATAAATCTGTACTCTAAGAACCTTGGATTCTGCAAAGATAAAGTGACGAGATTTAAGAAGAGACAATTTTTTCCTTATCATTTCTTGATTCCATTGGCTACCTACTGTCCCAGCTAGTTCTTCCAAACAACTTCAAAAAATCAACACAGCTTCTAACTGATTACTCGTACTTAGATGAGGAATTTAAATTACTTATTTTGGTTTTGAGGCCTCATTTTACATTTTCATGTGTTTATCCATTTCCATCACATCCAGAAAACTGCTTTGGTTTTAAAAATAATCCCATATGTCAAGTAGTACACCATCTTCCAAGCAAGGGTGCTTGTGTGAAGATAGACACCTGGTGGCCAATATGAGGAACTGCATGCCAGGAAAGCCCTACATTTCTTTGAGGATATCTCTCTGGTTTGGTTTTTCTCCCCTATTTCCCCCCTCTCCTCCCCAACCCCAGCTTTCAGGGTATAGTCTGCTGTTGACAGTGGACAAAATGCAGCTGTGTGGGAGTGATTCGTGAGTTCAAGTCAAGACATTTCCAGAATGGTTACATCAACTCCAGGTCACAAGTTCTCTAAATTATTTAGAATGTCGACCAATGGAGCCTGCTAACAATTTTTAAAAGTTATTAAAATCTCTTAACTGAGAAGCTGAACAGGAGCCTCAGTGTTTGGGAGTAAGGTTTAATCTCCACCTAAAAACTTCTGCACTTACTCTTTCAGGATAATAAGCTTCTGTTTTCTTTTGGGAAGAAAAAGAAGTGTCGATTCCTTTGGCACCACCACCACAAGCATTTTGAGCTTCTAAATATGGCTGTGGCCCTGAACTGACTCTGCCTCATGTCTCAGTGATTTTTCTCCCTGTTGAGCTGCACAAGACAAAACTATGGATCGGAAAGGAACGGAAACCCCAAAATCTCCTTCTGCTTTGTTGTTGCTCTTGGCTCCCAGTTTTGTGCTCTTTAAGTCTTGAGATATGCTTCTGGAAGCCAGTAGAGAATAGTTCCTGAATTTTCTCCGCGTGCTCTTGGTTTCAGACAGGGAAGGAACCATATCCAAGGTCCTCATAATAAGCAGTGTAGCAGCAAATGAAGAAGAAAAACAAGGTGTTTCCTCTGGTTGGATCCGTTCTCTGATGAAGTGACATCCAATGGGGCTGGAGATTCCCGGAAGAAGGCACAGCTCAATGTGCTGAGTCCCTCCCAGCACAGTTCCAGGCACTGCCCTGCCTGATGTGGGAGGGTGCTGTGGTCAGGACGCCCTTCCCCTCTGCTATGGGCCAGGCACTGTGCTTAAACTGCCTTAAGTCGCGTCAATGCAGTCCTTTATTTCTGCTTCTGTTTCCAGCTGGCTGTGCTGGGCACATGGAACACCAGTCCTGGCAAGCAGAGGCCCTGGGCTGTCTGTGCCTGAATCGACCCTGGGTCTCCCTTTCCCTTTCTCACACCCATACTCACATGCAATCTGATATTCAGGGGCTGACTGGTCAGGATTTTCAGTTTTCACCAGGAGGAAGTATGGGGAAAGATAGGAAAATGCCACTGTTTAGTTCAAGAGAAGCACCTTCATCTAGGTTGAGGGAAGTAGGGTATGCAACGTCCCCTCCTTCCATCCGCAGTCACATTGCTGAGACCATTCTACAACTCTGAGAAGCATCACCTCGCAAGAGGAATTTCAGCTCCACATGCTTAAGCCTCTCTCTGAAGCCCTTATGCAAATATGGCACAGAGTGTAGCATTTTTTCAGATGGCAGATACCTAACACAAGTCCATGGAGTGAGTGTCATGTAATACTTAAGTCAGAGACTTGAGCAGGGCCCCATAATTCAACATGTGAGAAGTTCTGTCACAGAATGTGTGCTGGGCAAATGAAGATTAAATAAAAATGACAAACATCCTCACATTGCTTCATTAAGTTGTTGTCAACAAATGAACCTAACAGATGTGTACAAACTTGCTTATCAGACTTGGAATAAAAATGTAAGCGGTGGATAATCGATTGTAATCCTGCCTGTATATGAAGAAGGAGGCATGCACATGGAGGCAGTACTGTCTTGAAGTCTGCTATGACTCCCTAGTCAGTAGGGTGAACTTCAACATCTCCCTTTGCTCCTCAAAAGGCAGTATATTTGCATGAAACTGTGGGTCGTTTAGAAGACAACACAGGAGACAAGCTTCATGATCTCATGTTTAGGAAAAGATTTAGAAATGATACCCAAAGCAGTATTCATCAGAGAATAAATGGAGTTTTTAAAAAACTAAATTGTTGTCAAGAGATTAGAAAGGCCACAGAGAAAGTATTTTCAGATTGCATCTTCAGCTGTTAACCTGATATCTAGAATATGAAATGAACTCTCAGAACTCAGCAAGGCAGACTCCAACAACCTAATGAAAAATATGGAGAGGACTTAGGCAGTTACATCACCGAAAAAGATAGAGTGGAGAAGCAAAGATGTTTGACACCATCAGCCATTCAGGATACCAAATTTAAACCCTAATGTGATGCAACTACCTACCTATTACACCGTCTAAAATTAAAAACAAATGCTGACAACACTGAGTGCTGGCAAGGATGCAGAGGACTGGAACTCACAGGCATTGCTTCTGGGGTTGGAAAATGGTACAGCCACTTTGAGAAATAGTTTGGCAGTTTCTTTATAAAGTTAAACATAACACCTATTAAATGACCTGGGGGCCCACTCCTGGGTATTTACTCTAGGAAATGAAAGTGTATGTTCACGTGAAAACTGATACAAAAATGTTCCAAGCAGATTTATTTGTAGTAATTCTGAATTGGAGACAATTCAAATTCCCTTCAACAAGTGGAAGGGTAAACAAATTGTGGTATAGCATATGATAGAACACTAGTCAATAACAACAGAAAACCAGCGTGGGTGAATCTCAGCTGTTATGCTGAGCGACAGAACCAAGTCTCAACAGACAAAAGCATATTGATGGTGAACAGCAATTGCCAAGGATCATGGGTGGAGAGAGTGTGTAGCTGTGGAAGGGTGGTATAGAGACTGTTAGACCTACTCTGCTTTCTGACTATGCTGGTGATTACACAAATCTATACATGTTGAAATCCACAGAACTACACTTCAAAGAAAAAAATCAGTTTTACTCTGATAATTTTGAAAATAATTTTTTTACTAAGATTTATTTATTTACTTGAGAGGCAGAGTTACAAAGAGAGAAAGAGAGACAAAGACATCTTCCATCCTCTGGTTCACTCTCCAAATGGACATAACAGCCAGGGCTGGGCTGATCTGACACCAGGAACCAGGAGCCTCTTCTGGGTCTCCTGCACAGGTACAGGGCCCCAAGCACTTGGGCCGACCTCAACTGCTTTCCCAGGCCCTCAGCAGAGAGCTGAATCAGAGTGGAGCCCGCTGGAATGAAACAGGCGCCCATACGGGATGCCAGCACCACAGACAGACATTTAACCTACTATGCCACAGCGCCAGCCCCCAAAATAATTTGTTTTTCCAAAGTCAATACATTCATGTTAGGCTTTTATGTTCACACTTTTGTTGTCAGCCTCTTTTTTGTTTGATGTCCTCTTTCTTTAACTAACATTGCTCTAAGACTAGGCGATGTGAGGCATGTATGAGGTATTGTGTGTACAACAGAGGAGGAAACCCTGACACTCTGACCCTCAGGGCTTTCTACCTGGGAAGGAGAGAGAGAGAGAGAGAGAGAGAGAGAGAGGGAGAGAGAGAGAGAGAGAGAGAGAGGTGGAGAGAAGATTCACGCCACAGAAATTCAAGGGATAACAAATCATTGGCCAGTGGGGGCTATCGGCAGAAGAATATTCACTTAACCAAGAAATCGTGGGGGTTTACTGTTTTCTGACAAGAATTTTTAGGGGGGAGTGGGGGAGTAATTTTGAATACTTTTACTTCAACTGTAAAGTATTAATTAAAAAATTTCATTAAAGGAAATGGTGTGTTCTGGATTGTAGGTTTATTGAAATGTGGCCCATGCTCATTTCCTTTATATATTACAGTGAAGAGTACTGTAATGCGTAGGAGCCCATCACTTATTTATTGAATAGATGAATAAAAGATGACATCAGAAGCAATATTTTAATCATTGCAGGGCTTTCCCATGTAGCTTTTATTTAGCTGGCATATTCATTAGTACAACATGGTCATAGCCATTTGGAGAGGAATCACGCACTTTCATTGACATGTGCATAGCCCCTCCTCATGCTGGTTGGTGGCACTCCCCAAGGGAAAGTCCCTCATGTGAGTCACTGTGATTAGTCACGTCCTGTGGTGTTGTCTTTGAAACCAAAAACCATGGTATGCCCTCCCAGTACCTTCAGGAAATAAATGCCAGGAATGTGCATGCAGATCCTCTGAGTAGACCACTCATCCTGATATGACAAACCACTGGGCAGTTGTTCAAGTGGGTGTTTGCGGTGCCATGGAAACAGACAGAGTTGGTGTTTTCCAGGGGAAAGTGTTCTAAATCCCGGGTCCTCATCTGGATATAAATACACTGACCATTATGAATCCAGTCCCCGAAAGTGAGCCCTGCCTCAATTTCCTTTCTACCGGACAAAGATCACCCACCACAGCTTGGTGTGAATTCATAATGATTAAGGTCTTTGCTTTTAAAAAGTCATTATTTTTATTTCCATCTGGGCACAAGTGAAGTTCAAAGTCAGAGTTCCACCAGGGTTCAGCTTCTGTGATCAGTCAGACCATTTCTGTTTAGAAGGGAGTTTTCTAAAGTAAGTGCTAAGTATTTTAGGCAAAGAGACCCAGCTGTGAAAATACCCCTAGCCTTTGCACAGTTGTTTTATATGTGGATTTATTTGTACTTGCACTCACTGCAGTCTGATTCTTTGGAGGGAAGTCCCTCTTCCCCTCCTCTCCTTTCCCTGGCTCTGCTCTTGTTGCTCTGCTGGGGTCTTTTGAGAAATGACAGTCTCTCTCTCTCTAATCTGTTCAGGTCACAAGTGTTCTGCATCACGGCACACCCTTGACTAATTAGCATTAATAAGTGATGTTGGGAGAAAGCACTCCAGAGAGAAAGCAGTAAGCCTGTTTTTGCCAAATTGGAATGGGCCCAAGTAGCAAAATTTTCCAGTGTGCTTTCAGTCTCCTGCGACCATGTGTTCTTGCTGCCTAAACATCTATTTCTGACATGGGGTCTTGGACACTCTCAGAGGTACATAGCCCTGTGGACTCTTTGTCCCGGGAGATATGGGGACTTCATTTATTTAATGAGAGTTTTCTAAATTGTCTACTGTGTATAGACCATATGGGCAATAAAACTTTATTTCTGCCTCCTGCCACCTCGAGATGTTTTAGCAGAGATACAATGAACATGTATCCAATCATTTGCTGGTTCTGGAGTACCTACTACACGCGAGGCATTGAGTGAGGTATATATAGTAGAGCCTTGCTAAGTGAACAGGGTTCAACAAGCAGAGAACCAAAACAGGACAAGATAGGCAGACTGGGCCTGAAAAGGAAAGAAGCTCAAAGACAAGGACGTAAAGGTCCATTTGAGGACCTTGAGTCACATGGGAAAGGGCAGTGAAAGTGGAATCCCTGGGTACGTCCCCAAAGAGATTGAAAATATGATCTGGAAGAGAGAAGTGTGCAGCCCTGGTCTTAGTATGACTGTTCATAATAGCTAAGCTATGAAACAGCCCAAGTGTCCATGGAAGGATGATTGAATAAGCAAAATGTGTTATATACATACATGGAATGTCTTCCAGCCTTAAAAGGAACGGAATTCTGCAGTGGACTGCAACATGGGTGAGCCTTGAGGATGTTATGCTAAGTGAAATGAGCCATCATGAACAGACAAATGCTGTGTAATTTTTCTTATATGACATAGTTAGAGTTAAAATCATAGACACAGAAACTGGAATGGTGTTTCTGGGAAGAAGAAAGAAAGGGAAGTTATTATGTAATGGATTTAGACTTTTAGTTTTACAAGATGATAAGTGGATGGTGTTATGGGCTCATAACATTATTAATGTAATTAATGCCACCAAATTGTACACATAAAAATGTCCATTTGATAAATACTATGCCATGAATATTTTACTACCGTTCAAAAATTGGCAAAAGGGTATAAGAAGAAAATATCAGGCTTCAAATCCTGCTTCATTCCCTTATATACTCTGAATCTCAGCTTCCTCATCTACAAAATAAAAATAACAACTATGCTTTGCAGGGTTGTTGTTGCAAGTGTTCAAGATCCTGTGTGTAATCCTCCAGACACGATAAGACACTGGTAACTGATGGTTATTATTTTGGATTGCATGCAGCAAAGTATTTACAAAGGAGTACATGCAAATAAGGTTGTCGGGGCAGTTTGCAGCCTCAATTAATGCATCTTGAATGCCCAGCTTATTCAGTCTGTGAACTTTGAGGCACCATTGATAGTGAAAACAAGAGTGACATGACCATGGAACTGTTTGCAGAAAAATGAAGGGCAGGTTAGGAGCAGGGAGAGAAAAGACTCAGACCAAACAGAGATGGGAAGGAAGAGCTTCATTGGGGATGCCAAGATGCAGCGTTCAGATCACTGCTATTCCACTTGAAATAGAACTGAAATCGATATCAAGGACATTTCAAGGAGGACATAAGCAAATTAATGCTATTTCCCATCCTTGTTCCATCCCTAATTTTTTAAATCAAATATTTATGTTTGGTGAAAAACCTTAATGTAGTATGATATCCTCTCATCAGAACTGGCCATGTGTGTTCACAAAAAGCAAACCCTGATTTCAAAAATTCCAGACCAGAAAGCATCTCAGGTTCTGGGGCCCCTTCCCTGCCAGAGACTCCACCCCCAACCCCTTGTGCTTCCTAGGGTCACAGGAAGCTGAGTGCAAAAGAAAAGGAATAATCATTTTGGAATCAAGTCACATCAAAGCCTTTCAGATGTTTACTTTGACATTTAAGTACATTTTGAAAGAGTAACCTAAATGCCCAAAGAGATTAGATAGTTAAATAAAGACCTGTGTTAAAAATTTGTGCAGCCACTAAATTCATCTGCTTAAAGATTATTTCATGATTGGAAAAACACTCATGGTATATTAAATGGACTAAACTAGATAAAGATACTTGATTAAGATATCATTTTCTTACAAAATTAAGCATTTAACCTAACAGTTATATATATATATATATATATATGAATCTGAAAATACACACATTAGATTTTTAACAATGTTTGTAACTGAGGGAATTATGCTTATTGTAAACAAACATTACTAATGGACAGCCTCAATGGCACTGGCTTTGTAGACATTTTTGTTGAGCCTCCCTGCCTGTTTATATCACCCCACTGTACATGATTTCCCCTGTGTGTCTCGGTTACCTTCCTGAGCATTCTGGATGCTTCTGAGTGAGGTTTGCATCTTTGTACTTTTCTCCAGCAGCAGATTTTTATAGTTATCACAGCAAAAAGTAAATTTTGAATAGCATCAGTTTGCAGGCCACAAGTCAGAATTGGCACACATAATTTCTTATATTTTTTTTAAATTTTAGTTACATCCTGTTACTCCTGGTATCTGTAGCCTACAGTACAAGAAACAGCAGCCTGCCTCCTCACGCCCTAGCTCTGGAGTGGAGCCCTCAGATCTGGCATTGCCAGCTACAGAAGGTACTGACCACTCAAGTCTTAACACGTAAGGGTGAAAACTGGAGTAAAAGATTTATGGATGTGTACTTGTCAGTCATTAATTTGAAGTGGGAGATATCATGCAATTATTATTCAATAATACAATTTTTGCACACAGTCTTTTAAAATATCAGTTATTTGCACAGGGGACATCAAAGAAGATTATGGTCTTGGCATCTTCAGTATCACTTTTTTAATCCAAGCATGTTGTTTAACGAATAATCTGGTACAGTGGTGTACACTCTGCCTGGAACACCTGTATCCCATATCTGAGTGTCTGGGTTCAAGTCCTGGCTCCACTTCTAATCCAGCTTCCTGCTAATGTGTACTCTGAGAGGCAGCACATGATAGATCAAATACTGAAATCCCTGCCACCTATGGGGAGACCCACTTGGAGTTCTCAGCTCCAGGCTTTGGCCTAGCTCAACCCTGGCTGTTGGAGGCACTTGGGGAGTGAACCAGCAGATAGAATCAGTCTCTCTCTTTCTGTCTCTTTCTCTGCCTTTCAAATAAAAATAAACAAAAGGGAAAGGAAAATTGATGATCAAATAAGTAAACAAACCATACAAGACTTGGCCCAGTAAAATACTGGACAGAATTCTAGGAAGCACTTTCCCAGTGGTTACCGAGGGCTGGATCCTAGTCCTGAGCCGCGGACTCATCCAGCCCTCTCTGCAGCTCACAGGGTCCATGCATATTTGATGACTTGCCCAATACCACCCAACTCCTCGGAGTCAAGCCTGAGCCCCTGGCATTTATTCCCGGTGTTCTTTCATCTCGCATCATGCTCTTTTCATGTGTAAACTGAAATATACATAAGCTAAATAGCTAAACTTTTGATTCAGTGAATTATTAAAATATTAAGGACTTTTTTTAAATTAAGAAGTCAGGAAAAGCTGACATTGAAATACTAAAGAGCACATTTTAAAATTTTATATCAAGGATTTCTGGTTGATATAAATGAATAATGGATGACATTTTAATTCTATTCCTCAGGAAAAACAAATTTTCAAATCTTGCTCAAAAATAATTAGGCAATCTGAATTACCCTGTGTCTAATAATTGTAAGTAGAAAAATATTTCTGCAAGGGAACCTCAGACCCAGAATGGTTATGGTTTCTATGGTTTCTTTCTTTCTTTTTTTTTTTTTTTTTTAACAGGCAGAGTGGACAGTGAGAGAGAGAGACAGAGAGAAAGGCCTTCCTTTGCTGTTGGTTCACCCTCCAATGGCCGCCGCGGCCCCCGTGCTGTGGCCGGCGCACCGCACTGATCCGAAGGCAGGAGCCAGGTACTTATCCTGGTCTCCCATGGGGTGCAAGGCCCAAGCACTTGGGCCATCCTCCACTGTCTTCCCTGGCCACAGCAGAGAGCTGGCCTGGAAGAGGGGCAACCAGGACAGAATCTGGCACCCCGACCAGGACTAGAACCCGGGGTGCCGGCGCCGCAAGGCGGAGGATTAGCCTAGTGAGCCGTGGCGTTGGCCTCCAGAATGGTTTCATCAGTGAGTACCAGGGTTTGATGGACTGTGGGCCATATCTGGCCCCAAACTTGTTTTTCAACAGCTGGTGACAATGTGGTCAAGGTATAAGGATAGACCCATACATCAGTAAAACAGAATAGAGAATCCTGAACTGGTTGCCCACACATTTGAATGGTGGTTGTTCAACAAGTGATCCAAGGAGATGCAATAGGAAAATGGCAACTTTTAATAGACTGCTGGCCGGGATCAGTGTTGTAGCATAGTGGGTAAAGCCGCCATCTGCCACTCTGACATCTCATGTGGATACTAGTTTGAGTTCCAGCTGTTCCACTTCTCATCTAGTTCCCTGCTAGTGTGCCTGGTAAAGCAGAAGAAGATGAGGAAGCTCCTGGCTGTGGACTGGCCTATCTCCCTCTGGCTGTTGCAGCCATTTGGGGTATGAACCAGCAGATAGAAGATATTCTCCACCCCCCACCCCCGTGTGTGTGTGTGTGTGTGTGTGTGTGTGTGAGAGAGAGAGAGAGAGAGAGAGAGAGAGAGACTGCCTTTCAAATAAATAAATCTTTAAAAAATGGCTGGAACCATTGGATGTGTATATAAAGGAGGAAGGAATAAAGGAAACACCCTTCAGAAAATGATTTTGGATGATGAACAGGTTACAAGGCAGGAGAGGACGGTGGTTATCATAGACAGGGTAGAAATTAATGCAAGACAAAGGTTTTGTCTTTAGTATAAATACAATGGGATACACTGTAAAAGTTTTAAATAGAAATTTAATGTAACTGGAAGGGCATTTTAGAATGTGTATTTACACTGAAATGTGCAGCATGGATTTAAGTATGAGGAAACAAAAATCAAAGAAGGCAGTTATCAAGTCAATGCATGGACAAGGAGCAAGAACAGAACAGTGTTTGTGGACATGTTCCCTGGTTCTAGGGGATGGAAAACATTTCATGACAAATTTGATCAAGTGTTAAACAAGCTCATAGAAGATCAACCAAAATGAGGGATCAATAAATAGTTAATGACTTCATAGAAGTACTTAGATAAGTTGTCTCTTGAAGCAAACTACAACTGAGATGCATAAATTTATGTCATTGGATGAAGAAGGAAGAGTATTAGGCATGAGTTACAGAAAAGTAGATGTTTGACTGTAACTCCCATATATCCAAAGAAGAGAAGTGTGGTATGCAAGATAATGATTTCTCCAAAGATGTCCTCCCACTATCCCCAGAAACTGTGATTGTGGATGTTTTAATTTACTAGTGAAAGGGACATTGCAGATGTGGGTAAGGTTGGGGACCTTGAGGTAGGGAGATTATCTTAGATTGTCTGAAAGAATACAACTTAGGCATATGTGTTCTTAACAATTCTGGAAGGTTAGAAATCCAATATGTCTTATTCACTATTAATGAAATAGTGGCTGCTAATTTCCAAAGATGTCCTACGACAATTATTTTTCCATTTACATACCTATAAAATGTTTTATCAACATAATACTTATGTATTTTATGGGATACAATATAATATTTCAACATATATATACAATATGAATTATAGTTCACAATAATACATACTACTTGAAGAGTAGGAAGAGATGAAATTCTAGGCTCCAGAACAAAGATAAGGAAATGGAAAACCAGTTGCCTAGTTTACTCAGTTTATGCACATACTTTTGAATTCTTAGCCAGACTTCTGACTGGTCTTTATTAATGGCATGTAACAGAACAATAATCTGAGACCTTTGAGTCCAAATCTTAGGGTAAGTAATTATTTCCTGTCTTGTAGAATTCAGCTGCCATGTTATCAGGAAGCCCAGTAGCTAGGGTCCTTGACCAACAGCTCTCCTTGTTTTCATTCAGCATCCAGCACCAACTGCCAGCTATTTGAGGGACTTTCTAGCCATCCTGACAATACAGCATGCTACACAGTAATACTGATGAGTACCAAAGACAAGATTACTTTTAAAGATTTCCTGTTTTGTATTGTTTGAATGATTTCATGTTTTCTGTTCAATCACAAAACTGTAAGCACTTGATCCCAACAACCTGTTTTTATTTGCATTAGTATTCCCTTGAATAGTCCTCTCCTGGCACAGAAAAGGTACTCAGAGCTATTGAGAAATGAAGAGTGAGTAAAAAAGTATTTAATTTATACTCAGAAGAAAAAATATACAATGTGCTATAAAAATAAAAATATTCAAATAAATGAAGTGCTCAGTTAAACTTATAACCATGATTTTCATTTAGGGATTCTGTCCAAACCAAACCCTGCATATTGCCATTTGAACCAGCTAATGAGTGACACCTCTTCATTCCTGGTATATCCTAGTTATATGTCTTAATTACCATTACCAAGGCAACTGCTATATAATCATGTGTGTTCCTTCAGCACTTCTTAATATACTCAACACAGCATGACAGACAGCTGCTCAAAGGGCATGCTTGTCTGGCTTTTTTTTTTTTCATCAGAAAAAATGACTTGCCTTAGGATATTTTTAGGATATTTAATTTTATTTCAAATAAAATATTTTATTCAAATCTTTGGAAATAGTGTTCATCTCCAGGTTTCAAATAGGAATCTTCAGAAGCTTTTAATTGTCACATGGTATTTCCTCTCTATAAGGCCCTGAGCTCATAAGGAAAAAAAAAAGGAGCAGGTTTACCACAGTGGTGGGCACATTAGTGATGCTCGCTGTGAATTCCTGAGTATAATATGAATCTCCACTGAACACCTAAAGTTCCTGGCTTCTAAGAAGAGTTTTGTGGAAGGAAAGAGCTGCATTTGCTTCCAAAGCAGTTATTCTGTTTGGAACTCTTAAGTCCCAAGTCAAACTTAAAAGTCCAAAGGAAGTTAATAAGCTCACATTTTTTGAGTTAACGAACAATGTTTACTCTTTTTATAATTGACAGGAGTATTGTAATGCTGTCTATTAGTAGTGAATGGTTCTAGAATGTATACACAGTTCACATTACCAAAGTCTTCTAGGTGATGGTGCTGGATCAAGATGGAAATCCAAAGACTTGAGACAACTAATCTGCTCATCTTAGATGAGCCATCACCCAGTGCAGGTGGGGAGAATTGGGTCACAAAATTTTTTGACACCTGAGAAAAGTATGGAGCTGATGGGTGTGGTGAATTCTTTTGAGAGTTAAAGGTTGAGAGTATGGTCTCTGGTATCAGAATTCATGACAACAATTCCAGCTCTGCCCTTTGTAAAATATATGGAAAACAAGAATTGAAAGGGTTATCATTAAACATCAACTATTGGGAAACTGTACATGGTACAAAGCATCCCCCCCCCCAAAAAAATCCTGAGAAACAAAAGAAATCAAGGTTGTTTATGATTTTCTCTATTATTTCATTTGCACAGCCTCTCAGACTAATCTTCTAAATCTTAATTTAAGTAGATTATATTGAAACATTGAATTAGAAAAGCAAAGGAAAAAAAGTAAGTTTACCTCTGATTAGAATATAGTCCAAGAAACACCTTGGATGACAAAATGAATATAAAATTTTAAGCTCTTTGAAAGGGATAAGCATATTTTATTTATGTACATCCCATCTTAAACTCACAGATAGGAGAATCTCAGGGCTTAGATGTCATGAAATTACTGATGATAAATCAAGAGTTTTGGGGAGAAAGATGTCTTATGCTGTTGATACCCAAGAATACTTATGTTCTTGGGACTTTAGAAGCTGCCTCCTCAATGTTCTTATGATTATGATTATGATTCTTTCCTTCTTCATCGTGAGAATTTCATTCTGGGATTTGTAACACAGATTTTTCCATTAAGTTGTATTAAAGCAAACGAGTTAAAAGTGGTGTCATAGGTCGCCACAGTCACTATGCTTTGTCCCTTGGGGGCTCCAGGCTGTTCAAGGTGGCAGTTACTTCCTTTTCCACTCTTGTGCTGGAAGATTGCATCTACACCACTTTTGTTTGTTTTCTGATTGTCATGGGACCTGCCTGTTGGAGGGGGGGGGGCACTGAGCTGTCTAACTGCATCACTTGCTGTCACTGCCTTCTGTGTTAGTATGGAGTAGGGTTGCCTCACAACAAGGGAGGCAGACCAGGAAACCCTGCTCATCAGGGCCAACAGCTGAAGCAGGTGCGGAGGGAGGGGAAGGCATGTCTGTGAACTTGTCTGCTGCCTGGAAAGAGCAGTCATAGCTCCCAACCTCAGCACTGAGCTGAGAGACGCTTAGGGTGGGAGAATATCAATACTCTGGCCAGACACTACTGTGCAGAATGCACTCACAGTCTTGTCTGTCTGCAATAGCATGTGTCTGTGGTCCAGAACAGTTTTGAGTATTTCACCTGAACAATTATTTGAGGGAGACCCAAACCACATCAGCCTTTCTTATTTCTTTCTTAATTGACAGCATAAATGTACACATACTGGCAACAAATAAAACCTGTTCTTGTTTCTTTTTTATTGCCAAACTAACATATAACACGTACACAAATTTAGAAAATACAATAGACAGATAATGATGATAATAGTGATAATAGTAAAGTAGTTGCAGTCCTGTCACTCAAAGATAAGCATTTATGATATTTTTTGTTACGTCCTCTGTTCATGTGAAGCCTTTCTTTCTTCCTTTTGGTTTTGCATGTGGATTAAATCGTAAAATTGCTTTATAACCAGTTTTCTTTGTGTGTGTGTGTGTGTGTGTGTGTGTGTTTTGGATAACACTGTCCAGTAAGCATTTGCCCAGGTCATTATAGTCTTCTACCATCATTGAATTGCTACATATGTTCTCATTATTCAGTGAGGTGAGTTTCATTTCATTCTCAAGTGATTTTAACTGTCAGCTTCAGTTTTCTTTTCCATTTAATGGGCATACTTATTAATGTTATTTTAAACATTCATTAAAAGCAGCAGAAGAGCATTTGCCGAAGTACCACACAGAAGTATAACTTTGTGGTGTTCTTTCTGCTTCTGCCATTTCTAATACTGGAGTTGAGTTTAAATGTTCATTAATCTTGTATTTTCATGTTATTCCCTTTTATTTTACAGCTAATTTATTAGTACAGATCAAAAAAGTACAAACAATTATTTTCTTAGATTAAATAACTAAAAGTAAACTTTCAGGATCAAGACTTGTAGAATCAAGGATTGTAATGTAAAAACACTCCAGTGTTTCTTATTGTTCAGTGATGATGATCCAAACATTCCATGAGTAAAGCGTTGTCACTGATACCTAGTAAGGCTATGTGTCTGAGTTGTTTGTAATGCACACAGAGGACATGGCTGGTACTGGCCATGCAAAAAGGGAGTAAGTAGGAGTCATAAGTGCCCACATAAGTTGGGGTATAGAGCTATCTATCTTAAAAAGTACAAGGAGTAACCAAACACACTTCTATAATATTCTAAGGAAGATTTGGCTTTTTATGTTGAACTGCTCAGGAAACTGAGAAAAGGAAGAAAATGAACTCTTAACTGGTGTGCGTTAGCGTGAGCATCTGAGTATTCAGCTCCACTCTATTAATCACAAACTATATCATTTCAAGTTCTGCACTCCCTCCCTACACGCACATAGATCATGAAGCAAAAGTTAGAGGGAAGAGGCACGGACAGATTTCCTGAGTTGTGCTGTACTCCAAAATGTGGTTATGAGACCCTGGAAGTCATTATGAGTGAATAGATATAAAGATAAATTAGATGTCATCCTGTTCTTAACTTCCAGCATTTAACAAATTGATAAGAAAATGGCAAGAATAATGAAGAATTCTAACTGAAGTGCTGTAGTTATTGAGAGTAGGAATGCTAACACATTTTATCCCCAGGAGAGTAAAGGAAGGCTTAACTGGAGTAGGTCCCAGAAGATGACTAGAATGTGAATTTGGGTAGATGACAGCACTGTACTCTAGGCCAGGAGAGTTAAAAGTGAATAGGCAAAGAGAGATTGGATTAAGATGGTGGAGTAGGGAGGGAGCTTGCTGCTCTAGCTTAGAAGAGGATAGTTTTCAAAAATGTGGAAAAGGTGCAGTCTCGGGGAAGTGTTAGGGAGAAAACAGCAGAGGAAACTACACAAGTTGGAGGGACACAGTGAACGTACGTGGAGGATGTGGATACACACAATTCAGGACCCATGAGTCGAGAGCCTCAGCACCAGCATTGTAAGAATGAGGTGAGACCAGACTGCAGCAGCCCAAGCCACTGGCAAAAAAGCTGCAGGAAGATCCCAGAGGAAATATGGCTTGGAGCCCCATGGGGGATAGTGTGCCTGACAACTAGAAAAGAAAAGGCCAGGGCACATTTTGTCTCCCTGACCACGCTGCAACAGCATCCTGTAACAAGCTGATAGAGAGCAGGCACCATTTTGGACATACATAACAGCTATGCCAGCCCATGTCTGGCCCAGCAACCAGCCAAGTAGAGACTCCTGAGTCTGTTGAGGAGAACAGACAGTGGGCTAGGTGCTTGTGACTGTGAAAAGCTTGTGTGCCCGGACTGTGAAAACACTGAGGTTCCATGGGAGGACTCAAGGTGTGGCTGGGACTTCCAGTAGTCACTGTGGGAGGCTCCACATGTTCAGGGCTCTCTGGTTACCTGGTGAAGGACATTGCTGGGAATCTGAGCTTACACTGAGGAATGCACAGATTCTTTGTGTGGTCCTTGTGGTAGAGAAGATGAATAATATACCCACTGGGGCTAGCACCCAGGCAATGGTCTTCTTTGAAGAGAGGAGCTCAGCTGAGACTACACCAATAGACATGAACAAACCTCCCCTCTGATCAATAAAAAAGAGGAAATTTACCATGCCAAACCTGGGTCACCTCGGACATGCCATTCACCCTAGAGAACTGAACAGAGCTTCCTGGCCATACCCCACATGCCTCCAGGTATTCACTGATAGCAGACACTCCACTAATCTACAGAGAAATAGTACAGAGATAAAAGCAAACACACTAAAAAAAAAAAAACAAAGAATGCAATAGAAGGCCTTAATAACAGAGTAGGGGGGCCAGTGCTGTGGTGTAGCAGGTAAAGCTGCTTTTTGCAGTGCTGGCATCCCATATGGGTGCTGGTTGGAGTCCCAGCTGCTCCACTTCCGATCCAGCTCTCTGATATGGCCTGGGAAAGCAGTAGAAGATGGCCCAAGTCCTTGGGCCCCTGCACCTGTGTGGGAAGACCTGAAGGAAGTTCCTGGCTCCTGGCTTCAGATCAGCACAGCTTTGGCCATTGAAGACAATCAGGGTGTGAACCAGTAGATGGAAGACCTCTCTCTTCCTCTCCTCTCTCTCTGTAGCTCTTTCAAATAAATAAAATAAATCTGTAAAAAAACAACACAATTGGTGAAGCAGAAGAAAGAATATACAACTTAGAAAACACAGCATGTGAAATTATACAGTCTGAAAAACACAAGAAGAAGAAATTAGAAAACTTAAAAACACTGTTGGTAATCTACAGTATACTATCAAATGACCCAACATACAAATTCTAGGAGTTCCTAAAGGCATGGAAATAGAAAGGATTAGAAAGCCTTTTTAGTGAAATAATAACAGAAAATTTCCCTAAGTTGGAAAAAGAAAGGGACATCCAGGTACAGTAAGAACATAGAACTCTTAATAGAAATCACCAGAAAAGATCTTCACCATGACACATTTTAATCAAACTCTCCACAGTAAAACATAAGTAAAAGATTCTAAAATGTACACAGGATAAATGTGAGATTACTCAGGGTATCTCCAGTGAGACTCACAGTGGATTTCTCATTAGAAACCCTACATAATAGGAGAGAATGATGAGATATATTTCAAGTCTTAAGAGAAACACTGTCAATGCAGAATACTATATCCTGCAAAGCTCTCATTTATGAATGAAAGTGACAAATAGCCATGCAGAAGATGCTTAAGAATTTGCTGCTGGTCATCACTATGAAAGAAGGTAAAGGAAGAAAATCTCTCAGTAAAAGTACAAAGGAAATCCAAAATAAAAAGTAGGAATATTTATAGAAAAATGGCAGGGCAAAGTCGTTACTTATCAATGGTCATCTTGAATGCAAATGGCCCCAACTCTCCAGTTAAAAAACACAGACTGGCTGAATAAATTAGAAAACAAAATCCATCTATTTGTTGCCTACAAAAAACATATTTCATCAACAGTGATGCAAGCAGACTGAAATTGAAAGGATGAAAAAAGATTTCATGCCAACAGAAATCAAAAAAGAGCTGGTGTCACCATACTAATACCAGATAAAATAGACTTTAACATAAAAAATTGTTAAAAGAGACACAGAAGGGCACTATGTAATGATTAATGGATCAATTCAACAGGAAGATGTAAATATTATAAATGTATATGCACCTAATTACAGGACACCTGGCTATTTAAAAGAAATGTTAAGGGATCTAAAAGGAGACATAGACTCAAATACAGTAAGAATAGAGGATTTCAGTACTCCATTTTCATCAATAGACAGATCAACCAAACAGAAAATCAGCAAGGAAACAGCAGAGTTAATCCACACTATAGACCAAATGGACCTAACTGAAATCTATCCAAATTTTCATCCTACAGTTACAGAATACACATTCTTCTCACCCGTGTATGGAACTTTCTCTAGGCTTGACCACATGCTAGGCCATAAAGCAAGTCTCAGCAAATTCAAAAAAATTGAAACCATACCATGCATCTTTTTGGACCACAATGGATCATGCATCTTTTCAGACCACAATGGAATGAAGCTGGAAATCAGCAACTTAGGAATCTCTAGAATATATGCAGACACATGGAGACTAAACAACATGCTACTGAATGATCAGTGAGTCATAGAAGAAATAATAGAGAATTCAAAAAAATTCTGGAAATAAATGAAGGTGGCATTACAGTATATCAAAACTTATGGGATATTGAAAAAGCAGTGTAAAGAGGAAAGTTTATAACAATTAGTGCCTACCTCAAGAAACTGGAAAGGCACCAAATAAATGAGCTATCACTGCATCTCAAGTATCTAGAAAAACAACAGCAAAAGAAACCCAAAACTAGTAGGAAAAGAGAAATAATTAAAATTATAGAAGAAATCAACAAAATTGAATTAAAAAATATGAAAGAGCAGCAAAATGAAGAGCTTTTTTTAAAAAAAAAATTGACACACTGTTGGCCCAACTAACCAAAAAAAGGAGAAAGAAGACCCAAATCAATAAAATTAGTGATGAAAAAGGAAATGTAGCAACAGACACCACAGAAACAAAAAGAATCATCAGAAATTACTACAAAGAGCTGTATGCCAACAAACTGGGAAACCTAGAAGTAATGGATAGAATCCTGGATACACACAAGCTACCTAAGTGAGCCATGAAGACATAGAGAACCCAAACAGACCCATTACCAAGATGGAAAATGAATCAGTAATAAAAACCCTCTCAACAAAGAGAAGCCCAAGACCAGATGCATTCACTACTGAATTCTAGCAGACATTCAAAGAACTAACTTCAATTCTTCTCAAGTTATTAAAAACTTGAAAGGGAGGAAATCCTTCCAAATTCTTTCTATGAAGCCAGCATCACCTTAATTCCTAAAACTCGAAAAAGACACAACAGAGAAGGTGAACTACAGACCAGTTTCCTTGATGAACATAGACGAAAAATCCTCAACAAAACCCTAGCCAATTGAATCCAACAACACATCAGAAAGATCATTCACCCAGACCAAGTGGGATTTATCCCTGGTATTCAGGGATGGTTCAAAATTCGCCAGTAAATCATTGTGATACATCACATTAGCAAACTGAAGAGTAAAAACCATATGATTATCTCAATAGATGCGTAGAAAGCATTTAATAAAATACAACACCCTTTCATTATGAAAATTCTAAGCAAATTGGATATAGAAGGAACATTTCTCAACACAGTCAAGGCAATTTTTGACAATCCCATGGCCAGCATCCTATTAAATGGGAAAAAGTTGGAAGCATTCCTATTAAGATCTGGAACCAGAAAACGACGCCTACTTTCAGCATTGTTATTCAACATAGTCCTGAAAGTTTTAGCCAGAGCCATTAGGTAAGACAAAGAAATCAAAGGGTTACAAATTGGGAAGGAGAAAGTCGAACTATCCATATTTGCTGATGACAGGATTCTATATATAGGGGATCCAAAAGAATCCATGAAGAGATTATTGGAACTCATAGAAGAGTTTGGTAAAGTAGCAAGATATAAAATCAATACACAAAAATCAATAGCCTTTGTTTACCCAGACAATGCCATGGCTGAGAAAGAACTTCTAAGATCAACCCCATTCACAATAGCTACAAAGAAATCAAATGCCTTGAAGAATATTCAAAGAAGAGGGATTCATGGGTGGCATGAATGAAAAGTAATAAACAGTACAGCTTGGCAAAAATAAAAAGATATTGATGACAGATAATTAACAACTTTTATTGAGCACTGGTGGTCTGATAACTTTAATTTTTATGATTTATTTTATTTATTTCAAAGGTAGAATTACAGAAATGGAGAGGGAATAGGAGGGAGAGAGAGATCTTCTATCTGTTGGTTTACTTCCCTAATGACTTTTAATGGCCAGCATTGTGCCAGGCCAAAGATGGGGGCCTGGAACTTCATCTGGGTATCCCACATGGGAGGCAGGGCTGCAAGTACTTGGGTCATCTTCCACTGCTTTCTTTCTTTCTTTTCTTTTTCTTTTTTTTTTTTTTTTGACAGGCAGAGTGGACAGTGAGAGAGAGAGACAGAGAGAAAGGTCTTCCTTTGCCGTTGGTTCACCCTCCAATGGCTGCCGCGGCCAGCGCACCGTGCTGATCCGATGGCAGGAGCCAGGTGCTTCTCCTGGTCTCCCATACGGGTGCAGGGCCCAAGTACTTGGGCCATCCTCCACTGCACTCCCTGGCCACAGCAGAGAGCTGGCCTGGAAGAGGGGCAACCGGGACAGAATCCGGCGCCCTGACCGGGACTAGAACCCGGTATGCCGGCGCCGCAAGGCGGAGGATTAGTCTAGTGAGCCACGGCACCGGCCCTCCCACTGCTTTCCAAGGTGCATTAGCAGGGAGCTGAATCAGAAGTAGAGCAGCTAGAACTAAAACCAATGATCATATGGTATACCAGCTTGATTGTTGCAGGTTGTGACTTGACTGGCCATGTGATGACACTCCCCTGTGTGATAAATTCTAAATAAAGGATTTGATTATTATCTTGTTTGAACTCTACCATTCTGTGATAGATCATCATATTGTGCTCATTTTACAGGCTGAGACAGTGGAGACACTGAAGAATTTCGGCAAGAAAAACTGCTCACTTGGAGTTATTTCTTGGAATATTAATTTGGCATTTGTGTGGAAGATGGAGTGCAGGGCAGAATAATGGAGATGGAAAACCTTCTCCATGGTTAAGGCCATAGCAACAGTCAAAATGATGATTGATGGAGCGCTGACTTTTAAAACTCTAATGTAGGAGATGAGATGAATGTGAGTGTATTTCAAAGGTTGAATCCAGAGGCTTCTCAAATTGATTATACATGAGAGGTGATCTAAGAAAAAATAAGAAGAAATGACTGTGAAGATGGTGGTGACTTATCTTCACTGTATTCATGGAGAATAGGAGGGTCTTGGAAGGATTAATGAAGGTGTTGGTTTAGAGCACAGATTATTTTAGAGCTGCCACAGATAGATTTCCAGCAGATAACAGAAAATAGGAGGCTAAACCCAAGTGACAGAAATTTGGGAATAGAGATGCAGTAAGAGTCAGTAATAGTCCAGTAGCCAGACACATTTCACAAAACAGGCCTTTGTATAAGGTTGCTTCACAGAGACGTGAGAGCATAATCAAATCAAAATTCTGAGGTTCTGGGATATTTAAAACTAATTGTTTTGTAATTTTAGGTAAATATTATGTCTACTGAATTTTTAATTAATTAGTTAACTCATTAATTTTGAAAGGTGGGAGAGGAGAGTGGGAGTGAGAGTGAGCTCCTCCATCTGTTGGTTCACTCCCTAAATGCTCTCAACAGCTAGGGCTAGGGAAGGCAGAAGCCAGGAGCCTGAAACTCAATCCAAGTCTCCTACTGGGTGGCAGGGACCCAAGTACTTGATCCATCGCCTGCTTCCTCCCTGGGTGGGCATTATCAGTAAGCTGGATCAGAAGCAAAGTTAGCTGGAGCTCAACTAGACACTCCTGTATGGGATGTGGGCATCCCAATGGTGATTTAACCACTATGCCAAAAGCTCACCCTATTAACTGAATTTTAATAAAGCAAATGTAGTTTTTCCAAATATCACTTACCTTACTTTTGGGGGGAAACTTTTACCTCAGGTCAATGAGGCATGTCTGTACGTGTGTGTTGTGTACATATCACTCACCTGCCGTGGGACCCATCTCTTGTCTCTGTAAATTCTGTGTTTTAAGAAGAAAGAAAACAATAGCTTCTGCAGCTGAGGCCTTGAATTGGCTGTTTGTGTAATCTTTTAAAACAGGACCCTAAATTGTAGTTCAGTCAGGCTACTCAGACTGGCTGAATTATGAAAATTTCTTCTTACATGGCAGATTCCTAATGAGCTCAAGAAATAAAGTTCACTTTCTGTACAAATGTTTCCACTTTGTGTGTTTTTCCCCTGAGGAGGTGGGTAATAGAATCAAAGCAATTATCATGATGTTCCCTTCAAAACTGGATGGTTGTTATCATTTCTTTTCAAATCCCAAAAGTAAACTATTTCCTTTCAAATCTAAAACATACGTCATAATTGTGCTTTCTTTCTCAGGCTTCTGTCTTTTGTCAAATTAACAGCTCGAGAAAGAAGCACATATTTTCAGCTGACCTGTAGTTGGACTTCACATTTCTTCTCCAAACTGTTCTTCGACATTTTAGTCATGGAGGAGAGAAGACGCACTTTCAGAATGTGCTGTGTGTGGCCCAAGCCCAGTTTTGGACCCCCAGAAGTTAATCACTGTACCTTATAAGGGGTCTGCTTGTGGCTAACAAATCCTTAGCTCCAAGTATTTCCCTCTTCCTAATGAGTGCTAATAAAATGCATTTAAATCCACTAATGCAACCAAAACTCAGCATTATTTCATTGTATCTACTTAATAAGGACCTTGTTTAATATCAGATTACAGCTTGTTCAGCCAAAGCATTATACTGGTGGAAGTAGGCTTGTGAGGAGGGAGTATCAAGTGCTGTAATTTGGACATTCCTTCTTAATATGCCCTGCAGTAGTATGCGATTGCTTAATTCATTTAGCCGAGCTAGTCTGATCCTTCTGCCAACTGTTGTGTAAAATTTACTGCAATGCTAGGCAACCGGGTCCACCACACAAGCTAGAAATGTAGTATCGCTTTTCCTGGGACGGAGCTATTAACAGTTGTTTGGGGAGAAGGACCAGGCAATGGAGCAGATACTGTTACAAAAAGGAAGACGTTTTAGATGTGTCTCATTTTGTAACATAGTTACAGCAAATCCAATTTTTATTAATCAAAAAATCTCCAAATTGTTAAATTGTCTAATTTCAGAGGCAATTCATGTTTACAACCAATTTGTCTTCAATAGTCAGTGATGCCTCATTTCCCGCTTACCTTAGCTACGAACTTCTCTGCCTTTTGTGAGAACCAATCTCTCAAGCAACTTTCAGTTAGAAATATGTATTAAAATGTTTCCATTTAAAGAATTTTTATAATTTGATTATTGCTTGAATTAATGTTCATTTATACTAGATTTTCTTTAAGTGAAGAACATCTGTGGCCACATTATGCAAACTAAGTTTAAGAATCTTCATTTTTAATTTCCCCATCAAATTGAGGGTTCTAAAAGTATTTCTGGTCCTCTTGTCACTGAGAGAGATCACATTTGGAGATATTTTCATCTGTATTATTTTTTTTTTTTTGACAGGCAGAGTTAGAGAGAGAGAGAGACAGAGAGAAAGGTCTTCCTTTTTCCATTGGTTCACCCCCCAAGTGGCCGTTCTGGCTGGTGTGTTGTGGCCGGCGCACTGTGCAGATCCAAAGCCAGGAGCCAGGTGGTTCCTCCTGGTCTCCCATGCAGGTGCAGGGCCCAAGGACCTGGGCCATCCTCCACTGCACTCCCGGGCCACAGCAGAGAGCTGGACTGGAAGAGGAGCAACCGGGACAAAATCCGGCGCCCCAACTGGAACTAGAACCCGGGGTGCCGGCGCCGCAGGCATAGGATTAGCCTAGTGAGCCGTGGTGCTGGCCCATCTGTATTCTTGCAAGTACAGGATTCTTTTCTCTTTGATAAGTTGCTTATTTAAAAGCTATATACACTTCTCTTGGATTTTTGATGGAGTTAAAAGAACTGTGGTTTATTCTTGGCTTTATGAAGGGAAATGAATTGGAATGGGTATTTCCATCTTTTAATATTTATTTGGAAATGCCAATTATTCCATATGAATATGAAAATAGTTTACAAAATGTTAAGGAAAATATCACTAAAGGAGTAACAGCTGTCTCTTAGGACCTAATAAGTTGGTCATGAGACAAGAAAAAAGGCAAAGATGGCAGCAATTTATTCAAGACTTATCCTGTAGAGATCATAAAGGAATGCTTACTACCAGAGGATTGTGGTTGTTGAATTTTTAGTAAGTGGCTTGAGTCAAAATTTTGTTATAGTCAGTAAAAAGCAGAGTATCTAGGTTCTCTGCCTACTCTTGTCACACTTTGTTGGGGGAAGTGGAGCTTCTAGATCCCTCTAGGCAAGTCCAAAACTATAACCATATTCCAATTAGACTCCTCTAGCCTTGCCAACTACAATCATAATCACTTGGAATTTTAACAACTCGAAAAGCTAAATGTGCATTTCCACTTAAGCATTGTAACTCTGTTCAAAAATGAGTCAGGATGAGAGAAAGGTGGTTTTTAAATGTTTATTTGCCAGAGGAAGAGGGAACTCTCATCACTGGTTCACACCTCAAATGCCTGCAACAGCTAGGGCTAGGCCAGGCTGAAGACAGAAGCCAAGAACTCCAGCTGTGTCTCCCACATATGTGGCAGGAACCTAAGATCTTGGACCCTCATCTTCAGCCTCACATGTGCATTAGCAGGTAGCTGAATGAGAATCAGAGGCAGGATTCAATACCAAGTACTCTGATATGATGATTGAGATTTCCCAAGCAGTGGCTTAAACCACTGCACCACAATGCTGGACTCACAAAGACAATTTTGTATGTCTTCTAGTAAAAAATTATATTTTATCTTCTTTAAATCCTAGTTTCTGGTGAGAATATAAGATAAATTGCAAAATAAAGTAATGTGTGATGTCTAGGTATTGTCTAACATAAGCTAGTAATAAAAGAGTCAGTAAACAGTGTTTGTATGTGATAGGGGACTATTAATGTGACACTATGTTCTATATAGTCCACTTTTGCTCTATTTTGGAAGCTTGGTATTTGTCATTTTTTATTTATAAACAATGCTAAATAATTTTACATCATATTCCCAGCTAAGTTTAAATTCAATGTATTGGTAAAGCAATGCTTCCAATTAGCTTTGTGGTCAGATTACATTTCTTCATAGGCTAATGAAAAATTAAATGGCAGAAGTTTCTGATAAAGCAGTTGGGTCCTGGGTTTTCCTTAGACAAATACTCAGAAGAATATCCATTTGGATAACTAGTTTTTTTTTTTTTTTAAATAGGGACTGATAGTCGTCGTCCAAATGAAATCACAGTCATAAATGGCTAGGATTAGCTGGTTTATAAGTAGACATTTTCCTCCCTGAGATTTCGCCCTATTTGACTCATGTAACTGTGAGAAAGGAGCTTCAGTTACTTCAGGGAAGAGGCTAAAAAGGGAAGAGGTTTATTATATCCCTGATGGACCAAAGCTTCTGGAGTTATGTTAGCCTCTGTGCTCCTAAAATAAAACACAGCACTTACTAGAACACCCTTGCCTGGGATTGACTATGCCTTCACTCTTACCTGCATCAAACATTCTCAAAGTGCTTCTTTTAAGAGCCAAGGCTGGTGAGAGTGAAGGGGAAAAGAGGTGATTTCTGCTCATTCATCCCTCCCAGCCATTGAGTCTGGAATATTCTTTTCTTCCATAGTTTTTCTCAAATCCATCCCATTATCTGCTTCTGCCTCACAAGCAACCGTTTCTATAATAGCTTTATTGGGATATAATTTTAAAACTATGAAATCTTCCCATTTTAAGTCTCAAGTTGGAAGAGTTTTAGACACATTATATTCTTATGCAGTGAGCACTACAATCCAGTCTTGCTGCATTTCCATAACCTCCCATGTTCCTCTGGGCTCAATGACAGTTGGTAACACTTACTGAGTCCCTTACACCTGCTGGTCTACTTCCTGTCTCTGTGGATTGCCTTTTTGGCCATTTCACATAAAAAGAATCATGATCTCTTGCACTAGCTTCTTTCACTTCGTGTGATGTTTTTGAGGTCCTTCCATGTACAGTGATTCAGTATCTTGTTCCTTTTTATTGCTGAATAATATTCCATTATATATCTATACCACATGTTCTTTACCCACTTATTAGTTGATGGGCATTTTGGTGGATTCCAGGTTTTAGCTATTTTTAGTAGATTCATTTACTTATTTATTTAAAAGTTAGGAAGAGAGATGGAGGAAGGGATGGATCTTCCATCTGTTGGTTTCACTCCTCAAGTGAGTACAACTGCCAGGGATTGGCCAGGCCAAAGCGAGGAGATTCTCCCAGGTCTCCCACCCGAAAGGCAGGGAACCAAACACTTGGGCCATTCTCTGGTGTTTTCCCAGGCTATTAGCAGGAAGCTGGATTGGAAGTGGAACAGTTGAGACACGAACTTGCTCCCATATGGGTGCTAGTGTTGCAGGCAGTGGCTCTACCTGCTTTACCACAGTGCAGGTTGGGGCTATTACAAAAATGTTGTCATAAACATCGGAAGAATTTGTCTTCCAAAATTAAACGTGCTCTATACAACCCAACAATTGCATTCCTATACCTTTACCAAGAGAAATGACAAAATGTGCCCACATAGACATCTAAGAATTTGTCTTCCATGCTCAATTGGACTTGCTCCAAATGGTGGAGTTAGAAACGTGCCAGAGGATTCCAATACAATACCATCAAGGTGGCATGTACCAATGCCATCTCACTAGTCCAAGTGATCAACTTCAGTTCACAATTGATCACACTGATAGGTCTAAGAGTCAAAGGGATCACACAAACAAGACTAGTGTCTGCTAATACTAACTGATAGAATAAAAAAGGGAGAGAACGATCCAATATGGGAAGCGGGATACACAGCAGACTCACAGAATGGCAGATGTCCTAAATAGCACTCTGGCCTCAGAATCAGCCCTTAAGGCATGCGGATCTGGTTGAAGAGCCCATGAGAGTATTTTAGGCATGGAAAGTCAAGACACTCTGGCAAAAAAAAAGACCTAAATGAAAGATCTCTGTGAATGAGATCCCAGTGGAAAGAACGGGTCCTCAAAGAAGGAGGTTCCTTTCTCTGAAGGGAGGAGCGAACTTCCACTTTGATTATGACCCTGTCGGAATAAGATCGAAGTTGGCAAACCCCAAAGGCTTCCATAGCCTTGGAAACTCATGACTAGAGCCTAGGGAGATTACTGACACCATAAACAAGAGTGCCATAAACAGGAGTCACTGTGTACTTAATTCTCAAGTGCGATCTGTCCTTAATGAGTTGTCCAATGTGAAGTAATGCTATAACTAGTACTGAAACAGTATTTTACACTTTGTGTTTCTGTGTGGGTGCAAACTGATGAAATCTTTACTTAATATATACTAAATCGATCTTCTGTATAAAAAGATAATTGAAAATGAATCTTGATGTGAATGGAATGGGAGAGGGAGTGGGAGATGAGAGGGGTGCGAGTGGGAGGGGAATTATGGGGGGGGAGGAGCCAATGTAATCCATAAACTGTACTTTGGAAATTTATATTTACTAAATAAAAAAATTAATTTGTCTTCCAAACTATTTGTATCATTTTACATTCTTTCCAGTAATCTATGAGGCTTAAGATTCTCTAAATCCCAACCAACACTTGTTCTTGTCAGCCTGTTTCATTTTAACTATGTAATGAGCTACAGTTAAAATACTTGCCTTTCCTTGATGACTGATGATGCCAATGAGCGTCTCTTCTCCCTGTGTTGATTTCTTAAGACGCTCATCTTTCCTCATCTGGATTGTTAACACATAATTGTTTTTAGTACATAATAGTATTTACAGCTTTCCTCTACCAGAGACATTTTCCCTCTGTCATTCCTCTGGATTGACTTATAGGCAGTCCAGCGTTCTTAGTTGCAAGAAACCTGAACTGAATAACCCAACAACCTTTAAAACTGTGTATGGGTACATAAATATGTGCACAACAAATTCCATGGCCTCCTTGACCTTGTCAAAACCCAACCATTTATGAGATTCCATTTATGGCCAGGGTGGACATGTTCCTTCTTGCTCATATCCCTTCATGAAATTATTTTATTTTATTCCACTTCATATAAGTTTTCAATTTTATTTTTTTATTGTTTATTATCTTAAAATCTACCCCCCTGCCCCCCTCCCACACACACCCTTGTTAAAGTTTGCTTTGGAGGGGCAACGAGAAGTTATGATCAAATACTTATGCTGGCTCTTATTGTGCTTCTAGCATGCTTGGAAATTGAGGCTTCCAGAAACATTCAGGTCTTATGTAGTCAAAGTGCTTGGGACTGGTTGCCTTTTATAAGCCTTGTAACTTTCAACGAATTATGTGACCTCTCTATGACTTAGTTTTGGGAATAGTAACATGATGTAGTAATAGTTCCTATTCATATATTTGTGGCAATGATTAAATATGTTATAAATATTAGAAAGTGCTCATACCAGTGTCTTGTGCATAGTAACTGCTCAGTAAATGGTAACTGCTTATTTAATTGTCCAAGTACACACAAGAGTTGCTATTAACGATTGGTAACAGGCTGAAAGAACTGGCTTTGAAACCTCGGAGAATTCCCTTGTCCTACTTGGCAGTAGATTTTTAGTTTATAATTCTGAAACAAGAAAACTGTTATTGAAAATCTAATACATGGGGCCGGCGCTGTGGTGCAGTAGGTTAATGCCCTAGCCTGAAGTGCCAGCATCCCATATGGGTGCTGGTTCTAGTCCCGGCTGCTCCACTTCCAATCCAGCTCCCTGCTATGGCCTGGGAAAGCAGTGGAAGATGGTCCAAGTGCTTGGGCCTCTGCACCCACATGGGAGACCTGGAAGAAGCTCCTGGCTCCTGGCTTTGCTTTGGATCAGCATAGCTCCAGCCGTTGTGGCCATCTGGGGAGTGAACCATTGGATGGAAGACTCTCTCTCTCTCTCTCTCTCTCTCTCTTTCTGCCTCTCCTCTCTCTGTGTAACTCTGACTTTCAAATAAATAAAGCTTTAAAAACAAGAAAATCTAACACAGTTTCTGGCATCAATCATTTTAAGAATTTCTTCCCATCACCTTCTCTTCCCCATGCTTTTCCTTCCTACATACTGTAACTGCTAAAATAATCAAATTGAGACATAATATGATGAAGAGCATTTATTTACCCTTACCTTATTTTTAATAGAGTTAGTTGAAAGGCAGAGCAACAGAGAGGGAGGGAGGGAGGGAGAAAGAGAGAGAGAGAGAGAGAGAGAGAGAAGAGAGAGAGAGAGAGAGAATGAATGAATGAATGAATAAATGAATCTCTTCCATCTGGGCCAGAACAAAGCCAGGAGCCAGGGACTATATTCAGGTCTCTCGTGTGAATGGCAGGGTCCCAAGTATTTCGGGGTATCAACCACTGCATTCCCAAGTACATTAGCAAAAAGCTGGATGAGAAGTTGAGCAGACAGGACTCCAGTGTAGGATGCTGGCATGGGAAGGCGAGGCTTAACCAGTAGTGGCACAACTCCAGCCTTCTTACCTTGTTTTAAACATCTACCCTACAGCCAAGGCCAGAAACTTTATATGGACAAAATTCAGATCTTATTTATATAATTCATTTTTGCAGATTTTTTCTATTAATGAAATAATATTGATCAGTATTATTTTTATAGAAATGCCTTCATTCCTAATTTTCTCCCTTCCTTCTAGCTACACACACAAATACCAGGCCTTTTGTGTGTGAAGGGAGGTGTTTCCAAAATCCATGGAAATGTATATTATGAAAAAACTACGCAGGGATTTGAAAAGGTTTTTTTGGCATAAGAATAAACATCTTTTAATTCCATTTCCCGTGAACTTTTTGAAGTAGCCACATGTATATCTAATGAGTATTTATACGCTATGCAGCTATAAAGTTTATAATATTTTTAATCTATTCTCCTTACTTTTCAAGAGATTTGAATAGGGTAGGGAAATTTGAATATTTACACACACAACTTAAGTGAAATATTATGTCACATAAATGTTGAATGACTGCTTCAAACAAAATATTGTAGAAGTCTAGGGACACACTCCAGTGTGATTATTGGGGAAGGCTTCAGAGACAGTTCATATAAATAAATTGGATATTTAAAGGGGGCAAGAAGATTTTCAAATGAAGGAAATTGCAGGGCCCAGAAAAATCAAAGCATGCTCAGAAATGTTGGGTGAACACATTTTGCCATGGGAATAGAATTGTGGGTTAGGCAACCTGGAAAATATTTAGATAGAATGTCAATGGTTGAACTGGATTTACTCATTATAACAATTGTTTATATAAATAAAAAGATACTGACAAAATATTAACAAAATATGTGATTTGTGCTCATTTTTCTAAGTGCACCCAGACTTTTGTGCTGATTCATACTTGCTATCTCCATCTTGCCCATCATCTGTCCCAAAGAATACTCTTACCAACTAGCTAGATGTAGAGCTTTGAACAAATGGTCCTAAGCAGTCATCGTTTTCTTTGGCTGCTTGCCACCAGTAGCCCTGCGCTCCTTGATTAACGTCCTAATCAAAGAGAAATCTTGCAAGCCCATTGTGGGACTGGGAGTTGTATGAGGAGAGTTGTTTACTTTTAGTAAAGGGGATGTACCATTGTTGACCCTAGTAGAATTATCCCCAAAGGGTTTTCAGGGCTTAAGGAATAACAGGCAATTTTTACTCTTATGTGGAGACAGTTCCATTGCCCCCAGGGGTTTTGCTGCAGCAATGTGAGCTCTTTCTCTTCTCTGTTTCCCAGATAATTTTCATCTTAAAACAACCCCTTCTTGACTCATTCAGCTTCTAACCACAACAAAACCCACCTATGAGTAGTTTTTCTATACTAACCCATTTTCTTCTACTCAGCAAAATTGAGTTTCCAAGAGGAAATGTCATGTACAGGTCACCAATAAATACCTTACTGTCAAATTCAATGGCCAAGTATCACTGATCACATCTAAATTGGCCTATAGGTTGCAGTTGAGGTGATCAATTACTTAGATCATTTGAAAGACTTTCTGTACCTTCTAAATAACATTGTCTTGAACCCCAAACTTCTGAACACTTCTCAGACTCCTTTGATAGTGTCTCATAATTTCTTTTACATCTTTGTGTTACGGTACTTCTGAGACAATTATTGGAGCTCTTTTCCTATTTATCTTCTTCCACTCCCATGGTGATCTCATAGAGACTCACGTTAAACACTATGTATGCACTGATGACTCCTAAATTTATACCACAAGTCTAGTCTGCATTCCTTCGCTAAAGAGTAGACTAGCCGATGACCTATTCCATATCTGCACTGGAAAGTCTGGCATTTCAAACTTAAGATGTCCCACACTGAATTCTAGATCTTTTATCAAAACTTGCTCTTCCTGCAGCCTTCTCCATCCAGTGTCACAGGATAAAATTCTTGACATTATCCTTCACTCGTCTCTTTCTTTTATGCCCTGTCCCTAATTGTCAAAAATTCCTGATGGTTGTACATTCAAAATATAACAAGAAATTCAACCACTTCTTACTCCCTGCACTGCTCACTGTCTGACTTCAATTGCATCTCCCTGATTACTGCAATATCTGCTTTCTGACTTTCTTGTCCCTCTGCAATTCAATGTCTCCACACTAACCACAGTATCAAAAGACAAGTCATATTATGTCACTCCTCTGCTCAAAACATTTTTGGTTCCAGTTCCACCCCAAATAAAAGTTAATCCACTATTTTGTTCAAAAACACCTTAAAGTGTTTGCTCAAATATCATCCTAGTGAGACTCACCTTGAGCACCCTCCTTAAAATTGCACAGTGTTGGGGCAGGTGTTTGGTACAGCAGTGAAGATGCCACTTCAGAAGTCCGCATTCCATGAGGAGTATCTGGGTTCAAGTCCTCTGCTTCTCATTCCAGCTTTTTGCTAACGTGTACTCTGAGAAGCAGGTATTTGATTTCCTGCCATGCACATAGAGACCCAGATTGTTCCATGCTACTGGCTTCAGGCTGGCCCAGCCCTGGGGTTGTGGACACTTGAGGGGTGAATCAACTGAAGGAAAATTGTCTCTTTCTCTCTTTCTGTATTTCAAAATAAAAAGAATGAATTTGAAACATTGCAACTGACCCATTAATATTCCTTCTCCTGCCTACCTGATTTTATTTTTTCTTATTAAACTGTGTTTTACCTTCTTTTTTTAATTTTTTTTTTAAATTTTTTGACGGGCAGAGTGGACAGTGAGAGAGAGAGACAGAGAGAAAGGTCTTCCTTTTTCCGTTGGTTCACCCTCCAATGGCGCTGCAGCTGGCGCACCGCACTGATCCAAAGCCAGGAGCCAGGTGCTTCTCCTGGTCTCCCATGGGGTGCAGGGCCCAAGGACTTGAGCCATCCTCCACTGCACTCCCAGGCTACAGCAGAGAGCTGGCCTGGAAGAGGGGCAACCGAGACAGAATCCGGCGCCCCGACCGGGACTAGAACCCAGTGTGCTGGCACCACAAGGCAGAGGATTAGCCTAGTGAGCCGCAGAGCCGGCCTTTTTTTTTTTCTTTTTTCTTTTTGACAGGTAGAGTAGACAGTGAGAAAGAGAGAGAGAAAGGTTGTGTTTTACCTTCTAATAGACTACATAGAACATTTATAGTTTCTGATTATGATTTATTTTCTAAACAGTCTCTAAACTTCATAATTATGGTAGTACTTTTTTGGTAGAAAAGGTATGAGTCAGGGAGGGAAGGAGGCTCTGTGTTGCTTCTTGATCTATTTTTTTTTAATTTTAATTTTTATTTATTTATTTTTTTGACAGGCAGAGTGGACAGTGAGAGAGAGAAACAGAGAGAAAGGTCTTCCTTTGCCGTTGGTTCACCCTCCAATGGCCGCCACGGCCAGCGTGCTGCGGTCGGCGCACCACGCTGATCCGATGGCAGGAGCCAGGTACTTCTCCTGGTCTTCCATGGGGTGCAGGGCCCAAGGACTTGGGCCATCCTCCACTGTCTTCCCTGGCCACAGCAGAGAGCTGGCCTGGAAGAGGGGCAACCGGGACAGAATCCAGAGCCCCGACTGGGACTAGAACGCGGTGTGCCAGCGCCGCAAGGCGGAGGATTAGCCTAGTGAGCCACAGCGCCGGCCTTGATCTATTTTAAGTAACTGTTGAACAGTAAATACTCAATATGTTTGTTGATTGTTAACTCCAGGCCATAGATCAATTCACTTTTTTACTTTGTCATATTCCATAAGTTGGCTGCTATAAAAATGGCTGACATAGGTTTCTTTGTATGTGTGAACTGGAGTGTGCAACTTGAGAAGAGATTTGAGTGCTTTTTGACACGTCTGCTATGTTTAGCTAATTGCTCTTGTGTTTTCCCCAATTGTAGAGCAGTCAAATCAAAGCTATAAAAAGCAACTGAGAGTCCAACAGACACTGTGGATGGAAGGTTTTTTTTAATGTAATATTTATTGATTTATTTATGTTAATATAAAGAACAAATTTCATGTATTTCATTGATACAGTTCTACGAAGATAACCCTACTTCCCTCTCTCCTGCTTTCCCTCCCTCAAACACCCCCTTTCCCTCCCTTTTTTCATTTAATTCATTTTTGCAGAGATAATTTTAATCCACTCTATAATCATAGGCTTAATTTAGCAATAACCATAATATTAATTGATGAATAAAACCAGTGGATAAGATTGTTGAGACCAGAAAGAAATGATGGGGGAAAGAATGCTTGATTTTTCATATATACTCCAAATTCAGTAGATATAGTTAAGTAGCAAACGTTTGATTACAGCAGTTAAACTGCCCTTTGGGAAAACTGCATCCCATGTCAGAGTTCCTGGGTTTCAGTCTTGGCTCTGTTCTTGATGCCAGCCTCCTGATAATGTGTACCCTGGGAGGCAGTAGATGATGGCTCAGAGTGGTAGGATCCCTGCCATCCATGAGGGATACCTGAATTAAGTTCACAGCTCTTGGCTTTGGCTTGGTCTACCACTGGTGGTTGAATTGACACACTTTTAACAACTGTGTTTATTTGTTTCCACATTGGGCTAAGGCAATTGTGTTAGACTGTCTCATGAACTAATAAATGAGAAAAATCGTGTGGAGTGAGCGAGTCAGGAAGAATGGGCGTTTTTGATGGACCCTTGCATTATCCTTGAGCATGGAGATTGCTTCCAGTGTGATCATAGGCTTCCTGCTTCCACTTGTCCCTCAGTTGTAGGACAGAGTACTTAATTCAATTTTGAACACCTTTGAGATAGATGATGATTTAACATCTAACAGCAGGAGACTTTCACTTATTGGCAAGTGCATGAAATACAGGTGTAAGGATGGAAAAGAACATAACCCATTCCTGGTGGCCACGTTCTACTGTTACTCCTAACCTGAGTCAGTCTTTTTCTTATTGAGGGGACTGTCAGGAAGATTATTTTAATTTACCCTCTTGCTGACATTCCTATAATTGTATAAAGAAACCTCAGAATGGCAATTCTTGATTTGTCAAGTCTTTTTCTAAGGAATTTTCCACTGGTCTCTGTCTTGCTTCTTCTACTCCACCTATATACAAATGCCCATTCTGGATACTTTTAAACAATGGACATAATTAACTATCTTTGGCTTAGTCTGATGCTGAAGATATTAAATTCATTCATTCCAACATCAGCTAGCTGGTAATCAGAAAACCTACTTATCATGTTTCTTTATTAACTGACTTTCTTTGAAAAAAAAGTCAGGATGTCTTAACATTTGTGAATTGCTGCTGTTCTCATACAAGGTAAAAATTTCTTGATCAACCCTCATTAAACCTCAAGCCTTCTCAGGGGTGGGTGTTTTCATATTGTCCTAAGGAGAAAAAATTGCTAAATATATGTAAAGAAATTATTTCCAACCAACAAAAATATGGTATCTACCAAAAGGCATCAGAATTTCAGGTAATTTCTAAACTCTGTGAAAAGCACTTTTCAAATTCTTTATCGACATGTCTCAAATCACTTATCTATTTTTTGTAATTTATTTGACAGATAAAGTTATTGAGAGAGAGAGACAGAGAGAAAGGTCTTCCTTCCGTTGGTTCATCCCCCAAATGGCCACTATGGCCGGAACTATGCAGACCCGAAGTCAGAAGCCAGGTGCTTCCTCCTGGTCTCCCATGCAGGTGCAGGGGCCCAAGTACTTGTGCCATCCTCCACTGCCTTCCTGGGCCACAGCAGAGAGCTGGACTGGAAGAGGAGCAACTGGGACTAGAGCCTGGCATCCATATGGGATGCCAGTGCTGCAGGCGGAGGATTAACCAAGTGAGCCACAGTAGAGGCCCCCACTTATCTATTTTTTACTTCTTTTGAAAGTATTTAATTCTGCTTTATGTTCTACCTAATTATTCTTTTTTTAAAAGATTTATTTATTTATTTGCAAATCAGAGTTACACAGAGAGAGAGAGGAGAGGTAGAGAGACAGAGACAGAGAGAGATCTGTCTTCCGTCCGCTGGTTCACCCCCAAATGGCCGCAATGGCCGGAGCTGTGCCAATCTGAAGCCAGAAGCCAGGAGCTTCTTCCAGGTCTCTCACGTGGGTGCAGGGGCCCAAGGACTTGGGCCATCTTCTACTACTTTCCTGGGCCATAGCAGAGAGCTGGATTGGAAGTGGAGCAGCCGGGTCTCGAACAGGCATCCATATCAGATGCCAGTGCTTTAGGCCAGGGCGTTAACCTGCTGTGCCACAGCACCAGCCTCTCTACCTAATTATTCTAAGGAAGCTTGAAATAACAAGGCTTTTGTCTTTCAAGGCAGTGGTTAATCATGGTATTAGACAAACTTGAAAACTAAGATTATAAAATGCAAACACTCCAAAACTTGAGGTGGACATGTAGGTTCTCATTTGCAAGGGAATTTGCCTTTATATTAGGACTTAAACACTTGAGGGAATGTGGACACCTGCCAAAGAATAGAATGGGTGATTTCCTAAACTCTATTTTCAAAGAGCTCTCCTTTCTCTACATAGTAACTCTGCAAATGACTTTAGTTACCCCAGAAAAAAAATCAATACTAGTATAGATTTAAGAATAGGGGTATCCTTTATATGACAGCACAATCCCCAACCATCAGCTTGTCCCCTCCTCCAAACACAGTATAAGAATGATTCCTGCAGAGTTCCTTTCTGCATGCCTTTGCTGTTTTCCCAACATATGCAACCCAGAGTGGCCCAAAGCCCACTGCCTTTGAACCTGAAAAATTAGCTCTGTATCTTGGATGCTTTGTTCAAAATTATCAACCCCTATACAAATTTAGCAACTTATTTTGCTAATACCACACAGTATAGAGAGGATCTGAGGTTTGAATCCATATTCTTCCATTTTCTGTCCCAGTGCTCTATTTGTGACATTGCCTCCATAAATTATTTTCATTATCTATAAACTGTAATTGTAGTAGTATCCATAGTGGTGTAAGAAGTAAATGAGTAATGCATAAAATGCTTTCATATAATGAGTTCCATAAATGCTAGTTATAACAATTATGTAATAATTATTATATCACCCTGTTAAGCAAATGCTCCTTCAACTATGAAACACATAGTATGATTAACTTTACAATGGATTTTAGCCCAGTAGGCTGTTAGTATTATTAATGTCTAGAATACTAGTTTACAATTATTTGGATCTCTCATCTAGTATAATGATTTGTCATTTACTAACATCATTTTCTAATTACATTTTATAGTGTTCAGAATAGCACTAAAGTCTTAGGAAGATAGAAATATTCATTGTTCCTTAAGTAATTACTATATAATAGATAGCTTTCATTTGTGCCTATTATGTGCTTGGTTCTATATTATATAGCTTACTATGTTATCTGACACCATTAAAAAACATTATAGGACTAAATTGTAGGGTACATGATAGAGAAATCTCTGATGATTTTAGACAAATAGAGTTGGATAAGATGTAGAAGGTGATTAATCGGTATGTAGAGTAAGAATATTTGTTTATTCATTCCAGAAATATTTCTTGATCTCTTTGTAATACCAGCCGCTGTTCTAGTTCACTAAAATCCTAAGTTCACTACAATTGACAAGACAAGTCCTTATAAAGAGGAAGGCAGAAAATTAACTAACAAACCAACAAACCAATTAGATAATTCTGGAGAGTAGTCATTTCTATGAAGGAAATAAAACAGGCTAATAGTGTAGAGAGAATTTAAGGTACTATGGGAGAAATATTAAATACGTTGGTAGTAGGCTTTTGTGGAAGGACTTTTATGCTGAAACCCAACTTTGCATAATTTCAACATATATTACAAAAGAATACTCTGCAAAAGATAGGATCCTGAAAGGATGAAGAGCATACTATGAGAAATTTGCTATGAAATGATGAGAAATAAGTTGGAAGCAGTAGAAGCAGTGAGGTCAAGAGAATAAAAAAATGAAAGTGTGGGATCAACAATAAGGTGTCCCACTTTGGCACACTGGAGCATTGAGTGCCAGACCCATTAGGTGTGAAGTGCCACTGGGGTCCACGGGTATGGCACAGGATTGCCCCCTGAGTACCTTTGTCCCTTTCTTGAAGGATGACCTCATTTTGACATTTCACTTGTCTCCTGATCCAGAGAGGAGCATTTTGCATACAATCAATGCTCAATAAATGTTTGCTAAATCGCTGTGCTCAAGAACTTTACTAAAACATACATTGAATTATTGATCCTTTCAAGGGACAGCATTTAATTAATAATCTGTCTAGCAGCTATGTGACCTGAGTTAATCACCCAACCTCTCAGGACCTTGACTTTGTCATCCGTGAAACGCAGATGAACACAAAACTGCCTCCCTGTGGCTCTCTTGAAACAAGATGAGAGGGGGTGTGAGAAAGTCCTGAGTCAGGTCTAACCTGCTGCACCCTTGAGAGTTCCATATTCTCTCTCAAGGAGTTGGGGAGGTAGCGTGGGAAAAAGTGAAGAGTCCTGGATGAGAGGAAAGGATGGAGAGGAGTCACTGTTCTGTTTTGACAGGTTCTCTCACTGCCTCCCTGAACAGGTGTGAGGGCTGGGGGAGGGCATGGGAGAGAAGACGAAGCACATTAGCGATGTGGTGGTTGTTTATTGTTTTCAGCCAGGTGGTCATAAATCAGTTTGCGGTTTGCCATTTTAATTAGTCTTCTTGCAGTCAGGGGAGTCAAGGCTGTTAAATGATAGGGATTAAAATATTACCCGAGAACAAGTGTCCAGAATGAGTCTCATAGTTCTGTCTTCAGTGTGCTGTGAGTCACTGGGGATGGGGAGGGGGTGCCCAGTGAAGATCCCCCCCACTGCAAAAAGAGCGAATTAGGGTTGAGTATGAGTCTGTCAAGGGGGTGGTGGGGGAGAAGCTGAGTTATTTTTTCCCAGCTTGTCCCACAGTCATCCCCCTGGCGAGCTGTGGGGAAGGTAGGGTGGAGTGGAAGAAGAGTGAGGGGATACATCTCTGCGGATGTTTCCATGTAGTGTCAAGCAGAGACACATAAATAAAACATGCAAATAATCGGGGAGCTACAGCTCTCAAAGTTCTTTGAGGAACTTTGGGAACAGGTGAAAACTAAGTAAAGCAAGCTAAAGCTGTATTTTAAGATGTATCAAAGAATATGATGCCAAACAGATTTCTGTTTCCTGAATGGCACTATGGTGTCATACCCCTACCTTCTGATGTCTCACAGGAGATGCAAAGTCAAGTCCTTATAATGAGTGTGGTTGTTCAAGAATGCTCACTAGCTTGTTGAGAGTGCCTCCTTTTTACATTCCCACTGGAAAGCAAAGAAGAAAGACCCTCTGACCCAAACACAAGACCCTGGTAGGCTTGGTCAAATCTGCTGTTCTTTCCTCTAACAGTCAGTAGGACCATCATGAACATTCTCCTCCTGAGCAGGTGCGGAGGCAACAAGACAACACACAAGCACTTAACTATTTGTCCATGGGAAAATCATTTAGCTCTCTGAGCCTCAGTTCCCTATACATACGCAATGGAAACAAAACAGGTGTTTTGCTTGCCCCAGAGAATTGTGTTGAGGACATAATGCAGCTTTCTCAACCGCAGAACAGAATAGAAACAGAGGATTACCACCACCCACCATCGTTGTTGTTATACCAGCACTCTCAATAATAAAACCTATTCATTTGGATTTCCTAGAATTTCAGAACTTTATTGCTTTGACCACTTCTCTGTGAAGTGGTTGTCTACTCTTTCCTTGAAACTTGATGAAGATTTATGTCTTCTAACGAAATCTGAGCCATGCTGGGCAGCTCAAATAGCTCATGTTCTAATGGTCAAGTAGAAACCTTTAACTTCTACTCTGTAGGACTGGTCTGCTGCCTAGAAACTTCAAGCCTTTTCCATGTTCTCATGGAGCTCCCCCTTTGCCCCTTTCTCTTTCCCAGTGGAAGAACTTGAGTACGTGCAGATGTGCAAGTGACAGAGCTTTGAGTCTCAGTCATTCTATCAGGCAGCTCTCAGGCCTATTTTCTGTTTCTTTCTTAAAATACATCTGCCTGAACTGAATGTTCAGGAATGATATGGCCGGTGTGCCTAAACATACATTTTTGTCAGCATAGTTTGCTTACCTTACCCCAAGTCTTGCTTTTTACAGTAAATGAAATGCTTTATTGGCTTCTTGTTGCTTTCTTTCTCTTTTTTTCTCTTTCTTTCTGTCTTTCTTTGCTACCTGTCTTCATTTCAAAATCTGCTCTTGCATTAAAATCTTGTTTGTGTAGTTTTAGCCATGCTGATTTACTTCTCTAATTTCTACAGTTGTCAGACACACAAGACAAGGAATTTTCTGGGGGAAATGGGACTGGAAACGTGAGTAGAGCAATGGGCACATTTGGCCTCAAGAAGAGAAGCTGGGAAGCTAATTGGAAAGACAGTTCCTTCTAGAAAAGGGGCTACATTTGTTACCTATTGATCTAAAGAACTGAACTGAGACCAGTAAGCGAAACTTCCTGGGGAAGGTCTCCAGTATTAGCATGAGTGGTATAGAGTATGTGGCTTAGAGCAGGTCAGATCTGAGTCAACTCTGGACTCTGCCACTTGTGGCTCAAGGTCTTCACCAACATTCTGAATCTCTTCCCAGCCTCAGCCTCACATTCCTCAGAATGGGGTTGATATTGCCAGTAGTAGGGCTCAGTGAGGTTAGGCATTAGTTCTCTGGTTAGCATCCAGGAGGTTCAATGGGCCAGGTCTAGGAACCACCTCTGGGGTCTTCTCACTACACATACTAACTTGCCCTGCCTCTATTCACTTTATAAGAAAGCTTCGGTTTGGTAGATTCAATTCATGTTCAGAAATATTCATTCCATTCCCATAATCCCAAGGGAAGATTAGAATTTCTGGCTCCATTGATGGTATACTTGGCCATATGAGTTGTTTTGGGCAATGCATCATGCATCTATCATGCAGCAGCTGGGAGCCGTGTCTTGATGCTTGAACTTGCACTCTTGAACTTTTTCTAGTGCCATGAAGAGAATATGCCCAGCAAAAAGTTCATCACAGAAGGAGGCTGAATGCTTTCCTCCACCCCTGCAGCTGAGATCATGTCACATCGGCAGTGCCCTGCCCCCAGCCCTGCCTCTGTTGACCCTAGCCTGCTGCAAATGCAATGGAGTGAGCCCAATAGTAGTGCACAGCTAGCTAGCCTACTTGCAAAGTAAATGCATTTTTGTACTTCTAAGATTTTGTGGATGTTTTATATGCAGCATTAACATGGCCATAGTTTCCTGAAATAACCAGTAACTAAATTTACAAACAGTGGACAAGGTTTAATGTTTCCCTCCCATGAAAGAAATGGGAAGTCCATAATTTTATTTGTTCAATAAGTATTTAAGTATGTCCTATTTTCCAGGTCCCCAGTCACAGTTCATTTTTATTGTTCAGGGGACTCTGCTGTGAAGTTGTCCTAACGCGGTATAGAATTATACTAGAGTCCTGATTCCCTTGCCTTAAATGATTGCACAGAAAGCACAGAGCTGTGTTCCACATGGGCGGGGCTTGGTCTGGGTTCCTTCCTTTCGATCTCTACACATCTGTCTGACTTGTGGACTTTGGGCATCACCCCATCCCCCCTTGTTTCCAGGACTGGTCAGCCAAACACCCTGGAAAACCCCTGTAATATTGAATAAAGATATAGAATTTTCCTGGGTACAAAGCTCTTCCCTTTCCCTTTTAACAAAGTGTTTTGGATTTTGTTTCCCTGCCTTTTCCACTTTCTTGGACAATTCCAGAGGAATCCTGAGTTACAAGAGTCCTGGGAGTGTGGCAGCCAAAATGGAAATTGGCAAGGACTTTCTGTAGCTTAGCGATGACTCCCTCAGCCTGGGGCTTAACAGTGGGACTCCGCCAGGCCTCTGTTCCTGCTCTCGGAAGCCCCACCAGCCACTGCGGCTCAGAAGAGGGTGCTCTTGTGTTGAGCTGTGGAGGCTTCCTGGGCAGAGGTGAAGTGACCTCATGCCTTGCTGAGCGGATGGTTCATTGCTCAGGATATCTGGTAAGTGTAGTCTGCATTACCACATGTGAATTCTGTGATAGCAGATAAAAACCCTACCTCAGGAAACTGTGGTGGGAAGGCTGCACGGCCATCATACTCTACTGCTCTGATACACGTAGCCAACTTTTATCAGCATCCTCTTGTCTTTCCTGTCTGCCAGGGCCCTACACACAAGAACTACCAAGGCATAAAGACAAAAATAGTATCATCCTTTTTAGAATTTTCAAATTGTGTTACTGTTTGGGATGTAACTACCCATTAATTCACTTGTCCACAAATACTGATTGATTGTCAGTCATTTGACTTTTCAATGCTTTTAGGGAAAGAATTCAAAATCCTTCCTCTTCAAGTGACCTGGATCCTGCTTCCTTCTGCAACTTAGTGGTATGCTAGCTCCTCTCTTTCTCTTTTTAGCATCAACCATTTACTCCCATAGAGCATTTTACCAGAATTGGTTTTTTTTTTTCCTGGCTCTTATTATAGTGATTTTTTTCTTCCTTCTAAATTCTCTGGAGCTTAATACAAGTGTTATATTTTCAGAATGACCTTGGCTGACCCAGTGTCTTAACACTTTCCAGAGGAGGGGGGGAACCATTAGAAATACATAAATGTAGCTAGAGTGTGATTTTGGAGGCTAAGAAGTCCCAGGATACGCAGCTGTCAGGAGGGAGACCCCAGAGAGCCAATGGTGTAGTTCTAGTCCAATAGTGCAAGTCTAAGTCTGACCAGAAGATGGATTTCCTAGCTTTAGACAGGCAGGCAGAGAGAGAAATTCTCACTTACTCAGCCTTTTTGTTCTGTTCAGGCTTTCTGTGGATTGGAGGAGGTTTTACTTAGTCTTAACAATTCTACTGTTAGCTCACCAGTAAAACACCCTCATAGACACACCCAGAATAATGTTCCACCAAACATCTGGGCACCCTGTGGCTCAGCCAGATTGAATCATAAGATAATCCATCTCATCCTGCATCTAAATCATCCACCTCATCCTGCTTCTGTTCTCCTGGATGTTTATCAGAATTTGCATATCCTTTGTTTACTTTATTAAATATTTATTTATTTATTCGAAAGACAGAGTTACAGAGAGGCAGAAGTAGAGAGAAAGAGGTCTTCCGACTGATAATCAGTCTCCAGATGGCCACAATCGCCAGAGCTGCGCTGATCTGAAGCCAGGAGTCAGGTGCTTCCTCCTAGTCTCCCACGTGGGTGCAGGGGCCCAAGGACTTGAGCCATCTTCTTCTGCCTTCCTGGGCCATAGCAGAGAGTTGGATCAGAAGTGGAGCAGCTGGGACTCAAACCAGTGCCCATATGGGATGCTGGCACTGCAGGTGGCAGATTTACCTGCTATGCCACAGTACCAGCCTTCCTTGTTTATTTGTCACGTATAACCTATCTATCTTTCCTTCTAGAATGTGAGCTTTGCAGAGGCAGGGACAAAGTCTGTTATGTTTATTTCTCTTTCACCTGGCATCAGGAGAGTGTCAGGCTCCCAACAAACATTACATATTTTTGAATGAAATAAGTATAAATAAAAATAAAAGAATTTTTTTTTGTACAATGAAATGAGTATTGAAGGGCAGCATTAACAGACTGTTATGAGAATATGGAAGAGGAAAAGTGTATTTCTTTCTGGAAGAGTCAGAAATGGCTTTAAAATGAGAAGACATTGGAGCTGGGCCCTGAGTGGAAACAAGAGGGCTTGGGCAGTCTGGACAGTGGGTGCTAAGGTGGGGGCCCTCTGGGATTTGGCATATCCAGAAGTGGTCAGAAAATCATGACAGGCTCAAGAGAGACTGAGAAGCTCTTGTATGCAACTCAGCATGAGGATTTGGCTTCACAAGAACCAAGAAGCTGGTGGAGGCAGAAGGTTTTGAAACAGAACATTTACTCCAGAAGTAGAGCACAGACAGATTGGGATGGGGGAAACCACTGTCCAGGAAGCCAGTTAGGAAGCGGCCATAGTCATCCGGGAAGAGAAGATAGCAGAGCAGTGGAGGCACTAGGTGTGGCCGACTTCCCCCGTGAGCAGGCAAGGGCTGATTTGGCAGTGCCAGATTCCCAAGAGACAGCTGTGGTTTTTTTGTTTTGTTTTTGACAGGCAGAGTTAGACAATGAGAGAGAGAGACAGAGAGAAAGGTCTTCCTTCTGTTGGTTCACCCCACAAATGGCCACTACGCTGATCCAAAGCCAGGAGCCAGGCGCCTCCTCCTGGTCTCCCATGCCATTGCAGGACCCAAGCACTTGGGCCATCCTGCCTTCCTGGGCCACAGCAGAGAGCTAGATTAGAAGAGAAGTGACTGGGACAGAATCAGGTGCCCCGACCGGGAGTAGAACCTGGGGTGCCGGCGCTGCAGGCAGAGGATTAGCCTAGTGAGCTGCAGCTCCAGCCATTAGGCAAGGGTCAGCTACTGTCTGACAAATTGAGCAGTGTCAGATGATGGATTGTGCATAGCTTAGTTGCCTGTTCTGCTCAGGCCCCAATCACTGATATAAGCACAAGAATTCTGTCTCCTTAGTCTCTTCACCTTAGCCCCTTCCCTTGGGTGAACTTGATGCATTTGGATTGGAGAGATTGGGGTACTGGGCACCGAATGCACAGTCTATGAAATGTGATGGGGAGATCACTAGTTTCCTCATGAATCTGACTGCAAGTTTGTGCATTGCAGTTTTGGAGGAAGCAAAGGGTTGGGGGGAGTCTGTGGAAGAGCAGCTGTTACTCTTCTGGAGTCTTGGTTCTATTCGTTTTAGATTGCTAAGTGAGGGAACTACTTGATCTGTGCCCAGGATTTCATTTATATATAGGCTCAGGTCTTGATTTATAAAGGTGGCTTGGTGGTGACATGGAGAGGATAACACCATTGAAAGAAGAATCTATTACTGTTACTGAAGAAAGGACCCACGCTATACCATGCAAGGCTGCCTGTAGAAGCATAAGGTTGGAGCAAGAACAGATGGAATATGGAAGCTACAGCCCTTATTGGGGACTTTATGGGGCAGATAAGGCAGAGCAAAGGGAACATCTTAAAAATCCACTGATTTGAATAATTCCTGCAGGATTTGGAGCAGTTCTTATTCATTTTTTATGTTTTGTATTTTCATTTTAAATTACTTTAATTCATACAGAAAATTATATGGAAGAGTTCGATGAGCACATAAAATTTAACAATTTTTTACATTTTGCCATATTTAATTCATATGCAAATGTTATATTTACACATACATTTATGCTGGATATGTTAATATCCCGTAATGTGGGATTTATAAGTGTCTGTATATCAAATGTTATGGAATCACTCATTTTAACTCCATATGTGGGGTAAAAAATATTTGTCTTTCAGTGTCTGGCTTATTTCACTTAGCAAAATGATCTCTAATTCCATCCATTTTTTTTTTTTTTTTGCAAATGCCAGAATATCATTCTTTTTTATGGTTGAGTAATATTCCGTTGTGGATATATATCCCATTTTATTTATCCATTAATCCATTAATGGCATCTAGATTAATTCCATATCTTTGCTATTGTGAATGGTGCTGCAATAAATATGGGAGTACAGATATTTCTTTCATATGCTGACTTCATTTTCTTTGGATATAGTCCCAGAAGTGTGACAGCTGAGTCATATGGTAGATCTATTTTTAGTGCTTTGAGGAATCTCCATATTGTTTTCCATAGTGGCTATGCTAGTTTGCATTCCCACGGTGAGTGTATTAGGGTTCCTTTTCTCCACATCTTCACAGCTTTTTTTTTTTTTATAATAGCCAGTCTAATTGGAGTTAGCTAATACTTCATTGTTTTTATTTTCATTTTCTTAATGACTGCTGAAACTGAGCATTTTATGTGTTTATTTGCCAATTGTATTTATTCTCTTGAAAAATATCTGTTGAGATCCTTGGCTCATTTCTTAAGTGAATTACTTGTTTTGTTATTGTTAAATTTCTTGAACTTTGTATATATTCTAGAAATTAATCCCTTATCAGATGCATAGTTTACAAATATTTTATCCCAATTCTGTCCATTGACCTTTCACTCTGTTGATTGTTTCTTTTTGCTTTGAAGAAGCTGATTAGTTTTATATAATCTTGTTTGTCTATTTTTGCTTTTTTTTTTCAAAAAAGATTTACTTATTTTATTTGAAAGGCAGGACTACAGAGAGAGGGGCAGACACTGCACAGAGAGATATTCCATCTGCTGGATCACTCACCAAATGACTGCTACGTCCAGGGCTGGGCCAGGCTGAAGCCAGGAGCCAGGACCTTCATCTGGGTCTCCCAAGTGGGTGCAGGGGCCCCGTGACATTGGTCTCTTTCACTGCCTTACCAAGTACATTAGCAGGGAGCTGGGTCAGAAGTGGAGCAGCCAGGACTCAAACTGGTGCCCAAATGGGATGCCAGTGTTGCAGGCAGAGGCTTAACCTGCAATGCCACAATGCTGGCCCCAGTAAGAACTTTTAAAATGTGTGACACGGAAGGAGCGAGGAACCCAGCTCACAGTGGTGTCAGAGACACTTCAGGTACAATGTTGGCCCCTACTTTTGCCTTTATTGACTATACTTTTAGCGTATTAATGAAAATATCATTGCCTATGCCAATGTAGAATTTCCTTTATGATTTTCCTCCAGTAGTTTCCTAGTTTTAAGTCTTAATTTTAAGAACGTTGATGTATTTTCAGCTGATTTTTGTATGAGGTATAAGATAAGAGTCTTATTTCAAACTTTTGCATGTAGAAATTTAACTTTTCCAACACCATTTATTGAAAAGATTGTTTTTTATCTTTTCTGCAGAGAGTATTTTTAGTATGTTTATCAAAAATAAGTTGGTTATAAATGTGTGGATGTATTTCTGGGGTTTGTATTCTGTTCAGTTGCTCTTTGTATCTAATTTTATGCCAGTACCACGTTGTTTTGGTTGCAATAGCCCTGTAGTATGTCTTGAAATATGGTATTCAGATATCCCTGGTTTTGTTTTTGCTGTTCAAGATTGCTTTGATGTCTGGGGTCTTTGTGTTTCCATATGAGTTTTTGGATTGTTTTCTCTAATTTTTTAAGAGTCTCATTGATATTTTTATGGCAATTACCCTGAATTTATAAATCACTTTCTGTAGTGAGGATAGTTTGATAATTAATTTTTTCAATGCATAAACATGGGAGATCTCTCCATTTTGTGTGTGTGTTCTTCAATTTCTTTTATTAGCATTTTCTAATTGTCATTGTAGAGGCCTTGGTTCCTGGCCCTACCATGGTTGATTTGAAGCAAGGGAAATATCGATTTGATATGTGAAAATTAGGTAGAGAAGGTGGTGGGGTATGGATTTGGAGTTGGTTGGTGGGTTTGTAATAAATGTTCATGCAGTTGTAAAAACTGGACCCCAGGTAATATACAAATAGGGTTAGCCATTAGTTTGTTGCTATAATTAATTAATCCAAATAGACAAACACAGAATCTAAGGAAACACAATTAGAACCTTACTGCACAAAACCCTAGCACATAATCCTCTCACATTCCTTTCCATTCCGTTTCTCTTCTTTCTTCACTATCACAGGTCATCTTGATGGATGGATGAGTAGTTCATCACAGACTGGTGACCTCTCAGTGTTCACCTCAAGCTGTGCTTGGGCAATTGTAGGATATTGGTGGCTAGGGCTTTAAAGTCAATGGATGGTTTTGTCACCACCATTCTATGCAGAGCATGCTCTCCTGGGCATTGATGATCACCTGACTTGGTGAGTTGTCAGAAGTCTGACCATCTGCCTAAGCACAGTGCTCAGTGTTCACAACGTGGGGAGGGCAATAACCAAGGCACAATGTTGCTGTCACTGCTCAGAGAAGCTTTGGAAGAGACTAGCTAAGCACATTTGTAGCATGTCTTCAAAAGAGCCATGAGTATAAACGCGTACAGTGTAAAACATAGGCTGATTATTTGGAGATTAGTCAGAACTTAGGATGACTCCAGAATGGCAAATACCCATGTTAACAGTTCTCCCACTGGTAGAACCCCAAAGAAATCTAGTCTAATCGTTGAGATGTGCCAGAACCAATCAGTCTAAGCTGCATATCTGCAGTAAGTCTGAATATCTAAAGCATCATAAAATTCTACAGGAATGGCTATTGTGGTAAAAGAAATTTAATAAAATATGAACAGGGTGGCATTTAACCTAGTGATTAAAGATGTCCACATCCCAAATTAGAGTACCTGGATTTGATTACTGGATCTGGCTCCTAACTCTAGCTTGATGCTAATGCAGATGCTCTAAGACAGTGGTGATGGCTCAAGTAATTGGGTTTATGTCCACATGTGGGAGACCTGGATTGCATTCCCAGCTACTGACTTTGTGCTAGTCCAGCCCCAGACATCATAACCATTTGGAGAATGAATTAGCAGATGAGAGCTTTCTAGGCCTATCTATATTTCCCTCTTCCTACCTCTCAAATAAATAAATAAATTTTAAAAATATAAATCATTGAATATAGGGCCTTATAGAGGAGAAGCACATTCAGTGATGGGTTTGTATCTCATTCTTTAGAGGAAAGAAGATAACAAAAATGCAGAATAACCACATATTAAGAATGCATTTACATTTTAAAATACAGAATATTTATTTATTTATTCACTTATTTATTTATTTTAAAGGCAGAGTTACAGAGAGAGAGGAAGACACAGAGAAAGATCTTCCATCCACTGGTTCACTCCCTACATGGCCACAACAGCCATGGCTGGGCCAGGCCAAATCCAGGGGCCAGGACCTTCATTCAGGTCTCCCACATGGGTGCAGGAAGAACTTGGGCCATCTTCCACTGCCTTCCCAGGTGCACTAGCAGGAAGCTGGGTAGGAAGTGGAGCAGCTGGTACTCAAACTAGCACCCATGCAGGATTCCAGTGTCACAGGCTGTGGCGTAACCCACTGTGTCACAATGTCCACATTGTTTTAATTCATTTATTTTTCCTTTTGGATTTTCTACTACTAGGAAAATAAAATTGCCTGGAGAGATAGCCCTTCTCTTTATTCTTCATATTGAATGGCATTGCATTGTATTATTTCTCAGATCTTATTTGGTTCTTGTAAGTATTTTCAGACTTTATATTCCTTGAGAAAAAATGTTGATATATACAATCTACAGAAGATGGATCAAGAAATTAGGATGTAAGCACATTATATAAGATTACCAGAGAAGAAGAGCTAAATTCTAGAGTTAAAAAATAGACTGGGATGGTGGCATAGATTATATAATATGTGATCATATGCATGTGTTATTTAGGAAAGAGAGAGACACACACACATGCACATACACAGAGATGAAAGTGTATTGTAGGTGGTAAACTGTCTCCTACTAATGGAACAAGGCAACAAGGCAGTGATAATGCCTCAATCTCAGGTTGATAGATATATAGCTTGACCTTAAGATGAGTATTAACCTCTGTACATATGTTTTGTCATCTATAAAGTGGAGATATAAATATTATCTATTCTATAGTTTTTCTTCAGCTGCATATTCAAATATGTATGAAAATGCTACATATGACAATTACAGTGAAATGATTAATAGAGAAACATCAAATCAAAATAACAGACTAAAAGCTGGCCTGATGAAATGTCTTTTAACATCTTATCTGTATGCACCATTGAGAAATCATTGACTAAATATCCTGTAAAATTCAATGAAGCCGCTGTACCTATTTCTGATTGGTGAGATTTTTTTTTTTTGACAGACAGAGTTAGACAGTGAGAGAGAGAGAGACAGAGAGAAAGGTCTTCCTTTCCGTTGGTTCACCCCCTAAATGACTGCCACAGCTGGTGCGCTGTGCCAATCCAAAGCCAGGAGCCAGGTGCCTCCTCCTGGTCTCCCAGTGCAGGACCCAACCACTTGGGCCATCCTCCACTGCCTTCCCAGGCCACAGCAGAGAGCTGGACTGGAAGAGGAGCAACCAGGACAGAATCCGGCGCCCCAACTGGGACTAGAACCCAGGGTGCCGGCGCTGCAGGCAGAGGATTAGCCAAGTGAGCCGTGGCGCCAGCATGATTGGTGAGCTTTAAGAATAGAGATGCTGTTTGTCTTTCAACCAGGGAGCACAACTCCTGTAATTCATCAGTTCTATCACAATATATCACATTTTCTTCTTAGAGGGAGATTATGTTATATAACATTTCTTCAAGATTTAGGAAACAGGAACTCTAAGTTTTGGACAGAAGGCAGAGGCATAGAATCTCAAAGTCAGATAATAATTGCATTATCTAGCCCAACCCATCCTTGGTTCATCCCAAGGCTGAAGGGGAATCTCTGAGGATCTGAGTGTAAATCCTACAAAGAAACCCCAAGGAGTGGGGTTATAAGCTGTCTCCTCTTTACCCAACCCAACCCAAGGAAAATTGTTCAGCATAAATTTGCAGTGCTGCTTGAAAAACCAATCTGCCCATTTCTCTCCTCACAAGATCTAAAATTTGGAAATTTTGAATGCTTGCTTTGCTTTTTGTACTACCAACTCACTCCTTTCCACTCTCTTTGCTACCAAACACCTTGAACTCCTAACTTGTCTAATGGCTACTGCATCACTGTACCTTTTCTGTGAGTCTTAATCTTCCCTGCTACAGAAATAACGAAGAACCCCCTTGTTTGAATGCATCACGTTTTGGATAGAATTTCCACATTGGGAAGACCTTTAGCTCTAACACCCTTGCAGGGGTCTGACCATCACTAGATGGCAATCAGCTGTGTCAAAGATGAGTGAGGTAAACAACTTCTGAAAGGGACTGCAGGCGTGGCAGGCACATTGAGGCTCCCCAAGGGGGAGCTAGGACTGCTGCAGACACTCTGTGGTGCTTCATCCTCATTATCACATTCTTTATTGCTGCATTGCAATAGTCAAACTTGATGTGAACACTCTTCTGTGAAGGAGAATACAATCATGGAGACTGTTTCTGAGTTGCCACCTGCAGCTTGCCATCTGGATTTCAGACTTGCCAGCCCTGACAAAGAAACATGTGTATCATTAGAAGCCTCACTTGATTGACAAAGTCTACAAAGTGATTCACAATCTGTCTTCTTCTAGTTTCCACCTGCTTACTAAAGCTATACTTTTATTGAGCATGAGCAATCCCATCTCTACCTGCTAGGCATCCCTATTATTAAATAGAATTTTCACACAGTTGGCAATCCAGAGGACAGGTATAAATATTTCAAGTTATCTTAACAAGTAGCTGACCTGCTACATCCTTGAGCTCTGGCCCCAACACAAAACTACCCCAGAACAAAATAATGAGTCTAGCATCAGGGTCAAGAACAAAGGCTTTGAGGTCAGCTTGGATCTGTGTTTCAGTCTTCACTTAATTCCATGACCTTTGCGTGGGGGGGGGGGGGCTCCAATCGAAAAGGAAACAAAGTTGCTAAGCCTTCCCTCAACAAGGGCTCTAAGCCTTTGCACAAGTTTGCTGCACTTCTGCATCTCAGTGACTCAGCGTTTCCAACAATCTAAGATGGCCCCCCGGGGGAGGTACCTAGCCTGACAGGAGACTTCCGTATTCGTGGACAGTAGTGTCCTTGGCTGTGATAGGCCTTGAGGGTGTGCCCGGCTCGTGTCCTGCCTTACCTTTCAGCTGGTTGGCTCAGTTCCCTTGTGCCCTGGACAGCCCCCTTTCTGTGTCTATAAAAGCTCTTCCCCTCCCAATAAAGTCGAGAACCCGGTTGCGCCCTGGGCGGTGACTGATCTCTTGGCTCTGGTGTGGTTCCTTCGCCACACTCATCATCCTGCTCAGCCCCTGAGCTCCCCAGGCTGGCACTGAGGAGCTCTGTTGGACCTGCTGCCCCGTGAGGAGCAGCAGATCTTGACCAGATTACCTGATTCCTCGAACTTCTGTATCTTTTTTTTTTTTTTTTTTGACAGGCAGAGTGGACAGTGAGAGAAAGAGACAGAGAGAAGGGTCTTCCTTCCGTTGGTTCACCCCCCAATGGCTGCTGCGGCCGGTGCACCGCACTAATCCGAAGCCAGGAGCCAGGTGCTTCTCCTGGTCTCCCATGCAGGTGCAGGGCCCAAGCACTTGGGCCATCCTCCACTGCACTCCCAGGTCACAGCAGAGAGCTGGACTGGAAGAGGAGAAACCAGGACTAGAACTTGGCACCCATATGGGATGCCAGCGCTGCAGGTGGAGGATTAGCCTATTGAGCCAGAATTTCTGTATCTTAACCTGTAAATAAGACCAAAATACTAACCTACTGGGGTTGCTGTAAGCACTGAGCAATATGATGTGTGCAAAGCACTTTGTACACTGCCTACCAGAAGGCAAGTGAGGGGCAAGTGGCAGCTGTTGTTAATCTGCTAGCGATAGTGCATGCTCTAAAATGGTATTGACAGTCCCTTGTCTGTGGCAACCTGAATGAGGTGGGTGGGTCTTCCTTGAGTAAATAGGGAAGGAAAAATAAAAGATCTCACCACCCTCTCCCTTACTTCCTCTCTCCATCTTCAGCCCTCCTCCTTCCAGGTCTTTACGTGGCTGTTCTCATAAACCTCTTTCTAAATCAGCTTCTGGGGAGGGATTGTTCTTCATGGAGCCTTTCAGCTGGGCTGATACATCTTCCTCATGGTTCCACAATGCTCTGAGGATATTTTCACCATTACTTTATTGAACTATCTGTAACTGTTTGCTGATATGAGGCTTGGGCAACAGTTTTATTTATCCGTATATTCCTAGTATTGTTTAAGTATCTGGAATATTTTAAGCATGAAAAAAATTTGATTCAATGAATGAATAAATGAATGTCCTAACCGTTCCTAGTCAGCAGATCATCTTTCTAGAACAACACAATTTCTACCCTTGTTTCCCATGCACTGTCCTAGAGCCTTGAGGTTATGTTTGTCAGTTACTTGATTCCTCCCAGTGCTGTAGTTTACAAACTAATCTGCTATATCTGCATTAAAAAAAAAATCCACCTCCTGAGATATGTTTCCGACTTTGGACATTGGCTATTCAGTCACTCTCTCTGCTCCTTCTATTCTGAATGATTTTTAGCAACTCCATGCAATTTCTGAATGCAATGTCCTAGGAAGCCTGTTTGCACACTTGACATAAAAAAGTGTTGTTTGTTTATACAACTGGCTCAGGGAACGAGGGTGAGGAATTGAGTTATTTATTCAATGACTCAGGCCTTGATTACTAAATTAGAATTTGCCTCTGTACCTTGAGGGAGTGGAGAAAAGAAATCAAGTAGATTAAATGCGACTGCTATGTATCTTTCAGAAGCTCTGCTGGGAGCACTATGCATGTGATAATTAAGGCCCAGGAAGAGAAAAATCTAACATAGAATAAAAAAATGCAGACTTATCAGATACAGGGAGTTGTCAGTTCCGAGCTTACCAAAATGTTCAATGTTAACATATGTATTGTTGTTCAGTTTTGAAATTTCCGGTCACAATGTTCAAACTCCTTGGAATTAGTCTTCTGATGATCTTGTAATGCACATCTATCTCTAGATATCACTGTAGTATGTAACCTTATAATGTGAACACCATGTGGCAGGGAATCCATGAAGTATTGCAACATGAAATATAAAGGAATTTCCATCTTTCAGTAGAATGTGTTAGAAACAATATATGCTTGGGGCCGGCGCTGTGGTGCAGGGACCCAAAGACTTGGGCCAGCCTCCACTTCTTTCCCAGGTGCCCTAGCAGGGAGCTGGGTCAGAAGTGGAGTGTTCAGGAATCAAGCAGGCATCTGCATGGTATGCTAACTGTGCAGACTGGGGCCTTATCCCACTGCATCACAGCACTGGCCCCAGGGAAAACTTTTATAAAACCTTGAAATGGCAAAATAATATTACTGAGTGTGCTTTTAATAGAACATTGGAGATTCTCTATTTTTCTTTTTGGATTAACTCTTTCTATAGGATTTAGGCATATTTTGCAACTTGTAAATTCTAGAAAATGAATAGCAATACAAATGATTCATGTATTACAGAAGTGCGAGTGCTTTTTTCCTGATAGAAATGCAATTGTTTGCCATCCTGTGGGGAAGATTTTCATAAGCATTGTGCTATATTCTCTTGTAGTTAATAGTTTTGCTTCCATTTGCAGGCTTATTTTGTCATTCCTGAATTTATGTGCATATTCTTCCAGTTCAGAAGACATATAGAGAGAAATATAATCTCTACATTCTTCTTGAACTAGTTTAACATCTTACTGGTTTCCTCACTAATTAATGAGCGAAATAAAATCAATGATGTGTATCCATTCCATATTTATAGGAAAGTCATCTTTTCAACCTTTGGAAATTATAGTGTGGGGACATTTTGGAATAAAATCTGGTCTTCCCACACTTTTTTCACTCTCCATGACCTAAGCTCCTAGAAAGTCTATGATTGCTGTACTCTTCCCCTTCATCTCTTATGTCATCTCATAAGCTAGTCTGCCCTTGCTTCCTCTCCTTCACTCTGCTCCAGGTAGTCTCCCATCTGGCTCCTTTTTTCCACTCAAGTCTCATCTCAAATTTCACCTCCTAGGAAAGGCTTTTCCCATCAGACTCAATCAGATCACCCCGCTTTAATTTCCTCAAAAATTCTAGAATTATCTGAAAGTATTTGGTTCCTGCATTTATTTTTTCAGTTGTTTGCTTTTATGACTTTGCTTTGTTCACTGTTCTATTCCCAATGCCTAGATTACCTAGCCAATAAATATTTTCCATGAACTGTTTTGGATAAAGGAAGAAACAAAGTAGGAATCAAGAAGGACCATGTTCAGGATATTATGGGTGGGGTTCCCTGCCCCTGCCCTGAGGGATTGATCCTCTCTTTCCTCTTACCCTAATCATTTGCTAATGAGTCTCCACTGGCCGTCCTTTTGCAGGCATCCTCTACCTAGGAGTCCCCAAATCAGCTTTCATCATAGACGTTGTATTAGGCAACCAGACCCTATCAGCTGGATGGGAGGATGGATAGATGGGTGGATAGACAGACGTAAAAGTGGGAATCTACTGTGAGGATTGGTGTACATGGGTATAGAGAGTCCAAAGTCCCATGAGAGGCTGACCACAAGCCGGATAACCAAGGAAACCTGTAGCATGGCTCTGTCTAAGTTCGAAGGCCTGAAAGCCAGGGAAGCTGATGGTGTGATGCTCAGTCTGAGGCCAAGTGAGAACCTAGGATGCTTCTGGTGCAAGTCTGAGAGCCTAGAGTCCAGAGAACCTGGAGGTCCAATGTTCAAGGGCAGGAGGGGGTGTGTCCCAGTCCTGAGGCAGCGGGCGCTGGGCAGGGCTGCAGAGAGGAAGAGGCGGTGTGTGGGGGGGTTGCCTTTCCTCTGCCCTTTGGTTGCATCCAAGCCCTCTGGTGATTGGATGATGCTCACCTGCATGGGTAAGGGTGAATCTCCTGTACTGAGTCCACTGATTCAAATGCTAATCTCTTCTGGAACCACCCTCAAGGACATACCCAGGAATAATGCTTTACCAGCTATGTCAGTTTCCCTTAATCCAGTGAAGTTGCCACCTATCATTAAACATGACACATGTCTTAGGAAGCTTTTGAAAACAGTGTTTCTATGGCCTGTTGCTGACCCTCAGGAGGCTGATCTAGTAAATCTGGTAAGCGGAACAGGTGACCTTTGGAAATCTGGGACAGCACTTGGCAAATAAACCCCAAAAGGGGAAGAATACTGCTAAAACCCCAAACTGGTCGCACCTCTCTTGTTTATATATCTCCTTGCTTCCTGACTTTTAGTTCCATACAGTCCCATTTTTTTTTTTTTTTGACAGGCAGAGTTAGACAGTGAGAGAGAGAGAGAGAAAGGTCTTCCATTTTCTGTTGGTTTGCCCCCCGAGTTGCCACTATACCGGCGCACTGTGTTGATCTGAAGCCAGGAGCCAGGTGCTTCCTCCTGGTCTCCCATGTGGGTGCAGGGCCCAAGGACCTGGGCCATCCTCCCCTGCCCTCCCAGCCACAGCAGAAAGCTTGACTGGAAGAGGAGCAACCGGGACAGAATTCGGCACCCCGACCTGGACTAGAACCCAGGGTGCCGGTGCTGTAGGCGGAGGATTAGCCTATTGAGCCGTGGCACCGTCCCAGTCCCATGTTTTTAGTTGAACATTGAAAGTCAGCTGCATGCTGTCCTACTGTTCCTCTCCTGCCCGTCTTCTCTCACTACCTGCCTCTCATCACGTGGGCCTTCCATGCAGACGCTGCCATTTAGCATAGTCCATGTTGCATAGGAAGACACCTTCTCCTGTGATAGCAAACTCTATTCATCTTGAGAGAGAAAGAGAGCTCCAATATCATATCACCACACCTTCTGCATTGCCCCGTGGCTTCCTTCTTTTTTAATTCTTTGAAGATTTTTTTGGTTGTTAATATTTCTTTATGTTTGCTAATTTCTCTCCTCCTGTAGACAGTAGGAATCCCTGAGGACATGAATTGTGTCTAATTTATCAATGTCTCCCCAGTACATGGCAAAAACACTTGCAAAGGTTAAATGTTTGATAAACATAAAGATGATGAGAAAAATGCTATTTTCATTAAACTTTGAAAAACAGTGAGAAGCTAACCAAAATAGAATAGAGAAAGTGACATTCCTTCTGGAGTGAGCAGAAAGGCATGGAAGGGTAAGAAGTCCAAGGAGAGATGTTTGCAAGAATGGCAAGTGTGCCCTGGGAAGGATCTGGCTCCTGAGGCTACAGAATGGAAGACAGTCTGACAAGGCTAGATGCCAAGAGAGTTGAGAGGGGGCCTGAGAGGTCCGATTTTAGTCTGTAAGCAAAGTGATTGCTAAATAGTTTGATTTTGCTCTCTTCAATATTAGCTCCAGCCATCCACGCGCACTGAAGAATACATAAAAATGATTGCATGGAAATTTCAGCCTTGTCAGCAGCAAGCGTTCCTTCATACAACAAGTCTGATAAGAACAGTGGAAGTGACATCAACTGTAAATATTGGCAAGAATAATCATCGTTCTGACTTTTCCAACTGCTCTCATCAAGGCTTCAAGGAGAATTCTTCTGCACAGATCACAAAGTAGAGCAGGATGGGGCAGGGTAGGGAGCAGGGAGTTAATCTCCTGGTGAAAGGACTCAGGGAAGTAAATACGGCAAACCCGGCGGCAAACCCGTGGTGATGGCCAGGGCGTGGGGAGGAAAAGGAATCTGAATCTGCATTTTCTACCAAAATAAAGGAATCTGAATCTGCATTTTCTACCAAAATGCACTTGAACTGAAAGGAACTCTGTGGACATAACTCCCCCCCCCCTTTTTTTTAAAGCAGAGAAGACTTTATTTTAGGGAGGAGAGAATAGGGTGGGTAAAGAGGGTGGGGTGGAGCCTGGCCAGAGAGCAGGAGTCTGAAGCAGGCTTCATTCTGTTTCAGCAGTGGCGGAGTCCATTCCTAAGCTGCTTTGCTGGGGGAGGTGCAGAGGGCCACAGGACCCTGAGAAGGTCGGGGGAGGGGTGCATAAGGCTCTTACATTGCATTGTCTTGTCAGTTTGTGATGTTCCCAGAGAAATAACCTTTTATATACTGTTGTCTGCGTTAAAACAGAGCCTATGTCCTGGTCCCTTTGACTTAATATTTCAGGGCTTCCTCGTATTGAAGATTCTCAGTTGCTGTATCTCACCAAGCAGAAATCCAGCATCCATGCCAACTTCCAAGTGTTTTAGAGGCATTCCTTTACTTGCCCACACCATAATCCTGTAAGGTAAGAAAGCCAGGCACACCTTGGTTAGGTGATCACAGACTTAGTGTACGGATACCAAAGATGAAGGAAAGACTCAATATTTTAAGATTCCAAGTGCTTGGAACATGGTAGGTTTCATCTAATATAAAACATATAAGGTTTTAAGATTGACTATTATTTTATAAACCACTATAAAAAAGGGAGGAAAACTCTGCCAATTAAATTATAGCCTACTATTGTCAAATAGACACATTCCTATTCAGAGATGTCAAAATTCTGTCAAAAATGCTTATTTTTAAATTAATGTAATAAGGTGTTTGAAGCAGAAGAACTCTTTCAGCCCCTTTGTCTTCAACCACCTGTTGTGAGAACACCACTAGTACTAGCACAGAGCAAAACATGTACAAAAGAATATTCCCTAAAGGTGAGCTTCTTGTGTGTCCAGGATTCAAATTATTTTTAAATTTTTATTTTTTATGTGTATTTATTGCAGGAGGAGGAGGTGGAAGAGAGAGAGAGAGAGAGAGAGAGAGAGGGAGGGAGAAAGTTAGCATTTGCTGGTTCAGTCCCCAAATGTCCACAACATCTAGTGCTGGGTCAGGTTGAAGTTAGGAGCCTGGAACCCCATCCAGGTCTCCCACCTGAGTGGAAGAGATCCAACTACTTTAGCCATCAGGAAGAGGCTGACTTGGAAGCTGAGCCAAGACTCAAACCTCAGTGTGGGTGTCCCAAGTGGCATTTTAACCGCTAGGTCAAACAACTGTCTCCAGGATGTATATTTTTGAGTCTTTCAAAATAAACTGGAGTTTGGTATGAAGTTTTTTGATGACTGATGTTTCAATATTCCTGAGCTGAAAATCATTTTTCTTCTCCCTACAAAATTTAGAATACTTGCAATCTTAAGTAAAAATAACACTGAAAATTTGGTTCTGATTTCCCAGACAGTATATCAGCAAAGCAAGGCTTATGTGATAATCTGCATGAGCAGAATGTGTCTCTGCATCTTAAGTAGGTTTCTGTAAAAAAGAGATTGGTGCAAGTTCAGAAAATTCTAAGAGTTGATATACCAACACTGTTCTCTGAGTATAGTGCAAACCAACAGACAAAAATCCCAAAAAAGAGGGACAGATGTTGTGGTTAAGCCACAACAGCTCCTCATGCCCTCATCCCATATCAGAGTGCGTGTTTGTGTCCCCGCTGCTCTAGTTCCAATCCAGTTTCCTGATAATGTGCTTGAGAAGACAGAGGATAATGATTCAAGTACTTGGGCTCCTGCCGCTGCTATTGGACACCTCGATACAGTTCCTGGCTCCTGGCTTTGGCCTGGCCCAATTCTGGCTGTTGCAGGACTCTCCCACCCTCCCTCTGCCTTTCAAATAAATAAATATTAACAGAATAATATGCAGAACAATTAATGGGACAAAAGAAATCAAATTATGAATTAAAAATAATAAGTGATAAAATAAACATATCAAAAATTATGTAATGTACTTAACATGGTATTTGGAGAAAATCTTGGAGACTTGTATATAAAATTAAAAATTGAAAAAAGAAAATTGAAAAATTAATGAGTGCATTTTACAAGTCAGTAAGCTAGAAAAGGAACAGAATAAAAAAAGATAAGAAAGTGAAGATCAGACATTAAAGGAATAAAATACAAATTTAAAAATAGAGTGGGTAAACAAAATAAGTCTTTAATTGCAAAGATTAATAAAATTAACAAAACCTTAGCAATGCTAATCAGAGCTAAAAGAGAAGCTGTAAAATAAAATGATAAAATAAAAAGGGGACTTAATTAGATAATACTGTTTCTTAAAATAATTTTTTCCTGTGAGCAGTTTCATATGAATTATGAAATATCAGGAAAAACAGTTTTATGCTTTGTCAAAACATATCCAACAAAAACTAGAAAATTCTAAAATCTTGTCACAATTAAGTGATATAATCTGTATCATAAAATCTATTCCCCCAAAAAACAAAGCAAGTAAATTAAACAGTAACAAAAAACACAATGATTTTATGAACAAGTTTATAAAACCTTCAGGAAAAAATGTCTGTATCTTCTACAAGCTCTTTCAGAACCCAGAAAACCCAAGAATATGTGTTAATGTTTTATAAAGCAAGTCTGTCACTCATAAAATCAGCCAAGATCAGTCCTCAAAGGAACAATTTTAATCATTCCCATTCATACAGATTTTAAAAAGTAAACTGTTAACAAATTGAATTCAGTAGTTAAAAATTGAGAAATTATAGTGTATGATTACTTTTTATTGAAAATTGAAAAAGTAATCAATTTCCTACCTTAACATATTAAAGAATAAAAATATGAAAGAATCTGAATAGATTTAAAAGAACTTATATGATCAGGTACCTATTTGTAATAATCTCTTATCAATTTTACTTGACTTAAAAGTAACTTTATGAATTGATAACATTTGTTTGTTGGATAGAATCTCTTTAAAATTAGAGAACAACAAATGGAGACCTTTTATTGATGTTTCTATTCAACGCTGTATTTGAGATTCTTGCCACTGCAATAAAAAAGAAAATGAAGTGTAGCTATGATAATTTGAGAGAAAATAATACATTTTTACATGCTAAGACTATTTTTGCAAATAATTCAACAAGTAAATGTAAGTTGTAAAAAATAATAATATTGTTGTGTAAGAGATTTTTACATAAAATTGAAACACCCTTATTTGCTAGCAGCAAAAAAATATATATCTTACATATAAAACATTGAGGGACATAGGAATACATTTACAAAACATTATTTATTGAAGCAGTTAAAAATGGCCTATAGTAAATGGAAAAATAAACTATATTAAATCATTTATTTTTATTATTAAATATAAACTATATTATTAATAGGCAGGAAAACTCAATTCATATCAATGGAAATTATCTCAATCTATAAATCAAATGTAATTATAACAAAAGTAACAGATTCATGGGCAAAAATTGACAGTATGAACCTAAAATCTATATGAAGAAATAAAAAGTAAAGGAAGACAAAAGAAAGAGATTGACACTCACTAATATTGTATATAAAGTTATCACACTTAACACAGAATTTTATTGGCTCCAGTTGGATCAAGAGAACAGTGGATCCAAGATGGAGACTCATGAAGTTACGGGAACCTACTGTTTAACAGAGATGTCATTAAGGATAGTGTGGAATGAGAGTAGGTATGTATTTGGTGTGTCTAAATTTGAGTCTTGGCTCCACTTCCAATAGAGTGTGCTAATACACACTCTAAGAGGCAGCAAGTGATGGTTCAGGCATTTGGGTTTCTGATGCTCATATGGGATACCCAGATTGAGTTCTGGGCTCCTCAAATATTGCAGGCATTTGCAGACTGAACCAGTGGATGGGAGACTTTTCTTTGTGTATCTTTATTTGTCTGTCACTTTCTCTCTGCCTTTCAAATAAAAATAAATAAATCATAATAGAGAGGACTAAATTGACTGATTAAAAAAAAAAAAAAAACAGTCCTGGAGAGTGGATATTTAGCCTAGTGTTTAGGATACCAGTACCTCACATTGGAGTACCAGGGTTTGATTCCTGGCTAGCTCTAGCTCCTGAATCCAGCTTCCTGAAAATTCTGACCTTCAGAAACAGAAGTGATGACTCAAGTATGTAGATTCCTGCCACCCATGGGTGACCTGGGATTGAGTTTGTGAGCCATTGTATGCATCATATGCTGTGTATATATGTGTGTGTGTGAGAGAGAGAGAGAGAGAGAAAGAGAAAGAGAGAGAGAGAGAAAGAGAGAAAGAGAAAGAAAGCAAGGGTTGGGGTGGGGAGACAGGAAAGTCAGTAGTATAATTCAGTTAAAGTTCAAATGTATGTGAACCAAGGGAGCCAAGAGAGCACCTCCTAGCTGAGTCAGTAAATTTGAGAACTGGGAGGTGTGTGTGTGTCTGTGTGTGTGTGTATGTCTGTGTGTGTCTGTGTGTGTGTGTGGTTGAAATCCCTGAGAACCAGGCAATCTGATATCCAAGTACAGAGAAGATAGATGTCTTGGCTGAGGCAGAAAATGTAAATGAGAGTTTGGGCCCTCAGTGTATTGGATGATACCACCTTGGGGAAAAGGATGTTCACTCAGCCCACTGAGTCAAATGCTAATCTGTTCTAGAAACACTCTCACAGTCACCCCCAGAAATAATGTTTTACAGTCTACCTATCTGGACATTCTTTAGCTCAGCCAAGTTGATATACAAATTAATCATCACATATAAAAAATAACAAATTATTAAAGATTTCTATATACAGATTATATACATAAAGGTTTCATATGCATATATAAAAGATATCTTTAACAAATATATGAAAGTATTTTGAAAAGTTTGTGGAAAATGGAATTAAAAGGTTTCTTTGGAAGCAAACATTTTTAAATGCATGCATTATTTTTCCATAATACATGATACATGTATACATGAGTTTTGAAGACTGTCCTCATATATGTAAAATGAAAATTTTGAGATCTTCAAGAGAAAATATAGACAAGTATCCTTATCTCATAGAGAAGAATTCATTAAACAATATACAACCTCCCATCCCAATCTTAAAGAAAACTATTGCTATACATGAACTCTTTAGAATTTTAAACTTTTGTATGAACAGAGAAATTACAAACCAGAAGAAAATGTTTGCAAAGCATATAGCTAATTTTCTGCAACATCTGTGAATCAGTAAGAAGAAATTCTACCCATTAAAAAAGTGTGTAATGGATACAAACAGGCAATTCAAAATTGAAGAAACTCAAATTACCAGTAAATACTAATGGATTTTTAAAAGTTCATGGAAAATTTGCATTATATCTTTAATTCCATTTCTTCACAACATTTTTGGATCACCCTTGTATAAGAAGCACTAGTGAAATCCATGAAATCCATAAAATATATATTAAAACAATAGAGTTACTATTTTATCTTCTCCCCCAAAGTGGCAAAATTTTAAAAGTCTAATAATAGCGAATGTTGGCAAAATGAGGGAAAAGAAAACATTTACTCAGTGCTGGTGGGAATATAAATTGGTTCAGACACTTTGGAGAGCAATTTGGCATATCTAGAGGTTGAAGACATATTTTTAGGCTCTTTGTTATGGATAACTCTTGCATAAGCAGTAGAAGAGAAGTAAACTATGGTATGTTCATAGCATTTAGTATAAATTAAAGTTTCAAGATATAACATTGAGTGGAAAAAGCAAGTTACAAAAATGTATAAGTTGTTAGTACATTAATGTAAATCTAGCATTTTATTTATTAATATATTCCTATGTAGAAAATAGTTTTTTAAAGAAACATGGGAATGTTATACGCCAACCTCATAAAGATTTTCCCTAGGGGTGTGGGCATAAAGGCAATGGAAAAAGAAGCTTTGAATTGTATCTGATATTTTATTTCATTTACAAAAAGAAATACACAGGAGATGAAAAAGAAATAGAAGCCAATGTAACTAAATTTGAACACCTATTAAATCTTTATTATGGACATAAAAGTGAATGTTATATTATTTTTTGAATATTTGAAATAAGTTATATCTAAAAACCAAAAAATCATATGGATAATTTAAGCAAATAGGGGAAGCATTTTTTTAAAAAAAGATCTAGAGTTTCCAATATCGATTACATGTATGAGAGTAAAGAGGGGAATTACTTCTAAAGACCAACTTTGCCTCTTCCATAATTTTGTTGCTTATATGTGCTAACAAACATCATACGCTATCTCACCTAGAGACAATCTAAAGAGTTCTCATAAAACTCACCTGCCCAGTAGCACCTACCAAGCTTCAGGACTCCACAGTTGGAAAACGGCTCCCTCTTTGATTTGATTTTGAGCACTGTAATATTAAAATGTGACTATTTATTCCTGGTATGAACTTCTTGGCTTAGAGTTAAGTTCTTTCTGACCTAGTGAAGAAAGGAACAAGAAGTATTTTCCTATAGATCAGAGGAGACTACAGTTCTACATCATCCTTTGCTCTGTGTGCAGACAGTCCCTGGAATATTTTGTAAGAAACTGCACCCAGATAAAGATAATAAACAATGACTGTAGCTCTCATTTATTGTGCATATGTATTCCTTGCCTTTATTTCCACGTGGGCCTTCAAAGCAAATGCCTTTTTTTTAAAACCTCTGCTTGATAAATGAAAAAGAAAAAATTTTCAGGTCTCAGTAACAGCCAGAGACTGACATATTTTTTATATTGTTATTGATTGAGAGACAGAGGGCTCTCATCTGCTGGTGCGTTCCCAAGTTGCCCCTAGTGGTGGGGGCTGGACCAAGCCAAAATCAGGAGCTGCAAACTCGATCCAGGTCTCTGATGTGGGTGTCAGGGACCCAACAACATCAGCTATCACTGCAGCTCCCCAAGTTCTGCATTGATGGGGCACACAAATCAGGAATCAGAGCAGAGAATTAAACTCAGGCACTCCAGTATCGCATTCTGGCTTCTTAATCGCTAGGCCAACACTGGCCCCAAAGGGCTGTCCCTAGCAGCAGATATAAGCCTTTGATTCCAGTTTAGGTTCTGTGATGCAGTTTATATTCCTGACTCCTGAAAGACTGCCGCTTGAGTCTTGTCTTTTGTTCCTTTCTCTAGTGGTGATTTCAGAACTACATAGAATTGAACATATGCAGAGCCTTCCTTTCTACTCCAGCTAATAGGAGCAGCACACAAACTTCTCTTCTTGGTCCTCCTTCTTAGGCAATGCTATTGGCTTCCTTGGGCTTGTTCATGTGGCTGGCCTGTGCCCAGGGAATCTGCAGTTGTTCAATGTGCCCCACAAGCACAGAGATAATGAGCCAGACACTACCTGGACTTTGCACTCTTGGCACAGGACAGAGGACTACTACAAGGCTGCCATCCACAGAAACCTCCACTCTTAGACCATGCAGCCAGAAACCTGGGTGGCTGCATGAATATATTTCCCCAGAGAGTGGTCCAAGCCCAATGCCACATTTCTCTTCCTGGGGGAATGAGGCAGGGAGGAGAATACCTCAATATTTGGAATGTGGCAAAGTGCAGATCGAATGGGTGGGATGCTACAGGGATCCACTGGACAGGGGCAGAAAGGAGCTGCACTTTGCTCAAATGTCCAGGGACTGAAGTCAGATCCTGGACTTAGAGTAAGAATGCAAGCTAAAATTGAGTAGTGAAAGGAGTGACCTTGAGAGATGCCAAAGGCCACTTTGAGTGAAAGGATTTGAAGAAGAGATCAGTGCCTCAGTTAGTCATGGCAGTCTGGTCTGAAAGGGACTGTGATTTCTCTGGACTGTGCACTGGCAGGTGTTCTACAGACCTCTCTCCCTGCCAGGACAACACAGAACTCTCGAAGCCTTTAACCCCCATTGGTTCCCTCCTTTGACAGAAGTGGGGACAGGAATTAGTCAACTCACACAGATTTATTATGCATTGTCTGTTTTCTGCTGAAAAGTTCCTTTTTTATTTCTTATTTTTTTTTTAATTTTACTTAAGGTATGTAAATTTCAAGTATACAGATTCAGGAATATAGTGATACTTTCCATCCTGCTCTCCCTTCTGCCCACTCTCCAACCCTTTTTCCTCCTTCCTCTCCTATTCGCATTCTTACTTTTTTACAACGATCTATTTTCAGTTAACTCTATACTCATTAAGGTTAACCCTACACCAAGTAAAGAGTTCAACAAAAAAAAATACTGTTCCCCAAAAGTCGAGACAAGGGCTGTTAAAAATCATCACATCTCAAAGTGTCAATTTCACTCCTATATATGACTTCTTAGGTATTCTATTACTTACCCTAGATCAGGGAGAACATATGGTATTTGTTTTTTTTTTTTTTTTTTTGGGGGGGGGGGCTGGTTTATTTCACTAAATATAACGGTTTCCAGTTGCATCCATTTTTTTGCAAATATCCTTTTTTTCCCTCTGTTTCCATAGTTGCAAGGCTAGCTGGGCTCTCGTGCCCTCTTCTCCAGATCGCACTGCCTCCTAATTGGTCTATCTGCAGCTCATTTCTTCTGCCTAGCCAGCTCATCCACTGTTCCACATAGATCTTCCAGGGCCCTGGTGGCGTCACTCTCCTGCTCAGGTACCTTTAGATTCCCCACCCCGGGGCCTACAGATCAAATTCTTCTGAAGGTGGCAAGGCCCCGCAGCTCCAAGACCTCTTCCCTCTGGACACCTTCTGTTCTCTGTGCTTTGGACTGGCAGGTCTTTGCCTGAGCTCCCTTTGCCCTACTATGGTGTTTTAGCAACTGTAAGCTTTTAAACCTGACTTATCGTTCGAGGCCATCCCACATGATCCTCTGTGCCAACGAATCCTTCTCTGATCCCCTCAACCTGGAACAGAAGATTATCTCTTCAGAACTCCCACAGTACGGGGGATTTACAGAGTTCATGGAACAATGGAATTCAGACAGGGAGCATTTTCTGTGAACTTATTGAAGATCCCTGGTAGTTTATCTTGTGGATTTATTTATGTATTTATTGGTTATTGTGTTCATTCAGCAGCAAATGCCTTAGTAGAAAAAAATGCTCAATGAATTAGCTTTTGAATGAAAATAAGCTTGCTTTTTTTTTTCTACCTCTTTCTCTTAATAATAGATAAGGTGTCATAAGTCGTGTGACCTATGTGGGATAATGTAGCTGTTTCTGAAAAATAAATAAAAAAAATTCTGAAGTCAAGGCTCAAACATACTTTTTTCTTTCAGTTTTTGAGAGGAGTGTGTATTCCATCATTGTCATTGTTTCTTGTGCTAATCAGAGAGAAAAACGGATACTTTGAATGCTACTAACAAATCCCTCCTCTATGACAATATTCTTATGCCTTTGCGCCCCCTTTATTTTTAATTGCGGGTTCTATCTGTAGATGGAGTGTGAAGGAGAAGTGGTGCTTACCATTCCAAGAATTCAGGCTGGTGTAATTTGGACAAGGCTTACTTCAAAGCCTGCACATGCTTCATCATCACCAAACACTTCTAAGAACATAACCCAGGTCACAGTTCCCCTCAGCCATTTTTTAAGGTTGGCTTTGATCCTCTGGGCAGGCATTGGGTAACACTTCTAATCTTATTGTAAGAGGAAAGATGCAATAGTATTTGTGATCGTCTTCAAAGCTGCAAAATTACATCATATTCTAGTCACTAAAAATTTGCTTCCTTTGCAGTTCTCTTAAATTTAAAACTGATAAACTGATATCTGATAGAGAAGAGTGTATTTCACAAATGTTATCACAATTCACATCAAAATTGTAAAAATAGTAAATAGACTAAATGCACAAGTGAGTCCTATGAAAAAAATCATTGTTTTTCTTACAGTGTCATGATTTTTACAGTAAATTTTCATCAGCCCAATTTTTTTAACCCTTTCATCAATTATAGTGAAACATGTCTCTGAATGGTCACACAATGTATTCAACTTGAAATATTTACCTATTTTATTTAGCTAAGACAGACGGCATGTCTAAGGGCTTTATAGAGGACAAAGTGTAAAACTATGCAACATAAGGCAATATAATATTAGTACATTTTTCTTTTACTTCACATTTGAGAGTCTGTAAGTTGAGCCTGTGTAACAGAAATCATCTTGTATGGTGCTTATTTGGTGACATTTTCCTCTGCTTGCTATTTTCCCACATGTATAGAACTATTTTTTTTTTTATTTTTAATGTGCACATCAATGTCTTTTTACATTTTTATTTTATTTTTTAAAGATTTACAGAGAAGCAGAGGCAGAGAGAGAGAGGTCTTTCGGAGCCTGGAGTTTCATTCAGGTCTCCCACGTGGGTGCAGGGGCCCAAGTTCTTGGGCCATCTTCTACTGCTTTCCCAGGCCATAGCAGCGAGCTGGATCAGAAGAGGAGCAGTTGGGATATGAACTGGCCCCCATATGGGATGCCGGCACTGCAGGCAGCAGCGGCTTTACCTGCTAAGCCACAGTGCCAACCCCTAAAATTTCATTTTGCTTTTAATTAACACATAATAATTGCATATATTTATATATTATGGTATGATATTTATATATATAAACATATATGTATATATATATACACACAATGTGTAATGGTCAAATAAGAGTAATTAGCATTTCCATCTCCTTATCATTTTTTACATTTGGCAACTTTAAGCTCCTCTCTTCCAGTGTTTCTAAAATATTTAATAGGTTATTATAAGCTATTGTGCTATAGAACATTAGAACTTATTCTTTCTATCAGATTGTATGTTGGTACTCATTACCTGACTTTCCTCTATTTTCCCCTTCCTTTCCTAGCCTCTAATAGTCACTGTACTATTCTCTTCTGTTCTGAGAACCAACTTTTCACTTTCCATATCTAAGAGAGAATATGTGCCCTTTTTCTTTCTGTGCCTGGCCTACTTCACTGAACATAATGCCCTCCATGAGAATAAACTTCTTATATTTGCTCTTTCTCTTTGCCAAAGAAAAAGATTTAAAAAGAAGCCACAAAATAAAGCTAAATATGATATATAGAAAATAACTTAAACATAGAATTAATTTTATAAATGCATTCAAAAATCAAAATAATTTTCATTTCTACCTGGTATGCATTTCACTCAACGATAGCATAGAATGAATTGTGTGAATGTCTCTTAGATAATTCTGTTATACTGCTTGTATGGCTACTATATAACAATATCTAAATATCATGGTGCCTTTAGGAATGCTGAAATGTGTAAAGTTTATATTTTCTCTTTATAGAATGCTTCCAAACCACTCTATATACTTGAGCTTTTCTAGTCAGGTGGGATAATTCTTTTAAGATGATTGAAATATGAAGGCTTTCAATTGCTATATTCACCACAATAATCTAATTAGAGATTTTAGCACACACATTACACTTTAGGTAGTAAATAATCTACAAAATTGAATTTATGTCGGTCAACAAATTAAGTAGAAAACAAGTTATGTGGTAATGGATGACAAAATGGTACATTGGCTCTATGGCTTGATGGGGTTTATAACCAATGAAGGAGGGAACTGGAGATAAACTTGAGGAGAGGTAGCATTTGGGGGAACATGAAGTATACTCTCAATGTTGGGCACCTTTGAGCAAATTATAAAGAATGCATAAAATAAAGCCAATCTAGAGAGTAGGCATTTGACACAGTAGTTAATATGCTGCTTGGAATATCTGCATCCCATTTTGAGTGCCTGTGTTTGAGTTCCATTCCTGCTTCTACTTCCAACTTCCTGCTAATGCACACCCTGGAAGGCAAGAGGTACTGGCTTTGATACCTGAGGCCACCCATGTAGGCCATGTGGGTTGAGTTCCAGGCTCCTGACTTTGTCTTGACCCAGGCCCAGTTCTTGTGGCCATTTAAGTTGTGAGCCTGCAAATGGAAGACCTCTCTCTCTCTCCCCCTCCTTGCCCCTTTAAAAAATTGAAAATAAATACATAAAATATCTCTAAAAAGCAATGCCAATTTTTGAATTTTCTTTTTTCTTTCTTTCTTTTTTTGGACAGGCAGAGTTAGACAGTGAGAGAGAGAGACAGAAAGGAAGGTCTTCCTTCCATTGGTTCACCCCCAAAATGGCCGCTATGGTTGGCGCGCTGCGCAGATCCAAAGCCAGGAGCCAGGTGCTTCCTCCTGGTCTCCCATGTGGATGCAGGGCCCAAGCACTTGGGCCATCCTCCACTGCCTTCCCGGGCCACAGCAGAGAGCTGGACTGGAAGAGGAGCAACCGGGACAGAATCCAGCGCCCTGACCGGACTAGAACCTGGGGTTCCGGTGCCACAGGCAGAGGATTAGCCTAGTGAGCCACGGTGCCGGCCTAAATTTTATTTTTTTTTAATTTATTTGAAAGCCAGTGTTACAGAGAGAGCAGAGAGAGACAGAGAGAGGTCTTCCATCCACTGGTTCACTCCCCAAATGGCCGCAACATCTGGAGCTGTGCAGATCTGAAACCAGGAGCCAGGAGCCTCTTCTCAAGGACCTGGGGCATCTTGTACTGCTTTCCCAGGCCATAGCAGAGAGCTGGATGGGAAGTGGAGCAACCAGGACTCGAACTGGTGCCCATATGGGATGCCGTACTACAGGCAGAGTTTTTACCCACTATGCCACAGCACTGGCCCCAGCGATGCCAATTTAAAGTATGATTGATGTAATGTTCCCCTGGTGCTCTTTGATTAGATACTATAAATGTTACTGATGATCAGTGGAGTAGTCAAGAAAGACTACCCCAAAATGTTGACTTTTTAGTAGACATCTGAATAAGTAAGGGAGGAACTATGATAGTCTCTAGGGGAATTGTCTGGATTTTTCACAAATACTTACTGACCACATAATCATGGCAGCCTACATTTCATGTTGGTCTCATGGAAAGGGTTCCATCATGGGATATATAATAGGGTGGGTCTACTGGGTTGAATTGTATCTCTCAAGAAGACACATTCAAATCTTAACCCTTTATTTTTAAGAACGTGATCTTATTTGGTAATAAGGTCTTTGCCAGCATAATGCATTTAGATGAGGACGTAATATATCACAAAAGTCCTGTGTATAGTGACTGGCACAGGTATGACAGAAAGGAAGGAAGACTTGGACACAGAAACACAAGGGAGAGACTGGGTTGATGAAGACAAAAGCTAAGAAATGCCGGGGATCGTCAACAGTCATTGAAGTGAGAAATAGGCAAAGAATGATTCTTCTCAAGGGCATTCCAGGGTGGGAGGAGGGGAACACTGTGGCACAGTGGGTTAAAGCCCTGGCCTGTAGCGCCAACATCCCATATGGGCACTGTTTCAAGTCCCAGCTGCTTCACTCCCCATCCAGCTCTCTGCTATGGCCTGGGACAGCAGTGGAGGATGGCCTAAGTGCTTGTGCCCCTGCCCCCACGTGGGAGACCTGGAAGACGCTCCTGGCTCCTAGATTTGGATCAGCCCAGCTCTGGCTGTTGTGGTCATTTGGGGAGTGAACCAGCGGATGGAAGATCTCTCCCTGCTTCTGCGTCTCTGTAACTCTGCCTTTCAAATAAATAAAATAAATCTTTAAAAAAAAAGAGCATTCAGGGAAGCATGGTTTTGTTGAAACCTGATGTCACACTTGTAGCCTCCAGAACTGTGAGAGTTGTTTTAAGATTAAGATTGCTGTTTTAAGTCACCAATTTTTGGAAATATGTTGCAGTAGCTTCAGGAAATGAATGTGGGAATATGGATTAGGGGAAAACATTGAATGTGCTGTACTAGATGCTTTTGAAATACATGTATATTCAAACAACCATCACCATGCCAGCAATAATTGATTATTTTTTAAAATGGATAATTAAGGGTGCATGGAAACACAATTGTTTAGGTGAGGAAAACTGGAAACTTCAGGTCACTCTTCTTACTCTCAAGTAGCAGCTGTGTGGGTGTTCCCTATCTTGTCTCCTATTGACAAACCCCAAGAGATACTAGGTAGGATATCTCACTGAATCTCAGTCATAATTTACACCATCTTTCATTAAATTTCCTTGTCTTTTAAAATGCTTTTATTTGATCCCTTATTTTTATTTGTTATGGAGAGAGAAAGTGAGAGACGGAGAGACAGACCAATAAATAGAAACCAGAAGGGAGAGGAAGAGGAAGTGGTGGGGCAGAGATACAGGTGTGTGTGGGGGGGAGGAGACAAGGGGAGGAGAGAGAGAGCTAAATAGACAGAGCTCCCATCTGCTTGTTTATTCCACGACAGTCCACAGTAGCAGATGACTGGGCCAAGCTGCAGCCAGGAGTAAAGAACCCAATCCTGGGTCTGCCACATGGTTGGCAGGGACCCAACTACTTGAGGTATCATCTGCAGTCTTCCAGGGTGCACATTAGCAGGTAACTGGTATCAGAATTGGAACTGGCATTCCAACCCAAGCACTCTAAATAAGATGTGGGTAACCCAAGCAGACACCATCCCTAAATTTATGTCTTCAAGTTGGTCAAGGAACCAGATATTTGCCTTCTAGAAGATGTTCTATACAGAACTGTATTTTAGTGAGTATTTTTTCAAAGGATGATTCATTTCAGGATCTGAGTGCCGGTGCTCCTGCCAGAAACGTGGAGTTGTTTGGCACTACTCTATAGGCACAAAGAAAATGTTTACATCCTTGAACACTCAGATGAACAGGTTAGAGATAACGAACAAGGCAGAGAAAGAGCCGACTGTCTCCAGCAAATGTTAGTTCATCATGGTTAATTTTTCAATGCAAAACCTGATGTTCAGAAAGTTAATTTTTATGGAAAATTTATCTCTTTCCAAGGCAATGAATTTCATACTTAGATATCATACTCAATCCATTATGTGATCCAAATAAACACAATTGCCTGTAGAACATAATGATTTTTTTAGAAAAAATTCTTTGACTTTGACCAAATACAGTAATCTTCATGAATGTCTATGTTCTGCTTGGGACAATGTAGGAGCTTACATCCTTACTTGTCATTCACGTTCTTTGTAGTTACTCCCACTAGAAGCTGACGGAGTTCCTACTCCATTAATGCTACCTTTGGCCACTGGCTGCACTTTGGCCAATAGAACGTGGACAGGCATGAGGCAGTTCCTATTTTGAGCTCTGGCCTTCATATGTTTCAGCTCATTCCACTTCTATTTCTGCTATCACCATATGAAAAGTATCCCAGCTGGTGATGGTTCAAGGTGGATGTGATGAAGCTCTGAACACAAACTGCATTTGTTGGAGTCCAGCTGAACAGAGAGCAGCCTGGAATACTACATTACTGCTAACCCAAAATATATAAGTTAGGATAAAAGATTGTTTTAAGTCATCGCATTTTGGGGAGTTTGTTATACAGCATTATTATGGCAATAACTGGCTGATACAGGTAGGTATTGATAAAGAGTGAGATATTTTACAGAAAGTATAGACATTCATCAAAGCAGTATCTACTGATAATTTGAACATAGTAATAGAAAGGGAGCATGATTTTCTAGAAAGAGATAAAGACCAACATGCAGAATTACTGTTCTGTTGGTGATGACGTTAGATTATATATAAATCACCCACAATCTCTAAACTTCATTATATTCACCCATTATATACCTCCCCCTCATTCCAGGATGGTTGAGAGAAGGACATGTAAAAATTATTTGAAAGGGACTGAAGTGTTCTTGAAACACATATTATTAACCATCATTATCATTTGTGCATCAGCATTTTATGTATATATTATACAGTACATTGATATTGTGAAGGGGAAATCAAGATTGTGATAACATTAGGTAGAAGATTAGGTTTAAGTGACATCCACTTGAATGATAAGGGAAATTAATACCAATGTTTTGGTTGCATTTTCCCCTAAATTTCTAATTTTTTTGTACTTACTTCTTAATTTAACATTTATTTTCAAGGTCAGATCATGCTATTTTTGGAAAGATCTGCACTAGCTGATGAAAGGATGAGTTCACTAAAGTAAGATAAGCTTAATTTAGTTCTTATCTGCAAAGCAGCATTATTTCCATATACAGCAATATGAGAACATTTCAAAGACCTGTGTTTATTTCTGAAGCAAATATTTATATTTCAGGCAGTCTGCTTAAAACCATTATTAGATTTGGAATGAAAATCTTCCAGTTGCCTTCAAGATTTTTAAGCCCATAATTTTTAAATGTGATCTTCCAGAAGAATCTTGGGTTCTGGCTGTAGTCTAAAGCTGTTAGAGCTATTACTGTGTTGTGCAGACAGCTGGCCAGGGCTCAGGGGTTAGCCCCTGGTGCCGAGGAAGAATTTGCTACACTTATCCCCTGATGTCATGTGTGCATCTTATTCACTTGTTTATCCAACAGGCTCTTAGCAAGCCTCAAATTTGTTGAAGTTTCTGTACTAGCCTCTGAAAAATGAGTTGCTCTGAATCACTTGCAATAACTCTGTCTCACCTATATCAAATCTGAAGTCATCTTCCTCTTCAAAAACAACCGCTTTAACGAGGAGACACTTTGCATTTGACTCCTTGAGAATCCCCAGGTTGGCACATTCTTCTCTTCCAATGACAATAAAGGGTTAATGATTTTTTTTTAGCATCTACCACAATTTCTTTTTATTTGTTTATTTATTATTATTATTTTATTTGCCAGATTTAGACAGTGAGAGAGAGAGACAGAGAGAAAGGTCTTTCTTCCGTTGGTCCCCCCCCCCCCCCCCCCCCCCCCCGCTTAAATTGCCGCCATGGCCGGCGCTGTGCGGATCCGAAGCCAGGAGCAAGGTGCTTCCTCCTGGTCTCCCATGCAGGTGCAGGGGCCAAGCACCTGGGCCATCCTCCACTGCTTTCCCGGGTCACAGCGGAGAACCTGGCGCCCATATGGGATGCCGGTGCCGCAGGCGGAGGATTAATCAAGTGAGCCACGGAGCTGGACCCCACATCTACCACAATTTCAAAGTAACTCAGGCCGTAAAAAGAGTATTCCATTGGTGTGGGTGGAAGTGTGCAGGCTTTTGGAGCACTGTTCACAGGTTGTTCTTTTATTCTCTCTTTCCTCCCGCGACCTTTGCCTGTTGGTGTGAGTGGTGACTTAAATGAACCATAAAGCATCCTGCCAAAATTCTTCAATGTACAGAAGGAGGCAGCAAAGCACAGCAATGGAGGATTTGGGAACTTTCTGAGAGGGGAGAGATATCACCTAATATTTATGGGACCATTAAACTCCCATGTGCTCTGAACTTACGAATCTGGGGAAGTATCACCTATTCATCAAGGTAAGACTCCTCGCTGGCATTTATCAAAGTCATCCTCCCCTCCAAATGCAGATGATGGGACACAGACAATTCATCTCAAAATGGAATGCCATCTTCATTTTTCTCCCTCAGTGAAAGGATGCATTTCATCTGTGTGGATGGATGGGTGCTTTTTATTTTTTCCCCCTCCCTCTCTCCTTTTTTCCTTTACACACTTCCCTCTTTCAATCCTTTTTTCTCTCTTTCATTCTTTTTTTTAAGAAATATTTATTTATTTATTTGAAAGTCAGAGTTACAGAGAGAGAGGAGAGGCAGAGAGAGAGGTGTCTTCCCTCCGCTGGTTCACTCCCCAGTTGGCCTCAACGGCCAGAGCTGTGCCAATCCGAAGCCAGGAGCCAGGAGCTTCTTCCGGGTCTCCCATGTAGGTGCAGGGGTCCAAGGATGTGGGCCGTCTTCTACTGCTTTCCCAGGCCCTAGCAGAGAGCTGGATTGGAAGTGGAGCAGCTGGGACTCTAACCAGTGCCCGTATGGGATGCTGGCACTGCAGGCGGCGCCTTTACCTGCTACCCCTGTCTTTCATTCTTAAATAAAACTCTTGCATTTGCTTAATGCCTAAACAACTCCTTTAAGACTTAAAATCTAAGAGGTTGGAGGATCCCCACATAAATTCACAGGGAAACAGCCATACAAGTAGCTTTTACCTACCAGACTCTTAACATATTCAACAGGAGCAGCTGTTGGAGAAGCAGAACAAGGTTTATTATTTTCCCAAGACTTGAGTGAAAACTCAGGTTTGTCACTTAACTCCATGTTGCCTTGGGCTAGTTGTTAATCTCTCGGAGCTGTGCCATTCTCATTTTTCTCCTCTATAAAATCAGTGTGTCAGTGCTTGTTACTTATTCCACAGAGTCTGGGTGCTTCCAGTGAGCCCAGTGCTGTGCTCCACACTGAGGATACAAAAGGGGGCCATGTGCTCTGTACCTGCTCCCAGGGAATTTATTTCCGGCGGGGAAGTGAAACGCTGCATACGTTTTATAGGAGTGAACACGGTGAGGGACAGCAGCACATGGCACAAATAGGAAGCAGGGTGCTGCAGCTTATCCTAGAGAGTCAGAGGCACTCTCCCCAAGGAAACACTCTTTGGGGACAATTGCGTGGCTTTTAGTTATTGGGATATTGGGAAGATCCCAGGCCTAGGGAAGAGCATGTGGGAAAAGACGGGGTGGAGGGGCGGACAAGAGAAAGGTGAATACTGTTTACATCCCAGGGTTGTGAGGCAATTAAAGGAAAAATTACATTTGCCAAGGACCATCAGGATCTCTACAGAGGCATAAAAGAGCCCCCAGGAGGGGCCGGAGCTGTGGCGCAGTGGGTTAAAGCCCTGGCCTGAAGTGCCGGATTTCCCATATGGGTGCTGGTTCTAGTCCCAGCTGCTCCTTTTCTGATCCAGCTCTCTTCTATGGCCTGGGATAGCAGTAGAAGACAGCCCAAGTCCTTGGGCCCCTGCACCCACATGAGAGACCCGGAGGAAACTTCTGGCTTTGGATCAGCACAGCTCTGCTGTTGTGGCCATCTGGGGAGTGAACCAGTAGATGGAAGACCTCTCTCTCTGTCTCTACCTCTCTCTGTAACTCTGTCTTTCAAATAAATAAAATAAATCTTTAAAAAAAAGAGCCCCCAGGAGACCCCCTTCATTCCAATGCACGTGCATTTGGAGGGGCGTGGGACCTTTATTCTACCAAGGGCTATTTGGATATTTACAATATCATTCACAGGCTATACAAAATTATCAACTTAAAAATTAGCCTGCTATAGATTTATTGAATTTCAAGCCCTGTCTACAGTTGCCTTGCAGACGAAAATATTTCACGGGCCTTACAATTCTTCCCCACTCCTGCCTGATGCCACTAAATTATTGTGAGATTCTTTTCTGGGTGAAGGTGCATTGGAAGCCAGGATAGTAACTCACAGCAGGATGAAAACTCCTGTCCTTGCCTATCTTTGACTTCCTGGTCTGCAGAGGGCAGTCTAGAGTACATGAGTCAAAGCATCAGCTTCTTAAGAGTTGATTATTCCTTTCTTTTTTTTTTTTTTTTTTTTAGCTTTTATTTAATGAATATAAATTTCCAAAGTACAGAATATGGATGACAATGGCTTGCCCCCCATAACGTCCCTCCAACCCGCAACCCTGCCCTTATCCACTCCCTCTCCCCTTCCATTCACATCAAGATTCATTTTCGTTTCTCTTTATATATAAAAGATCAGTTTAGCATATATCAAGTAAAGATTTCAACAGTTTGCTCCCACACAGAAACATAAAGTGAAAAATACTGTTTGAGTACTAGTTATAGCATTCAATCTCAATGTACAGCACACTAAGGACAAAGATCCTACATGAGGAGTAAGTGCACAGTGACTCCTGTTGTTGACTTAACAAATTGACACTCTTGTTTATGGCATCAGTAATCACCCTAGGCTCTTGTCATGAGCTGCCAAGGCTATGGAAGCCCCCTGAGTTCACTGACTCTGATCATATTTAGACAAGGCCATGGTCAAAGTGGAAGTTCTCTCCTCCCTTCAGAGAAAGGTACCTCCTTCTTTGATGACCCATTCTTTCCACTGGGATCTCACTCGCAGAGATCTTTCATTTAGGTTTTTTTTTTTTTTTTTTTTTTTTTTTTTTTTTTTTTTTTTTTTTGCCAGAGTGTCGTGGCTTTCCATGCCTGAAATACTCTCATGGGCATTTCAGCCGGATCTGTATGCCTTAAGGGCTGATTATGAGGCCAGAGTGCTGTTTAGCACATTTGCCGTTCTATGGGTCTGCTGTGTATCTCACTTCCCATGTTGGATCATTCTCTTCCTTTTTCATTCTATCAGCTAGTATTTGCAGACACTATTCTTCTTTATGTGATCCCTTTGGTTCTTAGTCCTATCATTATGATCAATTGTGAACAGAAATTGATCACTGGGACTAGTGAGATGGCATTGGTACATGCTACCTTGATGGGATTGAATTGGAATCCCCTGGTATGTTTCTAACTCTACCGTTTGAGGTAAGTCAGCTTGAGCATGTCCCAAATTATACATCTCTTCCCTCTCTTATTCCCACTCTTACATTTAACAGCGATCACTTTTCAGTTAAGTTTCAGCACTTAAGAAGAATTGTGTATTGATTACAGTATTCAACCAAAAGTATTAAGTAGAAAAAACAAAAAAATACTAAGAGGGATAACATATTAAGCTGCTCATCAACAGTCAGGGTGAGGGCTGATCAAGTCACCGTTTCTCATAGTGTTCATTTCACTTTAACAGGTTTCCTTTTTGGTGCTCAGTTAGTTGTCACCTATCAAGGAGAACAAGTGGTATTTGTCCCTTTGGGATTGGCTTATTTCACTCAACATAATGTTTTCCAAATTCCTAACAGGGATCACTTTTCAGTTAAAATTTAAACAGAGTTCAACCAAAGGTACTAGAACAAAAAAATAGTAAAATGGATAAAGTATTACATTGTACATCAACCGTCAGGACAAGAGCTGATCAAGTCACTGTTTCTCATAGTGTCCATTTCACTTCAACAAGTTTCCCTTTTGGTGCTCAGTTAGTTGTCGCTGATCAGGGAGAACATATGATATTTGTCCCTTTGGGACTGGCTTAATTCACTCAGCATGATGTTTTCCAAATTCCTCCATCTTGTTGCAAATGACTGGGTTTCGTTGTTTTTGACTGCTGTATAGTATTCTATAGAGTACATGTCCCATAATTTCTTTATCCAGTCTACTGTTGATGGGCATTTAGGTTGGTTCCAGGTCTTAGCTATTGTGAATTGAGCTGCAATAAACATTAATGTGCAGACTGCTTTTTTGTTTGCCAATTTAATTTCCTTTGGGTAAATTCCAAGGAGTGGGATGGCTGGGTTGAATGGTAGGGTTATATTCAGGTTTCTGAGGAATCTCCAGACTGACTTCCATAGTGGTTTAACCAGTTTGCATTCCCACCAACAGTGGGTTAGTGTCCCTTTTTCTATTATTCAATGACCAGTGTTCCAATCCCGACTCACTCCTCCAGCTGTCTGCTCAGGAACACCACTAAGTTGGGGAGTGGTCATTATCCAACACTTTTCAGGGTATTAGACCCAGAGTGCAGCCTTCTGGTGCCCTTTGCTGCTTTTCTCTGGTTCTTGTGGATGATTGTAAGTCATACACAAACTCCTGAGCATCAGTCTTAACAAGGGTAAAAATGAGCTCACCTTTTCTCAGAGCCTTGCAGAATTACAGGTCATACTTCCTGGATATTACACAAGAGATATTGTTTTCTGATTCTGTGATGTCTAAGAAAGGCTGCAAGTATTTAGAGCATACATTGACAAATATTTTCCATTTTTTATAAATGTCCATATGGTAAATATTTTACAAGTCACAACCAAATATTCTTTATTTGCCTATTATAATTATTTAGAAATGAAAAGTCTTCTTGAGCTCAGCTGTACAGAAGCCTGTCACAGGCTGTATTTGCTTGTGGGCTGCAGTTTGCCACCCTGACATCTAAAGATGGACCAAAGCCAGGTCACCCAACCTGATGAGTTAGCTGCCTCTTTCCCTGCTCCCTTTAGAATTAATAATCATCAAATAAAAACAATGCACCTGGCTGGCTCCATTAATTTTTCAGTTTTACCTAGGATAATGGGATCCTATCTGAGATTTTTGCTTATATTTCACTTGAAAGTTAATAAATTATGCTGCCATAGTTTCATGAATGATGGTAGAATTCACAAGACTCCTGGCTTAGGGAGGAAGGACAATTTATTATTCATTGCAACATCAATAGCCAAGTATATGCTTTTATGCTGGTTCTTCAAGTGCCAACTCCCACAAGTGACATAGACAGCCTGGTGATGCTGCCTATGTAGTGGGCTGCGTTGCAGGAGAGGAGCCCTGAGGTTATAGAATGGAATTTTTTATTTTATTTTTATTTATTTGAGAGGCTCAGCTACAGAGATGGGGAGACAGAGGGAAATGTCTTCCATCCTTTGGTTAACTCCCCAAATGACCACAGCAGCTGGCACCTGGCCAATCCAAAGCCAGGAGCCAGGAGCTTCCTCCAGGTCTCCCATGTGCATGCAGGGGCCCAAGCACTTGGACCACCTTCCACTGCTTTCTCAAGCCATAAAAGAGAGCTATATAGGAAGATGAACAGCAGGGACATGAACCAGTGCCCATAGAGGATGCCAGCACTATAGGCAGAGGTTTAGCCTACCACGCCACAGCACTGAACACAGGAATGGAATTTTTTGGGAGAACTTACAGCATCCCAGGCTATAAGAAAATCATTCTTTTCTTTGGAAGAACATACTATCTCTGTCTTCTAAGACTGTTTACAAACATCCTTGAACATACAGTCCAGAGCCGGCTCCGTGGCTCATTTGGTTAATCCTCTGCCTGCAGCGCCAGCATCCCATATGAGCGCCGGATACTGTTCTGGTTGCTCCCCTTCCAGTCTAGCTCTCTGCTGTGGCCCAGGAGGGCAGTGGAGGATGGCCCAAGTGTTGGGGCACCTGCACCCGCATGGGAGACCAGGAGGAAGCACCTGGCTCCTGGCTTCAGATTGGCGTAGCTCCGGCGGTAGCGGCCATTTGGGGAGTGAACCAACAGAAGGAAGGCCTTTCTCTCTGTCTCTGTCTCTCACTGTCTAACTCTATCTGTCAAATAATAAAAAAAAAAAAAGAAAGAGAATACAGTCCAGAAAATAAGAGTAGTTAGGGCCTCAGTCAAATGACGTGTAGAAACACAATACATGGGGAGTTGTCTTTCAACAGACAACTAGTATGTGACAGTCCATGAACAGTGAGGAAAGGAAATATCACATAGGTAATTTCTGGTAGAAACTGTCTTTTCCTAGAGTCCCGTATTCATTAGTCATCTAGAGACAAATCTAAAATGCAATGTGCAGTTATATGACAACTGAACACTTTGATATAGGCATTTTGCCAACGGCAAGGAAAGGGAACAAAAACAACAAAAATAATGGCCATTTTGGGGAATTTTCAGGACATTTCAAATTTAAAGTGGAATCATAATTACTCTTTAAAGAAAAGTTAATGATCACTTCCTTCAACAGACAGCCTGTTTTCCCTTCATTGTGCTCCATGTGATATGCAATTTAGTAGGATTCAAACCATAAATCAGTAGGAGAGGCTTGAATGTGGTCATGAGTTATGGGGCAAGTGCACAGGGGAGAGCCAGACGTGAATACAGTAGTAGGCTTAATGAGAGATACTAGGGGATGTCTATGGCTGGATCAAGAACAGAAGTAAAGAATTAGTGATGAGGAGACCAAATCAGCTCATTACACTAAGGTGGTCCAAAATAATACTGCTAAAATAATTTGTGTTAATGACTCTGGTCCAGATAATTTTTCCTTTTCTGTTTTCTTCTAAAAGTATTGTTGAGTTCATTCCCCAGTTTCCTAGTATAGTTTACCTAGTAACTCTTTTAATGAAAATTAAAGTGTTGGTTGAAGCACTGAGAGTTAAGGATGTTTTCCTCTTGGTCATTTTTCTATTTCAATAATATTTCATCTTAATTTCTTGAGTCATCATCATTATTGACTCAACACTTCTGAGGCTTCAAGTTTCTAAATCCTCACTTGCAAATACATTTGATAAACAAAAAAATCGAACAGCACACAACTTAAACTTGAGGAGGAAAACTCATATTTTATATCAAAGTAATTATTAATGGAACAAAATAAAATTATTTCTCTAATAATAATGCAATTTTTGTACTCTTAAACTTAGAATAAATAGTGACTATAAAAATGTTAAGTAGAAATATCTTTATTATTAAATATGCCATAAATTATCTTCTTTCCTCTATTCATGGAGGTTTTTGTTTAATTGGAATAACCCAAAGTGGAAAGGCAGGGGTGTTTGGAGTGCAGATTCTAGAACTAAGACAGCTACCTTGACATCCTGGTCCTAAATCACACTAGCTTTTAAAAAATTTTTGTTCCTATTTATTTGTTTGTCTGAAAGATATATATATATATATATATATATAGAAAGAAAAACAGATATCCCATGTGCTTGTTTACTCTCCAAGTTCCCACAACATCTAGGGCTGTGCCAGGATGAAGTCAAGAGTTGGCAGTTCAATCTAGTTTCTAATGTACATGAGTAGCAGAGATCTAATTACTTAAATCATCACCTACCACATTCCAGAGTACACAAAAGCAGAAAATATGATTGGGAGTGGACTCAGGACTCCAACCCAGTCACTCCAATATGGGTTGTGGGCATCCCGAGTGTCATCTTAACAACTACACCAAATGCCCACCTACCTACTGGTTTTGAGATCAGGTTAAGTTATCTGTTCCCCATAAAGTGATTGGAATGATGACTTAAATAGTTATAAAGTGTTTGAAACATTGGCTTATGCATGGAAACTGCTGAAAATTTTGAAATATTTTATTAATATTTTATTACATGCACCAACAATCACAATATAATATTAAATTGAAAATCAGGAAATAGAATGGTTATAGATCAGTTACTCCCTAAACTTCAACACCCTGGGTGATGTTATCTTTCAGAGAAAAGGCATACTACCTTTGAACAGACAGCTAAATTAGAGCAGATTATATCATTGCCATCAGGTATTTGGCTAATTTGACTCTGGGCTACAGACTTTTTAACTGCCAGTTATGCTACCCTTGAATTTTAGTTCTTTAGGTTCCCAACAAAGAGTCAGAGGTGTTTTTTACCATCAGTCCTCCGAGGCATAACTTGAGCTTCTGAGTGTGTGTGTATGTGTGTGTGTAATTTCAATTAAGCATGGCTTTTCAGCTTCTTGTCCCAAACAGCTTAAATGTCTTGGTCTTTGCAGCTGACACTTACATAAATCACACTGGCATGCCTGCAAATCGACCCATCCTCTATTGATTCACTTTTGTCTAAGATGCAGAACTGACTCAGGACTCCGGTAGAGGATAACTGTTTTCTTGGAATACTTCCGTTTCCAGTGCTGTCCAAGGAAATTATCTGCAGTGATAAAAATATGTTGGATAATGTTAACCAATCAGATAGCTGCTAGCCACTTGGCCACTTAAAATGTGATTGGGGCAATTGAGAAAAAGAATTTTTAATGTTATTTAGTCATAATTAATTAATTTTAGTGTTATTTTATTAGTTTATTTGAAAGAGTGACAAAGAAAAAGGGAGAGACAGACATGGAGACGCACATACACAGAGATTTTCCATCGGCTGATTTTACTTCCCAGATGCTCACAGCAGCTGGGGCTGGGCTGCGTCAAAACCAAGAGCCAGGAACTTCATCTAGGGCTTCCATGTGAGTGACAGTAACCTAAATATTTGGGCCATCAGCTGCTGTTTCTGAGACATATTATCAGGAAGCAGAGACAAAACTCGATCCCAGATATTCCAGTATGGGATGCAGGTTTCCCAAGTGGTAGCTTAACTTGCAATTCATGATGTTCACCTCAGTTCTAATTAATTTAAACATCCAATTGGATAGCACAGCTCTGCACTGTATGTTTCGGTGCAACATTTAGGCATAGGCATCTGGAAAAAAATATAATAGACGTGGACTGGATCGCTTGGGGATTGATTATGGCTTCTCGAGTTCATCTAGATGTGACAAATCACCTTGCCTTAGAAAGGACTTAATAAGGAATTGTTACTTTTAACAAAGTGGATACCTCATGCCCATCACAACAAGAGAGACATATGTATTTCAGAAGTTGTACTGTCCCCATGTCCAGGGCCTTCCCTTTAATGTACCTTCTAGTTGATGTGTTACAAGGGACCCTTAGAAATCACAATCCAATGAGTGGGCATTTTGCATAGTGGTTACATTTACATCTTATATTGGAGTACTTGGGTTTGGTCCCAGCTCCACTTTTGATTCCAACTTCTTGCTAATGTGCACCCTGGAAGGCAGCAAGTGATGGTTCAAAATGGTTGGATCTTTGACACACACATGAGAGACCCAGATTGAGTTTCTGGCTCCTGGTTTCTGCCTGGCACAGCCCAGCATATTGGGAGGAATTTAGGGAGTGAACTAGTAGATGTAAGATTTCTGCCTCTCTGCCTTTCATATAAATTAAACCAATAAACATTACAAATAAGCAATCACAAAACAAATAAATGACCATTTAAAAAAAGTCACTATCCAATGTTACTAAACCTCATTGCCATTATTTTTGATTTATCAATAGAACTAAGACTTTCATGAAACCCCAGTACTTTTTTTCTATTTATTTATTTGACATGTAGAGTTATAGACAGAGACAGAGAGAGAGAGAGAAAGAGAGAGGGAGACAGAGAAAGGTCTTCCTTCCGTTGATTCACTCCCCAAATGGCTGCTACTGCCGGCACTGCGCCGATCTGAAACCAGGAGCCAGGTGCTTCCTCCTGGTCTCCCATGTGAGTGCAGGTGCCCAAACACTTGGGCCATCCTCCACTGCCCTCCCGGGCCACAGCAGAGAGCTGGACTGGAAGAGGAGCAACCAGGACTAGAACTTGGCACCCATATTGGAACCCAGCACCGCAGGCGGAGGATTAACCCAGTGAGCCAACGCCGGCCCCGAAACCCCAGTATTGTTAAACAAGTAAAATCATGGATGTAGGATTTATAGTCATAACCAACTACATGTACCATTTTCAGATCATCCCTGAGGACCCTGTAGGACCATTTGAAAAAACCACAATTGCAAAAGATTGCTCTGACTTTACATGAGTAGATTGGAGCCCAGAGAAATGAAGTAATGACTATAAGGTGTGTGGCTGCTAAAACAAGTAAGATGAGCACTCGAGTTGCTTATCTTTAAGTGCAGTGTTTTCCATGATGTTGCTTCTGCAAGAAGCTTTGATAACTTCATTCATCCTTTCAGTGGTTTCAAAACAGGAGTAGCCTGTACCTTTATAAAGTAGCAGGTCATCTGAGTCCTGTTGGGAGTTGTTCACTATTGTCTGCTGTGCCTTCTCTAATTTCCTAACCCATGCTGAAAGTTCCCTAAATTAGGAATGGAGACATCCATTCCTGTTGTAGCCACACTACATTTGGAACAATGTAAATAGGCTATGGTCAATATCCTTTGGAAAGATTATTCTGGCTACGAGTTACTTTATTGAAAACTCACTGAATACCTAACAGTGCTCTGCTACCTTGGGAAAATACAAAGTATGGAAAATAGTTTCTTCACTTAGGAAATGTTGGGTTTAGTTGGAGAAATAAGATAGCACAGGAAAATAACTGCAATACTTTTAAATGAGCCTCATATTAACCTACATCAGAACCATTTCACAGATATACTAAAAATCCAAATTCCTGAATCTCATATACAGATTCAGATTAAGAAATACTGAGTAGTCATCATTTATTATAATACCTCAGTTGGTTGTGAGTACTTATAATCCTAAAACTGAAAAACATAAGTTTTTCAAAACATAAGTGATCTATCTATAATAGTCTTGAATATTGAGGCCTGTGGCAAAATTAGAAAACCTTGATGATCTAAAAGAGAGGGCTTGGGCTGCATTGTGCTGCATTATGGCTGAGAAGTGAAACAGAGTTAGGGACCTACCCCTGTTTGAAGTCACTTTGCCAACTGCAGGCATCAGTGACACTGATGCCCCAGGTAGAGCACACTGCACCCTGGTGGAGGACGATGGCCCGTGCTTCTGTGTTCCTGACCACCTTGCACTCTGGATAGCCTGGCCATTGGCTCAAGGAGATAGAGTTGCAGAAGAAGGCTGTACTTCTGGACAACCACTGTGGAGGAAGGCAGAGGATAAGTCAATGAAGGGGCAAATCTGTCAGCCACTGTATTAGGTGTCAATTTTTGCATAGTAAAGCATCTCAAAACTCAAAACAGTAAGTATTTATTATTTCACACAGAATCTGGGGCAGTAGTTCTGGCTTTGGTATCTGTGAGGTTGCAGTCAAGATGTTGATCTGGGTGACAAATCTGAAGGCCTGGTTGCTAACTGGAAGATCATTTCCTCAGCATGTGGGTCTTTCCCTGGTACTATTCAGGACACGCCATCTGGCTTCTACAGAGCGAGTAACAAAGACGTACCAAGTGGAAGCCATGCTGACTTTTATGATCTCATCTCAGAAGTGATGTATAACACTATTCTGCAATATTGTTGAGATTATACAAAGTTGTGAATAACAGGAGGTATAAGTCAGAGTAAGAAACATGTTCAATCACATGTTATTTATCAGAGTAGAATAATCTGAGAGTCTTACTTCCTCCAGAATATTGCTCTTTGCAAAAAATGTTTAGAGATCAGGTGATGCTAAAAGCATCTAAGGCAAAGTTTCTGCCTTAATGCCAGTTGCTCAGATAGGAAAGCATACAAGAAATCTTTAACAAATTCGTGGAAGATGCGTATTATGAAAAAAAAAAAAACCATGCAGATTTTAATATTTGTAGCAAATTAAGCTTATCTTTCAACTGCATTTTCCATAAACATTTTGACGTACCCTTGTATACTATTTTCCCCTAAATAGGTTCATATGACCCCATTCTCGCTACTTCCTTGAGGGGAGAATTGTCAGGAGTAAAGTAGATATCTGTATGAAGATTTTTTGTTAGAGATCTCTTTGTCTAGATAGAATGTGAAGACTCTGAAAGTCTTCATCCTTCCAGGCAGGCTCTAATTTATGTCACATCCACTCTTCTAAGGAGATTTGGCAAAACCATGTGATGCTAAAGCCTTGAGTGGGTTGTGGATGGTGACCCTTCTCCCACCTTCTCAGAAGGTGACTTTTCTTCTTGCCTCACCATGATGGTTATCCTCTGCTTGCCTTCTTCTGCTACCTATACATTTTAGCCCTTCATCGAACAACAGGCTCCCTTACTGAATGGCTTATGTTTGGATTTGGCCAGTGAAGGTGACTGATAGGTGAATACTGTTCCCTGTGAACTTCTGGTTTAGTGTGATCCCTGTTAATATCTGTGGCCCTCCATGACTTCAGCTCCTGCAGAATGGCTCCTTCATTTGCACCATTTCTTCCTCTTCTTCCTTCAATATTCAGGATATAACAGCTTCTAATGACATCAGTCTGTACATACTTCAAAATGCCTTATTTACCCCCTTAATTTTATTCCCATGTTTATTTAAAGTGGTGTCCCTATTGAGCACTCTCATGACTTCTTATCAAGATCCTGATGGAGAGATCATCACAGGGTAATTTTCTAGTGTTACATCCTGACCCTATATCAACATATAACAGCTTTCATTTGGTTCTATCATTATTCTCCTCTAATGTGAATATAGTGCCCACCTTCCTATTTCTGCCAGGACTCCGGATCACAGACCCACCTGCTCTTTCAAGCATCTTATCTTTTTTTATTTTTCTTGTTTTTTTTTCTTTCAACTTTTATTTAATAAATATAAATTTCCAAAGTAAAACCTTTGAATTATAGTGGCTTTTCTCCTCATAACCTCCCTCCCACCTGCTACCATCCCATCTCCCACTCCCTCTCCTATCCCATTCACATCAAGATTCATTTTCAGTTATCTTTATATACAGATCAATTTAGTATATACTAAGTAAAGATTTCAACAGATTGCACCCACACAGACACACCAAGTATAGAATACTGTTTGAGTAGTAGTTTTATTGTTAATTCACATAGTACGACACATTAAGGACAGAGATCCTACATGGAGAGCAGGTGCACAGTGACTCCAGTTGTTGATTTAATAATTGACACTCTTATTTATGATGTCAGTAATCACCCTAGGCTCTTGTCATGAGCTGCCAAGGCTATGGAAGCCTCTTGAGTTCACCAACTCCGATCTTATTTAGACAAGGCCATATTCAAAGTGGAAGTTCTCTCCTCCCTTCAGAGAAAGGTACTTCCTTCTTTGATGGCCTGTTCTTTCCACTGGGATCTCACTCACAGAGATCTTTCATTTAGGTCTTTTTTTATGACAGTGTCTTGGCTTTCCACAAGCATCTTATCCTAACAGTCATACTTTGCCTCTGCTGGTTCTTCATCTCTTTATTTGACTCAGTTTGTTAATATACTCAATATACTCAAGTCTCTCCCACAGAGAAAAAAAAAAACTAAAACAAAACATCCATCTTCTTCTACTCCATGGTCTCTATCCCCTCTTCTTCCTCTGTAGAGATGTTTCTTCAATCTATGTTTATTTTACTGTCTCTAATCCTAATCTCCAATTCTCTATTTGTGAAGTGTGGCTTCTGCACCCAAAACTCCCCACAACTTCTTTTGGCAAAGTTACCAATCACTTTCATGTCCCTGTGCTCAGTGAATAATTATTTTCATCATGACTTTGCTTGCAGAAAGTGATCATTTTCTCTTATCTGAAGTCCATTCTTTCCTGGTTTTCCAAAACCTCACACTTTTCTGGTTTTCTTCTTGTTTCTCTGGGCATTCCTTTTTAGTTTTTTTCCTGCCTTTTTCTATTGATTCATTCCTTAAATGTTGATGATTTTTTTTATTTCTTTGACATATTTTTTATCAGTAAATAACCTCATTAAACATCAAACCAACACAAAGTCCTTGGAATCATTGTTGGTTTCCTCCCTCCAATTAATTATCAAGTCCCATGAACTCCAGCCCCCCTGTCCTGATGAATCTGCTGTGTTAATCTTGTCACTCTTCTCTGCAGCGTTTTCCCAGACTTTCCTGCTATACTGGACTAATTCTAGCTGCTCTAGTCTTTGTCTCCTTCTCTTTAGCTTAGAGAACTTTATTCCTTCTATCAGGAGCACTGTGTCTTGGGTCTATACCATTTAACTATGTAAGATATATATATAATATTACATAAAATCTATATTTTATCTATATATCTATATATAGATAAGGTGTTTGTCAGCTTACACTATAAAAGTCATTTCATCTAGGAGCCTCTTCAGGATGGATTAAACCAGCTCAAAACCCTCCTCCCCCTACTGTCTACTCCCTTGCTCTTCTCCTCTGCCTACTAAAATTTAATGTTTATAATTATTTGATGATCCATCTTCTGCTCTAGATATTCTAGGATTCCACATGTGCACAATGACCACAACTCCAATTCTAAGTTTGGGCTCATATAATATGTATATTTGATATGTGGTCTGAAGCACCCTCTATTTGAGGTCAAGACTGTCCAGGTATGGGCATTTAGTGCAGCAGTTGTTACTTTGGTTTTGTTGTTTGTTTTATTTGAAAGATAAAGTTACAGAAAGAGAGAGAGGAGAAGAGACACAGAGAGGAAGATCTTCCATCCTCTGGTTCACTCTCCAGATGGCCTCAGCAGCTGGAGCTGAGCTGATCTGAAGCCAGGAACCAGGATATTCTTCTGGATGTCTCACATGGGTACAGGTGCTCAAGCATTTGGGCTTCTGCTGCATTCCCACGTGAATTAGCAGGGAGCTGGATTGGAAGTGGATTAGCTGAGACTCACTAGATCTGGCACCCATGTGGGATACTGGCACTTCAGGCTGTGGCTTAACCTGATGTGCCACAGACATCAACATCTTAGATTAGAGTGTCTGGGTTGGAGTCCCAGCTCCTCCCCCAATTCCAGCTCCCTGCTAATGCATGCTATAGAAGGCTTAAGTGCTTGGGTTTCCACTCCCCACATGGAAGACCTGGATTCAGTTCCTGGTTCTCTGCTTCAGCCTGGTCTAGCCCCAGCTGTGGCAGGTATCTGGGGAATGAAACAACAGATGGTAGGTCTCTATCTGTCTCTCTGTTTCTGTCTCTCTTTAAGTAAGTAAGTAAATATTTAAAAGACTATTGTAACTGTTAAGACAAACAAAAGACTTTTTTTTTAACCAGGAAGGTGTTCTTAAGGACATGGTATGTCTGTGGAGGGCAAGGCCTCACCAAAGCAGCACATGGATCTTTGTTCCTCTCCTCCCACCTCATCACACCCCCATGTGACAAGATTTTCCGACCTTTAATTCCCAGGATAATTAAACCTAAGGTCATAGATGATTGAACACAGAAAAGCCAAATTCACTGATGACTGGGCCACTATGGCACCAGTTCATCCCATTCCCAGAGACCTGCTCAGTCTTCTTTGTTTCTTAAACATTTATTTACTTATTTGAGTGTAAGTTACAGAGAGAGGAGAGAGGGAGGAGAGAGAGAGAGAGAGAGAGAGAGAGAGAGAGAGAGAGAGTCAGAGTCTTTCTTCACTGGTTCACTCCCCAGATGGCTGCAATGACCAGAGCTGGGCTGGACCAAAGCCAAGAGCCAGGAACTTCATCCATGTCTCCCAAGTGGATGACAGCGGCCTGAATTATTGGGCTATCTTCTTCTGCTTTTCCCAGGTTATTAGCAGGGAGCTGGATCAAAAGTGGAACTCCAGAACACAAGCTGGCACCCATATGGGATGCTGGCATTGCAGGCAGTACTTTACCTGCTTTGCCACCACATCAGCCCTCAGTGTTCACTTCTGTAGCTAAGCGTCCTCCTTCTCAAGCTCCTCCAAGCCTTCTTATCTCTTAAGTCTGCAGGTGTATTGTCCTAAGTCACTGATCCCTTCACTCCCCTCACTTTCTGTTGGTGGTTCTTTCCATGCCCACTCCTATTTGGAGTGAAGCTGATGCTGTAGTCTTTATGTTTAGCAACAGTACTTGTGGGAGTACCAGACCAGTGGCCCACTTATCTAGTAAAGATTTCTAGTTGAGCTGCCACAAGGCACCAAAATGTGTCCCTAAACAAATTCAACATTGTCCTTGCATTCTCTTTTTTCCCCCAAGGAAGCCTTTTATTTAATGAGTACAAATTTCATAATTGCAACATTAGGAATATAGTGATTCTTCCCACAAGATCCACCCTCCCACCCCAACTTCTTCTCCCTTTCCCTCTCCCATTTCCCAATCCCATTCTCCATTAATAAAAACAAACCTGTTCCTCAATAGTCAAGACAAGGGCTGTTCATGTCATTGCTTCTTCAAAATGTCAATTTCACTTCTATAGATTTCCTTTTAGGTTCTCTGTTACCACAGATCTGGGAGGGCATAGGATATTTGTCCCTTTTGGACTAGCTAATTTCATTAAGTATGATGTTTTCCTTGCATTCTGCTTCCTCTTATGAGAGCCATTGAAAAATTTCCAGGAAAATGGACTGAAAAGCTTTCACCATTTGGGGAATAAACCAGTGAATGAAGAATGAAAGACCTCTCTCTCTTTCTCTCTTTCTCTCGCTCTCCCTATTCTCCTTTTTCAATAAGATAAATAAATCTTTTTTAAAATTTTTATTTTCCCAGTAAGGGACCAAATAATAGTAATAACATTGTTAGTGAGGTGTGACCAGGTTCTAGCAGTTTCTAAGTCTATGGGTACTATTATGAGTTCTCATAAACATGGGGAAACTGAGGCAAAGAGAATGGTTGAGGACCTTGGTAGGTATGGCAGAGCAAATGAGCAGGTAATAGTGATGTGAGCATAGGTTGCAGGCCTGTGGAGTTCTTTCTTTAACCCCCAGTGCTGTATGAGGACAGTAGCTCCCATGAAAATGGACTTCTAAGCAATGCGAGTAGTGATAAATGGATGGTAGGAGATAATGTATCATAGTTTTGTGAAGGGCGATGAGAAGAACTTTTTCTCAATTCCATGGCACAGTATTCCCCATTCATTTTGCATGGGGCTTCATCAGCATGCAACATGGAAAGGCAAGAGAAGGGAAAACATCCATAAAAAAATAAGATAAAGACAACTTAAAACAAAGCCTGTTCAATCAGCTGCAGCTGCCATTAATTTCAATAAATAGCCATTCTATTCGTTGACAGGCAGCTCATGAATCTTGGCGAGAAATGGATCACTTCAAAGAATCTGGGACCTTTGGAGGCTGGCTGAGTAATGCAGTTTTTCAATGTGCTCATGTTTAATATTAATTTTAATTTGCTGAACATACCCTGGATAATTTTGAGAATCTATGGGATTTGGTTTACAGGTTGCCTTTCCTTTTAGGGAGTTGAAAAATGTGGCAACAGAGTTGATTACAATATACATTCATTATGAATATCCTGGCAGATAGCTGCTCACTCCTCATGACTCCAAGCATCTAACTATCTTATCTTATAAGCAGGGTTGCTTCTGGTTCAGGTTAGACCTTATGGATGGTTTTTATTAGCCGAGAATAGTCAGTCTATACAAAGCCTGGATGGAAAGGATACCCATTTCTTTCCAACTTTGATATTAAAGCCATCGCTCAGGATTAAATATACATTTAGTTGTTTCACTAACAATGTTTACTTTTGAGTTCAGGTAAGCTGTAAGTGTACAGGAAAAACACATTCAGTTTTTCTGACTATGCTCTCATAACATACTCCATATTGCTGCCACCAGCTGTGAGTGGGTTTTCCCCAACCATCAAGCAACTTGCTGGTAGAGCCTCCGGCAGACACAGCTGGGTGTCCTCTCATTTAATTCCATTCTGACACATCCATCTGGAGAGCATGAGGCCTCACGGGTTGAGGGCTCGGTCCCACAAGATTGTCCCCAACTCCAAACCAGGTTGTGGAATGCAGTTCTGACAGACTGGCTATACATTGGGGTTCCCATAACTCTATCCTCAGATCTGATTAATTTGCTAGAGTGGCTTATAGAGCTCAGAAAAACAGCTTACTTGTGGTTACTGGTTTATTGTAAAGGACAGTTCAGTGGCTACCAATGGACAGCCTACATAAGGCAAGGCATGTGGGAAGGGATGTGGAGCCTCTATGCCCCCTCCAGGCACACCACCCTTCAGGAAGCTCCATGTGTTCAGCTGTCCAGAAGATCACCCAAACCCTGTCTGTATTATTTTTTTTTTTGATAGGCAGAGTGCACAGTGAGAGAGAGAGAGAGAGAGAGAGAGGTCTTCCTTTACTGTTGGTTCACTCTCCAATGGCCGCTGCGGCTGGCGCGCTGCGGCCGGCGCACCACGCTGATCTGAAGCCAGGAGTCAGGTGCTTCCTCCTGGTCTCCCATGGGGTGCAGGGCCCAAGCACTTGGGCCATCCTCCACTGCACTCCCGGGCCACAGCAGAGAGCTGGCCTGGAAGAGGGGCAACCGGGACAGAAACCAGTGCCCTGACCGGGACTAGAACCAGGTGTGCCGGCGCCGCAGGCGGAGGATTAGCCTATTGAGCCGCAGCGCCGGCCCCTGTCTGTATTTTTTAACACTCCTGCTGGGATCTGAGGCAACATTCTAAAGCCATATTGAGTTTTCTACAGTGAAATATGTAATTATTCTAATAAAATGGAGTGAGTTTGCACTAAACATAATATTAAAAATATTTTTGGTTGCAGAGATTTTGGGGTATTATGCTTGTGGATGAGGGGTTTGGGATCTGTACAACGTATTGCAATGTAATGCAAGAATACAAGAGAGAAGCAAGTTGCCTTGGGGCAGTGTGTGTTTGGGGTGTGGAGGGTGGGAGGGTGGTGCCAATACTGGATGTGGAAAAAGGCTTCCCAAGAGGAAAAGGCTTCCCAAGCCCAAAGCTAAGTAGAATTTGGCCAGTTACAGGGATGTGGTTTTCACAGGGTGGAGAAAGATGTGCCTAGCAGAAGTGGCGTGGCATACTAAGCATGTGTTGTGTAAGGTATTATGGAAAGCAACAGCACAATGTATCCATGAAACTTCCAAGTGATGTGCAGAAGGAAAAGATGGGGGTGGGGGGGGTGGTGAAGAGATGAGACTACATCCAGCCCAGCTGCAGAAATCAGGGGATAAGTGCTAGGTCTCCTTTCTAAGTGAAGTTTTTCTGATTTGGACTTGCTTCATTCTTCAGTAACTGATCAAAGTAACTTTTCTGAGTTGCCACCAGGTTTTCTGAGTGGCCTGCAGGTTGGCTTTGCCATAAGTTAGAATCATAGCCTCCCCTTACTATGAACTTACTCCACTTTCTCTGAGACCCCCCTGCACCACACACTCTCCCTCTGCCTTTCTGGTACCTGCGGCCACAGTTTCCCAGCAGGTGCGTTACAACCAGACTCTGAGACAGGCCTGTTATGTCCATGTTCTATGCTGAGAGCTCCAACTTACCCATTGCAGTTAGAATCACTGGTGCGTGTGGCTCAGCTCTCGAGTCACCTTTGCGGTTTTACACATAGGGTTAAATGACTTGGTTTTTCCATCTACCCCATTCACCTTTAATTATGGCAGAAACTACCTGCATCTACTTGCAAATTTGTCTTCACCTCTAATTCTGCTTTATTTTCAACATTGTTCTGCCACCTTTTAAAGTAGAATGATAACAGCTGATGCTACTTGTGGTGTTTGAACATGGGATAATCATAATTTTGCCACTTACTAATGTAATGTTAGGTAAATCATTTAGACTGTCAGATGATGTCTTCTTTTGTACAATGAAAATATAAAAGATGAGAGTCTCATTGAGTTTTGTCCATGTGATGCACGTGAAGTGGTGCTTGTAGAAGCAGATGCCTTCTAGAACACAATTATTCCTCTCATTTATTTGAGTTTATGTTTTGTGGTTGTTAGTGCTCAATGGAATAATAGAATAAAGTTTCATCTAAATGGAACATTCTTTGTGTCAAGCAATTTTGGACAAATTAGTTCTTCAGATAGGAAGCCAGAGCTTAAATGTACTTCTCTTCTTGGTCCTTATTCTCCAGAACTTGTACCTATTGGGATGCTAATTTCTAAGTAAGGTTGGCCTCAGCCTAATGGGTGGTGTGGTGCCATAGGAGGTCAGGTAGATGAGGCATGCTTAAAAAAAAATCTGTGTCTGTTTTTTAAAGATTTATTTTATTTATTTGAAAGGCAGAGTTGCATAGAGGAGAGACAGGGAGAGAGAAAATGAAAGGTAGAGAGAGAGATCTTCCATCTGCTGGTTCACTCCCCAAATGGCCATGATGGTTAGGCTAGGCCAGGCCAAAGCAGGAGTCAGGAATTCATCCTGGTCTCCCACATGGGTTGCAGGGGCCCAAGCACTTGGGCCATCTTCTGCTGCCTTCCCAGGCACATTAGCAGGGAGCTGGATCAGAAGCAGTGCATCAGGGACTTGATCAGGCACTCTGATAGGGGCATCACAGGTTTAACCTGTTGTGGCACATTGCTAGCCTGAAACCATGTCTGTTAAAAGAGATTATCTCGGCCGGCGCCACGGCTCAGTAGGCTAATCCTCCACCTTGCGGCGCCGGCACACAACGGGTTCTAGTCCCGGTCGGGCGCCAGATTCTGTCCTGGTTGCCCCCCTTCCAGGCCAGCTCTCTGCTGTGGCCCGGGAGTGCAGTGGAGGATGGCCCAGGTGCTTGGGCCCTACACCCCATGGGAGACCAGGAGAAGCACCTGGCTCCTGCCTTCAGATAGGTGTGGTGCGCCGGCCGCAGCACGCCGGCCGCGGCGGCCATTGGAGGGTGAACCAACAGCAAAAGGAAGACCTTTCTCTCTGTCTCTCTCTCTCTCACTGTCCACTCTGCCTGTCAAAAATTTTAAAAAAAAAGAGATTATCTCATTCATAGATATACTCTCACAGGGCTGCCCCTTTGCACAATTCCAGGGGACACAATTGTCATCTCAGCCTTTAATTTGGAGAATGCACAGCCTGTGCCACCCTGTGTGCACACCCTGTGCCTGTGTGCCACACACACAGGTTTCCTACCTTTATGCTATTCCCAAGCCTTTGAAAGGGTTTATTTTAATGTCCCAGACTTGGCTTGGCTGTGCTATAGGCAAGAAAAGGAAAATTCAGGACATTGCACGAGAAAGTCTTCAGAAACTACCTTTCTGAGGTAGGTACATGAGAGCAGAGGGAGTTACTGAAAGAAAGTGTTGATGGCTCTTGGGGGCCAAGGAGCAGGATCATGAGCTCTGGCTTTCTTTCCTTTGGTTGTTAGAAATATGAAACAAATTATTATTTTTAAAGATTGATTTATTTATGTATTCATCATTCATTCATTCATTCATTCAAAATGCAGAAGCAGTGGGGAGCCATCTTCTGGTTCACCCCCCAAATGTCCACAACAGACAGAAACGAGATAGGCTGAAACTAGGAGCCAGTAACTCCTTCCAAGTCTCCCACATGGGTGCAGAGACCCAAATAATTGGCACTTACTCGATGTTTTCCTGGGCACGTTAGTAGGAAACTGGACTGGAAGCGAGGCAGGCAGGACTTAAACCTGCACACTGATATGGGGTGCTGGTGTCACAAGCAGTGGTTTAATCTGCTGTGCGACGATGCTGGCCCCAGATGTACTATTTTTATTCTACTGATGAAAATAATCTACGTAGTTGATATATTTATCACATTCTTCTTCTAAAAATTTACATTTTCTATTTTTAAGTTCTTTTTATATATCTGTTTTTTGTTTAAGTCACTTTGATCCTTCCTGAAACAAATAGAATATTCTCCTTAAATAAAGGAGATATAAAGATTAAATAGCTACCTGACAAATGTGAAGTAGGTTGGTCATTCCAGGGAATACACAGAAATTTCAAGTGAACTGGGCGATATCATATAAACTTTGATTTTTTTTTTTTTGCCCTAAAAGTTGTAATGAATTTTGTTGACTTTTAGACATCCCCATATACTCTCCCCCTGTAATCAATGATAAATGTTTGAGAGAAGTTTATCAGGGGCTGGAGAGCCAACCTTTAGCCACAGAACACAGGGCAGAATGTTTAGTGCCGTAAATGTGCATAGAAATAAAAATCATAATGTATAAGTTAATCTGGATTTGAAGTCCTAAAATGCACTAAAGAATCAGTTAATCTGCTTGACACATGCTGCCTTGACTTAATGGAGACAATTCAGTGAGAGTGAGCCTGTGAGTTTGAGAAGGGATGGTGAGTTCATCTTCACATCCACGACTTAGGGGGTGAGGAAAATAGCGTTACCAAGAGAAAGGAACAAGTAAAAGGTTGAGGGAGTCTGGGTGGGCAGATGTTCCTGAGGAAAAGAAGGAAGCCTAGAAAAACTGGGACTAGGAATTACCTGTGAGATTAAAGCCAAAGAAACCTGAGAATGGAGTCTGTTTTAATTAGCGCCCTATACCTTTGCATCAAGAAAGGCTAGAGGGGAGTGTAGGAAACCACTGAACCAGCCCATCATCTACCACACAAGCATATCTTCATGCATTAAAGGAATTTTTGTGAAAATACATTTCAGGACTAGGCACTGAGCTGCATTTAAGGTATTTGCACAGAGGGAGAAAATCAATGGTTTGTAAAGGATGATAACAGTGGTGATAGTGTGTATTTTAGGGTCTTCCTGAATGTACAGATTAGAACAGGAAAATTCAGATACATAGCAAACAAGCAAAGAAGAACAAGGAATGCACTTAGAATATAACCAGGTAACTAAGTATCTCCGTGAATCCCAAAACACAAGCAGTTGGGATAAGTAGTCAAAATTCAGAAGACTGCATGACACTGGTATTTACGCAGGGAAGCAGCAAAGAATTAGAGAGACCAGCGAAGAAGTGAGCCCCCAAAACGAATAGAAAGCCTCATGGACAATCTGAATTTAACAGAGGTTTTACATTTTCAACAATTCACAGAAGCAACAGAAGAGGGAGCTCTCTAAAGTTTAAAAAACTTAACAAAAGTCTGTCTGAAAGTGCAAATAAACTAACTTCTCAGAAAAATAAACAACAGATAAGAACCAAAGACAAATATCACACAAATATAACATAAGAAAAAAGAGGTGATGAGGCAGAATAACACCCCTACAGACAAAGAACGTATACCAGAAAGATTTGTTCTGGAGATGGACAAAAGTTGTGATTTACTATTTCAAAACAACTAAAGAACATAAAGTGTGTAACATATGAAAGGCACATAAGTCATCTGTAGAAAAGTCATAAACAGATGGCATAACTCAGGAAAAATTTTTAATTAGAAAGTTTTTTCTGAAAATAACTAAGCTAGATAATATGCAACACCAAGTCAATACAACAAATAATGCCATAAATGAAACAGAAAATGAGAAGGAAAAAACAGCTTCATAAGTCTAAAGCAATTAAACAAATTTATGAAAAGCTTTTGACAAATACTGAAAAAGGGAAAATACATTAGATATAAATATAAGGACCTCCAAGAAAGAAAATAAAAACAAGGAAACAGAACAATTAAAAACAATAATTTAAAATAATTTCCCTAAAATTGGAAAAAAAATAAATGATAAATTAAGAGTACACCATATTTCTGAGAATTTTGACCCAGAAGATAAGTTCTAGTAAAGATTACATATATTATCATTGTCCACTGGTGAGCTGGTGGGGTGGTGAAGAGAATGTGCTAGCAGGAATGTTGTATTTAGGAAATGTAGAGGTATGGAACCAACAGTAGATAAAACGATGGCATTAGATGGCCATTTTTATATACTGTTGACATACTAAAAAAATATGAACACTTGTTGAGAATCAGGTGACTGACAGTCAGATGAGAAAGGAAAAAGAGCACAGAGAAAGCTATCAATGTTCAAGCATTCAGAAAACAATTTTTGCCATGAGCCCTGCCTAAAGAAATCTGTTAGAGAATAAGCCTCAGATGGCTCAAATGCCTATAAATATATCAGTATAATCACTTCCACTCATGAAAGACAGGATAGTTTGAGCTCTTTTTAAATAATTTTCTATTTATATATAATGGGAACAATTTTCATATATACAGTTTTTGTTTGTTTGTTTTTGACAGGCAGAGTTAGATAGTGAGAGAGAGAAAGAGAGTTCTAGACAGTGAGAGAGAGACAGAGAGAAAGGTTGCGTTGGTTCACTCCGCAAATGGCAGCCACGGCCGGCGCTGCGCCAATCCGAAGCCAGGAGCCAGGAGCTTCCTCCCGGTCTCCTATGAGGATGCAGGGACCCAAGCACTTGGGCCATTCTCCACTGCCCTCCCAGGCCACAGCAGAGAGCTGGACTTGAAGAGGAGCAACTGGGACTAGAACCTGAGGTGCCAGCACCACAGGCAGAGGATTAGCCTAGTAAGCCATGGCGCCAGCCATATATACAGTTTTAACAGCACAGTGATATGTCCCATCCCACCATCCTTCTTTCTTGCTCCCATTCTCTCTCCTCTTTCCTTTCTTACTTTCTTCTAAGTTTTACAATGATATGCTTTTAACTTGCTTTATAATCACAAGCTTCAATGAACATCAGAAACATAGTATGATGAAAATGATAAAATATATTTAAGTATTCAAGTTGACAAGGATGTTTGAAATTATATAAAAATTTAGTCACTTTGAAATCTGGGTAAATAAAGGAAAGAATCAAACATTTTGCTTTTATTCTAGAAACTGTAATACTGGGTAACAGCCTAGTAACTGATGGGACACATCTTTTAATAAAATATTCAACTAATAAAACATAGATTAGAACATCACCATTTTGCAATTCTCCCTGAATTTATGTCATTAACAGCTAATAATATCAAAACCAAAGGCACAAACCAAACATAATGTGCTTTCTGATGAAAGATCACTCTATACCACCATCCATAATATTGCTGAAGGGGTTGAACTTGAGGCTAATAAAACCTTTAGATACAGCTTCCCTTTGAAGGCAACAAAAAGGACAAAGTAACACGTTAAACTGCACTACAGTGTGTATCTGAAAGAGTCAAGCCATGGGAAATTTTATAGTTCAAACAACCAAGTCTTCAATAATTGTAGGGCAATGAAAGTAGGGAAAAACTTTACATTGAAAGAATATCCCTATTTTTATATCAGTGTTGTTGATAATAACCAAAATGTGGAAGTAACCTGAATGCCCATTGATGAAATACTTGATAAATAAAATTTTATAAATGTATATATTTATATAAATATATGTGTTTATATTTATACATAAATATATATGTTTTACGAGTGTGTATTAGTCATCCATAAAATGGAAGAAACGTTTATACATGCTTCATATTTGAACCTTGAAGACATTATGGAGCAGAAACAAACTAGTCAAAAGTGGACAAATACTACATGATTCTATCTACATAAGATATTAATGAAAGTCAAATTCATAGAGCCAGAAAATGGCTTCCAGAGGTTGGTATGAAGGGAGAATGGAAAGTTATTCTTTAATTGGTACATAATTTCTAATTTTTTCTGTTCTAAACTTTTTGTGGTACATAATTCAGTTTTGCAAGAAGAAAACATGTGGATGATGATGATGGTTGTGCAATAATGTAACTGTAATTGAACTACACTCTTGAAATGGAAAATTTTACTCATGTAATATTTTACTATAATTTTAAAAATTAATTTAAAAAGACACTTAGGAGACAAAATTAGTTTTTAAAAATAAGTCTAAACTAGTTTTTCAGTAAATAAAACCTAAGGAAAAGCAAGGATATCATTATTATAAGAAAACAAAAATGTGTGGAGAGTGGAAGGGACTGTGGTTGGGATGGGATGGGTAGAAAGGTTTTATGAGGGAGAATGGTAGATAGAGTTCTTACTGACAGCTACATGAGGATTACAAGAGTCTTGACTGTAAAAAAAGTTTGCTATACTATATATTTATTTTGTGCAGTTTTCTAGATTTGAGCTTTACTTTATTTTTTTTTATTTTTATTTTTTTGACAGGCAGAGTGGACAGTGAGAGAGAGAGAGACAGAGAAAAAGGTCTTCCTTTGCCGTTGGTTCACCCTCCAATGGCCGCCGCTGCCGGTGCGCTGCGGCTGGCGCACTGCGCTGAGGCCGGCGCACCGCGCTGATCCGATGGCAGGAGCCAGGAGCCAGGTGCTTTTCCTGGTCTCCCATGGGGTGCAGGGCCCAAGCACTTGGGCCATCCTCCACTGCACTCCCGGGCCACAGCAGAGAGCTGGCCTGGAAGAGGGGCAACCGGGACAGAATCCGGCGCCCCAACCGGGACTAGAACCCGGTGTGCCGGCGCCGCTAGGCAGAGGATTAGCCTAGTGAGCCGCGGCGCCGGCCTTGAGCTTTACTTTAAAACACAAAAATGAGAAGAATAAAAAATGAATGATATAACCATGCATGTGTTTTTGGTGCCCAAAATCTAGTAAACTATTTCCATTTGATTTGGTTGCATCTTAAAGATCTTCACTCAAAAGACACTTAGCTGATTCATAGGTTTCTCATTCAACCTTTCTTTCATTCAACTTGTGGATTAGTGAGTTTATGTTCTAGGAAGCAAAGATAAAGTAATGAGGAAGGTAGACAGATACTGAGAAAGCCACTCTCCATTCCCCAAATCCTGCCAAGATGCATTCTCTTCATCTTCTCTATCTGCTCTATGATGCTGTGGATAAGCATCAGAGAACAGATATTGGACTAAATATTACAGCCCCCAGGTCCTCTGCTTTGCATGTGAGTTTGGCTGATAGAAGATACCCTTAAAAGCATGGTTCCACCAATGGTATCATCCCTCTGTTGTTACTACTAGAATTTCTAAGCCACCAGGCACCTTCTCACTGTACTCTCAGAAAACTGCTTCTTCCCTTTTCTCTGATAAGCCTAGGGGAGTAATGAGCTAATGCAAGCTCCTGGGTGCCTCAATTTTCCTTAACCATGCTGTAAGCGATTATTTTATGTCTATGTCACAGCCTGTATGAAAAAGGAATCTTTTCAGGTGTGGTCTAGAGATGAAATCATCCTGAATTATCTAGGTATGCCCTAAATCCAATGACAAGTGTCCTTATAAAATGAGAAAACTCGGCCGGCGCCGCGGCTCACTAGGCTAATCCTCCACCTGCGGCGCCGGCACCCAGGGGTTCTAGTCCTGGTTGGGGCACTGGATGCTGTCCCAGTTGCTCCTCTTCCAGGCCAGCTCTCTGAGAGCTGAGAGTGGTTGAAAATGAGTTTTACAACTGAGATAATGGTGGAGGGATGAGACTGGAATCACCTAGCTTTAGTGGCAGAATTAACAATACTAGTGATCAATGTTTTCATTCTATCCTTAATAGACACTCAATACTGATATGACAATCTTGTTTAAAATATTCTATATAATATTTATGATAGTTTGAAGAACTTTCTATGTATTTTTGTCCTCACTTTGAAGATGCGGAAGTTCAGGCTGAGAGAAAGGAAGCTTGTATTGTTCAGGTAGCGAATGGAACTGGGATTTAAACTCAGAAATGTCAGACTCCAAAACACAGACTCTGAAAATGACATTTATTTTCAGTTTCCATTCCAACCAAAGACTGAAAAATGGAAAGGATTTATCCATTCCATCAGTTTATTTTTGCTAAATGGTCCTGCCAGTATTTCAACTAGCAACAAAATGGCAAATCTTTCTCAAGCCTCTAACTGTGTAACAGTTATTAACATTCCAAGGGCCAAGGCAAGTTACAAAGCCCAGAAATACTCTTGGAGTAGAGAACCTGACTGAGCTTTTGGTTGGAAGACCTGCAGTATCATTGCTGTAGACTGGAACATGGTGGCATCCAACTGAGGACTTCATTGTCCCTCAGGTGAAGGGAAGAGATGCAGTGAAAATTGCAAGCCTTTGACTTCCAGCTCAGTAGGTCTCTAATGATCCACACCTCCTGTAGGTTGAATCTAGAGATGTGTGGGTTTGGAGTGGATGGACAGATAAGTGTCAGGGGAGTTGTGGCAAAATTAATTGTGAGGCTGCTCAGGCCAGTTCAAGACTGACCCAAGTTGAGCCAGCTGTGGGGAGAAGCCTCAAATCCAGGCTCAGACTCAGGTATGCAAGCTTGGGAAACCACCAGGCCAAAGACCAGAGCTAACCCATTCCTGTGCCCAGAATAGAGTATAACACCAGTTAAGAAGTGTTAAGATTATATGGTATAGTAACCAAATATGTGAATGTAAGAGAGTGGTTGTAACTTACACCATCATAAAGGGGAGTTAAAAATTTGTGGAAAATGTGCATTAGGACAAAACTATTTGTGAATTTTAAAATCTTTTATGTGCCAAAATAATATTTTCTTTGAATTTTCCTTCAACTTTGCTGAAATTCTATTGTAGTTTAAAAGAATCATGAACCATTGTGATTTTAAAGAAGTATCATTATGCTCCTAAAACTGTATATAAGAAATTCATAATTTTTTCTCATTATATAAATAAAAATTACAAAAAGGGGTTAAGAAATTTCTCTAAAAATGAACATCACATTTGTGAATAGAATTTGCTTTCTGTTACATCTTTCCAAAATCCAATAGTTTTTAGAATGTACTTTTTTGTACTTCTTTGAAAATAATTGGATATTTAACATTTTCTGTATACCTAGGGTGACTTTTTTTCCATAAAATCCAATTGAGCACTTTGTACCAATTTATACTTCCTTCCTTCTTGCTGAATTTAAGATGGATATAAATAATAGTAAATCACATAAAATGGCAAAACTCTGATTAATTAACAAGAATTTCTAATAAAGCAAGTCAGAGCTTGAAGTGTCCAAACATGTCATAGGTAATCAGGCACATGTACCTAATAATTCAATAAATTGATTAGTTCACCATGGCAGCCAGTGTTCTAGACACTTCAGGCAAAGCAGAAACTGACCAGAGACCAGATATTCTTCCTCTTCCACATACTGACACAAAGAAGAGAGCAGTGACTAGCAGCACAGCAGAAGGTATTGGTTCCCGGCAGAACTGCAGCTGCACGGACTTTACTTGGAGTGCATACTAGTTGGTTCCTATCCACACTGAAAAAGGGAAATAATGAAAACATGCAAAGCATCAAACATAATTCCAAGAACACTAAGCTCCATTTCATAGTTAGAATTTGGGATTCCTCTTGAAGTTATAGGAATCAATGTTGAGTTGTTTTCTGGTGGAGAAGTCTTATTGCGGCTTGCATGGCTACAAGCAGCGGTGTGGCCATGGATTGGCCAGCTGGTGGATGCCTGAGTGTTGTTCTGCAGAGAAAGCTGGGGAGGACTAGGAAGACACAGCGGCTTCCAGCCAGTGGCAACGTTGGGAGGGGAGAGACTTTGGGAAACAAAGATGCCCAACTCATGGCAGAGGTATAGCCTTGCCAGGTGGCCACAAGACACACCAGGGTCAGGCCCAAGTGGGGGCTCCTTTTGTTGAGGAACATGATGCAGAGTGATACCTCAAGTTGAGTGGCAGCCGCATCAATGATACTCATATTGCCCAGCATGAGAAAGGACCACACTCCTTAGAAAGGACCACACATCTGCACCACCACACCACCCACTCTAACGAGGGACTCTTGAAGACACAAGATTACAATTGGCAGTAGTGGGGACTTATGGAAGGGCAGGGTAGACATATGAGTTCACAAGGGATTTGGAATTCCTCGGATTTCTTTGCTTTGTCTAGCATGGTGACCTTTTTCAAAGTAGCAACAGGTGTCCCATGCTAGTGCTTAACGTGAGAGTAGAAGACAAGATTTGGTATATTCTACCTGGGAGAGTATCCTTTTTCCTTTCAAAAGGATCTTATTCAACATCTCTCTTAAAAAAATAATTATGTATTTGAAAGAGAGATAAAAATAGGTTGTCTGTCCCCTGGTTTATTCTCCAAATACCTAGAACAGCCAAGGGTGGGCCATGGCAAAGCTAGGAGCCAGAAAATCAATTCAAGTCTCGCACTTAGGTAAGAGGGGCCCAAGTAATTGAGCCATTGTTACCTTGCTTCCTCCCAGAGTGCCCATCAGCAGTGATGGAGAGTGGAGCTGGACCTCAAACCAGGTACTCTAATATGATATTTGGCATCCCAAGGATTGCCTTAAGCATTGCACAAGATGTCCACTCCTAACCTTTCTCTTTGATCTAAATGTTGATATTCTGAAAGTACTACCCACATGGGAGAACTGGATTCTAAACTGTGAAACCACAGTGATCCAATGGCATGTAGCGGGAAGGGTCTCCTTCCAAAGAGACATAAAATGCAGACAATTCCGAAATTCAAATCTGTGAGGTCTCAGCCATATAACGTATACTGTTGGGGCCTCAGCTGCCTCATATGTCAGATGATCACATTAAAATGGTAGCTAGTTCAAATGCTTATGAGAATTAAATGAGTAAAGTTGCTCCCTGTTATGGTGAGTTTCAATTCAATTTCAGTAACTTAACAGTAAATTTTTAAATAGGTAAAAAATCCAGAAATAAACAGACCACATCCATATAATTTCTGTTAGAGTACATTGGTATAATAGTTTTATTTTATTTTTCATTAGCAGTCTTACTAAGTTTGACTAATTTATAAGTCATACTTTGTCATAGGTAACTATGCCTAAGCAGAAGCATACTACAAGGATATTTAGGCTTCAGTACTACCTGTGGCTTCAGCTATTGACTAGAAGTCTTGAAACGTATCCTCTACTGATTACGAAAGGGTTGCTGTATGAAAACCACACAGGCCATGGTTGGTACATGGCAGGTGCTGTCTTGTTACAGGTAATGAGCTATGAACACTCATTTCAGAAGACCCTCTAGAAGCAAGATAACCCTTTCATGTGTTTTCCAAAACTGTTTACTGAGTCTATCTACAGTTCAATTTAAAAAATCTCTGAAATATTATGATGTAATGTCTTATTTAGATTTATTTCAGTTAGGTTTCTGTTTTAATATTAATTTAAAGTGCTCTCCAAGAAAAGTTTCTGGTGGCTGTTGGTTAGCTTAGTGATTAAAATGTTACCTAAGACATCCATGCCCTACATTGGAGTAATGTGATTCAGTTCTTGGCTCTGGCTTCTGACTTCAGCTCTTTGCTTAATGCAGATGCTGGGAGGCAGTGGTAATGGCTCAAGTGGTTAGTTTCCTGCCACCCATGTAGGAGACCTTGATTAAGTTCCTGGCTCCCTGCTATGGCTGCAGCTCAGTGCTGGCCATTGTAGGCATTTGGGGAGTGAACCACTGGATGGAAAGTTTTCTTCTGTATCTATCTACCTCTCAAATAAATAAATAAAATTTATTTTAAAAGGAAAGGGAAATCTTTGGCATAATTCAGAAAGTTTTCTGTTCTATATCTGAATTCAATATGGATTACATTAAAAAAGTGATTCTCAAACAGGGTTGATTTTGACCTCAGGGACATTTGTCATTGACTGGAGCCATTTTTGGTTGTCACCAATGAAGGCACTGTGAGATATCATCGATAGAGGCCAGAGATGCTGCTGAACACCCCACAGTGCACAGGCAGCCCCCTTTCAACAAAGAATCCTCTCACCCAAATGTCACCAGTGCCAACATTGAGAAATTGCCTTCAAGGACCTTGTCAGCAGAAACTGCCAGTAAACAAGTGACTTTCCATCAGGCAAGAGACAATTTCTCTTCAAAGGAAGATAAGTAAAGACAAACATGCAGCCTGTAGAAGAAGGGAGTCATGTTTGTTGCTGAAATATGACTCTGAGCTTTCTTTTCTGTGCTGATGTTTCGTGAGGAGCGCCCCAAAAGGCAAGGGAAAGGGAATAGAAGCAGAGACAATAATATACGCTTCCACGTTGTTATCTCTCCAAACATAAAAGGTAAAACATTTACTTCCCCAATGGAGAAAAAAGTCACTGCTGGATAAGAAAAATCGTTTACAGAGCAGTTTTGACAAGTTGACTAGAATTCTCAAAGCCATCTGGGCATATCTCTAACTCTAAACCTAAGATTGAGTTGAAACAAATATTCCACTTATCTCTTCCTCACTGAATTCTACCTGTATGCACTGAATCATGAAGCAAAGAGCTTTCAGAAGAAAGTTTTAGGTAAACTGGAAAAGTAGCTACTTTACTTAAATATTTTTACTGATTTTTTAAACAAACACTATTAATAATACTAGAAAAAAATATTTCACCAGAATCAGAAATAGCCAATTATTACATTTGGGCTTTTAAATGAGATAAAGACTTTTGGTACAGTTTGGATGATTGTTGAGTACAAGTGCTCTCCCATCCTTGTAAGGATGGGGTTTGCTTTCTACTCAATAATATTGGACTGTCCATATGACTGGCTTTGGCCTACAGAACAGCAGCAGGCCTCATCCAAGCAGATGACTGACATGTGCTCCTGCAGTTGTTTTGATCTGTATCCTCTAGTGACTCACCATGAGGATCACACGCCCTCGTGGCCCCTCAGCCTAGGCCCAAGTAAATACACGTAGAGCGTGTTGAACCCAACCTTCAGCATGGAGCAAGCCTGAGGCCTGAAGCAGGGCTACTTGACCAGACTCAGCCTAGATGAGCTGAATCACAATACAGTTGCACACCAAGAGCCTGAGAATAAGTACTTGTCATTGAGAGCCACTAAGGTGTGGATTGGTTTGTTAGACAATATCCTGATAGCAATAGCAGTAATTGCTATTCATATTCATGATTCTGCTTTTAAATGAATGCATTAATTCTAAGTACATATTTGAAAATCTATTATTTTTTCTATAAATAAAATTATTCTTTGTGTTGAGTGCTAATCAGAACATCCATTTGATAGAGCATGGAATTGGCTACAAGAGGGCAGAGTTCTATAAGAATTCCTTTCTGCAAGGTGGAGACATGTCTTTTGGATCACTTTAGATTTTTTCAGACATGTAAATAAAAGGTATCTTTATTAGGCAGTATTACTAAAGTCATTCACCTTCATGTGGGCTCCAAAATGAAATAAATTCCAAGTTAGAGAACAGTTGGAGAAGCAGTTTATTGCATTACAGACAATAGGTAAATGGTATTATTAAATTTTTAGATTTCCGGAGACCTTTTTTTCCATTTGGCTTGTAAGATTAGGGACTTAGCAAAGAAGGACAAAACAGTGCTTAGATAGGCAATTGAAGAGCTGCTTAAACAAAGTTTATTGATTAATTGAAATCATAAATCTCATTTGCATAAAATGAGGATCAATTAAATTGCATCTTAATTGTGATCTCTCTCAATTTAATTGAATTTTAACACTTATGTCAGTGGCTGGAGTGCAAGAACAATTTCTTCTAGAAAGATTTTATTATGAAATTTAATTTGCCCCTTCTTCACTGGAGGGTTGCAATGGAACTCAGTGGAAATGAACTCTTGGATGAGTCTTTATTCAATTTTGGAGAAGTACATCGACACAGACCCAATAATCTTGGGAAAGATGTTAAGTATACATAGAGTATATTTAGCAGTCACTGGTTAATTTATGTTTGTAAGAAGATGTACGTGCAAGGGGGGTTTTGGATATAAACTAAAGACACTCACCTTCAGTTATACCTGTTTGTCTCCTAAGGATGGGGTGGGGAAAAATGAGCCCAAGAAACAGTAGCCTGAAGCAGGAGGATGGTAGAATGGTGGGATTCCAGAATTCAAAGCCGCTAAGCAGCCAGCCACCCACCTCATAGGAAATGGAAACCCTCAGGAAGCCAATGAGCTATTCAAAGCTGCACAGGTTAGTGAATTATGGAGCTTGGTGTTCCAAGTGGATCCTCCGATTCCTAATTCTAAGTACTTCCCAAAGACAGTTAAGAAAGATGGCCCGATTTTAAATTACTAAACACAGAAATCATTTATTTGTCTTTCCCCTCTTGGAACCCACATTTCCTGCAGAATCTATTCTGACAAAGCTGTCCTGGGTACCCTGTGGCCTCACTCATGTCTGTCAGTATAGTAAGGGTGACCAGGACAAATGGGTATGTCAGTGGTTCCTAGCAGGTGATGGTTACATAAGTGCCTCACAAGCTATGCAAATGGAAACAATGGCCTGGGCACTTCTGAAAGAGAGAACATGCCAGGGGCAGCATGCAGCTGGGGTGCCAATGTACACATGCTCTCTGGCCTGGCAGAAATCTTTGCCACTGAAATGAATATTCACATTGTTGGAGGAAACACGAGAAAAGACTTTTCCATCTGCCACACTCAGAGTGCCCTAAAACACCAAGTGCTTCGGCTTTGTCCGGGCTTTAAAGGGGTTGAGATTTGTTTATTTTTTATAGTTATTTTATGCTTCACTCTCATTTCAAGTGGCAAGAGCTTTATTCAGTTTTCTCAGTGGAGCAGGAACAGACTGATTGGCCCTCTGGGTGTCCGGGAATGAAAGGTCATCCATCCACTCAGGCAGAGAAAGCCCAGACAGTCTGTGACCTGGAAAAGCTCCTCACGTGGTGCCCTTCAGCAAGGCCAGACCCAAATGCTTTCCTCGGAGGGTAGAGAATCTAGGAGAGTCACTCATAAGGCAAAGATGGGCACTTGATTCAAACCCAAAACAGAGAGGAGAAGGGAGTTGATAAATTGAGCAGGAGGGGCAAATTCTGAACGAAAAGGCTGTGGAAAGCTGGGGAGCAAGAGGTGGGGAAGAATTGCTTTTCTTTCTTGAAGAAAGGTTTTTACCAGGACAGCTTACTAGCTCAGAAGAAATCAAGTCTTGGTTCCAGTATATCAGCTTGATGTCAAATACACTTGTTTTCCTCCTGAAGCAGTTTTGTCTATAAATCATTGAGCAGGACAATATAGTGATTTGACGCTTAAGCTCCTGAGTCCGATGGACATGGGTTTCAGTCCCAGATCAATTACTTACTACCTACCCTAAGGCCTGCTTTATATTTTCATTATACAAGGAGATTTTCAAAGAATTTATAGTATATCCTATTATGAAAAAACTAAGCCTGGGTTTAAACATTGTTTGCCCCCAAATAAATATATTTTAACTCCATTTGCCATGGAATTTTGAAGTCCTTTTTTAACATGACAAAATAATGGTAGCTACTTCATAGAGTTATTGTATGTATTACAGAGATAATGTGTCAAAGTGCGTAAAAACATGTCTGACACATAGTCAGTTCCCAAATATTGGCTGTTAGTATCTGATGTGTAATACAATGGGCATAGCATCAACAAGATTTAAACACGCAAAGAACAGAAATGACTTTTAAGGAGATAAAATATGAAGGAATTTTGGACAATCCAAGGCAATATAAAATATATGGGTCACACTAAGTTCTGAACAGATAAACAAAGTCCATAGCTATGAAAAGTTGCATAGTAATTCAAGATATTCTAGTTAGTGGTCAATTGAGTAGCGTACTTAAGTAGATGCTAGAAGTGGAGATGGCAGATGAGTGTCTTTTAGACCAGTGCTTCTCCAGCTGTAGCATTCATACGGATCATCCAGTGGTGTCCTAACATGACTCACAGTGCACATCCTGTGGTCAGGCTTCAAGCACTGGATTTACTGGATTTTTAAGAAGCTCCACGGTACTAACCATGTTACTGGTCTTCAGATTACTCATCCAGTAGTAAGGACCAGAGATGTTGGAGCATGTTCCAATAAGCTAATGTGTCTACCCAGTAACAAGTTGCACATTTCACACATATTAAACACAAAAGGACAAATGAAAATGGAAGAGTCAAGAGAAATAGGCTACTAAATCCCTACTTACAAGGAATTATAGGATTTCTCCTAAATTCTCAATGATCAGGAAAATATCAACATACTCAACAACAATAATATTGCCTATCTGAAACAGCTAGTAGAAAAAATACCTGTTGAGAAAGTGTGTGATCATCAGTACCAAATCTTTAGTAAGTGCCAAACAGAAGTGGACAGAAGAATAATCTTCATAGGGCAGAATCAGTCAGGGAGGATCTCCAAGATGTGTGGCCTTTAACCCAATGGAGAAGGCAACAAGGAAGAAGAAACCATATGGTGACAAAACTTAGAAACAAGGCGTCCCATTCTATACTTGAACTTCTTACTCTTCATTATAGCATAATTAGTTGTGTTGCTCTCTGGTTGCCTTATAGATAATTCATTCAAGCATATTTTTGGTTGCTACCTCCTCCCACAAAGCACAAACAGATTTCTCCATCTTCCTAAACAGGGATAAAACTGTATCCTCTGAACCTTCAGTTCATTGTTAGTCTAAATTTAAACTATGCTTACTTTTCCAGAAAGAAAGTAAAATCTAGAGAAATCAATTCCCCAGGTTGCAGGTCTTGAAAATGTTTTTTGATGTTAGAAGCATTACAGAAAAGCAGAGATAACTGACATGCTGTCCATGTGGCTTATGTAATTCTAGGTGATAATGTGTGCTTGTTTTGAATTTATAAACTAAGTATATTGGACATGTTTCTTTGGCAAGGAAATGAAATCTACTTTGGTACCTTAAGAAACTGAGCATATCTTTAAAAATGTACCTTGAAATGTTCCATTAACACAGAGACTTTGACATGCCCCTTTTTCTACAATAAGAGTTATAACCCATTTATCTCCAGAAAGCAGAGTTATATGGAGGGAAAGTATGTAGTGGGTTTATTGCATATGTACATAAATTCTGAAAAAGCACATGTAGAGGCAGAAAGGGTATTCTGTCCCTGGGGCCAGAACTAATAGAGGTTTGGAGACAGATTCCTGACCAACCCACAACCCTTAGTCATTGACAGATAGGAGGCTGCCCAAATGAAGTGCTTTCAGTAGCCTTAAAATTATTCTTTAGACTACAAAATCTCTTCCATCATTATTACTTATTACAGAAGTGTGTGTGTGTGTGTGTGTGTGTGTGTGTGTTAGATGAATTAAAGACTTTGGTTTCATAATCAGAGAGTTTAAAAGTAATAGCCTGGATTTTGTAGTCTTTTGAATTTCAGTGGGCTCACAAGTGCTATAATACTTTGTCTGTTCTGCAGTTTCATTTGCCCTAATATTAGCTTTTATGTTTTGTCACTGGCTTGCATCATGGACTCTGATTATTTCTGCTTTAACAATCAATGCTTCAAAGGTCAGATAGAGAAATAAAGGCACCTGCCTTTTTAAATGCAAATGGTTTTGGTTTTGTTTTCTTTTGTTTTTTGATTCATCTTACTTACCACATAAGTTGGAAACTGACATTCCTATAAATGGAAGATTCTACATTCATCAATCAGTACTAGCGTTTGATATCCTGCTGATTGGCCCCATCATAAACAGTTATGGAAACTGGCTTCTCATCTGAGGAAACTCAAAAAAATCTGTCTGTACACAACCAGAAAGATCCTGAATTGCTGATTCTCTTCAAAACATCTGCTTAGGTTGGATCATTTTTTTTTCTTCCGCAGATATGGGAGGGGGATATAAAAAGACTTCTATCCTAAATAACAGAACGGTAAAGCTCATCATCTCAAGTAACAATTTTCAAGTAGTTTTGCTGATGAAAACTATTTAAAAGACTGCTACATCTCAGGGCAAAGGAAAGACAAGGATCGTGTTGCTCCCCAAGGGCTGCAATGACTGAGCTAACGACATGGCCCTCGGCTGGGGTCTCCTTATGATCCTAGTGAGAACTTAGAAAGCCAAAGACCAAGAAGGCAAAGAATCATTAGACAGGCTAGTCCAGGGCCACTGACCTTTTTAACTTGCTTTCGTGGCTCATTATACCTGAGAAACACAGACAGGACAAATTCACTCTAATGAGTGGAGTTATGAAGGTAGACTGTACGAAGATAACTATGTAGGGTGGATTTGGAAGTATTTTAACCAAGTGGTTGGGTCAGCCCTTTCTGGGCAGAAATCAGGAATCCCCACATGTTCCTAGGATCCTTCCCATTTTAGGCATTGGTTTGGAGCAGCCCGAGGGAAGCCCAGTCTGTGGTGAACACAGGGATAGATCTGCAGGCATAGCAAGTGGAAGGTTTTCAGTAACTGTGATTCTTACCGTAGGTTCTCCAGGAGGGAGATCTGCGTGACACAGTGCAAAGGGCCACTACTGGGCTCTTAATTGCATAAAAGCTCATGTCAACAGGAAAAGAAGGAGCTGTTTTATTAGGGAAATCATTGTGACCTCATGCAAACAAAGGTAAGAAGATCATAAAAACAATGGAATTCATATTTTAAAAAGTACAACATACATGCAGGCATAATGTCAGAAAAAGTGAACCTTAAAAAGAGTTCAGGGAGAAAACAGACACATCTGCAACATGAATAACAATCAGAAAAGTAGCTTTTTTGTGAAAGAAGGACCAATATTAAAGTATTCATTTATTCACTCAACCACAATATATTGAATATCCCACTATATACTGAGAGTTCTGCTAAGGTCCAGGAATAGAGATAAGAGGCATTTTCTCTTTTCCATTAACATGTTAGAGGGTCATAGATACCTTTGAGAATCTGATCACACAAAGGTGTCAAAAGGTTTTAAAGAAAGCAAATGGGGAGAATGAGGAGACACTGAGAGATGAATGAGTGAAGAGGAGAGAAGCATATAGAAAAATTTACAAAAATTTGCATGCAAATTCATGAGCCCCCTAAAAAGGGGAGGGCTCTAGGCCCTTTAATTCACAACATTGTAAGTTCATAGTCTTAAACTAGAAATTCACACCTGTCTCTCTGACATGAGAATGACTTTCAGAGAACAAACAGATCAAAACTAGAATAAGAAAAAAAAAGTTCAAGCTGCTCCGGGTATGTATATGTCTATTGATTTCTAACAGACTCAGGATTCTTGGAAGTTATATATGACAATTCCAGGTCACCGTCTGTGTTCAACAAATATGGAGAACAGGACACATATGGGATTCATGATGGCATAATATTTACAAAGAGGAAAAACATAGCTAAACAAGCAAGCATCTTAATATTCCTAACAAGGGTTCTAAAACAGTTAATGTGTGCTGAGACCTGGAGAAGTGGTCCCTAATAACTAGAATAGTTTCAGCAAAAGCAGAGAATAATAAACTAATCATATGTCCTTTCATGACAGGCTAGTACTAGATTGTAGGCCAGGGTAATAGGATCATCATGCATCTGTGATTTCGCAGAGTTCAAAGCTGCCTTTTGTTTTGGACAGGGCAGTGCAATTGCATTATAATACTGCTGGGAATGATTAATGACAGAACCCAAAGAATATTTAGGACCAGATTGATGTCTTCATTGGAGTGTCTCAGGACTTTATCTGGCCAGGAGCCAGTTCAACCTTGTATTTAGGACTGTTTATATATAGCATGTAATTATGCTTGGTGAATTGCACCAAGATAGAGTTTAGTTGATGCTTTAATAAAAGAATCAGTATCTAAAATGGATGGACTTAAGTTGGGACTTTTTCTTTTCCTAAATTGATGGTTAATGAAAGAACTCAGAACCTAATAGTGCTATTTTATTTCACATGGGTTAAATTATTTGTTTGGTAGTACTAAGCACATTTCTGGGTTCCGTATCTTTAATAGTGTAAAGACTGAACATGTCCTGATGAGAAAGATAGAGTGATAAAGGACCTTGAAATAATTCAAAATAAGAAATGATTGAAGGAACTGGATAGTGTTCAACAAGGAGAAATAATTTAGGGAGCTCATGCTGTTTAAATTATTCAGAAGCATTACATAAAAAGAGAATGACACATGTGCATTGTGGCTCTGGGAGAAAGAACAGAGAAAGTGGATGTACATTACAGGAAAATGTTGACGTAGCTTAAAGAAGAACTTTTTACCACTGATGCCTGGAAAAAAGGAAAGAAATATTTAGGAGGGTGATGATTTACATCACTGGAAATATCCAAGTAAATATTCATTGGGGTAACTTGAAGACTGCTTGGAAATGTCTGTAAGAGACCTATGCCTAACCTTTAATTGGATTAAATCCCCTCTAGGGATATGAAGGCAGAAAGAACTCTGAGTAGAGATGTCAGCTAGGAAACCTGGTCCTCAGTTTCCTTTATGGAAAATTATCTCCTGGGTTCTTTCTAATATAAATTGCTATCATGCTATGACACTTTTAAATTCATTTCCATGCTGCAGCAACTAACAACTCCACAACTCCAATAGTTTGAAAGAACAAAGGTTAATTTCTTACTCCTACCACCTATAGATCTCAGGTATGTGGGGATCCTTAGAAGTATTTGGCTTGCGTGGCTGGTACAGAATCAACAATTTGTGCATTGGCTCCTAAAGACTTCTGGCATATCTACAAGTAGTCACAAGGCTCACCGAACCACACTGAGAACAGGAAATGTAGTCTTTTGCATCCTCAGAAGAGGGAAAATCCTGTTCTTGCGTACTGTAACAAATGGCTACCTGAAATGAAAATACATTCAAGCTCACAAAACAAAAGAACCTGAAGAAACAGCACTGCTTTCTCTTCTGAGGCCAGGTCATCTCTGTCAGTAACTTTCTCTGTAACCTTGACTAGTTCACTTCACCTCTCCATGCCTCAGTTGCTATAAAACAAGAAGAATCCACCTCTCAGGATTCTCATGTCAATAAGGTGAGCCAAAAAATATAAATAACCTTGAGACATTTCAATAACCATTCGAGTGGGGTGGATAATGAGTAGATATTCCATGACCCAACTAAAGAGAAACAACTGTACCACTGAGAGTCCCTGTATATTGAATGAGTTTTAAGTAACATTTCTGATGCAGGCAACACTTCTACCTGTGCAGTTTAACATCCTGTTTTAACTTTCTCCCCCCGCCTTCCAGTGAGGAGGTAGAGCAATTGTCCTACACAATTTATAGGTGACAACAGAGGCATGACACCTGCAATGATTCTCTGAAGACATCCAGATCTGAGGACCAGGAATAGATAGTCCCAGCCCCTGGCCCTCACCATGCTGCTTGTGTACTCTCCCGCCACCCCTTTGGCTAAGCTCCCTCTTTCTCTTGTTTCAATCACTCCACAAAGTCTTGGCATGGAGAATGGAGAATGCAGAGTACTCGGGCATTGGATGAGAACTTCTGCCAGTGACCTTCTCAAAGATAGTTCCAATTCACTGGTGACCTGGCCTGTCCCCATGGTGGGGTCACATGAGGGAGGCTGGGTACATAACCCAGACATTTTGGTCCAAAGGCAGCCCAGATGCCCCAGGCACCCACATTCCCTGTACAGATGGCTGAGTAGTAACTGTGGCATTCGGGAATGTGGGCCCAGGTCCATGTGCTTGTAGCTGGGGGAAATTCCCTACTGACTATGACTTGGAAGGTGAATTGGAAAGTTGCAGAAACACACCATGGTCTGGATGGGGTGTACACAGATTTTTAGCCTCTGCTCTCACAGCAAAGAGTCACCACTCTGCTGTGGGGTAATAGAGCTGCCACAGGAGAGCTGAGGAAATGTCATGGAGAGGACAGAGATGCACGCACATCCTCACACGTCGTACCTTCAGCATGCACTTGTCAAACAAATCTAAAAAGATTGATAAACAGATAATTATAATGACTGACCTCAAGAAACTTGACTTTTTTTTTTTTTGAGAGACAACACATGGACATATGTAACTGCTAGAAAAAAATTGCAAGGCAGAAAAGTGGCAGAATGCGGATGAGACAGATTTCAAAAAAGGACCTGGGTGGGGCAAGCCTTTGGTGCAGGGATTAAAAAGGACTGCTTGAGATACCTGCATCTTCTTTCAGAATGGCTGGATGGAGTCCCAGCTAATGTGCTTCCAATCCAGCTTCCTTCTATTGCGTACCCTGGGAGGCAGCAGATGATACTTAAAGAATTTGGGTGCCTATCACCCATGTTTGAGATCTGGATGGAGTTCCAGGCTCTAGATTTGATCTGGTGCAGCCTTGGCTGTTGTGAGCATTTAGGGGAGTGTACCAGAAGTGGAAAATCCCTCTCTCTCTCTTCTCTCTCTCTCTCTTGTCTTTTTCTCACTTTCAAATAAAAATGAAAATAAATAAATTTTTAAAAAGTGCACGTGGGCTATTGAGCAAGTTTTCATATGTAATTTATATGGTAGCTTATGTGTAAAATCTGTCTCTCTCACACTGTTGGAACTACTCTAACTTCTTCCATTCTAATACTTACAGTTCCTTTCAACTAGTAAGATCACTTCCTCTTTCTAACAAACATGTATGAAGAAACACTCTTTCATAAAGAAACAACTATTCTACAATACCAAGTCACATATATATATATATATACACCTAATCCATTTGAAATTATTAGTGACATTTTCCTTTAATATTGATATTCTATCCTTTGCAGTTTTCAGTTGATAAGCAAATAGTAAATTACAGTTCTTCCCAACTGCTTTGTCTTCCACACTTTCATGTAGCAGTAAAAATAATGTTGATAGTCTAATATCATATCATTTCTGAATTGGATTATCAAGTCAGGGAGATCTGGAAAGGGCCCAAGGGAAGATGGTACCTACATAATCCATTGTGAAGGATCTGAATAACTCTCTAAATGAAGACAGACCCTTCCTCTGGCAGTGCCTACGGCAAAAGTGTTCAGCTAAATGTTTGCTGAATAAACAACACTGGCATTAGTTGAGTACTCTGTACTTATGCCTTCCTATTTATCTTACTTCACTCCTCTCTGCTATCTATCATCTATCTATCATCTATCTATCTATCTATCATCTATCTATCATCTATCTATCTACCATCATCATCATCATCTTTTGTAAGGCTGAGTGACAGAAGGAGAGGAGGAAAGAAAGGAGGAATGGGAGAGGTCTTCTATCTGCTGGATCTCTCTCCAAATGCTTATAACAGCTGGGGCTAGGCTAGGCTGAAGCCAAGAGCCAGGAAATTCATCCCGATCTCCCACATGTGTGGCAGGGGCACAAGTAATTCGGTCACCATCTGGTACTTCCAGGAGCATTAGCAAGATGCTGGATGAAGTGGACAGGACTAGCTCTCAGACACTCCCTGACTGTGCCACAACACTCACCTCCTCATACTTTCCTTGAACATACCACAATGAGTACTCACCTCGACCTGGACAGAAAGATGACTTCTCCTTGTTGAGCTGTTCTGGTTTTATAATTCAACCCCCCAGATCAACTGCTGTAGAAGCAGTCTTTTCTTCTCTTTTGTCATGAAAACAAATTCAGGAAGTGAGAGTGTTTTCTTTCACTAGAACTATCAAGATAATAGGCAAAAATCTCTTATATTTGCAGAAGTTTTGCAAGTGAAGGAAAAGTCACAACTAACAAAGACTGATAGAAAGGAAGAGATTACTAGGCAAAATGTACCTCAGAAAATTTAAAGATATCATCCAGCCAAATGTATTCATTCTTCTCAATGTTTTTCCTTAAATCTCTTGTGATTTAATTAGTATGACGTTAATTTATCATTTTGAACAAAGTAAAAAGCTGATTTTTTCAAAGAGCTCGGTACAGCTGTCAGCATGGACACAGGTGACATTGTGTTGAAACAGTGTTGTTTGCACTAAGTACTCACAGGGTGAACATTTTTTTAGGCCATCCAGAGGGCTGGACGTGAGACCCTTTCTTTCTGGACCCTATTTTTAGAGGGCACATGTGATACACGGCACTTGCACCTGTCAGCAGTAGGATCAGCAGCCAACAGCCCCATTTGCACTGCTACTGTACATGTGGCCACATGGTGAGGCCAGGGCTGGGGCTGAGGGCTGATGCTGTGTGAACACTATTGCCATGGCCTTTAGACAAGGACATTGATGCTGGTTCCTTCCACTTGCAGACCCTTAGCTCAGACTTAAGCCCTAACATCTCAAGACTGTGATCACAATTATTTTACAGGAAAGAATAGTTTTTAAGTTTATTTGTTAAAAAAATAAACACACACATGCATATAATGTACATATAACATATATGTACCTGTGAAAGATTTAAAATTAAGTACCAAACTTAACAGTTACATCCCAGACATAGAAGAGAATGAGAATTGAAGACAAAGGATGAAATTAAGAAATAATGTATATTTATATTTAATTTGAGAGGTATAGAGACAGAGAACTTCCATCAACTTTTTCTTTATCCAAATGCCTGCAATGACTGGGAGTAGGCCAGGACTGAGCCAGGCCAAAGCTGGGAGTTGGGTTCTCAACTCAGGTCTTCCACATAGATGACAGGAATCCAAATCACTTGAACTATCACCTGCTGTCTCCCAGAGTTTGTATTAGCAAGAAGTTGGATTCTGCAGCCAGGTCCAGGTGTCAAACCAAGTTAGTCAAAGGATAAATCCACTTAGATGCCTACAATGCTGAGTCATCTCTTTTAGAAGGAAAGATTGTTGTCTGGGGACAGGTTTCAGTGGTTGAGAGCATCTCTTACATTGGTTAATCTATTAACAACATCAGCAGCCACATGCGAAAACAATCACAATACCAGCAATCACTTATTGAGGGATAATTATGCTCCTGCTATGGATTATATGCCTTCTTGTGTTTGATTCTCAAACTCATCCCAGCATATCTTTAGAGCCACTTCCCCATGTTGTAAAAGAGGAAAGAAGCGACAGGAAAGTTAAGTAGTTTACTAAGCAGTTGTGGGCACAGCCAATTTTAACTCTCCTGGCCTTGCTGCACAGCCCAAGCTCTCATCAATTGCTAATATGTAGGGAGAAGGATGAACCCAGGTTCCCATTTGTGATCTGTGATCACAAGGCTGTTTTGGAGACTGGCTGGCACTGTGTGAGGTTTGGCGAAGACTGGGAAGAGGGTATCTACAGAAATCTGACCTCTCTCCTAGGGATGTCGACAGGCTGTTTTCCGTCATCCTTCATCCTCCCATCAAAGATGCTGTCCTGTGTGCCTACCATTGGGGGAATGGGTCCATCCTATTAGAAGTGGCCATGTTATCAACTGAGAAGTTCATTTAAGGTTCTATGAACAAAAACTCTGACTTCAGGATTTGGTGTGTCTGTATGTAGGGGGCAGTTATCATCATTCCCTTCTCTCCTGCAGTGCCCACTCCTCTGTTGGATTTATATTTCTGAGTCATCTCAATTAGAATCAACCGCCCATACCATACTCTTTCAAAAATGAGTCCTCTGATGTTACCCTATAAACATTTTTTTTCTGTTTTTCTATATTGCTTACAATGTTTCTGCAGCTGCTTTGAGAGTTAAATGTGCAATCAGTGTGATGCAATCATGCTCTTTCCTTATCAGGGAAAGGAGAAAATGCCAACTTGAATTTTATGCAATTTTCAAGAGCTCTGTGGTATGAAATGCTAAGTTCACTTAATTGATGTGATCTTAATTGGAATCACAAGGGAAATTGGAAAGCACATTGAGTTCAGTTGTTTATGTTTTTAATAGCACTGTTTGGCGGAGATTGGACCATTATCTGCCTCTCATTCCCCAAATGATGGAGAGTTTGTATTTCTGAGGTTTGATGAAAATAGATTGTCATGTTACATTATATTTTCCTGGCCTTTTCTGTGGAACTGTCTTGTAAGACGGGTTTTATGGGTTATGTATTTAGAATTAAATTTCATAAATAGGTATATATACATACTTTGATTCATTTTTCAGCAATTAGAAACACACAGATAGTCCTTTATTTTCATTATTATCAACTGATGATATTTATTCAAGCATTCACTGGCTTACCCAAATTTGTATTCAATCAATATATATTTATTGAGCCCAAAGCATCTCTTTGGCTATGTAATAAGCACAGGGAATGAACAAATAAACAAGACAAAATTTCTGCTCCAGTCCTACCTTATTTGGAGAAATGAATAAATAAACCATATGGCAGGTTCTACAAGTATGATGTAACAGAGTACTGAGGGAACAGACAGGAGATAGACCTAGACTCATAAGGTCAACAGATTTAAGATAAGGCTGACTTTCAACAGAGCATAGAAAAATGATGGCCTCAAAAGTCAAAAGATTTGGGAGATTTTATTTTGCTTTTAATTTATCTGGATCAAGCTGAATAAACTTCAAATATCTCATTCAATTTTCACCATGGATATTTTTATAATATTATATTGGGAGAACTCAAAGAAGAGGGACCAGACATTTCAGTTTATTGATAAGTATGTATCATCCTACATTTTCAAACACCATGTGCTGCATATTTCATTTAGAAGCATATTTTACAAAGCATCACATCACATGGACTAAAACTAGGATGTGACTTGGTCCAAAGTAGTACATTCATTCAATCCAGCAAAACTCTGCTAGTATGCATTTTACCTCTTCTCTGCTCTTTAACTAAAAATCTAGAAGGAGATAATATAATCATATATCCAAAATGACTTGTTTAACATTACTGGAGATTGTTTTAATGCATTTTTAGAATTATTCATACACAAATAACATGGTAGAAAAGGCCAAATATGTCTAATGGCAAGGTCCATATTGTACTTTTCCTTGTGGAAATAAGAAGTAAGGTGACCCTGGGCATGGAATCCTAATTTTTCTCCTTTAATTAATTAAAAATCAGAATGAAATAGAGACAAACTGAAACAGACAAACAGAGATCTTCCATCTGCTGATTCACTGTCCAAATGTCCACACCAGTTAGAGTTGGACCCGGCCAAAGCCAGGAGGTAGGAACTCAATTCTTGGTCTCCCTCATGGGTGACAGGGACTCAAATTACTTGAGCTATCACCACTGTTTCCTAGTACCTTAATTGTGGGGAGCAACTCGGACTAGACTAAGTTACTGGAATTAAGACTTATTCTATGCATCTGCTCTCCCACAATATGGTGCTGAGAAGGGAGAAACAGCTTCTACACAGCTGCCTCCAGTTCAACCAATAAACAGCAGGACCTGCTCCTGATTGGAGGAGAGCAGCGTACTCGGCGTGTGGGTAGCAGAGTAGGGATTGGTGGAAAAGGACTATAAAGGAGGAGAGAGACAACATGCACCAGGAACATCTAAGGGGAACATCTATCTGAAGGAGCACCTGTGCAGCCCCCGAGAGAGCCGGCCGGTGGTGTGCCGCTCCCCTGCGGAAGTGGGGAAAGTGGCCAGGGGGAACCGCCCTTCCACAGAGGTGGAAGGGACGGTAGCCAACTCGGGAAGAACCAGCAGCAAACCCGGGGAGGGCCGAGCAGACGAAAGAACAACGCAGGGTTCAGTGTTGCTCCTCCACGAAGAGGGGGAGCGACACTTAATGTTTCTTGATTTCATTTCAGATTCTCATTCACTCTAAAAAGAAAGAAATTTCAAACAGTGACATGATTGGGACTTTCCAGAGAGAAAATGGCACTGTCAGAAGAATAAAGTTGAACATAAAGAGAGATAGAATCTGTTCCTGGCTCATTACTCTCGATATATTTGAAGAATTCCTTAATATTTCTAATCCTCAATGCCCCATCTAAAATATAAGAGGGTAGGATGTATGATTCATCAAGTCCAAAATCTGAGTTCTATAGAGACAAACCATATGATAAGATTCTTGGTGACTTAATTTGAAATAGTAAAAGAGAATTTAGCTAAAAAGGATTTTTATAGAGAATCAGAAGATCAAATTTCTTGTTCCAAATCGCCTGCTAACTTATCTGCATGGTCTTGAACCAGTCATTCTCTGCCCATAGTTGTCTTGCCTAAGAAATCATGTAGGCTATGTGGTGTGTGGGGGCATTTGGGGACATAGAGTATACGATTGCTATGTGTCTTCCATTTCTGGCTTTCAATGGTTGCACAAATGGATTAAGCTTTCCTAAGAACTGTTATCAGTTTTTAGTTTGCCTACAAAATAATATTCTTAACTTTTTCCAGAAGGTAGAAACAAGATGGCTTTCTCATTTTATAATGTTGAATGAACATTTCCAACATGGCTTAGATTTTGAAATTCTAATGACACTGATTAACCAAGACTGTTTAATTATCTTAAGTCAGACCACATGCTAAATGCCTTCATCTGAGTTTCTGTCTCCATTTTCTTTTATTGTTTCCCAAACTAAAGGGCTTCCTTTCTCCTTGAAGACTGTTCAACTCTAGAAAAAGAGTTGGTGCAGCCTACAGCTTCTCTTGTTTGTAACTGGTTTGGAGTAACTGGTATGAGGTCCTCTTGTTTGTAACTGGTATGGAGACAGAAGATCGAGCAGATGTCCTTGAAGGCTGTCTCCAAACTCCAGAAGTCAGTGGTACAAATTATAAGCCAGTTTGATGGCCTTACTTAAGACTGCAATCATAAAAGACTTTAAAGAGATTTTAGAAACCTTTTGAATGTTCAACTCTACTCTTATTAAATGTTATACTTTCCTGGAGAGAAAGAATAGAACCAGAGAAGAAATGTAATAATTTAATAAGATTTGGAACTGGTAAAACTTACTGATATTTTTTACAGTTTCTCCTTCAAAAGAATATGTATGAGCATTGAAAACATGCAACTTGTGTAACAGTAACCTCATAGGAAAGAAAACTAAGGCACAAACAAGTAAATGATATGATCAAAACATAGCTAGAAAGAAATGGAACAGGAGTTGAAACTATGTTTTGTTTTTTTGTGTGTTTTATTGGTTTTTTATTAATATGTAAAGAACAGATTTCATGAATTTCAGAGATAATGATTCCAAGAATATAATGATACTTTCCTCCCTCCCTCTATCCCCCTACCTTTCTTTCCTTTTTCTTCTAATTTTTTGTGATAGCATACTTTCATTTCATTCTTTCTCTCTCTCTCCCTCCCTCTTTCTTTCTTCCTTCCTTCTTTTCTTTTTTTTTTCTTTCGTGAGACAGTGAGACAGAGGGCTCTCATCTACTAGTTCACTCCCCAAATGCCTGCAATGTCACCAACAGGCACCAAAACTAGGAACCAAAAACTCAGTCCAGGTCTCTGACATGAATGGCAAGAATCAAACCACTTAAGCCAGGGATGGGTAACCTTTTATTTTTTTGGCGAAGGCTATTTGACTATTTATTACATAATTTGAAGGCCATACACAATCATCAAGTCAAAATTTAGCCTGCTATAGATTTATTGAATTTCAAGTCCCAACTGCAGTTGCCTTGGCAGCCAGACCAAATGATTTCATGGGTCTTTATGGCCTGTGGGCCAGACTTTCCCCACCTTTGACTTAAGCCATTATTACTGCTCCCCAGAATCCACATTAGCAGAAAGCTGAAATCAGGAGCCAGACCAGGTATTAATTCACCTGCTCTGATATGGGGTATAGGTGTCAACTGCTAAGCCGGCTCCTGATGTTCTGCCCTATGTGTTTTTTTGTTTTTTGTTTGTTTTTTTTTGTTTGTTTCTTTTGTTTTGTTTTGTTTTGACAAGCAGAGTGGACAGTGAGAGAGAGAGAGACAGAGAGAAAGGTCTTCCTTTTGCCGTTGGTTCACCCTCCAATGGCCGCCGCGGCCGGCGTGCTGCGGATCCAATGGCAGGAGCCAGGTGCTTCTCCTGGTCTCCCATGGGGTTCAGGGCCCAAGCACTTGGGCCATCCTCCACTGCACTCCCTGGCCACAGCAGAGAGCTGGCCTGGAAGAGGGGCAACCGGGACAGAAAATCCAGTGCCCCGGTGTGCCAGCGCTGCAAGGCAGAAGATTAGCCTAGTGAGCCGCGGTGCCGGCCACCCTATGTTCTTTACACTAAATCCACTATATATATTTTTTAAAGATCTATTTATGTATTTGAAAGGCAGAGTTACAGAGAGCAGAGAGATCCTCCATCTGCTCTTTCACTCCCCAGATGACTACAGTGGCCATAGCTGGGCCAATCTGAAGCTAGGAGCCAGGAGCTTCTTCTGGATCTCCCACGCAGGTGCAGGGGCTCAAGACTTAGGCCATCTTCTACGAATGCTTTCCCAGGCCATGGTAGAGAGCTGGATCAGACGTGGAGCAGCTGGGACATAAACCAGCGCCCATACAGGATGCTAGCACTAAAGCAGGGGCTTTACCCGCTATGCCAAAGCACTGCTCCACCCCTTTATCTTTAATGAGTTCAATCTCTGCTGTATAGTAGTGATGCCGCCCCAAATGAAATTCACTAATGATTTCTTGGGAAGACTCTGTGGAGTGTGGTATGATAGTAAGAGATTAGCAAATGATTCTCATACAATCGTTATCTCCTACAATTCCCTTTCCTCATTTTTAACATGTACTAGTACCTTGAAAAGAGCCTGAAACTAAAAATCTGGAAGATACATTTTTTTTGTTAATGAATTGCTTTACAGTATTTCCTGGGAATTCTTGGGTGGAAATATTCCCTTAGTATATTAGAAGGTGATACAACAACTAGTGTATTTCTTTGGTTCTGGATTGGAAGGCTTACAGCTGCATAGAAAAAGACAGAATTTTCCACATAAGCACACAACTTGGCTGGTTTTATTTCTTTATTGATTCTCCTACCTAGGATCATGTTCAAAGGAAAACTCACATGGAAATAACAAAAGTGTGTGTTAACCATTGATTATATAAATAAAATATGGCATATCCATACAGACAATATTATATTTGATCCCATAAAGGAAGGAAGTAATACTACATATTATAATATGGATGAATCTTGAAAACATTAAGCTAAGGGGAAAAAGGTAGTCATAAAATATCACAACTTTTTTATTCCATTGACATGAAATGTCTAGATCAGGGAAATCCATGGAGAAAAATATGTTAGCAATTACTCAGGCCTGGGGGAGTAGGAGAGTTATAGTCACACGGAGTATGTGTGTCTCTCTCACACACTTTTTTTGAGTTGATGAAAATTGTCTAACACTGATGGTGGGAGAGATTGTTTAAACTAAAACCCGTGGAACTAAACTCTTTAAAGAGGTGAATTACATCTCAGTAAGGTTGCCAAAAAAGAGGTAGGTTTATATAATGTATCCACATTCATTTATACCACATTGCAATGAAAGGTGGTTTCCTTGGCACCCTGGATCATGATAGCATCGTTTGCCTTTGCCATCCCCTTAGCCAAGGACTAATCTAAGATCATGCTCTCAGTAGAACCCTTTCCCTGAAGACCATAAAGCCTCACTGAGTTTTCCTAAAATAGATAGCTTTTCCCCTGGAACTCCTGAAGTATTCAATTTAAATGTCAGCCCTTCCTGCTTTTATTGTGGTTATGTTTTTACTGATCAGTTTTCTGTACTCAATTATGAGCTCAACCAGGCCAGTGGACATTTCTTATTTATCTTTAAATCCCTAGCACCAAACACTATGCCTTATAGCAAGCAGGATATCCACGATAGTAGAAGGCAGGTGGGGGGGGGGGGCTGATTGCCATCTCATTTCATGTGGGGTCACTGAATTCCTGAACACCTAGAAAATAGGAACAAGTTTGTGCACAAGGGCTTGCATCAGACTCCTGCTGGTGATGCCCTCAAGCTGTATGCCATGAGGTGATTGGTTAGACACAGGCAGAATTCTGTGGAGAAAAAAGCAATGCAATTCTAGCTGAATGTCTGCATTTATCTAAACTACCCAATCTCATTTTATAATGAATATAATATTACTCTTTAATTATTACATGTTTGTGGTTCACATATATGGTATTCAATTGTGTATTTCACTTGGTCTGTGATGGTTATAATTCAAATCCAGGAACCCTAGTTTCCTTATCTTACCTGTGTCTCAAAGCATAGAGTTTAGAGCAATTTATTACTGAAGACTTATTCTCTGAATTTGTGGCTAAATGACAACATTAAATTAATTTTCCAGGAAATTTGACACTATATGTCAAGCTTTACTAGTAAAGTTAATATTTTTTATCTACCATTTATTAAGCAATCTTAATTCTTGATTCATTAGAATTCCAGTTTCCCCATATCACAGGCTATGTTGTCAACATAAAAGAAAATATTTCTGCAGAAGGGCTTTTATATCACTGATATCAGGAGCTCAAAACATTGCATTCTTAATTCCTGGGATGATTAGTGATCAGAGGCAAAGAGGAATCTTTTTTTCTATTTGATTTTGTGATTCTCTTCCTGTCCTGGCTGCCAAACCATTGAGTGTGTGAGTTTCAAGCACTGCTCAGCACTTTTTACAGTAATATTGGTCCATGCCAACATGTAAATAGTGATAGCCATTAAGCTTGTATTGAATGTCTCCTTATGTGTGATGCCTGAGAGTGGATTTTGTAACTAGAGTCTCATTCTGCTATGAGTTTACATGCCCTCTAGAAAAGGGAAGCTGAAAACTAAATTGGAAATCTGGTTGTTACCTACATAGATGTATTAGCATGGGCAAAAGGAGTAGAATTGGTCACATGGTATATATATATATAACTTTTTTTAAGGAAAAATAAAGCAAATTATTCCGATAAGGGTGTGGATTTGAAGGCAGGACTGTGAGGGTATCGGAGCTGTCGTGTTAGTTTTCTACTGAGAAACTTGATCTAATAGGAAGAAATGGAGATAAACTCACATCCAAGAATTATGGCTGCTATTTCCAGTACTTCCAACAACTCACCAAGGTTGGCTTCACTGTGCCGGGGGCAGAGCCAACCTCAGGGCTATGTGAGGCCATGCACAGAGTCCTTAGGTGGCCTTATGTGTAAGGATAGCCTCCTGCGAGCTACTACATTTCTGTCTTGTATGAGATCCTGCATTGGTGGCAATTGATGGAGACCCTGAGGCAAAGAAAGGAAGCCAACACATGCAGGGTTATTTTGAAACATCCTTACTCTGTCTACTTTCTCTGCATTCATTCATTTGGCTTGACAATTACTTAGCAAGAAGATACTCTGTGCCTGGCACTGTTCCAAATCCTGGGCATAGAGTGAAGCATAAAACAAATTGTCTCCTTTGGGACTTAGTTTCTGGTGCAGGAAGTGTACACATGTGGGTGCCCTCACAAAGTACTCATTGAGCTTGCCTGGTTTGCTGCAGCTGCCTATGGAAATCTCTACTTACAGGGCAGTTTCTTGGCCAGAGGAATTCATATGAGAAAGAGAAAACATAAGTCGTAAGCCTTATTCTAACTTAGCACAAAGGACTCATCCCAAAGAATAAAATTATATTCTGGCAACTCTTGATGGTGGTTAGAGAGTCTAGTAAGTAAGGGTTAAGGCTACAGAGGCATACTCTTTTAGTTTGAATTCTGGCTCTGTTACCTATGTCCCAGAAGGCAAGTTTCACAAACTACCCACTTCTCATCTTCCTTGATGCCAAAATTGGAATAATTACCTCATAGAGAAAATGGGAACATTAAATGAAGCAATCCATGTAAAGGATTTGGCATATCATACATAGTCCCCTTTACTTTAGTATTAAATTGTGATGGTAATTCAAAAAATAAAAAAAGAATTAAAATATAAGGTTATTTTGGAAAAATGAAATTTTGGAATCCATTCATATTTTTCTTTTTCTTTTTTCTTTCTTTTTTTTTTTTTTTTTTTTGACAGGCAGAGTGGACAGTGAGAGAGAGAGACAGAGAGAGAAAGGTCTTCCTTTTGCCGTTAGTTCACCCTCCAATGGCCGCCGCGGCTGGCGCGCTGCGGCCGGTGCATCGCGCTGATCCGAAGCCAGGAGCCAGGTGCTTTTCCTGGTCTCCCATGTGGGTGCAGGGCCCAAGTACTTGGGCCATCCTCCACTGCACTCCCTGGCCACAGCAGAGAGCTGGCCTGGAAGAGGGGCAACCGGGACAGAATCCGGCGCCCCTACCAGGGCTAGAACCTAGTGCACTGGAGCCGCAAGGCGGAGGATTAGCCTAGTGAGCCACGGTGCCGGCCATTCATATTTTTCATAACATACATTTTCTATGAAATTTTGAGGCCCTCATGCATATATTTCAAAATATTTTATGCCAGCATGTTATCTTTTAATTCATTTTCACTGGAAATTTTTGACAGACTCTCTTTTATAAATATGCTGGCTTGCAATGTACCTAAACAGCCCTACTTGGTTAATATTTTCAACTCTAGTGTAGCTTATACAGATAGAGGTCTTATTTTGCATATCATTCTGTTTTCTATAGTGATCTTTCTCCTGTGCAATTCTACACACAGTAGGGGAGAGGAAGTGCTTGTCAATTATTAATAAGAAGTTCATTTGTATGCAATTTATATAGATTTGGTATTATTGAGAAGAGTGCATAGTGTATAATATTACTTACCTTCCCTCTGCCTCACTTCTGTTCAGTTGGTATTTTTATGATCAGCCAGAGTCCATATATTATCTATAGACAAAAAAAAGAAGTGATGTATGGAAACAGCTAGGTTAATCACATCCACACATTTGCCTTATATGTGCATGGTATAATCAGTTGGAAGCCTTTGATTGTCTGAGACCCAGATATTTGTTACAAGAACGCAGATAGTTCCTAACTTAAAATAGCTTGTATTATGATTTTTTGACTTTACAATGGTGTGAAAGTGATACACCTTCAGTGGAAACAGAACTATAAGTTTTGAATTTTGACCTCTTCCTTGGCTAGTGATATATGGTGACATACTCTACTATGATGCTAAGCTGTGAAGTGAGGCCATAGCTCCTGTCAACCATGGGGTCTTGAGAATCAGCAACCAGCACACTGAAGTGGACTGTGTTGTTAAGCTTTGAGATTTGGTAGATTAGAAGTATTAAGTGCACTTATGACTTACTGACATTTTCAGTTTACAATGGGTGTACCAGCACAGAATGCTAACGTAAGTCAAGGATCATTTGTGTACTCTCAACTTAGGTTGCAATTTGTTATGTAGGGGGTATTTTTAAAGCAGATTTAACCTAAGTTAACATAACTGATTTGGGAAGTAAATGGCATGCACCCTATGAATACTCTGGCTTACTCAGTAAAGAAAGCTTTAGGAAATGGCACAGACAAGGAGAACCTAGGCAGTGCTCTGCAGTCTCCCCGATTGAAGACCTGAAGCTAGAACTTCAGAGATGCCAGGTATGGCTCACAGTTGATGACGCAGTACAAGGAGGAGCTCCAGGTAGAATGAAGCCCAGGGAGCTGCAAAGGGTATTATTGGAGAATTCAGTACATTGATGGAAAGAAACCATTCATGAATAGGGACAGAATTGCTGAAAATTATAGAAGAAACAGAGTTCAGATCTTACAAAGCACTGGATATAATTTTTATTCCTAATAATAAGATTTTAAAACCCTCATACTATAGGGAAAATTTCTTAGAGGGCTAACAAGATTTTACTTCAGTATGAAAAATTAACCTTAGACTAAAGTGCAGCTCTAGTCTAGCCTTCCAAAGCTTAAAAAAACCTCAAAATGCTAAATTGTTTGTGACTTTATCACGTTCCAGAGCATAATTATCTAGACTATTTAAAGGAATATAAAAGTATAAAACAAAATAAAATTAAAACATCTGGGCCCAGTAAATATATCATCAAGAAAATGATATCAGTAATGAACAGAAAAATGAGTTGCTTGAAGCTGAAGCAGTAATGATACAGTTGGTAGGATTAGGCAAGGATATTAAAACATTTGCTATAATTAAGTCCATATATTCAAGAAGCTAGATAAAATATTGAACATGTTGGGGCTGGTGCTGTGGCGCAGTGGTTTAATGCCTTGGCCTGAAGCACTGGCATCCTATATGGGTGCCGGTTCGAGACCCGGGTGCTCCACTTCCAATCCAGCTCTCTGCTATGGCCTGGGAAAGCTATAGAAGATGGCCCAAGTCCTTGGGCCCCTGCACCAGCGTGGGAGACCTGGAAGAAGCTCATGGCTCCTGGCTTCGGATCAGCGCAGCTCCAGCCATTGTAGCCAACTGGGGAGTAAACCATCAGTTGGCAGACCTCTCTCTCTCTGCCTCTCTTCTCTCTGTGTAACTCTGAATTTTAAATAAATAAATAAAAATCTTAAAAATAGGCTGGCGCAGCAGCTCAATAGGCTAATCCTCCGCCTGCAGCGCCGGCACACCGGGTTCTAGTCCTGGTCGGGGTGCCGGATTCTGTCCCGGTTGCCCCTCTTCCAGGCCAGCTCTCTGCTGTGGCCCAGGAGTGCAGTGGAGGATGGCCCAAGTTCTTGGGCCCTGCACTTGCATGGGAGACCAGGAGAAGCACCTGGCTCCTGGCTTCGGATCAGCGCGGTGCGCTGGCCGCAGCATACCACCCGCGGCGGCCATTGGAGGGTGAACTAACGGCAAAGGAAGACCTTTCTCTCTCTGTCTCTCTCTCATTGTCCACTCTGCCTGTCAATATATATATATATATATATATATATATAGAACATGTTAACTAGAGACATGAAAATGTATAAAATACCCAGATAGAACTATTAGAGAAGGAAACTCTACAATGTCTAAGAAGAAAGATGCACTGGATGGAAATAATGTCAATTTAGGCACTGAAAAAGAAAAGATTAGTGAACTTGAAGGATAGGAATAAAAATTTTCCAAAAGGAAACACACAGAGCAAAAAATGAACAGAGCATCAGGGAATTTAGGATGATTTTAAAGAGCCAAATATACGTGTAATTGAGATCTATAAAGGAAATGAAGAGATGTGATATGTATAGAATGATAGGCAAAACATTCACAAATTTCATGAAAATCCACAAATCAAAAAAATTAACAATCCCCAAGCAAAGATATATGAATCAAATTACACTAAGGAACACCTTAATAAATTACTGAAAACCAGCAATAAAATGAAAAACTCAAAAGCAACCAGAGAAAGATGATAGACTGGAGAACTAAGACAATGTTGACCACAAATTTTTATCAGAAATAAAGTAAGCAAGAAGAGGACAGAATAGCTTTTTAAAAAATATTAAGAGAGAAAAATGTCCAACCAGCACATATTTACCAGAAAAACTGTATTTCTGAGATGAAGGAAAAGTAAATACTGTTCAGATATAGAAAAACTGAAATAATAAATCACTAATTGACTCACACTACAGGAAATGTTAAAGGATGTCCATCAGGCAAAAGTAAATGATACCATAAGAGAATCTGAGCTACACAAAAAAAAATTAAGAACATGGTCATATATATACATATATCTAACTACATGGTTTTATATATATATATATATATATATATATATATATATAAAATCTGTTATTTAAGTTCCTTCAAAACATAATGTTTAAAAGAATGACTGACATATCGTGCGGTTTATAACATATGTAAGAGTGGTCGTGTGGCAACAATAACTCAAAGGTTGGAATTGGAGAGGTGGATGTATGTTGTTTCAGACTTTCATACTTTATGTGATGCTATATCATTTGAATGTATACCATGAAAAGTTAAATTATGTACACCATAAACCATAAATCTTCACTAAAATAGCTAATAAGCTAACAGTTGAGAAAAACTATAAAAATATGCAATCTGAAAGGTTTGGAGTGGTAGGCAGCCATTTCGCTCTAGTGGTTAGGATGACCCTGTCCTTTATCAGAGTGCTGGGTTTGATGCCTGCCTCCAACTCGTGAGTCTAGCTTCCTGCCAGTGCAGATCCTGGGAGACAGAAGGTGATGCTTCAAGTAATTGAGTTCCCCCCACCCATATGAGAGAACTCGATTGAATTCCCAGGTCCCAGATTTTGCCTCAGCCCAGCCTCAGTCACTGTGGACATCTGGGGAGTGAACTAGCAGTTGGGATCTCTCTCTCTCTCTCTCTCTCTCTCTCTCTCTCTTATCCCCCCACTTCTCCCTCTAGGAAGCTTGATGGTTTGATTAATTTGAAAGGCGGAGCAACAAACGGTGATAGAGATTATAGGGACAGAGTTAGAGTTAGGTATAAAGAGATAGAGATCTTCCATCCGCTGATTCACTCCCTCAAATAATCACAACATCCAGGGATGAACTAAGCTAAAACCAGGAGTCAGGAACTCTATCTCGATCTTCCAAATAGGTGGCAGGGGACCAAGTACTTGAGCCATTTCCTGCTGCCTTCACAGGCACGTTGGCAGGAAGCTGAAGTAGAAGCAGATCAGCTGGAACTTGAGCTGGCTCTCAAGCATGGACACGGTGTCACAGTGGAGGCTTAAACTGCTGCTGCCCAATACTGGCCTACGTTTTAATTTTAAGAAGTTTCAGAGGTCAATTGTTGTGATAGCTACACACCAATATATGCTTTTATATATACATAATGTTACTGAACTATGTCACATGATATGCTTTGTGTTATACCATAATAAAGAGTATGCAAGCAAAATAAGACAAACTAAATAAAAAATGTAGAGACACAGAAAACAAATAGGAGGTAAACTTAAACCCATCCAAATCACATTAAGTGAAAAAGTTCTAAACGTCCTGTTTAAAAAGATTGTAAAATTAGATAAAAATCAAGACCTAACCTTATTCTGGCAACAACAACAAATAAACTTTGAATAAACAACAGTTTATTCAGTAAATGGAGAGAAAGATTTACTGCAGTAATACCAATCTTAAGAAAGTGGTGAGTAGACCTGTGGACCAGTGAGAGGATCATTAACTGGGACTCCTGCATCCCTAAACCAAGCTCCAGATTCAAGTCCTAGCTACAACAATTCCAATTCAGCTTCCTGGTAATTCACACTCTGTAAGGCAGCAGATGATGGCCCAAATAGTTGGGTCTCTGTTACCTATGTGGGAGACCCAGATTGAGTTCCAGGTGCCTGGCTTTGGGGTGGCCTAGCTCATGGCTGTTGCAGGCTTTGGAGGGAGAACCAATAGTTGAGAGATTCTTTCTCTCTCTCTCTCTCTCTCTCTCTCAAATACAATGAAAATAAATTTAAAAAAATTTTAAAAGTATGCTGGAGTACCTATCTTAATATCAGACAAAATAGGGGCTGGTGTTGTAGCACAGTGGGTTAAGCTGCCTGGCCTCCCATTTTGGCGTGCCAGTTGGAGTCCCAGCTGCACCACTTCCAACCTAGCTTTCTATTAATGCATCTGGGAAGGCAACAGATGATGGCCTAAGTATTTGGGCCCCTGCCATACATATGGGAGACCAAGATGGCTTTCCTGCCTCCTGACTTCAGCCTGGGCCAATCCAGGGCATTGCAACCATCTGGGGAGTGAACCAGTGGGTGAAAGATCCCTCGCTCTCTCTCCATTTCACTTTTGCTCTTGCTCTACATTTCAAAGAAATAAAATGTTTAAAAATCTACCAGAAAAAAACACATTTCAAGATAAAACACAAAACCAGAGCTAAAGAGTGTCAATTCATGAGAAGGACATAAACATTCTACATACTCATAAACATCCTAAATACTCATGCATCTAACAAAGTTTCAAAACTGACAGAAGTTGGCAAATATAATACAATTCTAGTCAAAGATTTCAACATCCCTCTCTCAATAATTGAACAAGAAAAGCAGAAAATCAGTTTGGAAATTGAAGGCTTGGACAACATTATCAGTCAACTTGATAAAATTGGCATTTATAGAATGCTCCCCCTAATGACAGCAGAATTCACAATATTTTCATGTGCACATGAGACATTTTTAAGGAAAAAAAAATAGCCTGGTTAATGAGACAAGTCAGAATGAATATGAAAGGATTCAAGTCATACAAAATTTGTTTTTGACAGTGAAATTACATTATTAAAAATAAAAATTAGCAGCTATATTCCTAAATATGTGGGAATTAAATAGCATGGTTTTAAATATTCCCTGGTTCCAAAAGGCAAAGAGATAAATAAACTGTAGTTGAACCTGGCCAGAAAAGAAAAGGTGGCCCCCTCTCAATAGGTGCAGAAAAAGTGTCTGGCCAAATCTAATGTATTACCCAATTTAAAAAAGAAAATCAAAATAAAAGGTTTACGTTAAAAAAAAAAAAAAAACAAAAACAACTAAGGATAACAGCTAGGTCCTGGATTTCCCACAGTGAGGACGGCTTATATCCAGTGACTCCTGCTTCTGAGGAGGGCTCAGCTCACATGTGCCCCCGCCTGCTTCTTCACTCCCTGATTTACGGAACATGCCCCATGCTTCCTGAAGTCACACCTCGGAGAACAACAGAGACCCAACTTCATCATCCAAACTTTCCCTGGGAAGTTCGTAGCTATACTTTATTCCATAACCCTTACGTGAGTCCATTTCCCTCTGGCTATGAAGACAAATAAAAAGCATAGACCACTGTCCAGGCATTGGGGAGTGCAACACTGGTTTGTACCATCACTCTGCATGCAGACCAGAAAAGTGTAAGGACCTTAAGCTCACCTCCTTTACTGTATCAAATTATGACCAGTATACTTATCTTCCATCTCTTTGTTTATTGCAAGAAATGGCTTAAGTAAATATGCTAAACTTAAAAAAATATACAGTTCACAATATGCTAAAATTAATGGTCACTTCTGAAGACGTGCTGCTAAAATCATACTTAATAGTGAAATTTTGAATGATTTTCTGCTAAGGTTATAAACAAGGCAAGGACATCTGCTCTTACCATCTCCATTTAATTTTATACTGGAGATTCTAGCCAGTGCCTTAAGGGAAATAAGTCAAAATCAAATAAATAGGAAAAGAAGAAATAAAGTTATTTTTATTTGCAGATACCATAATCATATATGTAGAAGGTTCTGTGAAATCTGGAAAAGAGTTACAGGTAAATAGCAGATGAGCTTTGAAAGGTTTCAGGATATAAGACCAATATATAAATATCAATTTTTATTTAAACATATTAGCAACAAAAATTAAAACTAACAATATAATATTTAAAACAGTATAGCATGGAATAATTATGAATAAATATGATCACATAATTGTAAACTATGACATTGAAACCAATAAAAAATATTGACAGAAATCTAAAAGCCCTAAGCAAATGGAAAGACATACTATGACTATACATTAGAAGACTTAATGTGCTGCTGTAAATTTCCTCCAAATTGGTCTATAGATTCAAAACAATCTAGCCAAAATCCCAGCAGACTTTTATAGAAACCAACACATTTTTGAAAATGTAAAATACTCTGTATAAACAACACAATTTTGGAAAATTTTAAAAGTTTGAGGATTAACACTAAATTTCATGATCTATTACAAAAGTTATGAAAATCAAAGCAGTGGAGTAATAACATCAGTGTTGAGGTAGACATTTGGTGCAGTGGTTAAGACACAATTGTGACATTCACATCTCATATTAGAGTATCTAGATTTGAATCCTGGCTCCATTGCCATTTGAAGATTCCTGCTAACATGCACAGGTCAGGAAGCAAGTGATGGCACAAGTACCTCGATGCTCTAATGCTCACATGGGAGACCTGGGTTGAGTTCTGGGATCCTGACTATGGCCTGGCCCAGCCCCACCTATTACAGGCATTTGAGAAGTGAACAAACAGATGGAAGATCTCTCCCTCTCTCTCTCTCTCTCTCTCTCTCTCTCTCTCATCTATCTCTGTCATTCAAGAGAGGGAGTGGGAAAGGGGAGGGTTGCGGGTGGGAGGGACGTTATTGGGGGGAAGCCATTGTAATCCATAAGCTGTACTTTGGAAATTTATATTCATTAAATAAAAGTTTAAAAAAAATTGGGGTGGAGCCGCCACTGTGGCATAGCAGGTTAAGCTGCCTCCTGCAGTGCTGGCATCCCATATGGGTGACGCTTTGAGAACTGGCTGCTCCAGTTCTGATCTGGCTCAATGCTGTGGCCTGGAAAAGCAGTAGAAGATGGCCCAAGTCTTTGGGCCCCTGCACCCACATAGGAGACCCAGAAGAAGCTCCTGGCACCTGGCTTTTGATTGGTGCAGCTCCGGCCATTGTGGCCAACTGGGGCATGAACCAGCAGATGGAGGACTTTTCTCTCTGTCTCTCCTTCTCTCTCTGTTTCACGCTTTCAAATAAATAAATAAATAAATCTTTTAAAAAAATTAAATCTGTTAATGCAATAAAATGAACACATATTGGTTCTTTTCAATTCAAAAATGAAATTTTTGACAAGATGCAAAAAGTAATTTTGTGAAGAGAGAATAATCTTCTTAGCAAACAGTGCTGGAAAAATTTGATATCCATGTGAAAAAATGTTGACATCCATCCATATCATGCACCACATACAGGAATTAACCCAAAATGTAGAATAAATTTAAATGTAAAACCTATAAGTATTTGTGACTGTGAGTTCAGAAAAAATTTCTCAAATATTAAACCAATATAAGGGCCAGTGCTGTGCCATAGTGGGTAAAGCTGCCTCCTGTGGCACTGGAATTCCATATGGGCGCCGGTTCAATTCCCAGCTGCTCCTCTTCCAATCCAGCTCTCTGCTATGGCCTGAGAAAGCAGCAGAAGATGGCCCCCAAGCACTTGGGCCCCTGCAGCCACAGGGGAGACCAGGAAGAAGCTCCTCGCCCCTGGCCATTGCAGGAATTTAGACAGTGAACCAACAGATGGAAGACCTTTCTTTATGTCTCTCACTCTGTCTGTAGCTTTACTTCTCAAATAAATAAATAAATAAATCTTTAGAAAATGCAATAGAAATACAATCCACAAAGTGAAATAACAAATAAACCTAATGAAGAACTTTTGTTCTTTGAGAGACACTACCAAGAGACAAGCCACACTTCTTGGGCTTTCAAATCCCAAGCCCTGCCCCTGCCACCCCATGGATACAGAGATAACTGTTTTCACATCCTGTTTCCTAGCTCAAGATATTCTCTGCCTTAGTTTCAGCATCTGTAAAACAGGAACCATACGCACTCTCTTAATATATTCATCTTTACTAGCCAGCAAGAGGTGCGTTTCAGTATATTCATGTCTACTTAGTACAGTAGTATAGTTTTTTTCTTTACGATTTATTTATTTATTTGAAAGTCAGAGAGAGAGAGAGAAAGGGAGAGAGAGTGTGTTTTAGGGAAATAGAGAGACGGAGATCTTCTACCTGCTGGTTCACTCCCCAGATGGCTCCAGACGGAAGCCAGGAGCAAGGGGCTTCTTCCAGGTCTCACACATGTGTAGCAGGGGCCCAAGCACTTGGTGTATATTCTGCTGCTTTTCCCAGATCATGGGCAGAGAGGTGCATTGAAAATCGAGCAGCCAAGACACAAACTGGTGCCATATGTGATGCTGCATTGCAGGCAGTGGCTTACCCACTGTGCTACAATGCTGATCATAGTAGTATAGTTTTTAAGTATAAATTTTGGATGTTTCCTATTAAGTTTATTCTTTCAATTTTAATTTTTTCCTAGAAATGGAGTTTTCCTTATCTGTTGTTTCTTACTTAATATGTAAATATTCTTGATCTTTGCACACTAATTTAAAAAATCAATAGAAGAGTTATGCAAACTTATGGGCACTATGTGATGTCTTAATACATGCATATATTGTATGATGTCCAGTCATAGTAAGTATACCTATCTCCTCAAACATTTAACATTTTCTATATTCCTGCTAGTTTTATATCCTTTGTTTTGTTTAATTCTTTTATTTTTTATTTCATTTAATCATTTATTGCTATGGTTTTCTTGATGTATTCCTTGTTATCTTTAAACAAAGATTATTTCCCCACTTTTCAGTCCTAATGTCCCTAATTGTTTTATTTAATTGCACTGGACAATAATTCCAGAGTAATATTAAATTTTGTTAAAGATGGTGAGCTTACTTGCCTGTTCTTGGCTCTGTGGAAAGGTCTCTAGAGTCACTTACTAAGAAAACATTTTTCCTCTGTTTCATAGGAATTCACGTTTTACTGGCACCATACTCAGTTACTGGTGATTTCTAATATGCTCTAACATCTTTAACAGTTGGCAGCGCCCATCTAATTACTCAACATTTCAAAGCAATTTATTCTTTTCCCAAATTAAATCGAAGTATTTATCAATATTAAATTTACTGAAGTAGGTAACTATTATGACTATGTAGGAGAATTTCCTAATTCTTGGTATATACCCCATATGACTTATATAGTTATGAATACATATCCAATATGCATGTAACGACTCTCAAGTAGGTTCCAGAAAAAGAGGGAAAGAGAAGAACAAGAGAGAATGCTAACATACAAATGGGCGAAATGTTAGTGGAAGAATCTGGATAAAGGGTATTTGGTGTTTTTTTTAAAAACATTTCTTCTTCTTGAGATTTTTCTGTGAAGTTTGAAATCATTCCCAAATAAGTATTTTAAAAGTATTGACTCCCAGGCCGGCGCCACGGCTCACTTGGCTAATCCTCTGCCTGCGGTGCTGGCACCCCGGGTTCTAGTCCCAGTTGGGGTGCTGGACTCTGTCCCAGTTGCTCCTCTTCCAGTCCAGCTCTCTGCTGTGGCCCGGGAAGGCAGTGGAGGATGGCCCAAGTGCTTGGGCCCTGCACCCGCATGGGAGACTAGGAGGAAACACCTGGCTCCTAGCTTTGGATTGCCACAGCGCGCCGCCTGTAGCGGCCATTTGAGGGGTGAACCAATGGAAGGAAGACCTTTCTTTCTGTCTCTCTCTCTCTCACTGTCTAACTCTGCAAAAAAAAAAAAAAAAGTATTGACTCCCCAAATGTAATGTTGAAATGAATTTAACAAAACAAATTTCAATTAATCAACACAAATACACACACAAACACACTGCATAGATATGAAATAAGGGAAGTGTTCCTTCATGGCAACATATGTGATGAAGTCATTGTAACTCTACCTGACAGTAGAATATGTTCAACTCCTTAGAATGGGTCAAGATCCAAGGTTGGAGAGCACTTTTAGAGCCAACTCAGGGCCTTTGCAAATGTTAGGAATACTAGCATTCACAATCGAGTTCTCATGTGCTTTATGATGGCGTCCTTCCCAAGGCATCTCCTTTCTGACAATTTCTATAGTGTACAATGGGGTGCCCATCTGTCCTTAAGAACTCAGATATATTACTATTACTCCACAGTAGCAGTGGTTTATCCTTTAAAGGATATTTGGCAAGTGGCAGGCTTTGAATATTATAATTCTAATGTCTTTTTTTTTTTTTTTTCAAATAAGCTCCTTGTAGAGGGAAGTTAAAGGAGGAAAAAGAATCAGAGCTTCTGATGCCAACATAGTGCTGATGCTGACAACACACACTATGGGTGTATCCACCACCACCCCCAAACCCAGCTCCAAGGATAGGAGTGCCCCTCTTTACTGGATAGGAAAGTGTTTCCTCAAATAATTAATGGGAATTGTGACCATGATTAGAAGGACAGCCATTAACCAGGTCTCTGAATTTCAACCAGGATCTGCCACTTATGAGCTGTTAAGACTGTAAGAAGCCGGTGTCGCGGCTCACTAGACTAATCTTCCACCTGTGGCGCTGGCACCCGGGGTTCTAGTCCCGGTCAGGCACCGGATTCTGTCCCGGTTTCTCCTCTTCCTGTCCAGCTCTCTTCTGTGGTCCGGGAGTGCAGTGGAGGATAGCCCAGGTCCTTAAGCCCTGCACCCACATGGGAGACCAGGAGAAGCACCTGACTCCTGGCTTTGGATCAGCGCGGTGTGCCATTGGTGAGTGAACCAAGGGAAAAGGAAGACCTTTCTTTCTGTCTCTCTCTCTCTCACTGTCCACTCTGCCTGTCAAAAAAAAAAAAAAAGACTGTAAGAAAAAAAATCACTTAACTCGATGTTGCTTTCCTCACTAGTACAGAAGTGTAAATACTGCATTATGATATTTTAATGAGTTAATATAATAAAACACTGAATCCGAGAGACTAGGAAGTGCTTAGTACATTCAGGCACTCCTTTAAAATCTCCTTAATAAGGTCCTTTCAACAATGAGGTTTTAGGCTCTGTTTCTATTGTTGTATTCTTTTTTAATATTTATTTCTTTATTTGAAAGAGTAAAATGAGAGGGAGGGATGGAGGGAGGTAGAGAGAGACAGAGAGAGAGACTGAGAGAGAGAGGAGAGGTCTTCCATCCGCTGGTTCACTCCCCAATTGGCCCCAATAGCCAGAGCTGTGCTGATCCGAAGCCAGGAGCTTCTTCTGGGTCTCCTAGGCAGGTGCAGGGGCCCAAGGATTTGTGCCATCTTCCACTGCTTTCCCAGGCTATAGCAGAGAGCTGGATCAGGAGAGGAGCTGCCAAGTCTCGAACGGTGCCCATATGGGATGCCGGCACCTCAGGCCAAGGTGTTAACCCGATGCGCCACAGCACCGGCCCCTATTGCCGTATTTTGGACTGCAGCTGTTTACCTGATCCTGTTTACCTGATCTCTTTTACCTGATCCTTTCTGTCTCTCACAAACCCTTACATTGACTAGGCCACATTGCTGGAAAACAGACTCTCAACTACCATACATCCGCACATACTCAGATACACACACACGTACACACACACACACGTGAACTAGACTGCAAGTAATCTCCTCATGCACAAAGTGGGAGCTTTTCTCGATTACTCTTTAGCCAACAGGAATATAGGCAGACTAAGCAATGGATTTACAAGGCCCAGAAGACCCTTCTGACCCCAAGCAGGCATGGCACATCCTGAAATCTTTGTTAGAGTAAATTCTTTATTGAAGAGATTGATATTTAATTAAACTATGATAGGAACCTATTAGAGGAGATTTTTATTCACTGCAGTGAGCCCCAATCCTAGTTTTGCTCTACAATCTGCAGGTCCCTTAACCTCTTTGTGTCTAGTTTTATCAACAGTAAAAATGTCCACGTTGTGACATAATAATTATATATGTAAAGTACTTAGAACAACCATATCATTATGGCTAGGTAAGTATCACCTATTATCATTATCTATATACTCAACAAATAGTAATTAAGCAAATACATCATGCAAAACACCATGCTATATGCTGGGAATACTGTGATGTATAAAGTGAACTGTAAAATATTGGGGGAAAGCAATGAGAAACAGACTTTAAAAATAAATTATAATATATATGAGGGGATTTCAAAAAGATTATGAAAAATGTGTATTAAGGAAAAGCTATTCATACATTTCAAATTTTTTTCACCAAAATAAACTTTTTTTTTTAATTTAATTTTCCACAGCCTCTTTGAAGTCCTCTCATACAATGAAGGGAAAAGATGTAGCAAGACAACACAAGGATGCCAGGTGAGGGCAAAGGGACTTGGTTTTGGTCATTAGGAAAGGCCTCTCTAAAATGGGAATGTTTGACCTAAGGCCTGAAAAAAGAAAGTAAGTAAGGTAGTAAATAAAAGGAGGAGTATTCCTCCAGACACGGGTCCAGATTCTGTGAAGGTCTCTAGGGTAGACAAGGCAGTCCAGAGGAGCCTGAGTGTAGAGGGTGCATGAATGAGTGGACTACAATGAAGGCAGGCATGATAGTTCAGGCTTGATTTTATAATCCCTGTGAAGTCATCATGTTTATGCAAGACAGGAACATGATCTAATTTAGTTTTTCAGTTGATCTCTCTGATTGCTGTATAAAAATGGATTGGCACAGTGGCAAGCCAGGGCATAGGATGACTAAAATCTATTATGGAAGATCTGGCTATTGTATCCTGAGAACTACAAAGACCACCCAGTTAGTGGTCTTTTTGGGTCACATGCAAAATGCGCTTCTCCCTGTATTTCAGGGAACTAGTCCAAAGCCTCATGTATTCTTTGGGCTTAGATCATGGATGTTCCACTGGGGCTGGGAGGGAGAGCGTATTTTGGCTATTTGATAATGTCTTGCAACTTGTAACATGTGGCATCATTTATATAATCTCTTTGGCACTGGAGAGGTAAATTATCTCCCTCCAATTTCTATTTTCATTCTACAATCATCTTGTCTTAAAATTTCATTATTAAAAAGAAGATTTTCTCTTCAACTCTGCCATGGACATTTGTAGCAGTAAATCCAAGGTTCAAAGTCCTTTTGTACTATGTACACTCGGTTGAATTCCTGTGGCTTTGCTTGCTTGCTTGTTTTTGCATAAGTATGTGTGAATGCCTGGAAGTTGGTACCATACTTTGACTATGATTTTCCATTTTTATTCAGGCCTGTCATGTTTTATATAAATAGTGTTGATCTTGAATATCTGTTGATCCCTGTTTCGCTCTTATTGGTTTACCTGAATTTGGGTCTCAGAATCTATGTCTTAGCCTGTGTTTTCTGCTGCTTAATGGACTAGTTGAGTCTGAGGGAATTTATAAAGAAAAACTTACTTGGTTCACAGTTCTTAGAAGTTCAAGATGAGGGGATACACTTCTGCTTGGCTTTTTGTAAGGGCCTTGTGCTACTTAGACTCATGGTAAAAAGTGAAAAAGCGAACAGCCACCTGCAAAAGAGAGCAGTGGGCTGAACTCCACAGTAGCTAACCCATCCCAGCAGGAGGCGTTGATCCATTCATGAAGTTTTGCCCTTTATGACAAACCTAACCCCGTTCCACTGTGCTCTACCTACATACATCAGCACATTGAGGAATTAAACTACACCGTGAGTTTTGACAGGTGCAAACCACAGCAGACCATCAGTGATACTTACTGTGATGTCTTCAATTCTCACATTCTAGGACTTTGGACTGTCTCTGTATCCAGGAAGTAGGGCATAACATTGTTTCCATTGCATTGTGGTTTCATAAAATTGGGCTGGTTGACTTCTCGGAGAATTAAATGCTGAGATGGAGTTAGGAGTACAAATCCTTTATTGGTGGAAAAGACTTATGAAAAGAAAGAGGAAGAACAGAAGTGGGCTATAGTTGTAAAATTGTGACACACCTGGAAAAGCTACTGCAGCCAAATTCATGGCTTTGGACCAACAGCTGCCCATTTAGGAAGAGCCCTGCATTGGACAGAAACGGCTATACTATTGTACTACCATCTGGTCCAGTCTTTGGCCTAGAGCCCTCCGCCAAAGGCTGAAGTGGACCCTGGAAGGGCTAACAGTTAGAGGATGGCAGCTAGCTATTCATGCAGCTGGTGCCAGCTCCTCATTTGATGGGGAAGCAGATCAGCACGTATCTTTACATTCCTTCAGGAAAGTTTGTACATTGTGAAATTTACTTGTCTACATGATTAAGAAAACAGCTCCTCCTTTCTTTCTAAAAGCACACTTGGAAATGAGAAGTGAGTGGACTATACTACAGCTGTGTAGGCACCCTTGGTTAAGGCCATGACTGGTACTTATGACTTTCTCTTCTGTTGTTTTTCTTATGTCACCGCCTCTGTTGGTCTTCGTGACTTTCCTGATGGCATGAATTCCTAAGGGATCTGGCTCCTTCTCAGAGTGGGGCACTTGTTCACTGTCCATCACAACCAGGCAAGGAAGAACCAGGAGGCACCTGTGGGCCTACCTCAGTTCCACATGGATTACTCCCTGCCCCAGGTGTAACAGTAGCCTAACCAACCTTGCAGTTTGACCAGTCACACCTGAGATGTCAGTCCGTTCCTTCTAGAAACCCAAGAACAAGGGATCCAAGATGCCCAGATAGAGCTCAGCTTATGGATCAATAGTCTACATGTTGAATGTCCCCTTAAGGTCCAGAAGTTAAAGTTGTAATCTTGGGTGAGATAGAAGGTTTGGGGATTAAAACATATGGAAAGCTGGGTGTGGTTCATTAACAGTAAAAATATATTAATATGAAATGTTAATAGGTAAAACGAGGCTAAGATTTGTATGAGAACCCTTTGTATTACTGCCTAACAATTTTTGTTTAATAAATTTAAAATATTCTGAAATAAAATGTTAGGAAAAAAAAGTTCAACAATAGTCATCCATTGCCATGGATAACTTTTTTTTTTAACTTTTATTTAATGAATATATATTTCCAAAGTACAGCTTATGGATTACAATGGCTTCCCCCCCATAACGTCCCTCCCACCCGCAACCCTCCCCTTTCCCACTCCCTCTCCCCTTCCATTCACATCAAGATTCATTTTCAATTCTCTTTATATACAGAAGATCAGTTTAATACATTAAGTAAAGATTTCAACAGTTTGCTCCCACACAGAAACATAAAGTGAAAAATACTGTTTGAGTACTAGTTATAGCATTCAATCTCAATGTACAGCACACTAAGGACAAAGATCCTACATGAGGAGTAAGTGCACAGTGACTCCTGTTGTTGACTTAACAAATTGACACTCTTGTTTATGGCCTCAGGAATCACCCTAGGCTCTTGTCATGAGTTGCCAAGGCTATGGAAGCCCCCTGAGTTCACTGACTCTGATCATATTTAGACAAGGCCATGGTCAAAGTGGAAGTTCTCTCCTCCCTTCAGAGAAAGGTACCTCCTTCTTTGATAACCCGTTCTTTCCACTGGGATCTCACTCGTGGAGATCTTTCATTTAGGTTTTGTTTTTTATTTTTTTTTCCCAAAGTGTCTTGGCTTTCCATGCCTGAAATACTCTCATGGGCTTTTCAGCTGGATCCGCATGCCTTAAGGGCTGATTATGAGGCCAGAGTGCTGTTTAGGACCTCTGCCATTCTATGGGTCTGCTGTGTATCTCACTTCCCATGTTGGATCATTCTCTCCCTTTTTGATTCTATCAGCTAGTATTTGCAGACACTATTCTTCTTTATGTGATCCCTTTGGTTCTTAGTCCTATCATTATGATCAATTGTGAACAGAAATTGATCACTGGGACTACTGAGATGGCATTGGTACATGCCACCTTGATGGGATTGAATTGGAATCCCCTGGTATGTTTCTAACTCTACCGTTTGAGGTAAGTCAGCTTGAGCATGTCCCGAATTGCACATCTCTTCCCTCTCTTATTCCCACTCTTACAATTAACAGCGATCACTTTTCAGTTAAGTTTCAGCACTTAAGAAGAATTGTGTATTGATTACAGTATTCAACCAAAAGTATTAAGTAGAACAAACAAAAAAAATACTAAGAGGGATAACATATCAAGTTGCTCATCAACAGTCAGGGTGAGGGCTGATCAAGTCACCGTTTCTCATAGTGTTCATTTCACTTTAACAGGTTTCCTTTTTGGTGCTCAGTTAGTTGTCACCTATCAAGGAGAACAAGTGGTATTTGTCCCTTTGGGATTGGCTTATTTCACTCAGCATAATGTTTTCCAAATTCCTAACAGGGCTCACTTTTCAGTTAAAATTTAAACACCTAAGAATAATTGTGTGTTAATTACAGAGTTCAACCAATGGTACTAGAACAAAAAAAAAAACTAAAATAGATAAAGTATTACATTGTACTTTTTTAAAAGATTTATTTATTTATTTGAAAGTCAGAGTTACACAGAGAGAGGAGAGGCAGAGAGGTCTTTCATCCTCTGGTTCACTCCCCAGTTGGCTGCAACGGCTAGAGCTGTGCTGATCCAAAGCCAGGAGCCAGGAGCTTCCTCTGGGTCTTCCCATGCAGGTGCAGGGGCACAAGGACCTGGGGCATCTTGTACTGCTTTCTCAGGCCATAGCAGAGAGCTGGATCTGAAGTGGAGCAGCTGGGACTCGAATCAGCGCCCATATGGGATGTTGGCACTGCAGGCAGCGGCTTTACCCCCCATGCCACAGCTCCAGCCCCCATGCATCACTTTAAATACTATTTCTTACAAACATAAGCCTTAAAAACACAGAAAATATAGCATGATATTAAATGGAAAGCATTTATTTCATTCCATTCAAAATTTAGCTTGTATTCTATTTTAAGAGCTGTTGAATGTTAATTAAAATGCAGCAAACTGAAACCAAGTTCCACAAATGATTGCAGTTATTTTAATGTGAGAAAAATCAGACCATGGTATTTTTAAGAGGCATTATGAAAATGCTCATCATTAAAAGGCATTATTGGGCCAGCGCCATGGCTCATTTGGTTATTCCTCCACCTGCAGCACCGGCATCCTGGCTTCCCATGTGGGTGCCGTGTTCTAGTCCTGGTTGCTCCTCTTCCAGTCCAGCTCTCTGCTGTGGCCCAGGAGGGCAGTGGAGGATGGCCCAGGTGCTTGGGCCCCTGCACCCCCATTGGAGATCAGGAGGAAGCACCTGGGTTCTGGCTTCAGATTGGCATAGATCCGGCCGTAGCAGCCATTTGTGGGGGTGAACCAATGGAAGGAAGACCTTTCTCTCTGTTTCTCTCTCTCTCACTGTCTAACTCTGTCAAATAAATAAATTAATTTAAAAAAGAATATTTTTTAAAAAGGCATTATTTAGTCACTGAACTGCATTGTGGTACCTTAGGACTAAAGTAATTCACAAAAAAATTCCATAGACACAGTCCAGATGGCATGAATGAGCTGGGCATCACTCAATAAATTCTCTAGAATCAGATTTACTTAATGAGATATGTTTAAAAACCAAGAACTATCAAAGATAGATACATGAAAATAAACACTAATAACTATTCAACTTTTCAATAGTTATTATATTGTTATAAATAAAAACCATGGAAAAATATAAATTTGACTATCATTAAGAACTGTGTCAGTCAACAGATATTATTAAGAGACTGAAAGTACAAACTATGGTATTTCTAAAAATATATCTTCAAAAAGAGTATGATCCCAAGAATATAAGGAACTATGAATCAGTAAGACAAGAAAATTGATAGAAAAGTAAGCAGAAGAATTAAATAGCTATTTCACAAAAAAGAAACATAGATGACAGTAAACATGTTAATAAAGGCTTAACATTAGTCAGAAAATCCTAATTGAATCCACAAAGTATGCCGTATTGGCAAAAATGTAAATATTTGACAATACTAAGGGTTGGTGATAATGACAACTCTCTTCGGCTGGTGGGAATATGGATTGCTTCATTCATTTTGGAAAACAGATTGGAACTATTTGGTAAGTTTTCACATGAATATTTCCACCTCTGAGCAATTCCATTTCTAGAAAGATTGTTCATATCATGATTGGTCGTCATTTCCAACACATCCCGAGTGTATATCAGTAACACAATGGATAAGTCATTAGTATCATTAGTAGTATATTTATTCTTTTTTTTCTAAAAAAAGACCAAACTATAGCTACATACATAAATACAGATAAATTATAAACAGTAAATGAAAGAAGCAAGGGAAGGCGTTATGGCACAGCAGGTTAAGCTGTCATTTGTCCTACTTGAACCCCATATCCCAGTGCTGGCTGAAGTCCAAACTGCTTCTCTAACAATCAAGTTTTCTACTAATGCATCCTGAGAGAGAGTGGGTATGGCCCAATAAACAATTTATCAGATTCACAGAAAACCTTCCAAATACACTTGCAGGCATTTATCTCCAGGAAATACTAAAAGATCCACACAAACATAGTTGAACAATGCTACCTGTAAGTTGCTAACAGCAGTGAGTAACTGGAGACAACCCAAATACTCAGAGCAGGAAATTGGTTCAATAATTCAAGGTATATTAATTCAACAGAATGTTTTAAATCATTAACATTTTTGTTGCAGGACAAATATTTAATAACATAGGAATACAGTATAAGAAAAGAAGGAGATTGCAAGTCAGTGTAACTTTATAGAAAAAATAATATATGTATATAAAAGTGCTTAATCTAAATCCTAGCAGAATGTATGTGAGCATTCTAATTCTTTGGGTGGTAAGATTATGGGTAATTTTATCTTTCTTTTTAAATAAGAAAAAGTAGTAAAGTCAATTAAATTCTAATTAAAGTACATAGAAATATAAAAAAATCAGAAAAATATATAGAAAAATTATGCAGCCATTATTTCTGGGTAATGAATCATGTTACTTTTATTTTCATTTTCTTGAATGAATTTCTAACTTCTCTAAATAATATCACATTACTTTCATAATAAGAAAAAGCCATAAAAGTCTATTAAATTTTAATAAAATACGTTTGATGACAAGAAATAAAGGGAAAGATATATAGTAATAATAAATAACAGTTATTTATCTCTGGGTATAGCATTAAGTGGGTTGCATATTTTCTTCTGCTTTTTTTTGACTTTCTAAACTTTAAGAGTGAGTGTAATATGCAATGGAAGTGAAGAAAATATTATTTGAAAAAACTTTTTTCCCATTGACAAAAACCCAGTTGAATAAAATGCCTTAGGAAAGTGATTTGGAAAGTTCTAAGAGGTAGGTTGAATGGACTGCAAAGACTGGAGCAGCATTTTCCTATTTGCTTATTTGATTGAAGTGCTCTGAAGCAGTTATGACTGTCTCAGATGTTGAAAGATTTCCCAGCATCACACAGAATGGAAATGATAGAGCAAGGCCTTCAATTTTGATCATCTGACATCAAGGCCAATACTGATCACACTACAAATCTGTCCTGGTTCCAATGGGTTGTATAGATCCTTGGTAATACACAATGTATTTGCTAAAGCCCATAAAATAATTTCTTTTCTCAGGGCCAACATTGTGGCATAGAGGGTAAAGCTGCTGCCTACAATGTTGGAATCCCATATGGATGCTGGTTCTAGTACTGGCTGCTCCACTTCTGATCTAGCTCCTTGCTAATGGCCTGGAAAAAGCAGCAGAAAATGACCCAAGGGATTGGCCCCTGCCACTCTTGTGGGAAACCCAGATGAAGCTTCTTGCCACAGCCACTGTTACCATCTGGGGAATTAACCAACAGATGGAAGATCTCTCTGTCTTTTCCTCTTTCTCTGTAGCTCTGACTTTCAAATAAATAAATCTTTAAAAGCAATAACTTCTTTTCTCGATTTAAGTGTGGTATTCTGTCACTCCCCCTCTTCGTGGAGGAACGACACAGGACCCTGTGCTGTTCTTTTGTCTGCTCGGCCCTCCCCGGGTTTGCTGCTGGTTCTTCCCGGGTTGGCTACCGTCCCTTCCACCTCCGTGGAAGGGCGGTTCCCCCTAGCCACTTTCCCCACTTCCGCAGGGGAGCGGCACACCGCCGGCTGGCTCTCTCGGGGGCTGCACAGGTGTTCCTTCAGATAGATGTTCCTCAGGTGTTCCTGGTGCATGTTGTCTCTCTCCTCCTTTATAGTCCTCTCCCACCAATCCCAAACTGCTACCCACACGCCAAGTACGCTGCTCTCCTCCAATCAGGAGCAGGTCCTACAGTTTATTGGTTGAACTGGAGGCAGCTGTGTAGAAGCTGTTACTCCCTTCTCAGCGCCACATTGTGGGAAAGCAGATGCATAGAATAAGTCTTAATTCCAGTAACAGTCTAGTCCAAGTTGCTCCCAGTTGCTCCCCACAGTATTCAATGTCTTATACTGCATCAATATCTTCTTCCATGCTTCTTCTTAGGCAAAAGCTATGTGGATGCATCAGCAGTAGAGTAAAACTGAAATGGATGAAATGTGCTGACGCCGCGGTTTGCTAGGCTAATCCTCCACCTGCAGTGCCAGCACCCAGGGTTCTAGTCCCGGTTGGGGTGCCAGATTCTGTCCTCCCGGTTGCTCCTCTTCCAGTCCAGCTCTCTGCTGTGGCCCGGGAGTGCAGTGGGGGATGGCCCAGGTGCTTGGTCCCTGCACCCACATGGGAGACCAGGAGGAAGCACCTGGCTCCTGGCTTCGGATCAGCGCAGCGCACCAGCCGCAGCGGCCACTTGGGAGGTGAACCAACAGAAAAAGTAAGACCTTTCTCTCTGTCCTCTGTCTCTGTCTCTCTCATTGTCTAACTCTGCCTGTCAAGAAAGAAAGAAAGAAAGAAAGAAAGAAAGAAAGAAAGAAAGAAAGAAAGAAATTAAGAAAGAAAGAAAGAAATGGATGGAACGTTGATACAATTGAGAATAGTTTAGTTTAGTTTAATTGCAATAAGAAGCCAGACAAATGGGAGATCCAAAGTGGAAACAATTGACTAGGAAAGAAGCAGCAGTGGAAAATGCCATTCAGGGACTTTGGATTGGTGGTAGTGGTGGTGTGGATATCGACAAGGTGAGAGAAACTGGAATGAATGGGAATGATTTCTGATTTGAAGAAAGAAAGTCACAGAGCGGCTGATTTTGCTGTGCCACACTAAGAATAACATAATTTGGCACTAATCTTAGAAGTGCATTAATCCAGTTTTGGGGCACCCCAAGCTACCTACTACCTGTAAGCTTTTAGAAGCCCAAATAACCTGAAAGCTAAAAGGAGTCCCATGAATAAACAAATCCTATTTTAGGGCAGGACTTGTCATCCTGGAGAGTCTCTATGGCCGCAGGCAACTTTTCTTAACTGACACGAATGAGCCTAGCTCCTACACCTGCGCCTAGGAAACCTGACCCTCCTTCTGATCTATTTCTCTACCCATGCCTGCAGCTTGGAGAAATAAGCCTTATAAAAATTCTATTCATACAGTGACAGCTGTTAATTTCATAGATGAGATTTCTGCTATCCTGCGATTTGTGGATGAGTCAAGAGTGGGTGTGTGAAATCTCAGGCAGTTATGTTTGCAAACACTATTGGGTTAGAGGGAAGCTGTTAGGCGCTCTAGAGAAGTGTCTTACAGCTCCAGAACTGGATAAAGAATTTGAAAATCCACGAGATCCAAGCTCTCCTTCTAGCAGATATATAGTTAAATTATATGACAATGATCTTGATGTCTTCTTATTAAACATGGGATTTTATTTAGTATGATTTTTATTCATTTATTTGTTTAAAAGGCAGAGGCAGACGGATAGGCGAAGATCTCCCATCCCTTGTTTCTCTCCTTCAGTATGCCCACTAGAGCTGTGGCTGGGCATGGCTGAAGGCAAGAGTCAGGAAACCAATCTTGGTTTCCCACGTGGGTGGCAGAGACCCATTTGCATTAGCCATCACCTGCTGCCTCTCATGGTGCATATTTGCAAGAATCTGGAATCAGGAATGGAGCTGGCAGTCAAACCTGAGCACTCTACATGGGATGCATGTGTGTTAAAAAGGCATCTTAACCCCTGTGCCAAATACCTACCCCCAAACATGGGATTTTAGAATTAGAATAAACCTATAAATGAGATGACAGGTATTCATTTCACCTGCTGATGCTGAACCATTTGGAGTGATCCTGTGAATCATGTTGAGGTTAACACATTGTCTGGGTTGAGAAGGAAAGGGTTTGGAAATGTTGCCATAATGGATGGATTGTTAATGCTGCGCTCCAGTCCACTATTCTAAATTTTAAAGACAAAAATATTCAAATGCCTGCATATGTGCCATTTCAAGTTCTGTTTCTTTGTCTTTATGAGATTGTGTCACCATTTTTTCCCAAATCTACTCAGTACCATGGCTTTCCAGGGCTGGGAAACAAACTGCACTCAAGTGAGAGGCAATGATCCTGAACCATCGCAGATTTGCTCTCAAAATGAATGCTCCTGGAGGAGTCCACACATGGTCGGCTACTGACTACATAAAGGGGAGTTCTACAAAGAAACATCCACATTACTTCAGAAAACAATACCATGTTCATAAAAGAGAACAATGTTTATAAAAACATAAATAACAAAAAGGAGCTGATTGGAGGCTTACATGTTCTTTATTACAATAGTAACAGTCAGTTGTTTAGAACTTAGAAAAATGTTCAGAGAAGATATGTTCCCACTGACGCATTTTAGAATTGCCCTTGCACAATGAAAATAAAGGCATACCAAAGTTCAATCTTTTATTATTGTATTGTCATTTTCTACAGACAAACCATCTATCTGAGGACAGACAGCTCCCAACGCCCACCCTTGCACACTGCCTATGCATCTGCCCAAGCATTTGACACCCTGATACTTTATAATCTTTATTCTATGAGTTTCAGTGAAATGAATCTGCATAAGGTAGCAGAGATTGTTCTTTACAGAGCTTGGGTTAACACTTGAATCACTTGACTCAGAGGCTGATCTAATTATTGGATAATCCCAAATTTCCTTCTTACCTGCAATGTCACCTCATCCAGTAACAAGCTTCCATCTGTCTCACCTACCTACAGATCTATTTCTGTGCTACCTATTCCGTCCATTGAATCAATGAGCCTATCCATATGGAATGCAATGCTAACTTAATCTAGAACAACCCTGGATATTGGGTAGGAGAGTTGTCTACCACAAATGTTTCTCTACTTCAAATTGTCAAAAGCATCCTGGATATTCTTGGCCATCTTTTCTTCATTAAAAATGAAGGATCAGTTCTGTTAATAAACTCATTGAGATTTTGATTGGATTTTGTTTGAATTCATAGCTCACTTTGATATGACATACCATCTTTACAGTATTGTCTTTTTCTTTATATGAATTTGATCTATTATTTTTCTTCCATGAACATTATTCAAAAATGTTTTTATTTTGTCACAAATGTGGGGCTACATATTTCACAGGTTGATTTAAGGCAATGTATATTTTTGCAATTCTAGATTTCTAAATACAATTGATTGGGACTGGTGTTGTTGTGTAGCCAGTAAAAGCTCTACCTGCAATGCTAGCATCCCAAACAGGTGCTTGTTCGAGTCCTGGGTGTTCCACTTCTGATCCAGCTCCCTCCCTGCTGATATGCCTGGGAAAGCAGTGGAAGATGACCCAATTGCTTGGGCTCTTGAACCCACATGAGAGACCTGGAAGAATCTCCTGGTTTCTAGCTTTTGATCTGCTCAGGTCCAGCTGTTGCAGCCATTTGGGGGATGCACCAGCAGATGGAAGATCTTGCTCTCTTTCTCTGTCTCTCTGTCTCTCTGTCTCTCTCCCTCTCTATCTGTGTGTGTGTGTGTGTGTGTGTGTGTAACTTTGCCTTTCAAATAAATAAGTGAATCTTTAAAAAAATTGACTTAGTTTATCTACAAGCAATATGACTAAACTCTCATGAATTCTAATACCATGTGTGGAAAATCTTTTGAATTTTCTATGTAACTAATTATTTTAAAGATCTGTTTATTAAGGTGAAGGGGATAGAGATTTTTCCATCTGCTGGTTTACTCCCCAAATGGCCTCAACAGCTGGGGCTGGTCAGGACAAAGCCAGAAACCCATAGCTCCATCCAGGTTTCCCACATGGGTGTGTCCGCTGCTTTCCCGGACACATTTGCAGAGAGCTGGATTGGAAGCAGAGTAGCCAGTACTTGAACCAGTGCACAGATATGGGATGATGGCATTGTAGGTGGCAGCTTAGCTTTCTGTGTCACAACACCAATATCAATAATTATATAAGAATATATAGGTTTCCCCTTATTATTCAGCCGTTTTTTCTTTGCATCTCTCTTTGTGTGTTTATTTGCATATTTTTTTTGACAGGCAGAGTAGACAGTGAGAGAGAGAGACAGAAAGAAAGGTCTTCCTTCCATTGGTTTGCCCCCCAAATGGCCACAACAGCTGGCGCACTATGCCGATCCGAAGCCAGGAGCCAGGTGTTTCCTCCTGGTCTCCCATGCGGGTGCAGGGGTCAAGCACTTGGGCCATCCTCCACTGCCTTACTGGGCCACAGCAGAGAGCTGGCCTGGAAGAGGGGCAACCAGGACAGAATCCAGCGCCCCGACCGGGACTAGAACCCGGTGTGCCGGCACCGCAAGTAGAAGATTAGCCTAGTGAGCCACAACGCCGCCCTTATTTGCTTATTTTAATACACTAAGACCTCCCAAACAAAATTTGACAGAAATAATGATACTGAAACTTCATATCCTGTCCCTGATTTTAAAGGGAATGATTTTGTTTCACCATTAAAGACAACATGTACTAAAACATTTAAATAAAACTCTTTATCAGATTAAGAATATGACACTCTTCCTATTTGCTAAAGTTGTATTTTTTAAAGTCAGGACTAGAGATGTGTTTAATATGAATCTTTTGAAATCACTTAATTGTTCTTAAAAGATTTATTTATTTATTCAAAAGGCAGAGTTACAGAGAGGCAGAGGCAGAGGCAAAGAGGGAGAAAGAGAGAGAGAGTCTCCCATCCACTGGTTTACTTCCCAAATGGCCTAAATGGCTGGAGCTGGGCCAATCTGAAGCCAGGAGCCAGGAGCTTCCTCTGGGTCTCCCATGTGGGTGCAGGGGCCCAAGGACTTAGGCCATCTTCTGCTGCTTTCGCAAGCCATAACACAGAGCTGGGTCAGAAGTGGAGCAGCCAGGACTTGAATCAGCACCCATACGGGATGACGGCACTACAGGTGGCAGCTTTACCCACTACACCACAGCACCAGCCCACTTAATTATTTTTGTTTTTTAATCTCTAAATGATGGATTATAACAATTGATTTTCTAATATTCAATCAACTTTGCATTCGCAGGTGATGAAATATTTATACATTCCCAGGATGGTTTTGCCAATATTTGAGATGCATTATCATGAGTAGGATGATTATGTCAATGTCTGTTCCCCTACTGTCTGTTAAATTTCAGTATGAAAGCTATGATAGTCATGTAAAATGATTTGAATCATTTTTTTTAAAAAAATTCTGTATTCTTAAAGAGTTTATGTAGGACTTGAAAAAAATTGTATCTTAAATATTAGTCGAATACCTAAATAAATATAAAACTAATCTGTACCTTCTTATGGCAATACACAGGTTTTATAGCCTATTTATTTGACTAACAACTTATTCTGAACTTGTACTTGTCCATAATTTTAGTATTTACTAAGATGATTTTAAACACAGAAATCTGTTATATAATTATATCTTAGTCAATCTTTCTTTTCATTTTGAATCCATCATTTTTTCTAACATTTCCAGTTAGCATTGCTGTTTTTCAATTTTTTTTAACTTTTATTTAATGAATATAAATTTCCAAAGTACAGCTTATGGATTACAATGGCTTCCCCCCATAATGTCCCTCCCACCCACAACCCTCCCCTTTCCCACTCCCTCTCCCCTTCCATTCACATCAAGATTCATTTTCAATTCTCTTTATATACAGAAGATCAGTTTAGCATACATTAAGTAAAGATTTCAACAGTTTGCTCCCACACAGAAACATAAAGTGAAAAATGCTGTTTCAGTACTAGTTATAGCATTAAATCACAATGTACAGCACACTAAGGACAAAGATCCTACATGAGGAGTAAGTGCACAGTGACTCCTGTTGTTGACTTAACAAATTGACACTCTTGTTTATGGCCTCAGTGATCACCCTAGGCTCTTGTCATGAGCTGCCAAGGCTATGGAAGCCCCTGAGTTCACCAACTCTGTTCATATTTAGACAAGACCATGGTCAAAGTGTAAGTTCTCTCCTCCCTTCAGAGAAAGGTACCTCCTTCTTTGATAACCCGTTCTTTCCACTGGGATCTCACTCGCGGAGATCTTCCATTTAGGTTTTTTTTTTTTTTTTCCCAAAGTGTCTTGGCTTTCCATGCCTGAAATACTCTCATGGGCTTTTCAGCTGGATCCGCATGCCTTAAGGGCTGATTATGAGGCCAGAGTGCTGTTTAGGACATCTGCCATTCTATGAGTCTGCTGTGTATCTTGCTTCCCATGTTGGATCGTTCTCTCCCTTTTTGATTCTATCAGCTAGTATTTGCAGACACTATTCTTGTTTACGTGATCCCTTTGACTCTTAGTCCTATCATTATGATCAATTGTGAACAGAAATTGATCACTGGGACTACTGAGATGGCATTGGTACATGCCACTTTGATGGGATTGAATTGGAATCCCCTGGTATGTTTCTAACTCTACCGTTTGAGGTAAGTCAGCTTGAGCATGTCCCGAATTGCACATCTCTTCCCTCTCTTATTCCCACTCTTATATTTAACAGCGATCACTTTTCAGTTAAGTTTCAGCTCTTAAGAATAATTGTGTATTGATTACAGTGTTCAACCAAAAGTATTAACTAGAACAAACAAAATAAAATACTAAGAGGGATAACGTATTAAGTTGCTCATCAACAATCAGGGTGAGGGCTGATCAAGTCATCGTTTCTCATAGTGTTCATTTCACTTTAACAGGTTTCCTTTTTGGTGCTCAGTTAGTTGCTGTTTTCTTAAAATCATTTTCCTTCTTCCTGAAGTGTATCTTTAAAAATTATTGAGGATTTCAGAGAGCAGAAAGATGGCAGAATCAGAAGGGAGCACACTGATAGTGTGGGAAGAGACAGTTTAATAAAAGTGGAGATACTGCAGGTTCAAGGAAGAGTAGGGGAAGAAACAGCAGAGGAAACTCTTCCGGAACTAGTGATTCACAGTGGACCTGCGTGGAGAGCGTGGGAGCCCACAGTTCGGGACACCAGTGGCAGAATCAACACATCAGAGCTGGAATGCGAGGTGCGCCGAATCTCAATAGCCTGAGACACCGGTGGGCAAGCAGAAGGAGGAGACTAGAGGGAACGAGGCTTGAAACCCCATGGGGAAAAGTTCACCAGGCTAACTAGAAGATAGAGGGGGAAAAAAAGTGACCAATATGGACACGAGTTTCTCTCTCTCTGCTCACCTCTCAAAGGCGAGCAAGACAAAGAGCAGGCGCCATTTTGGACATACGTCATAAGCAGGGTGACCTCAGGTCTGCACCGGCCCACAGCCTAGCAGAAAAACCTGACTCGGGTGGGGAGGGGTATGTGAAATAACAGATTAGGACCTAGTGAATGTGTGGTGCTAATAAACTGAGACTGTGAAAAAAGAGACAGTGGGGGAGAGAACTCACGGAATTCACGTGAGTACTCTCCAGAGATGCTACAATTCGGTAACCTTGGCAACCCAGTGGGAGACTGCAGGAGAATTTGAGCCCACACTGAGGGCAGAACAGATTCCCTGTGTGGTCCTTGGGAAAGAGCTTCCAATCTCTGGCTCCTGTGGGTATATCATTCGCCTGCTAACTACCTTCAATTCCGTTCAGCTGTGTGGAATTACTTCCCTTTTGAATCAAAAAAAAGAAAGAAAGAGAGAGAGAGATTTACCACACCTAACCTGGGAGTGTCACCTTTGGCACACCCTTTACCCTGAGGAACCAAACAGAGCTCTCAGGCCACACCCATCTCAAGCCTGTAAGGCTCCATCAAAAGCAGACAGTCCACTTAATACAGTCATAGTATAACAAGAAAAAACACCACAGCAAGGAAAGAGGATCCAAATAATATCTCCACAATGCCAAGCAACAAACGCAGAAACCGAGGAAACAAGAACAAGTAAGACATTATGAGACCCCCAAATGAACAAGATACCCCAAGCCAAGATTATGAAAATGATGAGATGGAAGAAATGCAAGATATGTATTTCAAAAAATTTATGATAAGAACAATTAGAAGTTTTCAAAAACAAATGCTTGAGATACGGAATTCCTTACTGGACAGGACAGAAAATCTCCTTCGAGAAAATGAAATCTTAAGGAGGAATCAAAATGAAATGCAGAAACTAGTAGAATAGGAAAGTGTGATAGTGAAGAGAAATCAAAATGAAATGAAGAACTCAATAGATCAAATGACAAACACATTAGGGAGCCTTAAAAACAGAGTCAGTGAAGCAGAAGAGAGAATATCGGACTTAGAAGACAGAGCACAGGAAAGTATACAGTCAAACCAAAGAAAAGAAGAGGAAATTAGAAATCTAAAAAATATTGTTGGGAATCTACAGGACACTATTAAAAAACCCAACATTCGGGTTCTAGGAGTTCCTGAAGGCATGGAGAGGGAGAAAGGATTAGAAGGCCTTTTTAGTGAGATACTTGCAGAGAACTTCCTGGGTATGGAGAAGGACAGAGACATCCTAGTACAGGAAGCTCATAGAACCCCTAATAAACACGACCAAAAGAGATCCTCACCATGACACATTATAATAAAACTCACCACAGTGAAACATAAAGAAAAGATTCTAAAATGTGCAAGAGAGAAACGTCAGATTACTCTCAGAGGATCTCCAATTAGACTCACAGCAGACTTCTCATCAGAAACCCTACAGGCTAGAAAGGAATGGCGAGATATAGACCAAGTACTAAGAGAGAAAAATTGCCAGCCCAGAATATTATATACTGCAAAGCTCTCATTTGTGAATGAAAGTGAAAAAAAAGACCTTTCATAGAAAACAGAAATTCAAAGAATTTGTTTCCACTCGTCCAGCCCTGCAAAAGATGCTTAAAGGTGTGTTACACACAGAAACACAGAAACACGGTCATCAATATGAAAGAAGGTAAAGGAAGGAAACCTCACAGCAAAAGATCACAGGGAATTCAAAGCATATATTAGAAAATATCTTTGGCAAATGGCAGGGCAAGGTTACCACTTATCAATAGTCACATTGAACGTTAATGGCCTGAACTGTCCATTTAAAAGACACCGATTGGCTGATTGGTTTAAGGAACAAAACCCATCTATTTGCTGCTTACAAGAAACACATCTTTCCAACAAAGATGCATACCTGAAAGTGAAAGGCTGGAAAGAGATATACCATGCCAACAGAAATGAAAAAAGAGTGGGCATAGCCATCTTAATTTCGGACAACATAAGCTTTAACACAAAAACTGTTGAGACAAAGAGGGGCACTATATAATGATTAAGGGATTAATTCAACAGGAAGATATAACGATTATCAATGTATATGCACCTAATTACAGGGCACCGGTTTATTTAAAAGATTTGTTAAGGGGCTTAAAGGGAGACTTAGACTCCAATACAATAGTACTGGGGGACTTCAATACTCCACTCTCAGAAATAGACAGATCAACAGGACAGAAGATCAACAAGGAGACAGTAGATTTAAACGACACTATAGCCAAAATGGATCTAACAGGTATCTACAGAACATTTCATCCTACGCATAAAGCATTTATATTCTTCTCAGCAATACATGGAACCTTCTCTAGGATTGACCACATACTAGGCCATAAAGCAAGTCTCAGCAAATTCAAAAGAATTAGAATCATACCATGCAGCTTCTCAGACCATAAAGGAATGAAGTTGGAAATTAGCAACTCAGGAATACCTAGAGCATATGCAAACACATAGAGATTGAACAACATGCTCCTGAATGAACAATGGGTCATAGAAGAAATCAAAAGAGAAATCAAAAACTTTCTGGAAGTAAATGAGGATAACAGCACAACATACCAAAACTTATGGGACGCAGCAAAAGCAGTGTTAAGAGGAAAGTTTATATCAATAGGTGCCTACATCAAGAAATTAGAAAGGCACCAAATAGATGAGCTTTCAATTCTTCTCAAGGATCTAGAAAATCTGCAGCAAACCAGACCCAAATCTAGTAGAAGAGAAATAATTAAAATCAGAGAAGAAATCAACAGGATTGAATCCAAAAAAAAAATTACAAAAAATCAGCCAAACGAGGAGCTGGTTTTTTGAAAAAATAAACAAAATTGATACCCCATTGGCCCAACTAACTAAAAAAGAAAAGACCCAAATCAATAAAATCAAAGATGAAAAAGGAAATGTAACAACAGACACCACAGAAATAAAAAGAATCATCAGAAATTACTACAAGGCAAGGACTTGTATGCCAGCAAACAGGAAAATCTATCAGAAATGGATAGATTTCTGGACACATGCAACCTACCTAAATTGAACCAGGAAGACATAGAAAACCTAAGCAGACCCATAACTGAGACAGAAATTGAAACAGCAATAAAGGCCCTCCCAACAAAGAAAAGCCCAGGACCAGATGGATTCACTGCTGAATTCGACCAGACATTTAAAGAACTAACTCCAATTCTTCTCAAACTATTCAGAGCAATCAATAATTGAAAAAGAGGGAATCCTCCCAAACTCTTTCTATGAAGCCACTATCACCTTAATTCGTAAGCCAGAAAAAGATGCAGCATTGAAAGAGAATTACAGACCATATCCCTGATGAACATAGATGCAAAAATCCTCAATAAAATTTTTGCCAATAGAATGCAACAACACATCAGAAAGATCATCCACCCAGACCAAGTGGGATTTATCCTGGTATGCAGGGATGGTTCAATGTTTGCAAAACAATCAACGTGATACACCACATTAACAGACTGCAGAAGAAAAACCATATGATTATCTCAATAGATACCGAGAAAGCATTTGATAAAATACAACACCCTTTCATGATGAAAACTCTAAGCAAACTGGGTATGGAAGGAACATTCCTCAATACAATCAAAGCAATTTATGAAAAACCCACGGCCAGCAGCCTATTGAATGGGGAAAAGTTGGAAGCATTTCCACTGAGATCTGGTACCAGATAGGGATGCCCACTCTCACCACTGCTATTCAATATAGTTCTGGAGGTTCTAGCCAGAGCTATTAGGCAAGAAAAAGAAATTAAAGGGATACAAATTGGGAAGGAAGAAGTCAAACTATCCCTCTTTCCAGATGATATGATTATTGAGGGATCAAAAGAACTCTACTAAGAGACTATTGGAACTCATAGAAGAGTAGCAGGATATAAAATCAATGCACAAAAATCAACAGCCTTTGTATACACAGGCAATGCCACGGCTGAGGAAGAACTTCTAAGATCAATCCCATCCACAATAGCTACAAAAACAATCAAATACCTTGGAATAAACTTAACCAAGGACTGTAAGGATCTCTATGATGAAAATTACAAAACCTTAAAGAAAGAAATATAAGAGGATACCAAAAAATGGAAAAATCTTCCATGCTCATGGATTGGAAGAATCAATATCATCAAAATGTCCATTCTCCCAAAAGCAATTTATAGATTCAATGCAATACCAATCAAGATACCGAAGACCTTCTTCTCAGACCTGGAAAAAATGATGCTGAAATTCATATGGAGACACAGGAGACCTCAAATAGCTAAAGCAATCTTGTACAACAAAAACAAAGCCGGAGGCATCACAATACCAGATTTCAGGACATACTACAGGGCAGTTGTTATCAAAACAGCATGGTACTGGTACAGAAACAGATGGATAGACCAATGGAACAGAATAGAAACACCAGAATTCAATCCAAACATCTACAGCCAACTTATATTTGATCAAGGATCCAAAACCAATCCTTGGAGTAAGGACAGTCTATTCAATAAATGGTGCTGGGAAAATATGATTTCCACGTGTAGAATCATGAAGCAAGACCCGTACATTTCACCTTACACAAAAATTCACTCAACATGGATTAAAGACTTAAATCTATGACCCGACACCATAAAATTATTAGAGAGGACTGGAGAAACTATGCAAAATATAGGTACTGGCAAAGACTTCTTGGAAAAGACCCCAGAAGCACAGGCAGTCAAAGCCAAAATTAACATTTGGGATTGCATCAAATTGAGAAGTTACTGTACTTCAAAAGAAACAGTCAGGAAAGTGAAGAGGCAACCAACAGAATGGGAAAAAATATTCGCAAACTATGCAACAGATAAAGGGTTGATAACCAGAATCTACAAAGAAATCAAGAAACTCAAAAACAACAAAACAAACAACCCACTTAAGAGATGGGCCAAGGACCTCAATAGACATTTTTCAAAAGAGGAAATCCAAATAGCCAACAGACACAAGAAAAAATGTTCAAGATCACTAGTAATCAGGGCAATGCAAATCAAAACCACAACGAGGTTTCACCTCACCCCGGTTAGAATGGCTCACATTCAGAAATCTACCAACAATAGATGCTGGAGAGGATGTAGGGAAAAAGGGACACTAACCCACTGTTGGTGGGAATGCAAATTGGTTAAGCCACTATGAAGTCAGTTTGGAGATTCCTCAGAAAGCTGAGTATAACCCTACCATACAACCCAGCCATACCACTCCTTAGAATTTACCCAAAGGAAATGAAATTGGCAAACAAACAAGCTGTCTGCACATTAATGTTTATTGCAGCTCAATTCACAATAGCTAAGACCTGGAACCAACCCAAATGCCCATCAACAGTACGCTGGATAAAGAAATTATGGGGCATGTACTCTATAGAATACTATACAGCAGTCAAAAATAATGAAATCCAGTCATTTGCAACAAGATGAAGGAATCTGGAAAAACATTATGCTGAGTGAAATAAGCCAGTCCCAAAGGGACAAATATCATATGTTCTCCCTGATTGGCGACAACTAACTGAGCACCAAAGGGGAAACCTGTTAAAGTGAAATGGACACTACGAGAAACAGTGACTTGATCAGCTCTTGTCCAGACTGTTGATGTACAATGTAATACTTTATCCATTTTAGTATTTTCTCTTTGTTTTGTTCTAGTACTATCGGTTGAACTCTGTGATTAACACACAATTATTCTTAGGTGTTTAAATTTTAACTGAAAAGTGATCCCTGTTAAATATAAGAGTAGGAATAAGAGAGGGAGGAGATGTACAATTTGGGACATGCTCAAACTGACTTGCCCCAAATGGTGGAGTTAGAATCATGCCAGGGGACCCCAATAAAATCCCATCAAGGTGGCATGTATCAGTGCCATCTCACTAGTCCAAGTGATCGATTTCAGTTCACAATTGATCACACTGATAGGTCTAAGAGTCAAAGGGATCACACAAACAAGACCAGTGTCTGCTAATACTAACTGATAGAATCAAAAAGAGAGAGAACGATCCATCATGGGAAGCAGGATACACAGTAGACTCATAGAATGGCAGATGTCCTAAATAGCACTCTGGCCTCAGAATCAGCCCTTAAGGCATTCAGATATGGCTGAAGAGCCCATGAGAGTATTTTAGGCATAGAAAGTCAAGACACCTTGGGAATAAAAAAAAAAAAAAAAAAAAAAAAAAAAAGGAAGACCTAAATGGAAGATCTCTGCGAGTGAGATCCCAGTGGAATGAACGGGGCCATCAAAGAAGGAGGTTCCTTTCTCTGAAGGGAGGAGAGAACTTCCACTTTGACTATGACCCTGTCAGAATAAGATCGAAGTTGGTGAACTCAAAAGGCTTCCATAACCTTGGCAACTCATGACTAGAGCCTAGGGAGATTACTGACGCCATAAACAAGAGTGTCAAATTGTTAAGTCAACAACAGGAGTCACTGTGTACTTACTTCTCATGTGGGATCTGTCCTTAATGTGTTGTCCAATGTGAAGTAATGCTATAACTAGTACTGAAACAGTATTTTACGCTTTGTGTTTCTGTGTGGGTGCAAACCGATGAAATCTTTACTTAATATATACTGAATTTATCTTCTGTATATAAAGATAATTGAAAATGAATCTTGACGTGAATGGAATGGGAGAGGGAGCGGGAGATGGGAGGGATGGGAGTGGGAGGAAATTATGGGGGGGGGAGCCGTTGTAATCCATTAACTGTACTTTGAAAATTTATATTTACTAAATTAAAAAAAATAAATTAAAAAAAATTAATAAAGTCAGAGATGAAAAAGAATAGCAAAGAAGTAAAAAGAGTCAATGGGAATTACTACAAAAAGATAATCCAGCACATTAAAAAATCTAGAGGAAATGGATAGATTTCTGAATACATAAAATCTACATGTGTATCATGTAAATCCAAGCCCCAAACCTAGAAGTGGAAGAATTTATTGTAAGGTTCCTTAAGAAAGAGTCATAGTCTCTCCTCCAAGAACTAAGTACAAGTCAGACAAGTTTCCTACTTGATCCCATTTTCCCAGCTCCCATTTACTGGGGCCATAACCTAGTGGTTTATGATAGTAGCCCTTCTATTGCTAGGGATTATTTAAGACATTTCTAGAGACATTTGTGATTGTCTCATTAGAATATGCTAGGTATTAACTGGGTAGAATCCAATAACACCAGATGCCATGAAATACACAGAACAGCAGCATACAACAAGAATCCAACTTTCGTATAGATTAAAAGAAAATATTAAGAATAGTCTGATCCTAGCATATAACTTCAAACCTAAAGAGTTTTTCCACAGTTTTAAAATATTTTGAGATTTTTCCAGGAATACAGCTTTCATATTCATCATTATTTCACTTTTCTCAGAATTTTGCCATGAATTGGCCATCATTCCAGAAACTTAACTTATTGTCTATGGAAATGCTACTTATGGAGTAGAGTTACAACATGATGTCTCTGAATCAACATTAGTGACAGTTGCCATTCTCACACTGAGTCTGTGCATAGAGGCAAGTGTGTGATGGCTTTCATAGGCTTCCGGGCTCCTTTGTAATGCTAATGTATTATAATTTACTTTTATTTTTTGTTTATGTTTTAGTTAAGGCAATTTTTAAATTCTTAACATTATACTATGAATTTGCTTTGGAATAATAAAGAGGACATTATGAAATAGCAAAAAAGAACATCATTTCTGCAGGTTTGTGAGTCCCAGAATTATACAGCTTATTCAGATTCTACTTCCCACCTGAAAGACCAAGAGCTTAAAACCACAACTCTAAGCCACTAAGAGTAACAGAATCATTGGAATCCTGTTCATGTTTTCATTTTCTTCCCTAAGGGTTTTCCATAAATTCTTGCCAAGTCAGCCATGCATTTAAGTAGACTTTCTAAAACAAAAATATTTAATTTAGGATTTACATCTGTAAATGGGGTGTCAATAACATAACTTCCTTGCTTCACAAAGATTTTCCTTAGATCAGTGCAGAATTCATATCAGAATGTGTTATAAAATATAAAGTCCAAAGTAAATGCAAGTAATTGGTAGCCACTGTGTACCCACAGTTGAATTATTTACACAAGGATTGCCTAGACAAGGACTCAAAATGCAAAATTTATAGGCTTCCTAGGCTGGGAGAATGGTCTCATAGCTTCCAGCCTGCCCCCTCTTCTCCATCAACCCCCAAACCCATGAAAAATAATGGATGTAAGGAAGGCAAACAACCGATCAGTAAAATTTTTAGAGGAAAAACAAATTATGTAATATTAGCTGACATCTTTTGAATGGACAACAAGATCATTGAGTAGATTTGAGTGAAACCATATTTTTCAGATTAGCAACAATTCTTCTGCCATACAGACTGGCATTTTCCACCGGGCCCCCTTCCAGATTATGTAATCATTGTCTGCCTCTGGCCTGGCTCCTCATTCCCTGTCTTTCTTGCTGCCCCAAGTGCCAATTACTTGTGTTAATCTCAGCAGAAAGATCTTGCAGTGCTGAACCATTGCCAACTTGTGGGTTTGGGGAATGGAGGCTGTTGCAGTGCCTTCCAGGGAAGGATAGAATGAGTCATAATCTGTTCTTTAAAGGTGGAGGAAACCATCGGAGATCACACAGCAAACCTTCTCTAGTCAATCTCTTCATATATGATATGAGTTATTGTGAATGATTACAGAAGAGTCTCTGGATGGACTACTCAACTTTGAGAACAGGCATTGAAAAAGTGTGTGCACAGGGAGGGAGGAAAACCTTTCCAAATACCTTTATCAACCAGAGGTAAAGCTACATCAAACAGAGATGCCCATAGCTCTGCATATGAGAGTGTAAATCCTGAAGTGAGGCTAATTCTAAAAGACTTTCTGGAGGAGACTGACTTTACAGAAGAGCCTGTTAGATGGTGGTTAACAGGAAGCTCCACTGGCACCAGATACACAAAGAATGACACTGTTTCTGGGACCATAGCATGCTAATACTACATTCTGAGTTTTTTTTTTTTTCAGGAGTAAATGAAACCCCAAGCCATACAGTAGCTATGCCAATTTTCAGAGAACTGGGAACAAAAGTGGGCCAAGCACACAAGCTCTAGATTCTGTTGTAGGTATACCATCTCCCAAAATTTTACCAAGCATGCAGTATTCTGAAATAGGAAATTCTGCTGATTTAGTTATCAAACACAACATTATCAACCCCTTCCAGCTGACAGCATTCCCACTCCCAGCTTGCCTAGCCAGGCATAACTCCCAGCACTTTCTTCCATGAGTGTGGGTGGGCCAAAAACACTCATGGTGGCTGGAAAGATGCTGCAAATGAAAGAATACCTTTCATTTACTCATCATCACCACTGAGGAGGAGGCTCAGTGTATTGGCTCCTCTCCTGGAAAATTTTGTAACTCATCCTGTAAGCCTGACTTCACTGATTGTGCATCTAATTATTGGCTAATAAACTGGACCACCGTTCTTGAGATTTCTCAGAGTTCCATGTTAGCAGCACATGAAGCCTGAAAAGGAGATTTAAGAGGACTTAATTACTTTCTATTTGAAGGTTCTTAACAATATAAAAGTAAATTTGAGAAGGCCCATCTCACTGGTTCCAAGTCAACTGCATGAGGATCTAATCATGAGAGAGTTTGAGTCTGGGTCTTTTCTGGCAGATAAAATGGGAAGGAATCTAAACACAATATTCAGACTATGAGTGCATGTCACAAATAAAATGTTAGCAAAAAGAGGTCAAGTACAAAAGCATATACATTATTCAATTTCTTTTAAATCAAGTTTTAAAAATGGACAATGTTAGAAAAAGAAAGGGACATCTGAGTACAGGGAGCATATAAAACTCCTAATAGACAGGACCAGAAAAGATCTTAATCACAACACACTGTAGTCCAAATTTCCATGAGAGAAAAGCCAGATTACTTTTAGAATATCTCCAATTAGACCCAAAGCTGACTTCTCATCAGAAACTCTAAAGGCTAGGAAAGAATGATGAGATATAGTCCAAATTTTAAGAAAAACAAACTGTAAACCCATAATGCTGTACCCTGCAAAGCTCTCATTTATGAATGAAAGTGAAATAAAGACCTTTCATAACAAACAGAAATTGAAAGAATTTGTCACCACTCACCCAGCCTTACAAAAATACTTAAGAATGTGCTACACACAGAAACATGGTCATCACTATGAAAGAAGGTGAAGGCAGAAAATCTCCTAGTAAAAGTACAAAGGAAATCCAAAGTAAATGATAGGAATATTTATGGAAAAATGGCAGGGCCAAATCATTACTTATCAATAGTCACCTTGAATGTTAAAAGATACAGACTGGCTGAATAAATTATAAAACAAGACCCATCTATTTGCTACCTACAAGAAACACATCTCACAAAGACTGAAAGTGAAAGTATTGAAATATATTCCATGCTAACAGAAACCAAAAAGGAGCTGGTATAGCCATGCTAATATCACACAAAGTAGACTTTAGCATAAAAACTCTTAAAATAGAGAAACAAGGACATGATGTAATGATTAAGGGATCAATTCAACAGGAAAATGTGACTATAATAAATGGGTAGGCACCCAATTACAGGGCACTTGGTTATTTTAAAGTAATGTTCATGGATCTAAAGAGAAACATAGATCCAATACAATAGTAATAGGAGACTTCTACAGCCCACTTTCAGCAATGTACAGATCAACTAGACAGAAAATCAACAAAGAAACAACAAAGTTAATTGATACTATAGACCAAATGGACTTAACAGATATCTACAGAACTTTTCATCCTACAACTAGAGAATACACATTCTTATCACCAGTCCATGAAACATTCTCTAGGGTAGTTTACATGCTAAGACATAAAGCAAGTCTCAGCAAATTCAAAAAATTCAAAACCATACCATGTGTCTTCTCTGATCACAGTAAAATGAAGGTGGAAATCAACAAACAAGAATCTCTAGAACATGTGTAAACACATCAAGACTGAACAACATGCTCCTGAGTGAACAGATCATAGAAAAAAAAAAGGAATAAAAAAATTTCTGGAAATGAATGAAGACAACACAACATATCAAAACTTATGGGATACATCAAAAGCAATGTTAAAAGGAAAGTTTATAGTAGTTAGTGCCTACATCATGAAATTGGAAAGGAACCAAATAAATGAGTTATCAATGCATCTCAAGGACCTAGAAAAACAACAACAAACCAATCCCAAAATAAGTAGGGTAAAAGAAATAATTAAGATCAGAGAAGAAATAAACAAAATTGAACTGAAAAAATAGAAATGATCCACGAAATGCAGAGCTGATTTTTTGAAAAAATAAAGAGAATCAACACACTTTTGGCCCAACTAACCAAAAAAAAAAAAAAAAAATTAGGGCGAAGACCCAAATCAATAAAAGGGATGAAAAGAAGGAAATATAACAACAGTCACCACAGAAATAAACAATCATCAGGAATTACTACAAAAAGCTGTATGCCAACAAACTGGGAAACCTAAAGTAAATGGATAGATTCCTAGACTTATACAACCTACCTCAAGTTCTGTCTGAAGACAGAAAACCTAAACAGACCAATAACCAAGATGGAAATTGAATCAGTAAAAGACCCTCCCAAGAAAAAAACACCAGGACTGGATGGCTTCACTGCTGATTCTACCAGAAATTAAAAAAAAAAAAAACTAACTCTGGGCTGATGCTGTGGCGCAGCAGGTTGGCACTCTGGCCTGGAGTGCTGGCATCCCACATGGGCGCCAGTTCAAGACCTGGCTGCTCCACTTCTGATCCAGCTCTCTGCTGTGGCCTGGGAAAGCAGTGGAAGATGGCAATGCTTGGGCCCCTGCACCCACATGGGAGACCCAGAAGAAGCTCCTGGCTCCTGGCTTTGGATCAGCACAGCTCTGGCCGCTGTGGCCAATTGGGGAGTGAACCATCAGATAGAAGACCTCTCTCTCTCTTTCTCTCTCTCTCTCTCTTGCTCTGCTTCTCCTCTCTCTGTGTAACTCTGAATTTCAAATAAATAAATAAATCTTAAAAAACGAATTAACTCCAATTTTCTCAATCTATTTAAAACAATTGAAAAGGAGAGGATCCTCCTAAACTCCTTCTATGAAGCTAGCATTACCTTAATTCTCAAATATTTGCCTACAACAGCCAAGAGACCAAGCTAAGAGACAGGAACTCAACCTCAATATCCCATGTTAGGAGGCAGAATACCAATTACTTGAGCCATCATCACTGCCTCCCAGGGAGTGTATTAATGGGAAGCTGGAATCAGGAGCCAGAACCAGTGATTGGATCCAGGTACAAGATATGGAATGTGGGTATACTAAACATCATTTTACTGCTAGACCAAATGCCCACCCCATAACTCTTATTTTTAAAGATTCATTCTTGACGCTAGGTTGAGAATATTTTGTAGATGAGTAAGGGCAGAAATATGGAGATTCATCAAGTATGGTTGTGAAACAGAGAAGAGATAATGGATCATAACTCAGGGTGGTAGCAGTGAAGAAAGTGAGGGCTTATGAGACTCCAGCTATATTTTGAAGGCAGAGTTGACAAGGTATTCTGATGGATTACATATGGGATATGAGAAAGAAGAATCATATCCTATGGTTTGGTGACAAATGATATTTGAAATTCAACAGAAAGTACTAAATTTATGTGAAATGTGTTATGTCAAAATTTGGAATCTCTTGTAAAAGCATGAATCCCAGTAATATTACTTACAGAGTTGGTGTAGGTAGAGATGCAATCTGAGGGTAAAGGTAACATAATTGAGATCAGGGGGATGAGGAAAAATTGCCAACATAGTCTGAGTAAGAGTAAGCACTGGGCTCAGAACACCAAGAGACAGCTGGAACCCACGTCCTGAAAGAGTCTCAAGTTGGAGCAGGTGGGGAGCTCCATTTCATTCCACTCATAGTTCCACTGAGAGGAATGCCAGAGGTAATCACTGGCAACCGTGAAGAACAGTCCAGAAGTAGGAACAAATACCTATACGAGTGGTTCAAAAGTGAACAAGAGAACAGAAATTGGAGGCAGAGTTGGATTTAATAGTCTGTTTTTCATTATTCAAACAAAATACCTGAAGCAGGCTAACTTCATAATGAGAAAAAGTTTATTTAGCTCACAAAAGATTCAAAAGCATAAATCTGCCATCACTTTAGCTCTGATTATGATGTCATAGTGGATGTAAACACAAGGGTGGGAACACATGTAGGAGGAAGAGATTACATCACCAGACAGAATGCCAGAGAGAGAGAGAGAGAGAGAGAGAGATTCAGTGGTCAGGCTTGCTCATAAAACAATATTTGCTCACTATAGCGAACTCAGTGTCCTACAAGAACTACCTTAATTCCCTATCAAGGCCACTCCCCCAAAGACCTAAGTAGTTCCCAATAGGACCCCCTCTTAAAGGCTTCACACTGCAAACTGAGGAACAAACTTTTAACACATGAACCCTGTTGGGCAAACTACATCAAAACCATATCAGTGAGACACCCTTTTTGAAGAATTTTGGTACAAAGACAATTGGAAGAAGTAAAAAGTTCTTTATCTGAGGTTGATGTAGTGGTCTATAAAATGTATCCCCCAGCTGTCCATCTATAGAGCATGTAATTGATAAGCAGCCATGCTGCTGCCCATCTGAGTAGACCACTGCATTTGCACCAAGTCTATACTCTCCCTAGGACTGCTTCAAACTAGGCAGGAGCTCCCTGGGAAGGAGGCTCCTCTAACAGGTGCATCTGACTTGTGGCAGATACTTAGAACTGTACTGCACCTTGGGCCCCTCCTACCCCATCCTCCTTTGCCTCGCTTTTCCATGTGTCATACCTGCGTTATGATCTGAATGTCTCCCTTTGGGTCCTTACATCCTCTCCTCTAATGCAGTCTCAATGTCTGCTCAGTTAAGGACTGGAACTAGCACAGTTAGCAAATGGTGAGCTAAGATTTAGTTTTGAACACAGATAGTCTTGCTTCAGAGAAATTTGGGGATTAAACCAGCAGATGGAAGATCTGTGCTTTTGTGTCCCTCTCTCTGTCACTCTGCCTTTCAAAGTCATATAGACATATATACATAAATCTTTTTTAAAAAGATAGTATATATTTAAAATATTTATTTATTTGAAAGGCAGAGTTTCAGAGTGATGGAGAGACAGAAAGAGATTTTCCATCCACTGGTTTATTCCCCATATGGCAGCAATGTCTGGAGTTGGGCCGATCTGAAGCCAGGAACTTCTTCTGGGTCTCCCACATGGGTTCAGGTGCACCATCTTCTACTTCTTTCCTGGGTGCATTAACAGGAAGCAGGATAGGAAGTGAAGCAGCTGGAATTCGAACTGGTGCCAATATGGGATGCCAGCACAGCAGGCAGCAGCTTTACCTGCTACGCCATAGTGCCAGCCTTGTGGGTAGTATGCATTTCACATGAAGTTTTGGAAGCCCCCTTGTATAGCTACAGATATTAAAATACAGAACATTCCCTTTAACACTGTAAAAATTTGTCAAAAATAAAAATGGAGTAACTTTTGTTAGACCATAACCAAAATCAAACAAACTGTGGGGATTTGAAGAGGTGACCTCATGCATGTACAGCTGATAACAAGGACAGTCACAAAAGTCTCCACCAGAACTAGAACCATGCACCTAAGACACTGAACTCAACACAGAAAAATCGTCTGCATGGACATCTGCCCCATCGCTCTACTCAGTCTTGAACCAATACCACTCTTGTTAATACTCCTTGTAGCCAAGGATTTTTGTTTCAAAATGCAGTATGTTTTCCTTCTTATTATTCCTTTAAAAAACTTTTCTTGCCATAATCTCCTGGAATATGCCCATAGCTTACTATGGCACATACATTCCCATCACAGCACTCTGTTATTCCCAAATAAATGTATTGCTATTTAGATATTTTTGATTGTTATTTAGGTCAACCACACACACACATCCACATACAACATACACACACACAGAGAAAGAAACAAAACAAAAAATCTCTATTTTTATAGAAAACCATTAGAGTAATTCTCTACTTATATGAATGCTCAAGTTATATTTTTGTTAGGGTCTGTTGACATCACTCTGCTGGAATAACAGTATAAAATATACCTAATTACAGTTTTCATTTCAGAGTATAGCTATAGTAATTCATTTTTCTGTCTCTGTAAGTTTATAAATTTTAGATTCTCCCTATGCATCATTATATGTGGATGTAAATGAAATAGTTCCTGATTGGAAATGGCTCCCAAGATCTGTTCTTCAAGTGTTGTCAAAAGAGAGCATGTATTTAGGCTAGTAATTAAGATGCTTATGTCCCATATCAGAGTACTTGGGTTGGATTCCCAGATCCAATCCTGACTCCAGCTTCCTGGTAATGCAGATCCTGTGAGGCAGTGATAATGACTTTGTAATTGTGTCTCTGTCGCACATTTGGAAGAACTGGATTGAATCCTGACTCCTGGCTTTGGCTCCAGCCAAGCCCCAGCTGTTGCAGGCATCTAGGGATTGAATCAGCAGATGAGATCTCTCTCTCTCTCTCTCTCTCTCTCTCTCTCTCTCTCTCTCCCATTCTTTCTCAAATAAAACTTTAAGTAAAAAATTTAAAAATTATTTTAGCCTAGTAATGATAACAAAAATAACTTTTTCTGAGATTATATCCTCTTTAGAAAGGGTTTTTTTATGTTATTATGACATAAAACAAGGCACCCCCTGCAACTTATCAACTTATCCTCTTTCTCTTTGGCACTCGAGCCTGCAAAGGCAGGAGAGATCATCAGACTGGCAGAAGGTCAAAATATCACATCCATAGATTTTTTAAGGACATTGGCATACATTTGGCAGCTGTCAATATTGGTATGGGAGAGTGGAAAACATAGGCAGGTATAAAGAAAGGTTGGAAGGAAAGTACTGTTCACAGAAAATTTGTCATGATATTTGCAAAGACATGGGTATTTCAATCAAGAAGTACTACTGCAATGGTTTTTTTCAAGGAGAGGGAGAGATTTACTCAACTGTGGAAATAAAACAAGGGCAAAGGGGTTTTGAAGCCAAGAGGAAGGGTATGAGCCAGGGCATGGAATGTTACTAAGTGGAAAAACTAAGTGTAGGGGGAGACTCTTGATAAATTGACTCAACAGAATTCTCAACAAAAGTCGGTCAAGGTGATGTGATATCAGGGGGAAGGAATGAAGAATTTGCTGAGATATTGAAGGATGAAAATATTTTGCTAAACTGACTCAGCAGGATTCTTACTAAAATTTGACTAAGTCCAAGATTACAGCCTAGTGAGAAAGAAGACAGAGAGGAGCCTGACTCAAGTTTGATCAAGGAGGATCTTTTTCAGGAAATACCTGAAATTTTTTTTTTTTTTTTGATAGGCAGAGTGGACAGTGAGAGAGAGACAGAGAGAGAAAGGTCTTCCTTTGCCGTTGGTTCACCCTCCAATGGCCGCCTCTGCAGCCGGCGCACCGCGCTGATCCGATGGCAGGAGGCAGGAGCCAGGTGCTTTTCCTGGTCTCCCATGGGGTGCAGGGCCCAAGCACCTGGGCCATCCTCCACTGCACTCCCTGGCCATAGCAGAGAGCTGGCCTGGAAGAGGGGCAACCGGGACAGAATCCGGCGCCCCAACCGGGACTAGAACCTGGTGTGCCGGCGCCGCAAGGTGGGGGATTAGCCTATTGAGCCACGGCGCCGGCTGAAATACCTGAAATTTTTACACAGAGTTTTCTTAACCTATCATCTTTTTAACTAGGATCTTGACTTTTATCAGATTCTAGGAGATGCATTTATTTAACAATATATTGCATCCATTCACTGAATGATTTTTTTTCCTGAGCACTAAATATATCCCAAGCACTATATTAGATGTTGGATATATGATGATCATTCTATCAGAGTGGCCCCAATTCTAATGTAACTGACAACATATGGGTAAACACTTAAATTAAATAAAAGAGCTACAATTTTAGCTGTTAAGGAAAAATTTTTATTATTATTATTATTTGACAGATAGATAGTGAGAAAGAGAGACAGAGAGAAAGGTTTCCTTCTGTTAGTTCACCCCCTAAATGGCCTCTACAGCTGGTGCACTGTGCCGATCTGAAGCGAGGAGGCAGGTGTTTCCTCCTGGTCTCCCACTTGGGTGCAGGTGCCCAAGCACGTGAGCCATCCTCCACTGTCCTCCTGCGCCACAGCAGAGAGCTGGACTGGAAGAGGAGCAGCTGGGACTAGAACCTGGTGCCCATATGGGATGCGGCACCACAGGTGGAAGATTAGCCAAGTGAGCCACGACGCTGGCCCCAAGGAAAAAAATTTTAAAAAGTTGTATTAGAAAGTGACAGCAAAAGCTGAACTCCTTAAGTAAGGGTGGTCAAATAAAGTATCTCTTAGAAAGTAGCATTCACACTGAGAAATGATGAAAAACATTGTTTTGGCCATGCAATAAGCCCAAGGCAGTACATCACAGTCACAGGGAACAGACAACAAAGACCCTGTGTCAGGGCAGACCTGAAGGACACTAAGGATGTCAGAGGGCCACATGAACATGGCAGGGGGAGAAGGGCCAGTAAGCAGAAGTAAGAGCTATGGAAGGGACATGACTGCCATGTGGTCAGAGCTCAACAAATTCACCAACAACAAAACAACCAATCCAGTTAATATGTGGGCAAAGGATATGAACAGATATTTTTCAGAGGATTAGATGCAATAGCCAATAAGCACATGAGAAAATGCTCAGTCTCACTAGCCATCAAGGAAATGCAGATAAAGACTATAGTGAGGTTTTACCTCACCCTTAGAATGGCTATCATCCAAAAAATCAAAAAATAATAAATGCTGGTGAGGATGTGGAGAAAAAGGCATGCTAATCCACTGTTGGTGGGAATGTATACTAGTACAACCATTATAGAAGACAGAATGGCAATTCCTCAGAAATCTGAAATAGATCTACCATAGGAACCGGCTGTTCTACTCCTGGGAATTTACCCAAAGGAAATTAAATAAGCATATTAAAGTTATTTGTATCCCCCATGTTTATAGCAATTCAATTCACAATAGCTAAGATATGAAGTCAACCCAGATGTCCATCAATTGATGGCTTGATAAACAAAATATGGTATATATACACAATGGACTACTACTCAGGCATAGAAAAGAATGAAACTCTGTCTTATGCAACAAAATGGATGCAACTGAAGCCCTTTAAGCTTAGTGAAATAAGCCAGTCTCAAAAAAGACAAATATCATACGTTTTATCTCATATGTAGTAGTTAATATAGAATACAACAATGTACAAGAGAGAAACTGACATCTTATGATTTGATTATTGTTTATAGCCTTTGTCTATATTCCTGTGGAACAATGGTCTTTCTACTTTTTACTTGTTGAACATTGTGGTTAGTGGTGTATTAAGCTTGTGATTATAAAATACATTGAAATTATGTTCTAAAATTTAAAGGAAAATATGAAAGGAGGGAGGTTTGAGAGTGGAATAGAGGGAGGGATGTATGGTTATCTTCTTAGAATTGTATCTATGACATATATGAAGTATATTCTCTTTATATTAATAAAAATATTTTAAAAAATCAGTATGGTCACTGTTCAGAAAACATATTGTCAAGGACAAGCAAGGAACCAGATAAACTAGTTAGTAGTCCATATGTAAGATATGATGGTTGCTTAGGGGTGATTAAAACAAGAGAAAAACAGAAAATAGTCCAAGAGGAAGTGGTGTAATTTTTGCATTATATAGAAGATTGTCCCCAGAAAACTAACTTTGCTTGCCTCCTGAATGCTGGATTGAATCAGTAGCCACTCTGTCAAGTGCAATGTGGATACCAAGCATTTGTCCTCAGATAACTCACAAATGGACAAAAACATGCAATACTGAAACATGCTGGTGAAACCACAAATGAATATAGCCATTTTATCCATGTGCCTGGGGCTGCTGGGAAGACAGCAACAGAGGGGACAGGCAGTGACACCGACCTCTTTGAATTCTCCCTGTGATGTTGAAGTGAATATCAATTGGTGAACAGATACATGTTGTAATTTCAGGGAATAAAAAATCCTATGGATTAGAAATGAAGCCAGAACTGGCACTTGGGGAGAGCTCTGAATGAAGCAGGAGAGAAAACCTACGCAAGATGTGAGGGGGGAGGAGGGTGCAGGCATCGAGCAGCAGTATAAGCCCCAAGTGGGTAGAAAGGTGGAGCAGGTTTGGCTTACACCCATGCTGACAGTTTAGGCAGTCCTCTCATTTCAGAGCATTGGATCCATTCAGTCTTATCTCTCCTAGCTCCTATAAAAGAGGAATTATTCCATAGGAGGTGGCTTTGGTTTTTATAATCCCAGATGTCTTTCATTAGATGAAGAATCGCACATCCAAAAGTTTGTGACAGTCCATTGAAGTACATAAGCACTACACTCAATGAAAATTCTTGCTAAGCTATTCCAGTTCAGTCATAAATGTGGTTATTTGAATATTTATAAAGTGTGTGTGTGTGTGCATATGTGTGTTTATGAAAGAGAGAGACAGAGAGAAATTGTAATAGAGGGACAAAGCCAGGGAGGGAGGGAGAGAGGCGGGGAAAAGAGAGATGACATAACCTCAGACCACAGTGGCTTTGTGTGTTAAGATGAAGTAATTTGTTTATAATTGTTCAGAAGAGATGTTTACCAAGGAACTGATAGCAACTTTGAGACGCCAGTCTGACCCTTGGGTTTACATGTCTGCTTAGACAACTGGCAGTGGCCAGATCTGAATGGTGTTGGCAAGTGAGTCCACATGATTCCATCGCTCCCACCAGCTGGACTGAGCATCGTCCTGTGCTGATCACTTGACCCCTCACCATGGCTGCTGCTTCTGGGCCTTGGTGAAGGGAAGCACAGAAAGTCCTTGGCCAGAGTCATTCTGATGCTGGAAAAGGAAATGATACTGAGTTTAGAGTCTCTGGGGCTAAATCAATGACCAGCGTTTATAGTTGATGATTACATTCATCTGGAAAACTGAACACCACGCATTCTTTTCTTTTTTATTTTTTTAAACAATTAACATAAAGAGAACAGTTTTCATCTACTGCATAGGTACAGTTCTGAGAATATAGCCATACTTTCCTCACTCTCTCCTCCCTACCCTACCCCAACCTCCCTCCTTCCTTATTTTCTTTTCATTAAATTTTGAAAGACATTTTTACTCTATAATCACAGGCTTAATAAACTATTAACATAATATTCAAGAAGTAAACAATACACCTTAGGTATTTAATCAAAGGATTGCCTAGAACTAAAATTATTTTATGTCTCTTATCTACAATTTCTCCAAAGGAATCTGTTAATACCATCATTCCAGTTTTATTTAACAATAAATATTATCCATCCCTGAATCCAACTTGGAGCTGCCTCAGTGGATCTTACCTGGACATGAAAATGTGTAAGTACAAGGAAGACACCAGGCCAGAGAGAGTCTGGCCATTCTGCCAGCTCTACAGGCTTAGATGGGCTTTTAATTCACAATACCTTGTAAGAGGACATCAGACCAAGGATCACAGGCTCCATACTGCACACTTCACCAACCTGCCCATAGCCCTCAGGAGTAGACAACAACAATCCACATGTCTTCAGGCTCTGCCAACAGCATTTTTTCTCCATCCACCATCTGGCTTGATGTGGGGACTGCATCAGACAGTTCCTATGCTGGCTCTGTCTCCCTCCTCTGGCATATGTTACTTTCAAAATTCACTGTGCCTACTCTTTTGTGGGAAGACCAAAATTGATTACCTTTCTTTTAACAACATGAAAATCTCAGGTACTAACAAAGAAAACACTACCCAAAGGGTCTTATTGCCTCTCCATTGCCAGAGCCAGGAGGAAGTATCCTGACGTTACTTGCTCATCTCCTGCCCTATGGCTGAAGGTGAGGATCTGATATCCTGAGTAGTTTAGTGCCCCAGAACTTGAATAGACCAATTAACTTTGGGAGTAAATAACAAAGAGGGTGACCATGACCTTGAGCAAAGCCCCTGCCAGAAACAGGAACATTTTGATCTTTATTTTAAATTAATTTATTTTGAATAGATACAGCAGTAAGGATGTTCAGCCACAACTCTTTCTCATTTGGATCTCTGAAAGATAGGTCTTTCTTGAGACTTCAATTGAAATGTTACAAAACATCAAGCTTTCCAGACAGAAGGTGCCTCTTAAATGGATTTTTCATATATTATAAACTTTAATACCTTGTTGAAAATATATAATTTATTTTTAGAAAAGAATGTAAGTAATTTCTTGACATAATAGATGAATAACCATACTCTGTAACTTCCCATGAGAAAAAAAGGAAAATTATTATGCAATATTGTCAAAGCATACCCCAAAGAGATGATCCCTATGTGTTCTCTATAACAACAGAGTTGGATGTGCATGACATGGGAAATTGCCCACACTCCCCCACTCTTCCACTCCCTACAGCCTCGGGGACTCCCATCATACAATCACCATGCCACAAACACCACAGGAGAAAGGTCACAGAAGACGTAGATGTAAATTTCAGAAGAGTGGAAAATGTACTTCCTGGAAGACTGATTAAAATTTTCTCCATCTTTACTTCACTAAGTGGGCATTTCTTTTTTTTTTTGTCTTTTACTTTTTTTTATTTTCTATTTTTTTAACTTTTATTTAATGAATATAAATTTCCAAAGTACGGCTTATGGATTACAATGGCTTCCCCCCCATAACGTCCCTCCCACCTGCAACCCTCCCCTTTCCCACTCCCTCTCCCCTTCCATTCACATGAGGATTCATTTTCGATTCTCTTTATATACAGAAGATCAGTTTAGCATATATTAAGTAAAGATTTCGACAGTTTGCTCCCACACAGAAACATAAAGTGAAAAATAATAGATGATTTTTTAAAATGATGATGAAATCAGATCAGACCTATTGTCATGTTTAATCCCAGTGAGAGTCAAGTTGGGAATTGATAATTTCTTTTTTTTTTTTACAGAAGATCAGTTTAGTATACATTAAGTAAAGATTTCAACAGTTTGCACCCCCATAGAAACACAAAATGAAATATACTGTTTGAGTACTTGTTATAGCATTAAGTCTCAATGTACAGCACATTAAGGACAGAGATCCTACATGAGGAGTAAGTGCACCGTGACTCCTGTTGTTGACTTTACAAATTAACACTCCTGTTTATGGCATCAGTAATCTCCCTATGTTCCAGTCATGAGTTTCCAAGGCTATGGAAGCCCCTTGAGTTCTCCGACTCTTATCTTGTTTAGACAAGGTCATAGTCAAAGTGGAGGTTCTCTCCTCCCTTCAGAGAAAGGTACCTCCTTCTTTGAAGACCTGTTCTTTCCACTGGGATCTCACTCACAGAGATCTTTCATTTAGGGGTTTTTTTTGTTTTTTTTGTTTGTTTTTTTTTTTTTTTTTTTTTTTTTTTTTTTTTTCGCCAGAGTGTCTTGACTTTCCATGCCTGAAATACTCTCATGGGCTTTTCAGCCAGATCGGAATGCCTTTAGGGCTGATTCTGAGGCCAGAGTGCTGTTTAGGACTTGATCAGCATAGCCCTGACTGTTAATGAACAACTTAATACATTATCCCTCTTAGTAGTTTTTTTTGTCTGTTCTACTTAATATGACTGGTTTAATTCTGTAATTAATACACAGTTATTCTTAAGTGTTGAAATTTAACTGAAATGTGATCCCTGTTAAACATAAGAGTGGGAATAAGAGAGGGAAGAGATGTACAATTTGGGACATGCTCAAGCTGACTTGCCCCAAATGGTAGAGTTAGAAACATACCAGGGGACTCCAATTTAATCCCATTAAGGTGGCATGTACCAATGCCATCTCACTAGTCCAAGTGATCAATTTCAGTTCACAATTGATCATAATGAAAGGACTAAGAGTCAAAGGGAGCACATAAACAAGTCTAGTACCTGCTAATACTAACCGATAGAATAAATAAAGGGGAGAGTGATCCAACATGGGAAGCGAGATACTCAGCAGACTCATAGAATGGCGGATGTCCTAAACAGCACTCTGGCATTTCTTTTTTTAAAAAACCTATATGCTAAATTGTCATTTATTTGAACCTCATGATAGACTGTTCTGTTGCTCCACTTAGTCTAGTGCCAGTTCCTTATTGTCTTCACCACTGGAGCTGTATAATATTTTGCTAATAAGTAGAGCTACTCTCTTTGTTATGGAGTTTGAGGTTGAAGTAGAGGAAACACAAGAATAGAACCCCAAGGATATCAGCCATCCTAGGAGCAAGCAAGTTGAATATATTCAGAATATGATGTTAAAATTTAATGAATATTTATCTTCTTAAATGAAATATGTCCACCTGTATTTAGCTAAATTGATAAGCAACCATGAATGCAGTTAAGCCCATGAATCCAAGGAAGTTGCAATATTAGAAAGTTAATAATAAATGTTGAGGAGAGCTTCCAGGATAGCAGAGTAGGTAGGAAGCTTACTGCATTAGTCCAGAAGATAGTCTAAAAAAAGTGGAGACAGTGCAGCCTCAGGGAAGAGTTAGGGAGAAGATGGCAGAGGAAACTTTATGCAAATTAGAGGGACACACTGACCCTACATCGAGGGCATGGATGCCCACAACTCAGAAACCCAGCAGCAGATAGCCTGTGCACTAGCATTGGAGAGTGAGGTGAGACCAGCCTGCAACAGCCCAAGCCACTGGTGAACAAGCTGCAGGAAGAGCCTAGAGGGAACCCTAGAGGGAGCCCCGTGGGGGATAGTGTACCTGCCAAACTAGAAGAGAAAAAAAAAGGAGGGACATGTTTCTCTCTCCCTGATCACCTTGCAACAGCATCCTGTAACAAGCCAATACAATGGGCACATTTTTTACATCCATAACAGTTGCAATAACTGTGTCCATGCCCAGCAACCTGCCAAGTGGAAACTCATGACTCTGGTGGAAAGAACTAACAAAGGGCTGGGTGCTCATGACTGTGGGAGGCTTGTGTGCCAGGATTGTGAAAAAAACAGGCTGTGTGGGAGGACTCACAGTGTGGCTGGGACTTTGGGCAGTCACCATGAGAGACCACATGGTCAGGGTTTCTTGGTTACTTGATGGGAGACATTGATGGAGAATCTGAGCTTACACTGAGGACTGCACAGATTCTTTGAGTGGTCCTTGGGGCATAGCAGATGAATATTATATCCCCTGGGGCTAGCGGTCAGGCACTGTTCTCCTTTGAGAAGAGAAGCTCAGCTGAGGGGCCGGCACTGTGGCTCACTTGGTTAATCCTCCACCTGCGGTGCCAGCATCCCATATGGGTGCCGGGTTCTAGTCCAGGCTACCCCTCTTCCAATCCAGCTCTCTGCTGTGGCCTGGAGGGCAGTGGAGGATGGCCCAAGTGTTTGGGCACCTGTACCCACATAGAAGACCAGCAAGAAGCAACTGGCTCCTGGCATTGGCCATAGAGACCATTTGGGGAGTGAACCAATGGAAGGAAAACCTTTCTCTCTGTCTCTCTCTCTCACTGTCTATAACTCTACCTGTCAAATAAAAAAAAGAGAAGCTCAGCTGAGCAGAATAAACCTCTCTTCTGATTAAAAAAAAAGGAGATTTTTGAATATGATGCTTTAGACTTGCATTTCACCCTGCACCACTGAACAGAGCTCCCTGGCCACACCCACCACATGCCTCTAGATATTCACTGAAAACAGAAACTCTTCTTATCTACAGAGGGATAAGACAAAAAAGCTGCCACAGAAGAAAAGACAAAGAACTACTGAAATCCATACATGACATGAAAGAAAATTTCTCTCATGAAATTGAGATCTTAAAGAGAAATCAAAGTGAGTGAAGAATTCAATAGAACAAATAAAAAATGCAGTGGAAAGCCTTAACAACAGAATCAGTTAAACAGAAGAAAGAATATCCAACTTAGAAGACAAAGCACAAAAAATCATACAGTAAAACCAAAAATAAGAAGAGGAAATTAAGGGGCCAGTGCAGTGGCTCACTTGGTTAATCCTCCGCCTGTGGCACTGGCATCCCATATGGGTGCCAAGTTCTAGTCCCAGTTGCCCCTCTTCCATTCCAGCTCTCTGTTATGGCTGGGAAGGCAGAGGAGGATGGCCCAAGTGCTTGGGCACCGTACCTACATGGGAGACCAGCAAGAAGCACCTGGCTCCTGGCTTCGGGCTGGTGCAGCGCTGGCTGTAGCAGCCATTTGGGGAATGAACCAATGGAAGGAAGACCTTTCTCTCTGTCTCTCTCTCTCACTGTCTGTAACTCTACCTGTCAAAATAAAATAAAAAAAGAAGAGGAAATTAGAAAACTAAAAAGCACTGTTGAAAATCTACAGGATACTATCAAATGACCCAACATATGGGTTCTAGGAGTTCCTGAAGGTGTGGAAAGAGAGAAAGGATTAGAAGTCCTTTTTAGTGAAATAATAACAGAAATTTCTCTAATTTGGGGAAAGAAAGTGACATCCAAGTACAAGAAGCACATAGAAGTAAAAGACATGACCAGAAAAGATCTTCACCATGATGCATTTTTCTCAAACTCTCCACAGTAAACCACAAAGAAAAAACTCAAAAATGTACATGAAATAAATTCCAGATTGCTTTCAGAGGATTTACAATTAGAATCACAGCTGACTTCTCATCAGAAACCATACAGGCTAGGAGAGAATGGCGAGATATATTCCATGTCTTAAAACAAAAAGAACTGTCAACTCACAATACTATATCCTGAAAAGCTCTCATTTTTGAATGAAGGTGAAATAAAGACATTGCATAACAAACAGAAATTGAAAGAATTTGTCACCACCTGCCTAGCCCTACAAAAGGTGCTTAAGGAAGTGCTACACACAGAAACACAGAAACATGGTCATCACTACGAAAGAAAGTAAAGAAAGAAAATCTCCCAGCAAAAGTTTAAAGGAAATTCAAAGTAAAAAATACAATTTTTTTTGGAAAAACAGTAGGAAATAGTCACCATGAATGTAAATGGCCTCAACTTTCCAGTTAAAAGACACAGACTCACTGACTGGATTAAAAAATAAGCCCCATCTATTTTCTGCTTACAAGAAACACATTTTACCAATAAGGATGCACACCAAATGAAAGTGAAAGAGTGGAAAACTATATTCCATGTCAATAGAAATCAAAAAAAGAACTGGTGTAGCCATCCTAATATCAGACAAAATAGACTCTAACACTAAAATTGTTAAAAGAGAAAAGAAGAACACAATGTAATGATTAAGGGATCAATTCAACAGGAAGATGTAACTATTATGTGTATGCACCTAATTACAGGACACTTGGCCATTTAAAAGAAATGTTAAAGGACCTACGGGAGACATATACACCAATACAATAGTAATGAGGGACTTCAATCCCAAGATATTCAAACTGTACAGGAGGAAGTCAAATTATACCTATTTGCAGATGACATGATTCTATATATAGGGGATCTAAAAGACTCCACCAACAGACTATTAGAATCATAGGAGAGTTTGGGTAAAATAGCAAGATATAAGATCAATACACAAAAATCAACAGCCTTTGTATACACAGACAATGCCATGGCTAAGGTTCAGCTTCTAAGATCAATCCCATTCACAATAGCTACAAACAAAATCAAATACCTTGGAATAAATTTAACCAGGGATGTCAAAGATCTCTATAATGAGAACTACAAAACATTAGAAAAAGAAATAGAAAAAGATACCGCAAAAAATGAGGAATCTTCCATATTCATGAACTGGAAAAGTCTATATTATCAAAATGTCCAATTTACGATCAATGTGATACCAATCAAAATACCAAAAACATTCTTCTAGGATCTAGAAAAATTATGCTGAAATTCATATGGAAACACAGGAGACCTAGAACAGCTAAAACAATCTTATACAACAAAAACAAAACCAGAGGACTCATAATACCATATTTCAAGACATACTACAGGGGCCGGCGCCATGGGTCACTTGGCTCATCCTCCACTGTCGCTCCCCCTCTTCATGGAGGAACGACACTAAGCCCTGCCTGGGCTTCATATCCGAGTCACGGCACCATTATGTCGCTCCCCCTCTTCGTGGAGGAACGACACAGGACCCTGCGCTGTTCTTTCTGTCTGCTCGGCCCTCCCCGGGTTTGCTGCTGGTTCTTCCCGGGTTGGCTACTATCCCTTCCACCTCCGTGGAAGGGCAGTTCCCCCTGGCCGCATTCCCCACTTCCGCAGGGGAGCGGCACACCGCCGGCCGGCTTTCTGGGGGGCTGCACAGGTGTTCCTTCAGCTAGATGTTCCCCATAGATGTTCCTGGTGCATGCCGTCTCTCTCCTCCTTTATAGTCCTCCTCCGCCAATCCTAACTCGGCTGCCCACACGCCGAGTACGCTGCTCTCCTCCAATCAGGAGCAAGTCCTACAGTTTATTGGTTGAACTGGAGGCAGCTGTGCGGAAGCTGTTTACTTCTCTCCCAGCGCCATATTGTGGGAGAGCAGATGCATAGAATAAGTCTTAATTCCAGTAACTCAGTCCAGTCCGGGCTGCTCCCCACAGATCCCCCTTTCTTTTTATTTTTGGCGTTGATACGCGCCTGTCTTCGGTGTCCCGCGGCACACACTCTGCTCTACTTGCTAGAGTTGCCACAGGCTCTTACAAGTCCTATCAATCAGGCAAACCGAATCCGGGTCCTCTCTTCGCCATGTTGTGAGGAGGTTTTTAGGCGCTGATGCGTGCCTGTGTTCGGTGACCTGCGGCTCACACTCTGGTCGAGCCGCCTGCTGGCGCTTACCGCCTTAATTAGGCAGACCGAATCCAAGCCTCCTAATTGTTGTATTGTGGGGGAAGCCTTACTGATGTTAATTTGTGCCTGTCTTCGGTGACCTGCGGCGCATAAGCTGCTAGCCGCCGCAGGTGCTCATCGTGCTCATCGCCTCACTTAATCAGGCAGACCGAATCCAAGCTCTCACAGTGCAGTGTTGTAGGGAGGCCTTTCTATTTCTCTATTTCTCTATCTCCGGGCATTCCTATTTCTCCCATTTTACTTCTATCTTCCAGCATTCCTATTTCTCTCATCTTACTTCTAAACTTCTGTTTCTCTTATCCCCGCGGCTTTCCGGTGCCCGCCCCGAGGCTGCTTCTCGGCACCCGCCCCGAGGCTGCTTCCCGGCTCTGAGCCGCTTCAGCCCGTGCCTCTCTCATCTGCGCAGCTTCCCGGCTTTGCGCGGCTTGGCTTCGCGCGCTCCGCGGTCTCCACGCCCTTCGCGTCTGCACCACGGCCTCGCGCCGGCCCCGTTCCCTATCTATTCACGCCCCGTGCTCTCTCTGCACGCGGCGGCTTCCGCGAGTAACACAGCGTAGCTTACGTGTCCGCCACTAGCATTCAATCTAAGTTCCCCGGGCTAGCCTGGCGAATTCAACCCAGCTTACGTCTCCGCCCCACGGTTTGGCTTCCCGTCCTTTGCTCCCCGGGCTAATCAGACGGATCCCAACCAGGCTCACGTTTCAGCTTCTGGTTTCAACTTTTCGCCCCCTATTCCCGGGCTAACTTGAGAACCCCAAAGTGGCTTTCGTGTCCGCCTTGGCCTGCCCCCCACGGCTTCAATTTCCCTAACATTTTTCTCTACCCGGTATGTTTCCCCAAACTTTCCTCCAACGATATTCCTCCCTCATTTCTCCTGGCCTCTCCCCACAGTCCGCGTCCGAGTCTGTTTGTTCTAGCGTTCACTTTCGCTTTCGACCTTAGAGATTTCTCCCAGCTTCCCCCCGTAGTCCGTATCTGAGTCTATGCCTAGGCTTTCAATAGCTTCTTCCGGCACCCTTTTCGTCCGGCTTTTCCCTAGGCTGTTTGCTAGTTTCTCTCTCCGGTACCTTCCCAGTTCTTCCCGTTTCTTCCCTCTTAAGTTTGCTATCCGACCTAGGTTTCCTAATCCGAGTCACGGCACCATTATGTCGCTCCCCCTCTTCGTGGAGGAACGACACAGGACCCTGCGCTGTTCTTTCTGTCTGCTCGGCCCTCCCCGGGTTTGCTGCTGGTTCTTCCCGGGTTGGCTACTATCCCTTCCACCTCCGTGGAAGGGCAGTTCCCCCTGGCCGCATTCCCCACTTCCGCAGGGGAGCGGCACACCGCCGGCCGGCTTTCTGGGGGGCTGCACAGGTGTTCCTTCAGCTAGATGTTCCCCATAGATGTTCCTGGTGCATGCCGTCTCTCTCCTCCTTTATAGTCCTCCTCCGCCAATCCTAACTCGGCTGCCCACACGCCGAGTACGCTGCTCTCCTCCAATCAGGAGCAAGTCCTACAGTTTATTGGTTGAACTGGAGGCAGCTGTGCGGAAGCTGTTTACTTCTCTCCCAGCGCCATATTGTGGGAGAGCAGATGCATAGAATAAGTCTTAATTCCAGTAACTCAGTCCAGTCCGGGCTGCTCCCCACACTCCACCTGCAGCACTGGCATCCCATATGGGTGCCAGGTTCTAGTCCCAGTTGCTCCTCTTCCAGTCCAGCTCTCTGCTATGGACCTGGAAGGCAGTGGAGGATGGCCCAAGTGCTTGGGCCCTTGCACCCGCATGGGAGACCAGGAAGAAGCACCTGGCTCTTGGCTTTGGATCAGTGTAGCTCCAGCCATAGCAATCATTTGGGGGGTAAACCAACAGAAGGAAGACCTTTCTCTCTGTCTCTCTCTCTCACTGTCTAACTCATCTGTCAAATAAAAAAAACCCACATACTACAAATCAGTTATAATTAAAACCACCTGGTACTGCTACAAAAACAGATGAATAGACCAATCAAACAGAATAGAAATGCCAGAACTCAATCCAAGCATCTGCAACGAACTTATCTTTGACCAAGGAGCTAAAACTAACCCCTGGAGCAAGGACAGTCTCTTCAACAAATGGTGCTGGGAAAACTGAATTTCCATATTCAGAGGTATGAAGCAAGACCCCTACTTAACACCTTACACAAAAATCCACTCAACATGGATTAAAGATCTAAATCTATGGCCCAACACCATCAAATTATTAGAGAACAATGGGGAAACCCTGCAAGACATTGGCACAGGCAAGTGTTCTTGGAAAAGACCCCAGAGGCACAGGCAGTCAAAGCCAAAATTAACAAATGGGATTACATCAAATTGAGAAGTTTCAGTACTGCAAAGAAAGACTTAGGAAAGTGAAGAGGCAACCAACAGAAGGGGATAAAATAATTGCAAACTACGCAACTAATAAAGAATTAATAACCAGAATCTACAAAGAAATCAAGAAACTCCACAACAACAAAACAAACAACCCAGTTAAGAGATGGGCAAAGGGCTTAAATAGACATTTTTCAAAAGAGGATATCCAAATGGCCAACAGACACATGAAAAAATGTTGAGGATCACTAGCCATCAGGGAAATGCAAATCAAAACCACAATAAGGTTTCACTTCACCCTGGTTAGAATGGCTTTCATATGGAAATCAACAAACAACAAATGCTGATGAGGGTGTGTGTGGGGGAAATGTACCCTTATTCACTGTTGGTGGTAATTTAAATGGGTAAAATCACTATGGAAAGCAGTATGGAGATTCCTCAAAAATCTGCATATATACCTACCATATGACCAGCCATCCCATCTTGGGAATTTACCCAAGAGAAATAAAATCAGTAAATAAAAGGGTTATCTGTACCCCATGTTTATTGCAGCTCAATTTACAGTAGCTAAGACATGGAATCAACCTAAATGCCTGTCAATGGAAGACTGGATAAAGAAATTATGGGATATGTACTCTATGGAATACTGCACAGCAGTAAAAAAATGAAATCCAGTGATTTGCAACAAAATGGATGAATCTGGAAAACATCATACTTAATGAAATAAGCCAGTTCCAAAGAGATAAATACCATATGTTCTCCCTGATCTGTGAGAACTAATAGAGCACCTAAAATGAAATCTGTAGACATGAAATTGACACTTTGAGAAGGGATGATGTGAGCTACCCTTGTCTTGACTGTCCTGGAACAGTTTCTTTTTGTTTTTTCATTTTTTTTTCCTTCATACTATTTGTTGAACTATTTACTAAACATAGAGTATCATGTGTATACAGTCATTGAAGATGGATCACAGTAAATAATAAGAGTGAGAAAAAGAGAGGGAGGAGGAAGTTTTTAACTGTAAAGCTGTATAGTTCTGCATGCATTCCCATGGACTTACTTCTAACGTACAGTTTAAATACTTGTCATGGGATTCCAAATCCCATTAAGCTGGGTGATAAAAATGTCATCTTAAGTGTTAGAGTGATCATATTTAGTGTTAAAGTGAACATATAGATGGGATTAAGTGTTAAAGTGATCATATAAATAGGATCAAGTGCCTGATAATAATAATAGATAGAATTAAAAAGGAGAGAATGTTCCAACATGGGAAGCAGTCTGCACAGCAGACTCAAAGAATGACAGTCAGTTTAAATAACACTTTGATCTCAGAATCAGCCCTTAAGGATTCTGGTATGGCTGAAAATCCCATGAGAGCATTTCAGGCATGGAAAGCCAAGACACTGTGGCAAAAATTGTTCTACATGAAGGGTCTCTGTGAGTGAGACCCCAGTGGAAAGAAGAAGGATATACTTTTCTATAAAGGGAGGTGAGAATTCCACGTTGCTAATGGCCTTGTCAAAATACTGATGGAGTTTGTGAGTTCAAACAGTTTCCATAGCCATGGATGCTCATGTCAAGAGCTTTGGATGATCACTGACATCATACATAAGAGTGTTAATTGTTAAATTAACAACAGAAGTCACTGTGCACTAACTCCCCATGCAGGACCTCTGTCCTTAATGAGTTGTATTATGAGAGTTACCCATAAAACTGGTTCTCAGTTTTTTGTGTGTTCAGGATGCAATGATTTTGAATAGCCCTTGTCTCAACTGTTGAGGAACAGGGTTTTTTTGTGCAAAGTATTGAAATCTTTACTTAGTATAGAGTTGGTCTTATGTATACAAAGTTAATTGAAAATGAATCTTAGTGGAGAATGGGACTGGGAAGGGGAGATGGAGGAGGAGGTGTTGTATTTATGTAATTTGTATCACTTAAAATTAATTAATTAAACAAAAAAAAAGAAAATGCATAGTGAAAAAAATAAATATTCCATGACTTGGTCAAAGAAAAGAACCATGTGATCATTTTAATAGATGAAAGGGTATTTGATTAAATTCCACATTTGCTTCAAACTTTTCTAAAATTCATTAGCAAACTAGGATAAATGAACATGATTAAAAGGCACACATCTCAAACCAAAAGCCAGTATTATGCCAGCTAATTCAATTGAACAAGAAGAAAATTAGATAAAAGTCACAGATATCTGAGTGAAAAGAGTGTGTATTTGGGGCAGTGGGAAAATGAGAAAGAGAGAATAATTTTTTTTGCCAGTGATCTTTTCCTAGAAAATCCAAGAAAAAATGATAGTAGAACATTCAAAATTGTTAAAAATAATCCTTTGTTTTTTGTTTTGTATTACTCAACTCTCATAACTATAACAAAATATCTGAAGCAGGCTACTTTATGAAAGAAAAAGGCTTAGCTTATGGTTTTGGAGATTCACAGACCAAGGTCATGCAAACTGATTGGTTTAGCTTTCTGGTGAAAAGCTAAATGAAAATGACAATTTTGAGTCCAGGAGAGACACAAGGCATTACATGGCAAAAGAAGGGGAGCACCCACATCCGTACGTATCTACATGTTTCCTGGACTTTTAAAATCACAGGATTCAATCAGGGAGCTCCACCACATGGTATGATCTAATCTAATCAATTCTCAAAGGCCCAGCCTCTAAACACTATGATTTGATTAAATTTTGCACCCTCTTAGTGTCAATGATATAAAACTTTGCCACTTAAACTGCTGAATGACAAATAGTCAAAGCATAAATTTCTAACCCACTGACTGCTCTGTTTATCTTTCCCTGGCTTTCATTAGGTTTGTTATGTTTTTCAAACATCTTAAGTGTTTACTTTATTGTTCCCTGATCAGTATTTGAGTGATGACTCCAGATACCTGCATCCCATATCAGAGCTCCTGAGTTCAATGCCTGGCTCTGAATCCTGACTCTAGGTCCTTCCAAATACAGACTCTGAAAGGCAGAGTGGTGGCTCAAGTACTTGAGTTACTGCCACTCATACCCAGCCAAGCTATTGTGAGCATTTGGGGAGTCTGTGATGTGAACTCTATGTGTGTGTATGTGTGTGGGGGGGGGGGGTACATGAGTATGTACATTTATGTGCGTCTCTGTCTTTATATTATCTCTGTTTCTCAAACTTTCAAAGTTTTTTTTAAAGAAAAGATATACATGTATTCCATGTCTTTACCACATGTTATCAAATCTATGATGGGCTTTTTATTTTTGTACATTTGGACATGCATGAGATAGAACTTTATTTGGCAATTGTCTATGGCATCTTACCATCACAGTAGCCAGGGAGCAATGATGAAATAGCATTATTTCACAAACATGACTGTAGCTGTTTGTATTTTTGCTACTTCATTTGAGATACAAGCAGTGTTGGTCATTGTCACTTAAAATGTCTTCAGAAAGATTTCCCTATGATGTTGGCAATGAAATAAATTTATTGTAGCTGCAGAAATACTTGGAAATAGTTCATCATGGCACACATTCATATTAGTGATGTACATTTCCTCATTACCAAAAGAACTACAGTTCCACATTTTCTTGCAAAACATTTGCCAATGCTTTACTGAACCTAAGAAAGAAATATATCCCCAGCTAGATGAAGCTGTTACATTCTGTTTGTGCAATGCATGAAAGAGGATTGCCCATCACACACTAATAAATGCAACTGAAGAAAAAAGGAATTGCCAAATCTCTTGGAACAGATAGAAGAAATTTCAAAGCAATGGAAGCTGTTATGTCTCATCCATGCATAATGCAGGACTATTGTCAAAGCATCAAATATCAATTTGACCAAAAAATCCTGCTGATTTGGAACAGAAGCTTCTTAAAACCTAGTTACATATGACTCAGTTGAGAGGAAAAAATTAGACACAACATTGATCCAATAATACTGATGAAGTATAAATATTTTTAATACCTTTAAATTATGCTGAAAGTTAAAGGTGATAAAGAGATTAAGATCATGAGCACAGAATACAAATGTAGCAATCAGTGTTTTTTATTGCTTTGCATAATAGTGATTAGCCAAATTTGCTATGCTGTTTGGTTATAAACCACAAAACAATGCCTAGGAATGATATGTACCTCTGAGATGTTATTAGGCATGCACAAAGAAATGGGTGAATCCTGGCTTAGTAACAGAGAACTGACTAACTGTGACCTGGAAAATAAGTGCAAGTGAGTGTTAAAAGAGTGTTCCAGGAGGAGAAATAGGGGAAATCATTGCTCTCCAAGGGGAGAGCACAACAGAGAAGCTCATCTGGAGAAAGAAGGGTTCTGTTTAGACGAGAGCTTCTATATGGCAAGGGATGGGCAAATTTGGCCACACTCTTAAAGTGTGACTGGCTTAGCGACTGGAGATAGTACAGAGATCTTGGTAGCTGGGCCTTTTAGGGATGACACAGCCTAAATTACACTGTTCAATGCACTGCCCACTTCCTCTTTGGGTTCCCAGCATCTGGCACAGACCTTAGTGTCTTTTGAACACTGAAGAAATATTTTTAACTTGAAAATGTGGTATCAGTTTTGTAGCTTCAACAGTATATTGCAAGATATATGTGCTGAGCACATAGAAAGCCTCAGTAAATATATTGAGTAGAGGCTCAATCTGCCAAAAATATTCATTAGCTTAGCTGGAAGGATTTGCTGCCAAAACTCATAGGTAATATTTTTTTTCTTCTCCATGCTGCTTGTTTTATCTGCCATAGTGGTTTGTTCCTTCCAGGTCTGTCTGTGGTGCTGTGCCCAGAATATTCCATGCTGGCTTAACCTCAGTTTGTCCCCCTTTCTACTGTTACACCCAATTTATGCCACGGTGAGTGGCCAAAGCAGCATTGTCAAATGTAGTATGACATTTCCTTCCAGCAACAGCTCTTTGGCATCAGCTCACTTAACTCAGTTCTTAAAAAAAAATTATCAATCGAAAATGAATCTTGATGTGAATGGAAGGGGAGAGGGAGTGGGAAAGGGGAGGGTTGTGGGTGGGAGGGACGGTATGGGGGGAAGCCATTGTAATCCATAAATCGTACTTTGGAAATTTATATTCATTAAATAAAAGTTAAAAAAAATTTATCATTTAAATAATTGAAAAATTATTACTATGTGGTAGAATCGTAGTTTTGGTGTTTAATTTCTCTCCATCATCACCAAATAAAAGAAAACCATCAAAACACTGTTCAGTGTCTGTCTCAGGGATTATGTTGATACTCTTACCGTCATAGGAAATATTTGAGACGCATATTTAAAATAGGTAAGATTGGATGACTTATTTCTTGAGCTGGGACTTTTCAGTATATCCAACACAAGATTGCAAATCTGATACTAGATGCAGAGAAGGTAGTGTGGAGAGATACAGACCCTAGCTACTTCATAAGATACATTCTTCTTTAAGCATCAAACAGAAACCTTGCTTATTTAACAACAATTATAGGCAAAAAAGAAAACTTCTCCCATCTTTACTTTATTATCTACATTGCTGGTAGCATCTTTTTTTTTTATTTTATAGAGAATGTTCTGTCTTACAGAGCTAGGATTGATCACTAACTTCTGCCAGCCAAGGAGAGAAATGGAATACCTTAACTGCAATTTGCCGTGTCATAAATTTAGGACTAAATAAGTATTCTTAATTCAGTGAAAGAAAGATACATTTTTTTCTGTGTCCCTAAAGCCAATATTTTATAATTCTTGAAGAACAAGTAGTGTCACATTTTTTTTTATTTGACAGGTAGTGTTGTAGACAGTGAGAGAGAGAGAGAGAGAGAGAGAGAGAGAGAGAGAAACGTCTTCCTTCCATTGGTTCACTCCCCAAATGGCAGCTACAGTCGTCACTGCACCGATCCAAAGCCAGGAGCCAGGTGCTTCTCCTGGTCTCCCATGCGGGTGCAGGGCCCAAGCACTTGGGCCATCTTCCACTGCCCTCCCGGGCCACAGCAGAGAGCTGGACTGGAAGAAGAGCAACCGGGACTAGAACCTGGCGCCCATATGGGATGCCGGCTCCTCAGGTAGAGCTTAACCAAGTGAGCCATGGCACTGGCCCCAGTGTCACATATTTTAAAACTATAATATCATAGATTGTAAGAGCTCACAGGGACATTAAAATTTACTTCATTCAATACCTTCCTCTTACAGATAAGAAAAATAAATACATTGATTTGTTTTAGAGTTTGTATCAAGCTGGTGACAGTGCCAAGACTACAGCCTAAACTCTGATTTTACAAAACTATGGACCAAGTGGTCTCTCTCAGAGACACCTGGATTACCTGTGCAGGCACAGGCCAGTTACAGTGAAGCTCAAAAATGCTTAGAATGTTGCTCTTTTTTTGCAATTTCAAGACATGTGGGCTAGAAGTGAGATATATTAAGGTAAGATTACTTGGAGGAATTCATAATTAAATATGAGAGATCCAAAGTCTGAATCAGTGCACCATGGCTGCCTAGTAACTGCAGTTCTGGGTAAGAGAGGAGAAATGACTGGGTGCTACTCTTCATTTCCCAGATAGGAAAGTTGAGGCATGAGAAAGACAAGAAGACCATATAGCTGAAGAATTAACTCCAGAGCAAAGCCATCCTGTTCCTGGGCTGCCTTCTGCAACTCAAAGCTTACACAAATCTATAAGGCACTCAAGATTCAGCAAGGACTCCAGCCCATCAATCAATAATATATGGAGTTGAGAGATTGCGGTCTCTCAGCAGCTTTACCAAGATCTATTAAAAGTAATTTGAGTTCCCTTTTGAATTGCAGTCCTTTTTCTCTTAGTTCTGCCAAAAGAATTTTATTTTATTTGTTCTGGCATTTTGGATGGCCTCCTTTGTTGGCTATGGTGTAGATTTGATTATCTCATTTTAGTTGGTCCTGTCTAGCCTGTTTTCACTGATTGGAGTGGGCTAGAAATGGATTCCAAACTTGGTGCCTGAATGGGATAAAGGAAGACTTTCTCAATGGCGTTGCTTCCCATCTTCCCGATGAACGAAGTCCTGCATCTCTGCCCTGGAGAATCCCCAGAGCCCAGGACTCCCTTCTTCAGTTCTTGCTCCAGCTGAGCTCACTCAATTATTTTATGTAAAGTCATAGGATAGCCTCAAATTTGGGAGACACTTTTCAGACTTCACTTTTGAGGAAAGAAAGTAACTGTTTTTTGCATGGTTCCAAGTCAGCTTAGAAGCCCCCAAATCAGTAAGCAAATAATACAGCAATACTTTCATGAATAGCTACTGTGCATTTGGCATAATGAAGAGCCAAATAATAAGAAGACCTGAAATATGGCTCTGGAGACCTCCAGATTTTACTCATTAATATCTACTTCCCTGTTCATACAAAGATGGGAAAGAGTCCTTCCCAGACTAAAATAATAATTTTATCAAGGTCATAAAATCATTTTTGCAAGAAAGGTTGAAATCAAAGCAAGGTATCTCTATGAAACCATCACATTTTTTGCTCTCGCAATTTTCCAGAGCATTGCAATGTTAATCCCCAAAATAACATGCTATGATTTGCACAATTCTCTATGAAACAGCACCTAATTACAGCAACTTCCTGCAGGCTGCTTCCCAGAATTCAGGACAGCTTGCCCTTTGCAGGAGAAAGCAACCATGATTCCAGTGATGAGAATGGAGGAGAAGGTCTCTCTTCATAATCTCTGTGAAATGCACCACTCACACTTCATTTCATTGTGTGAAAGATGGGTAACACACCTGTTTCTGGTAGGTTCAACACTGCTTAAATTTCCTCCCTCACCACAGCCTCATGTGAATTGTGTTGCTCTATTCTTTCAGAGGGCATATCCTTTTCCAGCAAAAATTCTGCAAACATTCTGGCTGGTCTACAAAGGGGGGTTTGTAAGGCTATGAGACTGTCTGCTGGATTCTGAGATGTGGCTCTGTGTAGAGGCAGAACACACTGCACCTTAGCTAGAGCTCTGGGAAAAATTGAGGTCAGAGGACATGCACAGTCTGGTTTGACACAGGTAGTCTAATTGGAATGCTGATGAGGTTCCAGAAAGAACTCAAAGAGTAGCCTGGTACCTTTCTCTGAAGGGAGGAGAGAACTTACACTTTGACTATGGCCTTGTCTAAATAAGGTCAGAGTTGGTGAACTCAAGAGGCTTCCATAGCCTTGGCAGCTCATAACAAAAGCCTTGGGTCATTACTGACGTCATAAATAAGAATGTCAATTGTTAAATCAACAACAGGAGTCACTGTGCACTTACTCCCTATGTAGGATGCCTGTCCTTAATGTGTTGTACTATGTGAATTAACAGTAAAACTAGTATTCAAACAGTACTTTATACTTTGTGTGTCTGTGTGGGTGCAAACTGTTGAAATCTTTACTTAGTTTATACTAAGTTGATCTTCTGTATATAAAGGTAACTAAAAATGACTCTTACTGAAGAATGGGATGGGAGAGGGGTAAGAGATAGGATGGTTTGTGGGTGGGAGGGAGGTTATCGGGGGGAAAACTGCTATAACCAAAAGTTGTACTTTCGAAATTTATATTTATTAAACAAAAGTTAAAAAAAAGAGTACCCTGGGCTCTATGACACATCTACCATATTTTAGATTTCCTCAAGCATTCAGAGATACTCTGAGACCAAGTCCTGATTTATTTTTGAATAGGTAGAAAATCAAATTGAGTATATTACTGCAGTGTTTATGTACAACTTTCTTTAAGCTTAATGTCTTTCTAAAAGTTGTTTACTGCGGGGTCCTATAAGTCTTATTCTAGAATAAAGATTTATAATATCAGGAACAAATAACAAAGTACAGAAAATTGGATGAAAGGCTAAGTGGAAAGATTCCAACGATACACACTTAAATGATTTGGAAAAGAAACTCGCCTTGTGGATTATTTGGGGTGTATTATTCTGAGCAAAGCTTTATGGAGAAAAAGAAACTTGAACCAGGTCTTATAATGTGAGCTAAGCAGTGCAGAGGAGTGGAGAATGGGGATCTCTGGCCCGTGGGATTGGCTGTATGAGGAGGTCAGAAGCACTGCCCCCAAAGTCACAGGAAACTGCTCAGAAAACAGCCAACACAGTCTGGTAGTATCCTGCAAGAGACTTTTGAGGCAATTGCATTTACTTTTTGTCTGTAATAGGACTTCCTGGGGAAGCTAAAAAGCCAATTCAGGCCAACTGAAAGAATTGCATTACATGACAAAGGAAAGGGAGCAGCATGTTCACATAAAGATGTACTGTAGCCACCCCCCCCACCCCGGGCATTATTCTTGTAATTCTCAGAAATCAGCAGTGATTATCTTCACTCAGCACTATTCCTAAACACAACATTATTCATAGTTCATAGCTGGTTATTTTTTAGTTTAACATGGAATTTTTTCTCTTTAAATGTGAATTGTATCATAGATGAGATGGGTTACTGTATGAACTTTAGAGGGAGACAGAGATATGAATATCAACCTGCTGATTGCCAGTTGTGAGCTCTTGAGGAAGAAACTGATATATTCTGAGCCTTGATTCCCCACAACGTTTTGTAGAATCCAATACTTGCCACATAAAGAAGATGGGGCATTAAGAAAAAGGATGTACAAAAATATTCTGGCATGTAGTAGCTATTCAATAAAAGGGAACTAGTGTTACAATTTTATTCTGTAATACCTAGGAGTTTGTTCCTGTGATGGGAGAAGGTGGGGAATATTACAGCACAATCATGAACTTTTTTCAACTTATTTTTCATTTTTTTCAATTTTTTTATTCTAATGAGTCCAAATAATTATTTAAACTAATCTCCAACAGCCTATATGTTATTCAATATATAATCTCAAAGAATTGTGATGATATCAAGCATAAATCATACAGAATATTCAGGTTATACAAATGCAAGGCCTAACAATAATTAGCAGAATTGGACTAATGTTTCAACTAACCAATAAGTTGAATTGAAATCACATTATTACCGACTCACATGGGATGACCAGAAATCTATATGTTGTCAAATCATGAGTCAAGAGTAATAGATTTCTTCCCTTTGCACCCCTCTGAACTGCCTACTAACTAGCTAGTAGTCAAATATATGAAACAAAAACAAGAGTAGTTTTAGGCACAATTGGAGTAGGCAACTTCTTGTGATTATGACTAGAGAGTCAGCTCATCTAACGGCCTGGAAGAGTCCAGTGAACTTTTATCTTCCATAGCTTGTATAACAGATTTTAAAATCTCCCATGCTTACAATATTGAGAATGTGTAGTCAATTTTATATGCTATGCCAACATTTTGATAGGCACCTCTCACTTTTTAAAAAACAATTTAAGAGAGAGAGAGATAAAGATAGGAAGAGAGACAAGAACAGATAGACAGAGCTCCTATATTTTCGTTGACTTCCCAATGCCCACAGTGACCAGGTCTGGGCTGCAGCCAGAACCAGAAGCCAAGAATTCAGTCTGGGTCTCCTACATGAGTGGTAGGAACCGACCTACTTGAGCCATCACTCCCAGAGTGTACATTAGCATGAAGCTGGACTCAGGAGCTGGAGCCAAGAATCAAACTTGGGTATGCTGATATAGGTCATGAGTGTCTTAAATGCTATCACTTCACTCCCTCTATATTAAGAGTCAGTGATACACACTATAATGTGCTTATCACAAAACCTGATCTCGAGCGTCTGGAAATGTAGCGTCTAGAATGAAGAGTATGTTGGTTCTGCTTTATACTCGTTTGGCTGGGCTACATCTAATCTACTACATTTAAAAGGATTGCTGGCAAAGCTGAAAAAGGAAAAAGAGTCAAAGTCTTATTATATGACAAATGATTGAAGAAACAAAGTTTTTTATCTGTGAGAAGAGAGGACTTAATTCCTACTGTCACTATTTGAGAGTCAGTCATGCCTCTACTAGAATAGAACTAAAAATACTGATAACGAGAATGGCTAACTTACACGGAGCACTTACTGTGTTATCCACCAGATCCTAAAGTATTAAGCTCCATATGATTCAATCCACACAAAATTATGAGGCTTATACTACTATTGTATCTTTTTTTATAGATGAAGAAAGAAAAGCACAAAAAGATTAATTCTCCATAACCAAACAGTAAGACTAAGTAGACTAAATAATGTCTACATGGCTGTCACTTAACTCCAGAGTTCATACTCCTAGTGTTATTTGGTGTAGCTCTGGCAGGTAAGAAGTGGTAACCATTTGGTGGGAACAACCATTTGGTGATTTAAGCAGGTGGATATTGGAACACATAGGAAAAGTAATGACTATTCCAGTTAGATGAAATGAGGCTATTAGGGTTTCCTCCTCTCGTTTCCCCTATCTTCCCTGTTAGGGTTGATGGACCTCTCTTTGACCTTTAGAATAGAAGCCATGTGGTAAAATGCAAAATTGTGGATGAGATTCAGTGCTGACTGGTTTTTCTGAAACTATATATAATTGAGGAAAAATTATTTCACATATTATGCCTCCTCTATAATATGTGCTTTAAAATACCAACTATAATAAGATAATCAGTCAACTCAATAAATATTACTAGAAGGTTAATAACCATAATCTGCTCTTATTGTCATTAAGTTGATTTTGCTATCCAGGACATAGTGGGTTAAGGGAGAAATGTACTTTCAAGAATAACATGCAGAGATCAAAATGGTTCTACTATGCATGGAATATGAAAGCTTCTCTCTGGATTGTTAATCTTCACCAATGAAAAAGCTGAAGACCAAGGTGTCATGTACGGCATATACAGATGGAACTCTTAATAACAGCAATACTTCTCAGTGCTACACTTCTCAAAGCGCTTTCTGAGAAATGCTAACAGGTTCTTCATAAGAAAGAAAGGTGTCTCATCAAATTCACTTGAGTTAAAAGGTACAAAGTTTTGGGGCCAGTGCTGTGGAGTAATGGGTTAAACTGCCACCTGTAATGCTGGCATTCCATATGGGCACCAGCATGAGTCCCAGCTGCTCCCCTTTATTCCAGCTCTCTTATAATGCACCAGGGAAAGCAGTGGAAGAGGGCCAAAGTCCTTGGACCCCTACACCCACCCGGGAAACCTGGAAGAAGCTCCTGGCTCCTGGTTTCATGTTGGGCCAGCTCTGGCTGTTGTGGTCATTCAGGGAGTGAGCCAGCAGATGAACAATCTCTCTCTATCTTTCTATTTCTCCCTCCCTCTCTCTCTGTAACTCCGCCTTTCAAATAAATAAAATCTTAAAAAGGGTACAAATTTCAGCTATCATATAAGATAAGAAGTTTTGGAGGTCTATTATATTTTTATTTATTTATTTTGACAGGCAGAGTTGACAGTGAGAGAGAGAGACAGAAAGGTCTTCCTTTTTCTGTTGGTTCACCCCCCAAAGGCCACTGCAGCCAGTGTGCTGCAGCCAGCGCACCACGCTGATCTGAAGCCAGGAGCCAGGTGCTTCTCCTGGTCTCCCATGCGGGTGCAGGGCCCAAGCACTTGGGCTATCCTCCACTGCACTCCCAGGCCACAGCAGAGAGCTGGACAGGAAGAGGAGCAACCAGGACAGAATCTGGCGCCCCGACCAGGACTAGAACCCAGGGTGCAGGCGCCGTAGGCAGAGGATTAGCCTATTGAGCCGTGGCGCCGGCCCGGAGGTCTCTTATACAGCATAGTGCCTATTACAATTTCTAAGAAGATAGATTGTGTATGAAGTATACTCACCACAAACACACATACGTACACACACAAATAATAAAGAGGGTGGGAGAAACAGGTGGTGGTAATGAATAGGTTTTTGAAATACTTTATGGTGATGATTTCACAGGTGTATACTTACCTCCAAACTCATCAGTTGTAAACATTAATCATATTCAGCTTTTTTATGTGTCAATTACACTTAAATTAAATGATTTAAAAATATTTTGGGAAATGTTCCTATTCAGTGTCCTCCTTAGAGGGCAAAGAGTATTAGTTGATGAAAGATTCTAACAATCATCCATAAGTAAACCTAATTCACCTTCTAATCATTAGATACGATTTATTCCAGGAAATCAGGAAGGTTCACTACCAAGAAATGTATCAATGTACACAGCTCATCAATATGTTATGATGGGAATATCATGCCAATTAATTCAGAAAAGGAATTTAAAATGCATAAGCCATTCTTGTTAAAACATCATATAAGATAGTAATAAAAAGTATTTTAAACAGAACAAATATAAATAATGTATAATAACACACTATAATGACATACAAAAGAATAATATGCTTTAAATTAAAAGTAGGACCTAGGGGCCAGTGCTGTAGCTGCTCCTCTTCTGATCCAGCTCTCTGCTATGGCCGGGGAAAGTAGTAGAGGATGGCCCAAGTGCTTGGACCCCTGCACATGCATGGGAGACCCAGAAGAAGCCCCTGGCTCCAGGTTTCGGATAAGCTCAGCTCTGGCTATTGTGGCCATTTGGAGAGTGAACCAGTGGATGGAAGACCTTTCTGTCTCTCCCTCTCACTGTCTATAACTCTGCCTTTCAAATAAATATATAAAATATTTAAAAACAAATAAAAGTAGAACCTGGACAGAGAAGATTTCTATTGTTAATGTTTACATATTAATTGAGGTGTTGATAATATACAACAAGAATAATAAAACAATCACTCAAAATTACTGATATGAACTCTAAGAAAAAAGAAAATTTTTTTCTCTTTTGACCAATCAAAACCTAAGAAATTCTGATAAAAACTACCAGAAAATTTTCAGGAAAGTAAATACAAGATGAAATAAAAGCATGAAGAAATTTCTGTATGAAAGCCATTCTAACTAGGATGAGGTAAAACCTCATTGTGGTTTTGATTTGCATTTCCCTGATTGCTGGTTAGAATGGCTCTCATATAGAAATCAACAAACAACGAATGGTGGCAAGGATATGGGGAAACAGGTACCCTAACCCACTGTTCTTGGGAAGGTAAACTGGTACAGCCACTGTGCAAGATGGTATGGAGATATCTCAGAAATCTGCATAAAGGGCTACTATATGACCCAGACATACCACCCATGGGAATTTACCCAAAAGAAATTAAACCAGCATATGTACGTGTTATCTGTACCTCCATGTTCATTGTAGCACAATTCATAATAGCTAAGATATGGAATCAACCCAGATGTCCATCAAACTGAAATCTGGTTAAAGAAATTATGGTATATGTACACTATGGAATACTACACAATAGTAAAAAAAAATGAAATCCTGCCATTTGCAACAAACTGGATGCAAATAGAAACCATTATACTTAGTGCAATAAGCTAGTCCCCAAAAGACAAATACCATATGTTCTCTCTGATCTGTGGTAACTAACAGAATACCTAAAATGAAATCTGTAGAAGTGAAATTGACACTTTGAGATACAATGATTTTACCTAGCCTTTGTCTTGAATATTGAGAAACAGTGTTTTTTGTTTTGGTTTGGTTTTTTTTTTCATACTATTTGTTGAATTCTTTACTTAGCTAGGATAATCTTATGAGTATAAAGTTAACTGGGCCGGCGCCACGGCTCACTAGGCTAATCCTCCGCCTTGCGGTACTGGCACACTGGATTCTAGTCCCGGTTGCGGCACCGGTTTTTGTCCCAGTTGTCCCTCTTCCAGCCCAGCTCTCTGCTGTGGCCCAGGAGTGCAGTGGAGGATGGCCCAAGTGCTTGGGCCCTGCACCCCATGGGAGACCAGGAGAAGCACCTGGCTCCTACCTTCGGATCAGCGCAGTCGCAGCGGCCATTGGAGGGTGAACCAACGGCAAAGGAAGTCCTTTCTCTCTGACTGTCTCTCTCACTGTCCACTCTGCCTGTCAAAAAAATAAAAAAAATGAAGTTAACTGATAATAGATCTGTGGGGAAAAAATAAGAATAAGAGAGGGAGGAAAAAGAAGGATGGAAATGCAGGTGGGCGGGAGGGTAGAGCGGAAAGAATCACTATGTTCCTAAATTTGTATATATGAAATGCATGAAGTTTCTATACTTTAGAAACAAGGTTTCTGAGGAAAAAAAATTTCACCTAATAGTACAATCTAGTAGTGGAAATGAGAAATTAGTATACTGAAAATTGCAAAAAAATCTATAAAATGCTACTAATAAATTTAACAAGAAAGGTACAATATCCATTTAGAAAGAGCTATAAAATGTTATTAAAATTACCAAGAGATTTAAATAAAAGAAAAAGCTTACCATATTTTTAAAGGGAAAGAATTGATATCAATTCTCTCAGAATTAACATATTAAGTTAATCCAATACCAATTGGAATTCCTATTTTTAAAATTAGAGTAGATAATCCTTAAGTCAATATGGGTTAATAAATATCCAACAAGCAGCAACACAACTGCAAAAGAACAGTGAGGGAGGACTTGACCAACCAGATTATAAACACATACCCAAAAGTGTAATGAGATGGATGTGGTATAGCTGTTAGAACAGACTTATAACTAGAATAAATAATTCAAAAATAGAGCATATATATATGTACATATATACATATGACACTGGGTATTCATTTCAGTTCAGTAAGAAAAGAATCATATTGTTAGGAAACCAGTGAGTATCATTGACTCTTCATGTAGAAAAAAAAATGGAACTGTATAATATAAAATCAATTTCAGATAAAAATTTAAATGTAATAAATTAAATAAGGCTTTACCAGCCATATTTCAAAAACTGTAACCAAATCTTATCATTTGAAAACTATAATATGACAATGGAAATAGCTAACTATATTAAAATAAAAAGAATAATCATGTAACAAAAGATGCTTCACTCAAAGTCAATAGACACCTGATAGACTTAGATAAAAAGATATGTAGCACACCAAAAGCTATTAATATTCATTTGAACAAGATAAATATTTAGAGCAGACAAAATATATAAAAATAGATAACATAAGAATGCAAATAAAGTTGTCAAAATCGTAAGGGAAAAGATGATCAAATTCCATTGTAGTCAGAAAAAAATGCAAACCAAAAGAAATAATATATTACTTTGTGTCTATCACAATGATATTTCTAAATTTGTAAACATGATAGTTTCCACCAAAATGAAAGCTCCACTGGGAGGGTGATATTTTTGTGTTTTATTTGCTGATGTGTCCTTGCAGTTAAAAAGCTTTTTTTTTTTTTAAAAGGAATAGGTACTTATTCAATGTTTGTGCGATGAGCAATGGGCAATCAACAATTCTACAGCATTTACTACGTTCTAGGCACTAACTGCTCTGCAGGTAGTAGTTCTCCTAACTTTCCCACACTCCTAGGAGGTACTAAGTATTATTACCATTTTACAGATGTAGAGTCTGAGGTACAGGCTGGCACAGCTAACAAGTAGCAGAGCTAGGTCCTGAGCCCAGGCAGTCTGAAACCAGACTGTCTGTGCCCTCAGGAAAAGCACTCTCCCCACATGCACAACACTGGTGGAGTATAGAGAAAAGCATAGCCTTTATATGGACTGCAATGTAGCAGGAACTCCACTCCTAAAATTGAAAATACCAGCAAGCAAGGGAATGTGAAAGGATGCTTATTGCACCATTGTTCAAAATGGAGAAAAGAAAAGAAAATGGCTAAATAATTTGTGGTAAATACATACCATGGAATAGGCTACTATAAAAATGGAAAAAATTAGAGTTATAACAGCTGCCTTGGATCAGTGTTACTGATGACTGCTTGTCAAAACAAGATGTAGAAATGTAAATGTAAATATATGTTCTCATTTGGCAAAAAAAAAAAAAAACATTGTGTGTGTGTGTGTGTGTGTGTGTGTGTGTGTGTGTGATTGCATTAGCAGAGAAATACTTCTAGATTTTTACTATGAGCTTGCAGGAAATTCAGGCTGGGTGTTAACATGAGTGGATTCGGGAGAACAAAGTGGAAACTAAACACAAATTGGAAAATTAAAGACTATTTTTAGCATGTATATGAGGTTTTAGAGAGGGCTTCTCCTTTATTTTTAGGAGAAGCCTCTACCTCTTTTTGAATAGCCAATAGATAAAACTTGCAGGTCAAGGACACATAGAGAAGAATGAAGCAACTCGCCCTGACCTTCAACAGCCTGCCGGAACCTCTGAGGTCGTACCTCCCTCATAGTCAAGTAATCTGCACATTTTGTGCTCTGGGAGAAAAAGAAGGCTTTCTTTCTTGTCTTATTTTCTTTATTTTTCCTTGTTATCTTGTTTTTGAATGCAGTGTACAACCAAAATCACATATTGATGACCAAACTTGCCCATAAACTTTAATAAATAATAAGGATGCAGAATTAAAGCCTAATCAGAACTACTGTTTGAAAATGAATTGGTTCATAAAGATGTACAATTTGCAGACATTATCTTATATTAGAGTAGAAGTTAGGGTTTTACATACAGATAGTAGAGTAGCCAAAGTGTCAATTGATTAGGCTGTCCTTGCTGACTGGATATTCTCTGGCCACCTGTTCTCGTTAATATGCACATCCCATATGCCACCAGCAATCAAAAGCATAGCACTGCCTCCAAGTCAATTACCAGAGAAATAGTTACATGTCTCTTCCTGAACCTCAAACTCTCACCATACATGGATAGATGCTATTTATGTGAGAGTAGGAATGCACTGTCCCTGGCTCCTCACCCTTACCATACACTAAGAACTAAGGTAGGACATGGGGAACCATGATGAACAGTAAGCATGTGAGACTGTCACCCAGGTCAGTCTGCTCCAGAAGACAGAATGAAGAATCATCCATTCCTGAAAATGATCCCAAGAAGATCATCTGCATCAATAGTTAGATAGTTACGTTGGTGAATATTTGTGAAAATTTGCAAGCCAGTTCAGAGGGTGATTGATGTGTGGATATCTTTTATATTTTTTTAAAATAGGAAAAATGTTGCAGAATAGGAGTTAGAGAATTCTGTACTCTCGGCAACCCTTTGATTTGTGAAGTGTTGGTTCCAAACTCTGCTTGAATCTCTTTGCTGTTTCCCCCTTTTTGATGGCTTCTGTCCATCAATCTCTCTGCCTTTATGTCACATCAACGCTACTCTGTGCAACTGCTAAAAACTCTGGATGTTACCTTTGGACAACTCAGGCTTCCTGATGCTGAGGAAATCCACCACCAAACATTGGTTCTGAAACTTAACCAGATCTGCAAGGATGGAGAGGGTATGTGGTGAGGTCATGCAGTTGAGTCCCACTTAATGTTGAGATAATTTTACACCATCCTGCAACCATTTATTCTGTGTGTGAAAAACTGTGTTGTAGAAAATTCACCCCACTTCTAACTCCCCCAGTGAGAATAACAGGGAAAATATTTCATACCTCTCAATGTCAATTCAAGCAAGGAAAATGGGGTGACATGGGAGGAAGATGATGTTTGGGTCACAGATGATGCATAATTTTTTACAAATTGTACTGCCAAACGTGTCTACTGTCAGTAACAATTAAGAGTGAAACCAATAAGCTATGAGGAGCTTCCCTCAAGTAGACCTTGCTTGAAAGAGCGGCTGTAGATTCTTGCCATTTGCAGTGTGCTGCATGTGACACTGGGGATTTAAATCCTTACTGTCCTTACACTGCCATTCTTTAGATATAGAAATGGCTTCTGATGCTTGTTTTTAAAATCAATTGTGGCCCAAATGTCCCCAATGCACAATGAGCAACTTGGGGTACCATGTCTTCTATATCTTTATATTTCTTGTGTGTAGCATTAGTGTCTTGGATGTAGTAAATATGCAATACATGTCATTAAATGAAATAAAATGTAAATGTTCTGATGGAGCCAATACTGAACCTCAGATACAAATTGCTGCTTTCTTTAAATGATTTCATTTATTACTTAGAGTGATTCTGTATATAAGCCACTACTACCTTCATTTTATAGATGAGGAAATAAAGGGTCAGGGAATTCAGCACAAAGAGCTCACCTAGTTAGCAATAAAGCTAGAATTTAGGTGGACAGCTTTGGCTGTCACAATCACATGACCCCTAATATCCAGAGCTAAATGGAAAAGGGAAGTTACCTTGTTCCCAGTGTCCATTTATTTACAAAACCTCCTTTTACTGACTTTAACTTTCTTTTTTAAGAATGTATTGGGATTTTTTTTTTTACAGGCAGAGTTAGACAGTGAGAGAGAGAGAGACAGAGAGAAAGGTCTTCCTACCGTTGGTTCACCCCCCAAATGGCCGCTACGGCTGGCATGCTGGGCCGATCTGAAGCCAGGAGCCAAGTACTTCCTCCTGGTCTCCCATGGGGGTGCAGGGCCCAAGGACTTGGGCCATCCTCCACTGCACTCCCGGGGCCACAGCAGAGAGCTGGACTGGAAGAGGAGTAACCAGGACAGAATCCAGTGCCCCAACCGGGGCTAGAACCTGGAGTGCCGGCGCCGCAGGCGGAGGATTAGCCTAGTGAGCTGCGGCGCCGGCCATTGTATTGAGATGTTACTACCAAGACAATTATAGCATTTATAGATATAAACACCATCTATCATCTGAATCGAGAAGTGTTCAAAGGGAGAATGCAAATCAAATTATAACTAAAACATACATGGATTTAGACAAAGTTGTAATATTAAAACTGACTAAGGATATTGGAAATTAACACTATGAAGAAAAAAGTGCAAAATTTGGTTGGATTGTATAAACATTGTACTAATTATATTATTTACATGAACTGCTCAGCATTCAGTCTTTCTACTAAGCATTAAAGTAATTTTTAAGTAAGTGTTTAAATGAGGCTTTGAATAGTTGGTGTAGGCTTCTGTGTAACCTTGACGAGAGGCTGCTCAGTCTATGGCTGTGTCATTCATAGAGCATGGATGAAAAGGACACAGTCTGGGGCCTTGTTCAGAAAGGACAGATTCGTCGGCGCCATGCCTCAATAGGGTAATCCTCCGCCTTGCAGCGCCGGCACACCGGGTTCTAGTCCCAGTCGGGGTGCCGGATTCTGTCCTGGTTGCCCCTCTTCCAGGCCAGCTCTCTGCTATGGACCGGGAGTGCAGTGGAGGATGGCCCAAGTGCTTGGGCCCTGCACCCCATGGGAGACCAGGAGAAGCACCTGGCTCCTGGCTTCAGATCAGTGCGATGCGCTGGCCGCAGTGCGTCGGCCGCAGCGGCCATTGGAGGATAAACCAACGGCAAAGGAAGACCTTTCTCTCTGTCTCTTTCTCTATCTCACTATCCACTCTGCCTGTCAAAAAAAAAAAAAAAAAAAAAAAAAAGACAGATTCATTTGTGCCATCAAATCAGAGATCACAAAAAACACCCTTCTCTTCAATCCTTGATAAGCCCTTCTTTTCCTACTCTTAGTTTAATGTTTTTGTTCAAAAAGAAAAATAAACTCTAAACATAGGTCTCCCAACAATACTGTTGGTGGAATTCTGCTTTAATTTGAAGGAGCCATCTATCCTTCCTTTCTGTCTCTGCTAATTGGACTTAATGTTGTCTCCTTCAGATTCTAAACCAATTTCATGAGATTTCATGGATATGTTTTCAACTCTCTGATGGCCTTTTAAAAAACCTAGTTATAAAAGCAAAAACAACTCAAATATAAGAGGAAAACACTCAAAGGAAAACCTTATTTCAAGAATTAATGTAAAAGTCTTACAGCAAAAATGTGTGTATTGAGTTACTTCTTCCATAAAGTATCTGTTGAAATACCCGCTACATAACACATCGTAAAGATACGGTATTGGTGGGGCCGGTGCTGTGGCATAGAAGGTTAAGCCTCCGCCTGTAGTGCTGGTATCCCACATGGGTGCCAGTTCAAGTCCTGGCTGCTTCACTTCCAACCTCGCCCCGGGCTAATGCACCTGGGAAAGCAATGGAAGATGGCCCAAGTACTTGGGAGATCCGGAAGAAGCTCCTGCTCCTGGCTTTGGCCTGGCCCAGCCCTGGCTGTTGTGCCTACTTAGGGAGTGAACCAGTGGATGGAAGACATCTCTCTCTCTCTCTCTCTCTCTCTCTCTCTTATTCTCTCTGTATCCTTGCCATTCAAATAAATAGAAAATTCCTTAATAAAAAATTGTAAGATACTGTATTGGTAAACTCCCATAGTTTGTTGCCTCACAAATGTATATAATCTAGAGCGTAGATACTAGTGAGACAGCAAACTGTGATAGTTCACTAAGGCATAATATGTAAGTGTACCATGCTATGCTAGAAGCATAGACATAATTGACAATATAATTCAAAATAAAATTTGTGTTAGTCATTCAGGAAATAGAGAAGTACAACTTTGTTTTAAAAATCACTGGCCGGCACCACGGCTTAATAGGCTAATCCTCCACCTAGCGGCACCGGCACACCAGGTTCTAGTCCTGGTCGGGGTGCCGGATTCTGTCCTGGTTGCCCCTCTTCCAGGCCAGCTTTCTGCTGTGGCCCAGGAAGGCAGTGGAGGATGGCCCAAGTGCTTGGGCCCTGCACCCCATGGGAGACCAGGAGAAGCACCTGGCTCCTGGCTTCAGATCAGCGCCGTGCGCCGGCTGCAGCGCGCCAGCCCTGGCAGCCATTGGAGGGTGAACCAACGGCAAAAGGAAGACCTTTCTCTCTGTCTCTCTCTCTCTCTCTCACTATCCACTCTGCCTGTCAAAAAAAAAAAAAAAAAATCAGTGCCTGGGGGACTGTCACCATGACATAATGGGTAAAATCTCCGCCTGCAGTGCCAGCATTCTGTTTGGATGTCAGTTTGATTCCTGGCTGCTCCACTTCTGATCCAGACCTGGAAGAAGCTCCTGGCTCCCGGCTTCAGATCGGCACAGCACTGGCTGTTGGGGCGATCTGGGAAGTGAAACAGTGGATTGAGGACCTCTCTCTGTCTCTGCGTCTGCCTCTCTGTAACTCTGCCTTTCAAATAAATAAATAAATCTTAAATAAATTAATAATAAAGCTTAATAATGCTTGGAGCCGGCACTGTGATGTAGTAGGTAAAGCCACTATCTGCAGTGTCAACATCCCATATGGGTGCCGTTTCAAGTCCCAGCTGCTCCACTTACTATCCAGCTCTCTTCTATGACCTGAGAAAGCAGCAGAGGATGGCCCAAGTCCTTGGGCCCCTGCACATGTATGGGAGACCCTGAAGAAGCTCCTGGATCCTGGCTTCAGATCAGCACAGCTCCGGCTATGGCAGCCAACTGGGGATGAACCAGTGGATGGAAGACTCTCTCTCTTTCTCTCTCTCTCTTTCCTGCCTTTCAAATAAATATATCAATCTTAAAAATGAAAAATTGTAAGATACTGTATTGGTAAACTTCCATAGTTTGTCACTTCACTGATCCTCAATATGGGCTCAACAGTGCAATGAATGCTTTGGTGGAAATCACATGATAAAATAAGCAAGCAAATCCACATGCAAATAAATGCCAGATAACATGACAGCAGTGTTCCAGATGAGAATTGAGGGATTATGAAGACAGTGAACTCAAAAGAGACAAAATTGTTATAATCTTCACGGATGGTTAACCTACAGTGAGATAAAAATGACTTGAAGAACATAGCAGATGTGGGTTAGTAAGAGAAGAATAAAAAAATTGTACAGCCAGAGCAGAGTCATCTTCAAGTCTTTATGAGCATATATTGTGTGCTTAATTTGAAAGATACCATGAAGATGTTCATAGTTATAAAATTAACACAGAAACATCCTTAATATATAGCAATGCATTGCATATTGGAAAACAGATAAAAAGTTAACAGGATGGTATACTATGCAATTATTGAAAAAGATTGCTAAGACTAAGTAACAACTCAAGAAACACTCCATGTGAACCAGAAAGAATAATTATAAAATTATACATATGCCATGATCACAACAAAGGACTAGAAAAATGTGTTATTAAATAAAATATGTACACTAAAATAAGGAGTAAATATTTTGTATTTTTTAAAAATCATGTTTAATAGTAAATACCATACTTGTAATTAAAATTTTGGAGAAATACGGGCTGCTTATGGAGGGTGTTACTCATAGTATTATTCTCCTAAAAAATCTCAAACGCGACATACTACGCGACCCATTACAGCTTCACTGGGTGGTTGTCAGGGCAGATGAGATGAACAAACTAACACAAGTGCAAGCGTCTTAGTTACTGAAAAGTCCGAGAACTCACTTCCAGACATATAACACATGTTCAGCTGTGCTTCGGCCTTCTGTCTCACGATACACCACAACTGTGAATAAATTCTTATAGTCTAGAGTTGAATTATTAATATATCATGGGGATGATGTGTCAAAATCTTCTTCAACCTCCACACTCTAAAATCTTTACTGAGCTATTTGTAAATGATTACCAACAAAGCCTATGGAAATTTAAAGAAAACACTGCAAAATTCAACAGAGACATGAGTGAACATGTTATGATGTGGATCTATTTTTAACATTCCAGGTGTTTAAATTTATTGGGATTATAAACAGTATTTCTATTCAACTTCCAAGGTTAATACTCTGAAAGCTGCAAGTAACAAGAAACATTTTAGCTATCCTAAAGTAATACAAGTGGAAAAAAATCTATTGGATGCAGTCAGTTACCTCAGAGAAGCCAAGAAAAGACAATCCCTTAGGAAAAGGATGAGAATCAGGAACTGAAAAGCAAGACATTCAGGCAGATATCTCTTTAACATCTGTTGGCTTTGTTCTTGCATAAGAGGCTGTTTCATTTGCCTTCTCATGCACAGGCCACAGACACCATCATCTTCTAAATTTACATGGTACGTACCCGATTCTCCAGGGAGAAACTGACCTCTCATCTTTTGTGTAATGCCAAATTCTTGGAGCTATGACTCTAAATCGCCCAACTTACTCAAGTTCCCACTCCCAAGCCAGTGAACAGTGACCCAAAGTAGAGATTGGGGTGGGGAGGCACAATCACAAGTTCCAAACAGCTACTGGGCTCACAATGCTGTTACATGATTTGGGAAAACAGTCGTTCCCCAGAAAACCATGTGTGTTGTGAAGCAGAGAAGCAACCCAGCAGAGGACAGCCACAGCTTTAAACTATGAATCTACTGTGTGTGTGTAGCATACCACATCCCCCAGTGCAAATATGTTTTGTTAAAATAGCATGGGTTAGAAAGCCACTTAGCTGGTTAGTCTAATCTATATATAATCTATAATCTCAACCTCAGTTGTCCATGGAGTCCACCTGGATCAATAGTCTATCCATTTCTATATTGCCAACATGCTTCTTATGATCAGGGATATATCAAGGCAACAGAAAGGTATTTTTGAAAATAACTAAAAATACACTAAAGCATAAGAAAAGTGATTTGGGAAATCTTTTGAGATGCCTAGTAATAAGCTTCAGCCCATACACATGACATTCTAAATAGCTGCACAGTCGAAACAAAGCGTTATACTTGCTATTCAAATACACCTTCAAGTGTCCCAGCTACTCACGTCCATTGAGATTGTCAGCACTAACACCATTGATGTCTAACTTTTCTGGTCACTTTTGTATACTACACAGTTTATCATATAAGTAACTCTAGTACAATTATAGTCACCCAATAATGCTATAGCTACTACTTTGATATTAGTTGCCAATGGTATCTCACTAAAGAACATGTAAAGATCTTCAGCCAGATCAGTCAGGCAATCCTGTCCTACTGTGATCAAGATTTTACAGCACTGATGGCCTGTTAATTATTTCCTAGGAGTCCCTCTGCACTTTAATCCAGAATACTTGCTTGCATGTATCTATTCATCATACTAAAGCTCTGAACTCAATGTGTCCCTTCAGTAAGCACAGCGAGAGCCTTTCCATCAAAGGTACAGCTAATAGAATGGAGGTTGCTTGATCAAACTTGACAAAGTCTTTATTCCTGGATAATGCCTTTCTTCCCCTCTGTTTGGGTCTCTCTCTCTCTGTCCCTCCCTCTTTCTCTCTCTCCGTCTCTCTCTCTCCCTCCCTCCCTCCTCCTCCTCCTCCTCCCCTCTCTCCCTCCCCTTCTTTGGGAATATGTTATGATTTCCAGATGGCTGCTTCAACCATCTTTTGCTCTGGAAACAGCAAAGATGTTTTATCACCCTTCCTATAATGGAAACAGAAAACAGAAACTCGAATTTGTAAAAATCCAGCTTGCCACCCTTAAACAGAAGCATTGAAGTGTGGAAAGTTCCTGTATCTTTCTATCGTGCACCCTCTTTGGACCCCAGCAGCCTGGTAGTTTACCCTGTAAGTAATTCATGCCCATTCACATGTGACCTACACTTCGATTTCCCAATTTCTCACCAAACACTTTTTCCCATTAAGCTGGGAAAACATTGGCAGTGAAGTAATAGGTGAATGTCAGTCACTTACAGTACTTTGGACATTTAGTGTCCAGAACACAGGCTGCTGGGTCATCTGCTTCTTTCCTCTCTGAGTTTCCCATTTTTAACCTGTCTACATTGAACCAGTACCTTCCATCCTCTGTGCACAAACACATATCAAAAGGGAAGATAAAATGGGCTGTTTTCCTTCAGAATGCCCAAAGAGCTCTCAACCTCCTTCTCCAAGAATGTCTCAAGGTCTTTTGGCAAAGGGAGTTTTATTTGCAAAACTCTGGCATGATGGTATCCTATAGTCTTGGATCCCAACAGTGTCAGTGGCCTTCTTCCCCATTTCCTGTTGGGAACAGCTGTGAGTTGCTCCTTATTAAATAACTACCTCAACTCTGCAGCCCACTGCTTACCCTGCCTCTAGGAAATCACTGGTATTTCAAGGTTGGAAATCTGTTCATTGTCAGATTTATAGAAAAACCTGGGGTTACTTGCAAGGAAAAATAACTTGGCTTCTGTATTCCTATATGATCAAAAGCATTGTTTAAAAGTTGACTATGAGTTTCAAATGATAAGATAGTTGACAGCAACCCCTCAGTTTCATGGATTGATTTTAGTGTCATCTTTTAGGTCTTATGTACACTGGGGCAAAGGGAGGTTGATGGGAGATTCTGCGGGGCAAAGTTAAAATAACATTCAACTTCTCTTTCCTTACTCTTTTCAGAGGATAATGTCTCAGAAATTTAAAACGAATCCAGGATCTAATTTGATATAGAGTATGACTCAACCCAATATCCTCCCAGGGACACAGGCAACTTCACACATGTCTCTGTGATGGCTTTATTAGCTCCATCTTTTGCCAATAAATTTAAGAGTCCATTTGAGGACAATAGGCTCTGATTGCTCCAAGGAACATGGCCTGTGCTGTTTTCTGTAAGTCTTTCCCCATACAAAATCCACAAGGCTGCTCCAGGTTGAATAAATAACTTTTCTCTGAAGTAAGGCTATTGTCTCTGACATGGAAATTGACCCAGTTGTGGGGGTTCATGGATGTGATGTGCACTTTTGCCATTTCCTTGTGTGAGAACAGCAGACAAAAGGAGAGAAGAGCAAGAGTTTAAAGTCAGGAAAATGAAAAGCAGTGGTTTAAACGAATCATATTGTGTCGCTGTAATATATTCTACTCATTTCATAGTCCTAGGGCAGGGCCTGGCACATTGTGGCCACTAAGTAAACATGTGTTAGATGAATAAATGAGATTCTTAAATGATCAATAATTAGGGAGGTCAATTTAGCTTTATTTAACATCCAGCAGAGAGAAGCCATGGAGACAGAAATGAACTATGAAGTAGAATCTCACATTTCAAAAATAACTAGAAAATTCTTTAATTTTTAAATGTTATTTATCATTCCAAAGAAGTTGTGAAAATATGAGAATACAGTACCCTGGAATGCAACCCTCTTTCAGTATATGTTCACATGGATGGCTTGCTGATTTTAAAATATCAATTTAGAGAAAAAATGCCAAATCATCTGCCCTTTCATTTCCACAATACAAATAATTAGTTGCAATCTGCGCCTGCTGCCTTTTTTGTCTCATAGGTGGAGCAAATTGCACAAATCAGGTTAACCAAACATTCAGCTTACTAAGTTACCAGGCAGGATTCAAGGTTGTGACCTCACTTACCTTCTCTATCTGCTATAGTCTGGATGTGGTTTGTCCCTTAAAGTTTCTTGTGCTGGAAGTGTGTCCCCATTGTGGCAGTGTTGAGGTAATCGAAGATTTAAGAGATGGGGCTCAGTGGAAGGCAGTGAAGTCATGGGGCCTACATCCTCATGAATGAGTTGGTACTACCTCTCATGAATGTCAGATCTCACATGACTGGATTAGTTCCCCCCAAAGAGTCGTTGTTTTAAAAGAGCGATGTGGTCTCTTCTCTGGCCTCTTGCTTCTTTTCTTTCCATATAACATCTCTTTGTCACACACACTTCTGCCATGTGATGCTATTCCCCATGAGGCCTTTGCCAGAAGCTGAGAGCAGTGCCATGGTCTTGGACCTCCAGAACTTTGAGCCAAAATAAGCATTTTTCCTTTATAAATTTACCTAGCTTCTGGTATTTTGTTATGGCTGCCCAAAATACATGAAGTTACTATACAATTTCAAATTTTCAAATTAGCTTAAAGAGAGCCAGGAACCTGCTGGTAGATTTCAAATTCAATGAGGTTTTCCAGAATCATCAGGAAGCTTTCTCAGAGCCTTGGCCAAATGCTGTGCAGTAGTTAATGAGAGCAGAGTGATGGGTGATAGGAAGGGAGAGCCAAGAAAATCAAAGCAAGACTAGACCATGGACCTTTAAACTCAGCATCATCAGCAAATGGCTCTCCGTTCCTCTTCTGACAACCATGCCTCTATAGGCAGCCAAAGAGCTTCCCTTGGAGATTTTGCAAAGGTGCTCAACTGTGAGATCTATGCTTTTCCATTGTCACCTGCAGTTCTCTTTACTCCATATAGCCATCTACTGAAGTATTCATCTGTATTGCTCTTCCTCATTCCATTTGCCAATGTCTGTAAAAGACTTGGGTATATTTTGTATGATGGATGGTGGCATGTTTAAGTTGTTTAATTATTTGAGCTTGTTTTATTCCAAAGGAATTTTATCTTCTTTACATCCTATTGATGTCAAGGTGTCATCCTATAGCAGAAGATGCCAGCTACTCCCTTTCTAGATGGCCTTCTTTACCCTGCTGGCCCATGATGAATGGATGTGAGGGATTCTTACCACACTTCTGTACAATTGGTCCCACAAGGACATATTCATGCCTCCTTCCCACTCACTCCATGCTCACATTTTAGTTATTCACATAATATACATACAGACTCTAAGTAGTATTCACGTTCTTTGTGTTGCAGGACATGATGATTCTCTTTGTTTTGTAGTCACATAAAAAGAATAATAACCCTAATCCAACTTATAATTCATTAATACAAGTATTATATCTGTAAGAGTATTTCTAAAGGAACATCAGTGGAAAACTGCAGCTCATCTGCAGCACATCAGAGATAAAGTTTTAGTCAGAATTCATATCATCCAGAATACTTGAATTATTCCTCTCTGCTTATTTTTTACTATATTTCTTCATAGGGCAGTAAGTTTCAAAATTTATCACTTTGTTTAATTATGTTCAAATTACATTCTAGTATGTTCTCTGAATCCTTTGAATAGTGTTGCTGTAGACAAGCAGTTCTCAAAATGATTTAAGGAATATGGGTGTCCCTGGAACCCTTTAAGAGAACCCATTAGGGTAAAGCCACTGTCTGCAACACCAGCACCCCAGATGGGTGTTGATTTATGTCCTGGCTGCTCCACTTCTGAACCAGCTCCCTGCTGATGGCCTGGGAAATGCAGCATAGGATGGCCCAAGTGCTTGGCCCCTGCCACCCACGTGGGTGACCAGATGAAGTGCCTGGCTCCTGGCTTTAGCCCTGGCCATTGTGTCCACTTGGGAAGTGAGCCATTGGATGGAAGATCTCTCTCTCTCTCTCTCTCTGCCCTCTCACCTTCTAACACTGACTTTCAAATAAATAAATAAATAAATAAATAAATCTTTAAGAATAAGAGAGGCAGAGAATTCATTAGGTAAAAATTATGTTCATCATAGCTATTTGCCGTTTTTACCATGCTGACATTTGCAATGATAATGCAAAATCAGAGAGGTAAAACTGCCAGCGTTTTAGCACAAGTGAGGACAAAGCCACCACACTGTATGAATTGTCATAGTTTTCTTCACTACCACACACTGCACATTAAGAAAAGGGTACCTGTTTCACCCAAGAGTGTTCTTGATGAGTCAGGAAAAACTTTTAATGTTCTTAAATTTCAGTCTTTGAGTACACATCTTTAGTGATAAGTTGAGGAGTAACCATAAGCAATTCTACTACCTACTAAAGTATTTGGATTGGTTCAAGGAAAAGTCCTTTAGATAGTTTCGGTTGCAAGCTAAACTTGCCAGTCATTTCATGGAGCAATATCTCTACTCGAATGATTTGACAGATGAATTGTGATAATGCAGGCTTTGTTGTTTGTCAATTATTTTATCAGAAATGAAGTGAGCAAGACACTAAAGAAATGCAGCTGAGAATGTTTGTTGGTAATGGTAAATTTTGAGATTTCAAGTGAAAATGATAATCTTGGAAAATATTTATCCTGATGTTACCTTTCTATTGTGACATTTGGCTTGACAACCTCTCAATATTTAAGGATTTTTCTAATGATAGCAGTGGCGATTGTCCAATATGGTATAATGAAGTGTATCAACATTTGGAAGGACTGCATCTAGTCCTCCATAACTAGACACAAAACTTTCCCTATTACTTATAAGAGCTTCTAATTTCCCTCATGTTCAACAGTTTATCTGATGTATCTGAGAATCAATTTGTTCTTATTTGCACTGCTTGGTATTCGTTGCTCTTTTTCAATCTGCATCAAATATGTTCTTTCAATTCCTGAACTCTAACCCCCCCCCCCCACTGCCATCTTTTTGAATGTTAGTGAACTCCACTGTCTCTAGTTTCCCTTTCTGGAATTTATCTTAGACATCTGTTGGAGACTTTCCAGTCTTATACAACATTCGCCCAGATTTTCTATTTATTTATTCTTTTTATAGGTTTATTTATTTATTTGAAAGGCAGAGTTACAGACAGACAGAGGCAGAGGCAGAGGCAGAGAGAAAGAGTGGGAGCAAGAGCAAGAGCGAGAGAGAGAGAGAGAGGCAGGCTTCCATCTGCTGGTTCACTCCCCAAATGACCACAATGGCCGAAGCTGGGCTGATCTGAAGCCAAGAGTCTGAAGCTTCTTCAGAGTCTCCCAAGCGGGTGCAGGGATGCAAGGACTTGGGCAGTTTTTCACTGCTTTCCCAGGCCATAGCAAAGAGCTGGATCGGCAGTGGAGCAGCTGGGACTTGAACAGGTGACCATATGGGATGCTGGCACTGCAGGCAGCAGTTTTATCCGTTACGCCAAGGTGCCAGCCCCAGTATTTAGTTATTCTTGTCTAGTACACTGTAAGTGGTTTCATCAGAATTATTTCAATTTATTAATCTTTCTTCTAGTAAACACAATCTACTGTTTAATTGCTGATTGTGTTGAAAATTCTATTTATTTGCTTTATTTGAAAGGCAGAGAGACACAGAGAGAGTACCCTTCTGCTAGTTTACTTTCCAAATGCCTCTAACAGCTAGGACTGGGGCTGGCCCAAGCAAAGAAGGGAGCAGGGAAACTTATCTATATCTCCATGTAGGTGGCATGAACCCGAGTACTTGAGCCACCATCTGCTGCTTCCTAGAGTACACACAGGTAGAAGCTGGAATGAGGAACACAATTGGAACCCAGGCACTCAGAAATGGGATGTGGGTGGCATCTTAACCACTGCGCCTACGCCCTGCCCTACTCATTGTGTTCCTATTTTAAAGGTGCACCTTTCATTTTTGAGAATTACTTTTTCCAGATGTATATTTTTTGGCTTCATAACTTCTCGTTATTGTATTCTGGATTATTTGTTTCCCTTATGACTTGAGCATCTTTAACAAATTAATTATAAAGTCTTTTCAGGTTCAAAACAATGAAATAATCATGGGACTGCTTTCTAAATAGTTTCCACACTGTTCTATTGTTGAGAATGTATTCCTAATGTCATTGTGTGTTGTTCCTGCTGTGGACATTTTGATAACATTATTCTGAACTAGCTGTACTCTGAATTTCTTCACTGAAGAGGTAATGTAAGTGTTTTTTATCCCATAAGAGAGAATGATAAAGGCTAAGAGTTCTTACCAGTTTTGGCTGACTTTGTTCCCATTATAGTTAGAACATCCTACTTTTCTTTTGTATCCTTGAGAAGTATGCAGAGTTTTATCTGGAGTCAGATTGTCTTGCAAATAATCCATTTTCATCTCCTTCCAAGCACAAATCTTGATGATGGGCTCCTGCTCTCATTTGAGTATTCAAATCCTATGTCTACCATTCAGCTGTGTTAACCTCTGAGTCACAGGGCTTCAAATCTCATACCTTCATATCTGATCTCTGGAAAATTTACTTGCTTTCAAAATTGACAATCAATTTTTTTTTTTGACAGACAGAGTGGACAGTGAGAGAGAGACAGAGAGAAATGTCTTCCTTTTTGCCGTTGGTTCACCCTCCAATGGCCGCGGCCAGCGCGCTGCAGCCGGCGCATCCCGCTGATCCGAAGCCAGGAGCCAGGTGCTTCTCTTGGTCTCCCATGGGGTGCAGGACCCAAGCACTTGGGCCATCCTCCACTGCACTCCCTGGCCACAGCAAAGAGCTGGCCTGGAAGAGGGGCAACTGGGACAGAATCCGGCGCCCCGACTGGGACTAGAACCCGGTGTGCCTGCGCCGCAAGGCGGAGGATTAGCCTAGTGAGCCGCGGCAACAATCAATTTTAAAATTATTTTATTTTTGAAATGTTTTTCTTTTGGCTTGAGAGAGAGAGAGAAGAGACACACACACAGAGAAAAAACCTGTTCCAATTCACTTGTTTACTCACCAAAATGCCTATAAAACTAGGATTGGGCCATGCTGAAGCCAGGAGCTGGAACCAGTTAAGATTTCCCATGTGAGTGGCAGAAACTTAGCTACTTGACCCATTATCTATTGCCTCCAAGGGTGAACATTAGCAGTAAGCTGGAATTGAGAGCTGAGCCAGAATTACAACACAGGCAATCTAACATGGGATGTGCGTGTCTCAATTGGAAGCTTAACCTGTGTGTCAAACACCTGCTTATAACATTTTAAAACTGTTATCCTATATTTCTGTGTATTTGGAGTAGAGGTTGTGTTAGTACTTTCAGAATTTGCTCAGTCCATCAACATGAAAAGGAGCCAGAATATTATTATTATTTTCATGCTGTTTGAAAGGCAGAAATAGGCTGGCGCCATGGCTCACTAGGCTAATCCTCCACCTAGTGACGCCGGCACACCGGGTTCTAGTCCCAGTCGGGGCGCCGGATTCTGTCCCGGTTGCCCCTCTTCCAGGCCAGCTCTCTCCTGTGGCCCGGGAGTGCAGTGGAGGATGGCCCAAGTGCTTGGGCCCTGCACCCCATGGGAGACCAGGAGAAGCACCTGGCTCCTGCCATTGGATCAGCGCAGTGCACTGGCCGCAGCGCGCCAGCCATGGCGGCCATTGGAGGGTGAACCAATGGCAAAAGGAAGACCTTTCTCTCTGTCTCTCTCTCTCTCTCACTGTCCACTCTGCCTATCAAAAAAAAAAAAAAAAAAAAGGAAAGAAAGAAAGGCAGAAATATACAGAAAGACACATAAAGAAGAGATATCATCTATCCATGGTTCATTCCTCAAATCCCTACAACAAGGAGGGTTAGGCCAGGTCGATGCTTTGAGTCCAAAACTTAATCTATGTCTCCCATGTGGTGGAAGGTAGCAAGCATTTGAACCATCATTTTATGCTTTCCAAGGTGCATATTAGTAGGAACGTGGATCAGAAGCAGAGTAGCCAGGACTCAAACCAGACATTGAAATATGGGATGCAGGTATCCCAACAACTGCATCAAACACCTGCCCTCAGAATATTTTTTAAGCTTCTAAATGCACCCATACTTGTCAGGAAAAATATACCTCTGCTTGAAACTTATAATAATTCTAACGCTTTTGTTTTCTTTTGGGAAAATAAGTAAATATTTTCGTTGAATCATCTGAACCCAGGCTCAAGTTACATGCATTATAAAAATGTATATATAAATCAAAATATCATATTATATGCCATAAACATATACAAGTTTTACAAGTATATCTTACTATAACTGAGAAATAAAATAAGTACACACAGATAAGTGTGATCCATTATGGGAGGATAATATTTTGTACCCTTCAATTTTACCCACAGTTTTGCCTCTAGTAGATGGGAGTATACTCATTATTGGGATTTATTTTTGATATTTTTCTCAGCACTGATGGATTGTGACAGAGGCTTTTTTTTAAACTAAATGCACTCTACAAAAAGTTTTTTTTTTTTTTTTTTGACAGGCAGAGTGGACAGTGAGAGAGAGAGACAGAGAGAGAAAGGTCTTCCTTTGCCGTTGGTTCACCCTCCAATGGCCGCCGCTGCAGCCGGCGCACCGCGCTGATCCGATGGCAGGAGCCAGGAGCCAGGTGCTTTTCCTGGTCTCCCATGGGGTGCAGGGCCCAAGCACCTGGGCCATCCTCCACTGCACTCCCTGGCCATAGCAGAGAGCTGGCCTGGAAGAGGGGCAACCGGGACAGAATCCGGCGCCCCGACCGGGACTAGAACCCGGTGTGCCGGTGCCGCAAGGTGGAGGATTACCCTATTGAGCCATGGCGCCGGCCCACTCTACAAAAAGTTTTTAAAAAATTGTGTGCACTCCTATTACAAAATGTATTTAGTGGTGTTGGTTGCAGACAAATAGCCTGTCTTGAACCTCATTTCCAAAGATATTTATTTTGAAGTGTTCAACAGACTCCATTATCAAGCAGTGTGTTCTGTCTTTCCATTTTTGTGGTGCTTCCAAGGACTGTAGCCTGGGTTCAGAAGGTGTTTGACAAGAGATGAAGCTGGAAACAGGAGGGGGACTCAGGGACCAGATGATGAATATTGATGTCAGCAAAAACCACCCCTGTGTGCATGTGTATAGGCTCATCCAGAGTTCTGTGTATTCTCTTGTGTACCCAGCTGAGTTTGCAGGGGTGGACTTTGCCAGGAATGGTTGTTCACTCTAGAGGCAATGAGCAAAGCACAGAGTGAGGTCACACTCTTTTCCTGAGTTTCTTCCCCTACATTAGATTTGGGCCTCTAGCTAAAGCTCCAGAGAAGGGAATGGAAGGATAGGACTTCTCAGCTCAGCCTTACTACAAAGCAACAGCTCCAGAGACAGCATGTTTCCTGAGCTAAACAGATGGCTCAGGCAAGGACTGTCAACTGGGATGTTCCAGTGAGGGAACAGAACTGCATTACCCTTCCAGCTACCTCTTTGAGTTATCAGAGGATATACAGATTTCTGCCTTACCTTTTCCACTTTATGACTTTGTTAAGGTAGTTTATGATTTTATTGAGATGTAAAACTCACAGAAAAGTTTTAAGTATTTCCACATAGACTTTAGTCATTCATCATTTAATAAAAATTTCCTATATAATGTCCAGCATTATATAAAATATATATTATATATTACATTATATAATATATAAAAGGAAAGCACTTTGAAAATTTCATGAAAAATGGAATTAAAAGATAAGTTGATTTTGTTGCAAAAACTTTGAAATTCATGCATAGTTTTTCCACAATACACATTTGAAGACTATTGTGAAAGTATGATATATATATATGAAATTTTCAAAATTCTTTGAGAGTAGTTACATAAAATACTTACGTGTGTTACTAAGAATATTCACACATAACCTGTTATCAAAATTTAAAATAATTAGGATAATTGCAAAAACAGTTATTGAGTCCACAACCAAATGTTGATAACTATTCTCATAATATTTTTTACTGCTTTTCCCTATTAAAGGGTCTAATCCACAAATGCACATTGCATTCAATTGCCATATTTCTCATCAGAAAGTTTTTCAGTCTTTATTTTGTTTTTTTTTTTCAAATATGACTTGGCATATTAAAGCTTTTATAGGATGATTATTTGGTAGGATGGCCCTCAGTTTGGATATATGCTGTCTTTACATGGCTTTGATTGTGAATACACATTTTAGTAGCTATAAAATGAAAGAGGCTGAGTGCTTCTTGGTGCATTTTATCAGGAGGCACATGGGTGCAGTCAGTGTGCCCCATTATTTGTGATCCTAAGAATCTCTTTAAATAAAATCTTGACTTACTTCACCATTACTGATCAAATTTCCTAAACCCAAAATCTAAAACCACAATATAAAGGGGTCAGAATCAAGTGGAAACCCAGCATCTGCAGTGTGTGTCCCATGTGTCTTGCATTCCACACACTATGATGTATGTTAACTTAGTCTTCATAGCAACTCCCTGTGATAGGTCGTGGTTCCCCTACTTCAGCACGTGAGAAAGAAACACTGAGTCATTTGGCAGAAGAAACACAAACTGATGGAATTGAAATCTGCTGTATTTTACCTTAGATTATATCTCATAATCACCTATTACACAGCTCAGTTTAGACTTTCAGGTGATCAAAAAGAGATAGGCAAATTGGTTTTTTCATAATCAACCCATTCATCCCACACATCCTTTCTAACCTCCCATGCTGAGCATCTCACCCTTTCCTCTAGCTGGTGGCCATAGCTGGCCAGTCCCCCTCCATAACTCCTCTCCTCCAACATACATAGAGCTTGAAATACAACCAAGAAGCCCTTCAACTTTATCAATGCTTACTATTTTCACACTCTGGGAAGCTTTGGGAACCTAGGTTGTGATTTCAAAAGCACTAGACCACTCATTATCTTAAATTCTTAGGAGAGACACTGTTCAGTTGCCTCTTCTCATAGGTGACTCCCTGTACTGGAGCCAAATGATACTTCCCTCTCACCTCCCAGAGATATCAGGCCTGAATCCCTAGAACCTGTGAATGTTACCATATATGGTAAAGTGTTTGCAGATGTGATTAGATGAAGACTCTTGACATTAGGAGACTATTTTTTATTAATAAGTGGGACCTAAATACCACACAAGTGTCCTTACCTGAGGGAGGCAAAGGAGATTGGGCACACACAGTAGTATGGTAATGAGAGAACAGAGAAGTGACTGATAAAGTCACAAGCCTGGAAATGCCAAGGAATGTGGCAGCCACCAGAAGCTGGGAGAAACAGGAACATAAGCTCCTTCAGGGACTGAAGAGGTTGTGTGGCCCAGTGGACATCTTGATATTTGACCTTCTGGTCTCCAAAATTATGAGAGAATAAATTCCTGTTGCTACGAGGGTTACAGTAATTTGTTACAGCAGTCACAGGGAACTAGCACTCTCCCTAAACATCTATAGAGGTAAAAGGCTGAGGAGTTGAGTGACCAACAATAAGTGAACATACAAAATATACAACTGCTTCCATAGGAGTTTGAATTTTATGGTCCCCGTCCAACAAAATCTTGGCCACCACAGAATGTCATCGTTGGGTCTCATCATAGAGGGTAATAGTTTGAGAATGTCAGCTTTTAGGCAGTACATGTGTTTCCATGACCATTGCTCCAGATGGACCATGTCAAAACCACATCAGCCCCAGCTGATGGAATTCAGAGTGGTGAACGGCACCACTCTGAGTCTTGAGTTGAAAGGCAGGTTACCATTTCCTTCCTCAACACAATTATTGACTTTTCCTCTACCACTTTGTTTCTGCCCTTACTCATTCATCTAATTAAGCAGCAAAAGAATCAACATCTTTTTCCATAGGAAAAAGTTTAACACTATAATTAAAGAGCAAGGACTTTAGGTTAGATAGACTTTGCTTCCAATCCTGTCCGTGTACGACTCACAAGAAGATCCTGGGCCAGTGCAGCGGCTCACTAGGCTAATCCTCCGCCTGCGGCGCCGGCACCCCAGGTTCTAGTCCCGGTTGGGGCACCAGATTCTGTCCCAGTTGCTCCTCTTCCAGTCCAGCTCTCTGCTGTGGCCCGGGAAGGTAGTGGAGGATGGCCCAAGTGCCTGGGCCCTGCACCCACATGGGAGACCTGGAGGAAGCACCCAGCTCCTGGCTTTGGATGGGCTCAGCGTGCCCGCCATAGCAGCCATTTGTGGGGTGAACCAATGGAAGGAAGACCTTTCTCTCTGTCTCTCTCACTGTCTAACTCTGCCTGTCAAAAAAAAAAAAAAGATCCTGAATGAGGTGGGTATTAGACTTTGCAAAATCTCCATTTATCACCTATAAAATCGTTATAATAACACCTATGAGTTATTCTACTAAACTTCCAGCGAGGTTAGTAGAACCAGATGAGATCAGTTATGTCAAGGCTTGGGTCTATGTCTGGAGAGTACTGAGTAACTTCCAGCTATTACTGTAGAATTCCTAGTCTCTCCTGAAAGTGGACTAGGCTCTTTCCCTTTATTTCTTAGTTGACTGATCAGGCCGCAGATATCATCCCTCTGAAGGAATTCACAATAGGTGCATATGAGATTTGTGAACTGATAAATTACAATTTGATAATAGAGCATAGGGTATGCGGAGTGCTATGGGAGCACAAAGGTAAAGTCCAGTGTGCTTGGGAAAGGAGTGTGGGATAAGATAAGTAGGGTCTGGGAAAGTCTCCAAGGCTTAGTGATTTGTAAATTGGGTCTATAAGGCTGTGTCTTGAGAAAGAGAAAATAGCTGCATTGTGTCCCTAAAGGACTTTGATTATAGTTGCATGTCTATGTTTGCATCAATTTATTTGTTCTTGGGCAAGTCTATTATCTTTGTTTTTCATCTGTATTTTTTCCTTCCTGATATCGAATGCTTGAGACAGCAACCAGTCTTATTTTAGTAAGCCATTCATGTTTTCTTAAATTTTCTTGTCTTCTACCATGTGAAGGAAACCTTGTGTGTGTGTGTGTGTGTGTGTGTGTGTGTGAGAGAGAGAGAGAGAGAGAGAGAAATGAACACACATGGACAGTTCCTGGGATCAAATAGCTGCTCAACAAATTCACTTTTCCTGTATTCTTCTATTATGCTCTTTATCCTTTGTCTCTAAACTAAAGTAGCAGTTGGATAACAGGGATATTTGAGTGAGTTAATGGATCTGAAACTCAAGGGCAAGTTTACCTCCAAATCACGGTATCTCACACATAGCCTACACCATACCTAACTTAGCTTCATGAGTAGTTAAGGAAGAAAGGGAAGGAGGAAGAAGGAAGAAAGACTAGTCCATATATCACTTTTTTAAACTTTTATTTAATAAATATAAATTTCAAAAGTACAACTTTTGAATAATAGTGGCTTTTCTCCCCATAACCTCCCTCCCACCCACAACCATCCCATCTCCCATTCTCTCGTATCCCATTCTTCATCAAGATTCATTTTGAATTATCTTTATATACAGAAGATCAACTTAGTATATACTAAGTTAAGATTTCAACAGTTTGCATCCACACAGATACACTAAGTATAAAGTACTGTTTGAGTACTAGTTTTACTATTAATTTCCATAGCACAACACATTAAGGACAGAGATCCTACATGGGGAGTAAGTGCACAGTGGCTCCTGTTGTTGATTTAACAATTGACAATCTTATTTATGATGTCAGTAATCACCTAAGGCTCTTGTCATGAGCTGCCAAGGCTATGGAAGCCTCTTGAGTTCACCAACTCTGACCTTATTTAGACAAGGCCATAGTCAAAGTGTAAGTTCTCTCCTCCCTTCAGAGAAAGGTACCTCCTTCTTTGATGGCCCATTCATTCCTCTGGGATGTCACTCAAAGAGATCTTTCATTTAGGTCATTTTTTTTTTTTTGCCACATCGTCTTGGCTTTCCATGCCTGAGAAACCTCTCATGGGCTTTTTAGCTGGATCCTTAAGGGCTGATTCTGAGGCCAGAGTGCTATTTAGGAATCTGCCATTCTATGAGTCTGCTGTGTATCCTGCTTCCCATGTTGGATTGTTTTCTCCTTTTTAATTCTATCAGTTATTATTAGCATACACTAGTCTGGTTATGTGATCCCTTTGACATTCAATCCTATCATTATGGTCAACTATGAACTGACTGATCACTTGGACTAGTGAGATGGCATTGGTACCTGCCACATTGATGGGATTCATTAGGAGTACTGTGCTCTGGAAAACTTATATTCTCACCACAGAAAGGTACAAAACTGCTTAGCTATTTTGGAATCATAGGCCTTTTTCCTTCTTACACTTTGGTGATCAGGAATTCTCTAGTTTTCTACATGTGTTATTTTATTTAATCCTCACTACTGAGGCTCAGAGATATTTAAGTAATGTGCCAAAGCCAGAGATTAAAATCCAACCTCTGGGGCAGGCAAGTGGATAAAGCCACCGCCTAGAGTGCCAGCATCCCATATGGGCACCAGTTCATGTCTTGGCTGCTCCACTTCAGATCCAGCTCTCTGCTATGGCCTGGGAAAGCAGTGGAAGATGGCACAAGTCCTTGGGCCCTGCACCCACGTGGGAGACCCAGAAGTAGTGCCTGGCTCCTGGCTTCGGATCAGTTCAGCTCCGACTGTTGCAGCCATCTGGGGAGTGAACCAGCAGATGGAAGATTTTCTCTCTCTCTCTCTCTCTTCCTCTCTAACTCTGCCTTTCAAATAAATAATTAAATATTTTTAAAAATCCCAATCTGTTTGAATCTTAGGAGTTTTTCTTCCGATAGTATCACCTGTCTATACTAACATTAATTTCTCTAAAAAAGAGCCAATATTTCCCAAAACTATCTGAATAAATATTTGGTTTCTTGCCCAAGCTTTGTCACTTGCTAACTGTGTGATCTGTGTAATACCTGCCATCATTAACCTCACAGTACTGCTGTGAGGATCTATTAGAAAATGTAAATCTAAAAACTGGTTAGTGGCACATTCATACTAAAGTGTAAAAGATTGCTATCAGATTCTACACTGAGTAGAGACTGAAAGAATAGGACAGGAATTGAAAAGAATAAAATATTCACACAGAAAGATATAAGGGCATAAGAACAGATTAAGGACATTTGAAGAACATGATTTAGCTACTTTATAACTTCTTAGTACCAAATTTTTCCAGACCCAGGGTGGCATTCTTCACTTTTCTACCTTTTGTTTCTGTGCTTATCTAAGATTCCAGAATCTGTAGATTGCTCCTCGCCCCCAAAATACACACACACACACACACACACACTCCCCCATCCTTGGGGAAGAGAGCCTTCCCTCTCCAAATATGTACAAAACTACCGGCCCAAAGCATGCTGTGGGCTGGCTGAGATCAGGGCTATTCTGAGGCAGCCCATTTGCACGTTGATAGAGAAGGATTAATGAGACAGTCATTGCAATTAGGAACAACACAAGAACTATTCTGGGGCTTTTTTCTCTGCAAGGGACTTGAACTGCTCATCAGCCCTCCTCACTCAAAGACCTGTGGGTAATTAGGGCTATGTTAAATATAGGCAAATCAACCCAGAGCAGCCCCATCTGCACCGGTGCCTTTGGCTCTGAGGGTACACTGTGCCCTCAGCTAGCATTCCAAGAGCAGTAAAAAGGGGATTTAGCTTCAACCTGGAGGATTTTGGTGTTGCTTAACTAAAGCTAAAAATGCCCTGGCCTTTAAGTCTCACAGGGGCTGTCAGATGCAATTCAGGAGTGAAAAGTACATCAGCCCCAGGAAGGCATCCTGACATTTCCGGGCCCTGATTAGCCAATCCACAGGTTTGGTACCAGCCCATTGGAAAGGACAGTTCGGGCATGGAGGGAGTCCAGCATGTCTGTAAATCTTATATTTGAGCAAGAAAAATTAAGAGTAAGAAAACACAAACCAAAACAAAACAGCAGTGAAGGAGGGATGCCATAGCACATGTCTGTAACACCCTCCAGCTCTGAACTACTGTGTTGACACTGGGTCATGAGGAAGCACTTTTCTCTCCTTGTTAAAAGATGTTCTTAAGCATCATAAACTCTGGATTCAAAAATACTTGGTGGCCATCAAGTTGATTTTTCATGATATTGTTGGGACCTGAGAAAAAATAAGGTATCCTTAGCCCCACTGTACAGGTGTTATTAGCATCTCTGCTTTCTAGAAGGTTGGGAGTTGGACAGTAAACTCTGGCCTACAGCCAGCAGCTACAGTTGGTCACAGGAGTCATACAGAGAGTCGTATACAGTTTCTGGAATCACGTAGTACCCATGAGAATTATATTTTTGTGAAGCGTGTTCCTTGAGGCCTGCTACTCAAAGTGTGGTCCTCAGATAGACAGCTTTGGCCCCTCCTCAAAGTGTGGGATAAATGCAGAGTCCAGGGTGTTGTCTACTAAACCAGAACCTGCCTGATCTGTATGAATGTCAAGTACTGAGAAATACTCTCTAGGAGACCCATTGCTTTGAATCTGGGAAGAAAGCAGACCAAGTAGGCTTTCCAGATAAACTCGGACAATTTAAGCATGCTATGAATCCATTTGTTGCAATGCTCTATCTAGTGTTTGATTGTTGGTTGGTAGTTTGATTTGAATTTCATGATAATAAGAAAATTTTCCAACTTTTGAGCCTCCCAGGATGGGATGTGGAAACTAGTTCATCTGATATCCAGCCTGGGAGCCCTTGACCATCTGCAACTCAACTTTAGGTATTACCTTGAATTCTGGCCATTTGATGATCCTGAGTTGAGTTTTTGGGCCAAGTTCTATCCCATCCAGCGTAAATTGAAACGTCCTAGACTAGGAGGACCTCTCACCTAATTGCTCTAGGATATTCATTTGTATTTGTGGTTATTGAGTGGTATAGAGGCTCACCCTCCACTTACCTATATCTCAGTGACTGGTATCCTCAAGATGGATGAGTTCCTGGAACTGTACACTTTGTCTCCATTGAACCCATGTTTCATTCATGCCAAGTCTTCCTGGACTTGCCTAATATCTGGGTAATAGCAAGAGTCATTCTATCCTAAGCAGATCTGTAGGTATCTCTTTTTGGTGGGAACTGGCTCTGGTAGAGTTAACGTTCCATATAGAAAGGGAAATTGCTTTTATTCTAGGTACTGGGAGCGGGGCAAGGCATGCTGGACATGAAGTTTACTCTCAAGGTTTGAAACACTTAAAACCTAGGGACAAGGAATTTAGACCACTGAAACTCAGCTGTAAAGACAGGCCCAGACACTCCATCTCCAACAAGCCACTGGGGCTGTCTTTTTTGAATTCTTTAGATTTTACCAAGTCATAGGCCTCAGGCAATCATAATCACCAGGTGACATCCTCTCTGAGTTGCAGAGTACCAAGGGGTGGGAGAAGTTGCACCACCCTCGAGATATCATTCCACACGCAATTTTTCAGCCACTTTGCTTCATCTGAAGCTGGCTAAAGTGGAACAGTGCAGGCAACAGAGGTGCACAGATGGAGGCATCTCTGACAGCTCTAAGGCGGCACCATTCACTAAGGGATCTAAATCTAGGAACTGCTTCTCTAAAGTCTGTGGTATCATCATGACGTTCTACTGCTCTCAGCTGAGACTGGAGGAGGAGGAAAGGGCCAAACCATGCCAAAGCTAGTGAATTGTGCGGCCAACTGCTAGGAACAAAATCAAATTCATTCTCATGATATCTAACTAGTCTGTCAATTCCCAACCTCTTTGGTGAAAAGAACATAGGGAAATTTGATGGACCTTATGGACAATCTCATCATAATAAATGTGTTCAAGCATAGGCACAAATTTACATATGATTTCAGAGACTTTACAGGAACTCTGAAGTCCATTTAAATCTCCCCAGTGGTCCAAAGATTGCAGGAAAAGAACCTGCGTGGCTACATCTTCCCTTTCTCTTGCCTCTCGCCTACTGGCTATCTTAGATACTTCATTGAATGCAGATCTTGCTCTGTATCTACCTGTCATGTTAACAAAAAACTTTCTGGCTTTTCCTGCTATCCCAGGAACCAAAGGTTTTGTCTTTTGGTGTCATTCTGAGGCCAGGTTGTTTAGAAAACTTCTAATAAGAGTGTAAGGGTAGGGTCAGGAGATGTTGGTTTTCATCTTAACCTTCTCTTTTGATGAATGACTTTATCATTGGTTTCTCTATTCACGACATGGAAATATGTTAGCATCTATTGTTTTTTTTTAAGATTTATTTATTTATTTGAAAGTCAGAGTTACACAGAGAGGAGAGGCTGAGAGAGAGAGAGGTCTTCCATCTGCTGGTTCACTCCCCAATTGGCTGCAAAGGCTGGAGCTGCACTGATTGGAAGAGAGGAGCCAAGAGCTTCTTCCGGGTCTCCCACACAGGTGCAGGGGCTCAAGGACTTGAGCCACCTTCTACTGCTTTCCCAGTCCATAACAGAGAGCTGGATAGGAAGTGGAGCAGCTGGGTCTTAAAGCAGCACCCATATGGGATATAGGCACTGAAGGTTGTGACCTTACCCACTATACCATAGCATCAGCCCCCAAGGATATAGTCCTTTTTTTTTTTTTTTTTTTTCAGGCAGAGTGGACAGTGAGAGAGAGAGAGACAGAGAGAACGGTCTTCCTTTGCCATTGGTTCACCCTCCAGTGGCTGCTGCAGCTGATCCGAAGCCAGGAGCCAGGTGCTTCTCCTGGCTCCCATGCGGGTGCAGGGCCTAAGCACTTGGGCCATCCTCCACTGCACTTCCAGGCCACAGCAGAGAGCTGGCCTGGAAGAGGAGCAACCGGGACAGAATCTGGTGCCCCGACCAAGACTAGAACCCGGTGTGCCGGTGCCGCAAGGTGGAGGATTAGCCTATTTAGCCACGGCGCCGGCCTAAGGATATAGTCTTAATAAGTACTTGCCATCCACTGCAGGACTACAAGACATAAAGTAAACAAATGTTTGTTGAATGAATAAAGAAATAAATAAGTGTTAATGTGTGGTGCTGTTTAGCATTGTAAGGTAAGTTTCATGAGAATTCCAGCCACTCATGTCCAGATTAGGAGGAGGGCAATGTCTTTCTGATGATCCTCTTGGAACAGACACATATAAAGGGCAATAACTGAGACCAGCACTGTGGCACAGTGGGTAAAGCCACCGCCTGAAGTGCTGGCATCCCTTACGGGCGCCACTTCAAGTCCCGGCTGCTCTGCTCGGATCCAGCTCTCTGCTATGGCTTGGGAAAGCAGTAGAGGATCGCCCAAGTCCTAGGGCCCCTGCACCTGCACGGGAGACCAGGAAGAAGCTCCTGACTCCCGGCTTCCAACTGGCACCGTTTCAGCTGTTGCAGCCAACTGGGGAGTGAACCAGTGGATGGAAGACCTCTCTCTCTCTTTCTCCCTGTCTCTTGCTCTTTCTCCCTCCCTCTCTCCTCCCCCCTCTCTCTCTGCCTCTCCTTCTCTATCTGTGTAATTCTGACTTTCAAATAAATAAAATAAATCTTTTTAAAAAAAGAGCAATAACTAAGGATGAATGCTTGTATTCTTTTCTTCAGCTCTTCACCTCTGTCTCTCTAGCTTCACTGGGTAGAGCATAAGCCGTGAAATACTGTTCCTAAGATCCCCAATGATTTAATAGGTCTGTGCTATTTTACATTATTTTCTCAAAAAACTTTCACCTGGGAGAAGTAACATTTTCGGTCTTCTAGTTTTGTGTTAATCATATTATAGATGCTTTTCCCATATTAGTTCTTTTAATGCTCATAACAACCAAGTGAAGTAGAAAAATAAAACTCAGAAAAGTTAAATGGCTTGGTCATTTCCACACAGGACTTGACACCTAGCTGTGGATTTTTGTTACACAAAAGAAAAGAGTGCGGTGTTTTATCTTTGAGGACACTTCAATTGACATTATCCCCATGGAGACAAAGATACTTATCCTGGGGTGGAAATGGTAATGAAGAAAAAATTACTGATTCAAGCACTTTCTCCTTACAGTGAACTACAGCCATGATATGAGTCAGAAGAAAATAATTACAACAATGATTGCATAGAGTTATTATATGTCACAAATACCCAGGAAGCTATGCAGTCTCATGATAAAGACTTCAACTTCATCCTGGCACCAGGCTTGTGGCATCTGGTGTTTAGGGGATTGTCTTTAATCACACCTCCCCAGTTTATTTCACCTTCCCCACATACACTCTCTATTACAATTAATGCTTGTATGCATGAATAAACACCCAAATGCCGACCACTCAGGTGCTGACTGAATGAATGGTGTCCATGTGTAGGGAAAAACTGCAGTGTTCAGAGCCTTGGACCTCAATGTGTACAAAGCCAAGCATCAGAAAATTAATGTTCTTTGGAAGTAGACCAATTTAGTGAGTTTAACTCTTTCTTAGTAAAAATGATGAATGTTAAATGAGATAAGAAATGGAAGAATGAAGGATTGGGTGTCCTATTAGTAAGAAATAATGTCAATGAGAAGAATAAGCCAGGAAAGGAGCAGCCGTTCTGGGCTTTCTGAGTGAGGAGGAAGCTCTCATTCTTCTCCCTGGGACTCAATAAAAAGGATCAGGGACTCCGGGGAGCCATTGTTCTTCTCCACTGGCTGTGGAGCAGCTGAGGGAAAGTAGTTTAGGGAAAGAAGCCAATAAAGAATGAATTATCAACAAGTCCCCATTAAGAAAAACATGAGTTTAACTCCACTGTAGCACACCGGAGCCTGTAGCTCATAAGAGCCTGTGTCTGCCTTAGTCCTTGTTACTTTAAATTCCCAAGACATGCCTGTCTTCTAGCTGTTAGGAACCGTGATCCTTGGCTTGAGGACTTCCTCTGGCCGTTCTGCCTGCTGTCTGTGAGAACTGGAATTGCCGGGGAATGGATGCCCCCTCCTCTACCCAAGTAACCCTCATCTAATGATTAACGGGAATTTATGCATAAATATGGAAGCCCTGTCACCCCCGTGGGAGGGTAATTCTTAATTTCCTGCTCTGCATTGGAACTAAACTCACGTTTTTCACAATGAGAACTTGTTGATAACTTCTTCTTTATTAGTTTCTTTCCCTAAACTCTCTGAATTCCCTTCTACCTTACCATTTTTTTATCAGAGATCACCTCGTCAGCTGCTTATTTTTAAATCCCCGTCTCAAGATCTGCTTCTGAGAAAACCAAACACAAGGTGGAATCTATTCCCAGGATTCCGCAGTTAACTAATAGGAAGTGAAGCACCATCTAGAAGGCCTAAGTCTGAAGGCTCGTGCTGTGTGTAACCAAGGGGATGTCCATGCCCCCAGTGGGGAGGCATCATTCCAAATACCAGCATCAGGCCAGCATTTGGTTTCTGATTCCTCAGATATCATCTCGTAGTGCATAGACTTAGCATACGTCTGCAGAGCTTTTTTTTCTTTCTCCAGGAGCGTTCGGGGTTCTTTTTATACTATATCAAGCCAAAGGAAGAAAGGCAATGAAGAGAATTTACCAGAAATTATGGAATGTAAAATGTTTCTTAAATGAGTCACCTTAAAAATCTATTACCTTATTGAAATATGATCTGAGTGAAATAAGATGAGGGGTGGCATGATTCTTAGGAAACTGACAGAATAAAGAGTGCAAGCATCATCAAATAGATATAACTCTCACCTGGTATATTTTACCCCTATGCTTCAGGGCTCATCTTGGAAGGACGGAGGAAGATTAGCCTTTAACTTCAGAATACAGTTGTTAGGTTTGAACTACACTATTCGAAGTCTTTTATGGAGGAAATTATTGTCATTGCCTTCATTACTGTCACCCCAACACTGCTACCTCCTGTAGACCATCTTCCATATGTTGGCTGAGTTATGCAAAGCTGTGGTAGATTAAAGACTGTCACTGGAGATGGCATTGTGTTCTAGTAGGTAAGGCTGCCATCTGCAATGCCAGCATCCCATATGGGTGCCAGTTTGAGTCCCGGCTGCCCCACTTCTGATCCAGCTCCCTGCTCATGGCCTTGGGAAAGCAGCAGAGAAAGGCCCAAGTACTTGGGCCCCTGCCACCCATGTGGAAGTCCCAGGTGAAGTTCCTTGTTCCTAGTTTCAGCCTGACTCTGCCCTAGTTGTTGTGGCCATCTGGGGAGGAGACCAATGGATGGAACACCTCCCTCTCTCTATCTCTTCTTCTCTCTGTAACCCCAATTTTCAAATAAATAAATAAATCTTTAAAATAAAGATGGTTATATCACTCACTGCTCTTCCTATTGAGAGGTGGAGTCTAATACCCCTCCTCTGGAACCTGGCTTGCATTAGTGATTCACTTAATAAATTGAAGTAGAATTTGGCATAAGTGATACAGTACTTCTAAGTTTAAGTGATTTAAAATCTTGCAGCTTGTATCCAGGTCCTTGGAATACTTGCTGATAGACACTAGTTGCCATGCCTTGAGGAATCCCAGGCATCCCTGTGAGGGGCCCATGTGGAGTGGAGCCAAGGTTTAAAATTGACAACAATGGCTGAGTTCTAGGTCCACTGCAAGAATCACCTGCCAGTCATTTGAACAAGTTGTCTTGCAGGCGGCTTCTCTAGCCCCAGTCAAGCAGTTATATGATGATATTTCATATTCTATCTCTACCCGGCCTGCTTGAGGCAAATTAATGAACAAAACAATGTTTCTTATTTTAAGTCACTAAGCATTGGAGTACTTTGTTACACAGCAGCAAGCTATCAGTCAAAATAGAAAATATAAGCAGTATTGAATTCCTAAAGACTTGGAGATCAGGCCCACCAACAGGGACTGGAACAAAATGCAAAGGTGGTGATCCTTACCGCATTCCACATTTATTTCGTTTATTTGCTCTATGCGGAGCACAGATGAATTTTGAATAATAACAGTGGGTTTTTAAGATCTCAATCAGGTGTTGGCTGTAATTACAGCTGCTATTCCAATCATGCTTCCATTGATGGAGCAACTTACATGGCTCCTGGCACCCAGTAAGTAGCTATTTTGTCTTGCAAATTTTTATTTTTCTACACCTATCAGCAAAAACCAGGGGTTAGCAAAATACAGTCCATGGACCAAATCAAGACTGGTAGATTTTTGTAAATGAAGTTTTATTAGAACACAGCCACATGTATCCAGATTGTCTATGGCTTCTTATGTGCTGAAGAACACAGTTCTGTAGTTACAATGGAGCCATGTCCTTCAAATCCTAAAATATTTATTATCTGCATCTTTGAAAAAAAAAAAAAAAAAAAAAAAAAAAAAAAAAAAAAAGCTCTCCGGCCCCTGGTAAAGACTATCAGAAACAATCACCTTTCAGCTTGCAGGGGCAGTGATAAACCTTCACTATCCTACTACAGGGCTATTTCATAACCTAATCCACAGGGATCATAATTGTCTATCCATCCCACCAGACATCATGCAGATTATTATGTTAATGATTTCATGCTGACTATCTGGTGAGTAGAGTGAGGTAACTATTCTGGGAATCTTATTAAGATGCTTGCATGCTAAAGGATGGAAAATAAAACAGAGTTGAAGGACTTACATCCACTGAAACTTATAGAAGTCTAGTGATTGAGAGCATGCAAATTACCCCTTGCATGGACATGTGAAAAAACAAGTTGCTGCGTCTGACCCCTCCCACCACTGAGAAATAGACACAATGTTGAATGAGACGTTTGGATTTTTCAGGGAACATAGATCTCATTGTGCATGCTACTCCAATCCACTTGCCAAGTAAGGTGTAAGTTCACTAGTTTGAATGGGGTCCAGAATGAAAGAAGTTTCTAAATACTCCAAGTAGTTCAAGCCTGCAATGCAAGGTGCTCTTACATCTAGATTCAACAGATCTCATGATGCTGAATGCTTCTGTCCTGTACGGGAATCCTGTATGGAGCCATCACAGAATAGATGAGTCACAGAGCAGGCATTTAAGATTTTGGAACAAAAGTATGACAGCGTCTTCAGAAAAGCTATGCTTCTTTTGAATAGCAGTTTGTTTGAAACTGGAAGCTTGATCATGGGCCAGCAAGTTATAATGCAACCTGAAATTCTCACAGTAAATTGAATGTTGCCAATCCATCAAGTCTCTAAGTTGGCCATGAATGACAGTATCTTATTATCAGGTGGAAGTGAAATATGGAATCAAGTACATTGAATAAGCAAGTGAACACATACCTGTGGGCTCTACCCCTGCTGCAGTACTTCCTAGAACTTAAATCAATGGCCTAATGGTGAAAACACAGTGGATAGAAAAGATATTTTCCCAGTTTATAGAAAGTTTTACATCATATCCGGGTATCATCCAAGAATGGATGGCTAGATCATTGTAGTCCCACTTTGGGGTGGCTCAGGAGGATAATGATGAAGAAGTTTCAGAGCAGACAGAACAGATTTTTCACTTTCCTGAAAGAAGAGAGAGCCAGAAGTACGATTCTACATTGCATCGTTGGGGGTGGCTGTGTTTGGGTGGATAATCAAGGACTTAAAGGAAATACAACTGGAAAACTGGTGACAGGGAAGTCTAGGGAAGAAGTAACTGGATGGATCTTTCTGAATGGACACAGTATATTCCACATGAATGCTCACCAAAGCCAACCTCAGGATCTTAATTATGGGCAAGATGAAACATTGTGTGAATTCCTGTCCTTGACCAATGAGTTCATGAATAAATTAGCCATGGTAGTGAACATGGAGGGTATGCATGGGTTTGGAATAAACTTCCACTCACCAAAGTTAATACATATATAGTTGGGCTGGTGCTGTGGTGTAGAGGGTAAAGCCGCCACCTGTGGTGCTAGCATCCAATATGGGTGCCAGTTCGAGTCTTGGCTACTCCAAGTCCGATCCAGCACTCTGCTATGGCCTCGGAAGCAATAGCAGATGGCCCAAGTCCTTGGGTCTCTGAGCCTGTGCGGGAGACCCAGAGGAAGCTCCTGGCTCCTGGCTTCGGATCAGCACAGCTCTGACTATTGCGGCCAATTGGGGAGTGAACCAGCAGATGGAAAACCTCTCTCTCTCCCTGCCTCTCCTCTCTGTGTAATTCTGACTTTCAAATAAATACATAAATCTTTAAAGAAAAAAAAAGTATATAGCTGCAGCCAAGCATACAACTCATGAAAAGCAGAGACCAATGCTGAACCCTTGAAATAGCACCATTCCCTGGGGAAAGCAGCCAGCTCTGGGACAGCGAGTTAATAACTCTGGACCCCTTCTGTGATGGAAGAGCAGCACTTTGTTCTCACTTCCTACTCTTCACATGTGTTTGCCTTCCTTACCCACAGCACTTTGGACTTATAGAATTCTTATATGCCTAATTCACCATCATAGTGTTCAATAATACTTTGCTTCTGAACAAGGAACTGAACTTTGCACAAAATGAATGGTGGGAACAGGCTCATGCCCATGATATTCAATAGTCTTACCATATTATCCATCACTCTGAAGCAGTTAAAAGGTGTAAAGACTCTTTTAAAAATTATTTATTTATTTATTTAAAAGGCAGAGTTACAGAGAGGCAGAGAGAGAGAGGTCTTCCATCTGCTGGTTTACTCCCCAGATGGCTGCAATGGCCTGAGCTCTGGGTCTCCCACGTGGGTGCAGGGACCCAAGGACTTGGGGCATCTTCCACTGCTTTCCCAGGCCATAGCAGAGAGCTGGATCAGAAGTAGAGCAGTTGGGACTCAAATCGGCACCCATATGGAGCCGTATGATCTGGCTCCCAATCATGCAGATGCTTAAACCTCAGTCATAAGTACATGGTACTAAGAAGGTGGAAGCTTAATCCAATGAATGATATTTAGGAAGTGGGACTGATGGGAGGTCCTCAGGTCATCGTAGGTGTGTCCTGGAAAGGTGGTTCCCACACAAGGATAAGATAATTAAGCCTGAGTGGAGCTCACGCTGCCTCTGCTTCCTGGCTTAACAATTTTGTGCTCCACCATTGTTTTCTACCACCCTCATCAGAGGTCAAACTGGGAGCGGAAACACACCTTTCCCCTCTATCCTGTTACACTGCCTCAGTGCCCACTTGGGCAGCACATATACTAAAATGTTACACTGCCTCAGGTATTTTGCTGCAGTGGCAAAAAGCTAATAGAGTTTAGATACTTCAAAAATGAAGATTTAGGTCACTGCCACAGGTAAGGGACCATGACAAGGTCCCTTGCTGAGGAAAAAGGGTATGTGGAATGGACAATGAAAGAAGACTGTTACCAACACAAATCATATGAATTTATTTATTTATTTATTGACAGGCAGAGTTAGACAGTGAGAGAGAGAGGCAGAGAGAAAGGTCTTCCTTCTGTTGGTTCACCCCCCAAATGGCCACTACGGCCAGCGATGCCAAAGCCAGGTGCTTCCTCCTGGTCTCCAATGCAGGTGCAGGGCCCAAGCACTTGGGCCATCCTCCACTTTCCGGGACACAGCAGAGAGCTGGACTGGAAGAGGAACAACCGGGACAGAACAGACGCCCCAACTGGGACTAGAACCCGGAGCGCTGGCGCCGCAGGCGGAGGATTAGCCAAGTGAGCCACGGCGCCGGCCAATCCTATGAATTTAATCACAAGATCAGTGCTAGAAATTAATATCTTACAAAAGTTCATTTTATATAAATATTAGTTTTATACCAACCAATTCTTTTTTCTCTCCTATATTCCATTTAATATAAAATGCCATAAAAGTGATTATCCTGTGTATTAACTTCCTAAGGCTGCAGTAACAAAATACAACAAGCTGGTACAGAAATTTATTCTCTTGCAGTTTGGAGGCCAGAAGTTGAAAATCAAGGTGTCAGCAGGGTCAGATCCTTTCTGGAAGCTTGGAGAGAGAATATATCCCATGCCTCTCTCACTGTTTCTGGTGGTTGTATGACCTCTTCTGAACTTAATTATATCTGTAAAGATCCTGTTTCCAAATAAGATCATATTTACAGGCTCCAGAGTTGAGGATTTCAACACACCTTTTTGGGAGACACAATTCAAAACAGAAAATCTTTATATCTCAATATTTAAATTATAGGACATCAAAGGAAGCCATTATCAGGTAGAAGAAAATAAACTATCAAAAGGGGCTATGTGTCTTCTTTGGGGGAGAGAGTAAATGTGTTATCATCTATAGAAGTGGCACTTGCATCTTATTAACTGACAGTATCATTTGCTAATGCTTTTATTTAGAAGCTATGTAAGGTTTAACAAAATATACATGGATGCCAAGTTGGCAAGTGATGGGCTACATTGGTTTTGTACAGTATCGACTTAGCTAAATCAGTAGCAACTATATTTCCCAGGATTCCCATTCCTGTTTCACACTGGATCAATTTATCCTAAGAGAAATTTGCATGGAGTTGGAAAGTCAGAAGTGAAGCAGGAGCATCAGACTTTGAAGGGGGCACTGGGAACCCATATAATTAGCCCACATTTTCACTGATCCAGTGACTCACCTTGACCTAGAGTAGTGGCTGTGGTTGTAGCTCTCAAAGCTCTCTTTGGACCTCTGCCTTCACTTTGCTGAATCTTAGATGCTAGGGAAATGGGCAACTCCATACACAAGGACCCTAGCTCCTTCTCCAGGTCTTCCAGTGAGGTTGGCAAAAGGCTGATGTGGGTTCTAGTTTGTCCCAGTTCTTTGTTCTCTTCTACTTCATGTCCGACTTTTCTCTCTGCTGGTTTGCTGACCCACAGAGCCTTTACCCATATCATGAGATGCAAGATTTCCTTGTGACTTCACAAGGTCTCGTAATTGCCTGAGTTTTAATTCCCAGAATAAACCCTTCATTCTCTGTCAGTGTTTCTGCCTCTGATCAAATCCTGATTCATGTATCTTGCACCACACACTGACAAATGTAGAATAATCTCTTCATTCAGTATCATCCAGGGTTTCTTCCTCTGATCAAGTCATGATTGACATATCTTACACCTAGTATCAGCAAAGGTTATCACAGAGACAGAAATCAGGAACCATGGAAAGTATTGGCATTCATGGTCTATCACTTCCAAAGGGCAGGAAGTTCTATAGACAGGTGCAATTTTGGCCACTTCTTCCTAAACACTTTGTTGCTCATCTCCTGGTCATGACTTCATACTCAGTTTACCACACTCTCCCCCCAAACCTGCCATCCACTCAACAATGACTGTCTCCAGCTACAGCTTAAAACAAAACATGTATTTCCTGAGATCGGATGTGATATGTTTAGGAAAAAATAAAACACAAATGTGCTTATTTAGAGGACCCTAACCACAAGCAAGGTGAATGCCATTATTGCTTCATCGTTATTCAGTTTAGCTTGCTGAAAGGTCAGAATGAGTTAGAGCACTTTGTTATCACTCTCAGTCAACTTTTCAAGTCAGAGTCAGGTCCTAGTTCTGTATTTCCCCTTTTTGGTTCACGCTAACCTCCTATTTTCTCCTTTCTCATATTTCATTCATGTTTTTAAAAGTCATCCTTCTCCATTTCCCACCAGTGTATGACTGCTGGGTCGCGTGCATTTCTTCTTTGGTGTCTTCGCTGGTGCACGTCCTCCATTTGCCACTTTCCCTTCCCGGCTTCTCACCTTGCCTGCTTTTTGTGTAAGTAGCCAGCATAAGCTCATCCATAAAATGGAAAACATCCATCCTAGTTAACATGCATTGAATAAAAAAGTATTGGCTATTGAAATAAACGTATTCAGAGAGGCTACAGCTGTTGTTCTGTCAAAATAAAGGTAACAATGTCTGCTCTATGTCTTTTAAGTTAGCAATATTACAGAGTCATTTTATTAAATCATCACATTCATTCAGCATAAATGATTCCTTGCTGAATTCCAAGAAGCATCCTTGCATTGGTCAGAAACTCTGCTTTCTCAGAAAGATGCACAATTATTTCCTAGCTCAGCCCTGAAGCTCCCAGGCATCCGAAGAGGCCCAGAAATCCGGGGGGAATCTGGTTTCTAGAGCAATGACTTGGATAATTCATATTATTCTCATGGAGTGGTTAACATTCCTCATGAAGAAATGGAGGCCGAGTGACTCAAAGCAGATTAGTGAAAAAGGCCCGAGTCCCTCTCACAATTCATGGTATGCTGGCTGGCAGGATCTCTGTCTGCCCCAGCATAGGCTTTCTGTGAACATCATAAATGTCTAAAACCATAAATCATTTCTGTATAGCCAAAAAAGAGAAACTGGGCCGGCGCCGCGGCTCACTAGGCTAATCCTCCGCCTAGCGGCGCCGGCACACCGGGTTCTAGTCCCGGTTGGGGCGCCGGATTCTGTCCCGGTCGCCCCTCTTCCAGGCCAGCCCTCTGCTGTGGCCCGGGAGTGCAGTGGAGGATGGCCCAGGTGCTTGGGCCCTGCACCCCATGGGAGACCAGGATAAGTACCTGGCTCCTGGCTCCTGCCATCAGATCAGCGCGGTGCGCCGGCCGCAGCGCGCCGGCCGCGGCGGCCATTGGAGGGTGAACCAACGGCAAGGGAAGACCTTTCTCTCTGTCTCTCTCTCTCACTGTCCACTCTGCCTGTCAAAAAAAAAAAAAAAAAAAAAGAGAGAAACTGGATTGATTCTTATTGTTTTGTTAAGAGAGAGGGGGAGAAGAAAATGTTTACACTTGAAAATTTAACATTTGGACTTAAAAAAGAAATGTTTAGCAAATTGCTATATATTTAAATTAAATTAAATATCATCCTAACTCCTTAAATATGATTTAGCTCCAAGGAAATTTTTAGTTGGCTGAGTAGAGAACACCATAAGAGAGATTTATTGTTCACTTCTTTTACTCTTTGCACTAACATAACCCCAAACAACTCTCAGGTAATGCCTGTTGAATTCAATCTCCACTTTTCTAACAAAAGAAAATTTAAATCACTTTGGAAGGAGAACTATTTAAAAAAAATAAGTGTCTAAAATATTTTGTTTTACCATTTGTAAGCAAATGTTCACAAAACTATTTATGTCAAATAAAGCAACATATCTTCAGACATGCCAGGATCCTTCAACTCTTCCACTCACACCAGATAAACTTCAGTTTTCTGTTACATCTTCCTTATGGCCAAGTCCCTGTAAACACCTATGTGCATGTTAATAAAACATAGAAAATACTTGGAATGTATTCTTCCCCAACCTCAATTATTTGTGGAGAAGAACCCAGCTATGTATTAACCAAGTATTATCCCAAACACGTTGTACTTGTGGAACTGAATTCAGTCTGCTGGGAAAAGAGCAAGGAATTGCAATTAACCAATAATTGACATGGTTAATGTCACCAAAGATGTTAAGGAAGCAAGTGGTAATGGAGGCAAGTAGGGACCATCAAGACCCCTAAATGGCAGAATGTCACAAATATTTATCAAATAGCCCCCTGGGGGAAACAATCCATTTGGTAGCCTGGTCTCAAAGGCTCATGGGAACTGCCCCCCCCCCCCCCATAGCTTCAGGCTTTCTGTAGCTGAGACTTTCCAGTGTAACAAGGTTGTGGGAACAAAGAGAACACAACTGCACACGTCAGTCCTAGAGTTCGGTGCCTTCTGCTCTCTGCTTCGCGCTAAGAACAGAGAATATTTTCTCTTCCTCATCTCTCTTCCTCTATAAACAAATGTATGCTTCATTTCCAGTTATGCAATCCATACAAGTTACCAAAGTAAAAGAGGCTTAAACTTGAATTGACGTAAAACGGGGAGAATAAAAGACACATCCCAAAATGAATTTTGTTTATATAATGAAAATAAATTTTTACACAATCAACAGAAACACACCTTTTTTTTGCGAAAAATATTTTTAAATAAATTTTTCTTTTTTTTACATTCTGATATACATATGTAACAAGGTTTATGGCACTGTAATCAGAATCAAATCCAAAAAAAAAAGGGGGAGGGGGGAGGGGAAAGGTGGGGAGGAAAGTAATTGATATTATTGAATTCCTTTCTATCTCCAAGCTGGCAAATATGCACTATTTTTCTATCATTGAGCTGCCAGCTCTAACTTGTTTGCACACTCAGAACACCATATTATTGCACAAGAAGCCAGTGAAGGCATGTGGTATAATGGTCAGTTCCTTGCTATTTCAAAACTCTCTTAAACCCAGACAAAGGAAAAATAAATCCAGAGCATGAAACGCACAAAATCAACAGTATCCTTTGTCTCTTTCAAGAATGTGTGAAGGGTTCTTCGACCATGTAAGTTGCCCTGACCCTCTCCTTGCACCAGTGAGCACAACAGGGCTTCGTTTGGTTGGGTTTTTGTTTTCCATATGGATGGCCCAGGCAGACCCCAGGCCTTCATGATTCAATGTCGCTGCTATTGACTTTTGGTTCTTTTAATTGGTTTAAAGTATAGTATCTTAGGTCTATGAACCTGCACAGACTATTTAGTCATAAACTCTACAAATAGCTTAAAAGGAAAGGGGGAAAAGAAGTTTTCTTATATATTTATTGTTGGCTTTAAAAAAAATGACCTTTGTAGCCTCCCTGCTTTCAGTTTGTGGGAAGTGAATCTCAAGGGCATCAAAAGTTATAGTCTTCTCACACTTGTTAAAAATAAAAAGTCCTTAAACAAGTAGTTTGTTTCCATTCACAAACTTTACCCCCAACTAAAAAAAATAGGAAAAAAAAGAAACTGAATCCTTCTCCCTTCCTCTCCATCTCCTGATGGAGAGCAGTAATCGCTATCATCCAACTGTTGTCACACAACTGTTTCCACGCCCATCAGCTTTGGTGTAAGGATTCGTGGTGTCACACCATTGTTTAGGTCTTCCTCAAACTCCAGCAACTGCCCCATGAAGTTGAGATTTGGGGAAATAATTGGTCGTTTGCCTTTGACAAATTTATAAGCATCAGTCATGGTCATCCGAGTGTGCTTCATTAAGTAAGCGATGACGATGGTGGCAGAGCGCGACACCCCAGCCTGGCAGTGGATGAGAAGTCCCTTCCCGCACTGGTGAGCTTCCTCTAAAGAGAGAGAGAGAGAGAGAGAGAGGAGGTTAAAGGAGGACAAAGAGGTGGATGGACAAATATTAACTTGTTTCTCCATTTGACAATTCCTTCTTTTGGAGAGAAAGAATGAAGTAACATTATTTTAAAGCTAAGGATAATCTACTAATTACCTATGTTAATATTACAACTTCCAGAACTGGCTAAAATCAGTGTTAGCATGAGTAAGAAGTCATACATATGTCTACATTTGAAGAGAAGACACAGTAAAGGAATCATTCACAGGAATGGTTTACACAAAAGTGGTAACAGTGCACTAAGGCTAGACCCACAGCACAATGCACTTACATGTTAGACAAGCTACAGATCTAGTATATCTTAAGAGCCTTTGGGCCTCTCTCTCAAATGTCTTGTCCCTTGCTATTTTGTTATTTTTTTGGAATCATAATATTGAAGAAACAGAAGAGAAGGAGAAAATACACACACATACACACAAGGGTACTTCAAAAAGTTCATGGAAAATGGAATTAAAAGATAAATTATTTTGGCATAAAACTTTGAAATAATATGTATTTTCCATAAATTTTCTGAAGTATTTTCATATATGCATAATCTTCTGATTAAAGAGGTTAATTTCAGTTAGTTGTCAAGTTGTGTGACCTATTGAAACTAGTGCTATTAACAATGCTTCTCCTACTTGTGATAGAGGGAAAAAAAAAACACATTTCTTTCTTTATTCTAAGGAACTGCTCAGTACAGGAACTGGCAATATATATGTAAGATTTTCAGTCTCACCAAACCCTGATCCAAGGCTGAGAGATTAAAATTCAACTAGAAAGTTGTTATGTTCAGCGTCTCAAAATAAAGCCAATTTTTTAACTTAGCTAGAGGTTTGTAGCACGCAGTCCCAAGGTTTCACTTTCTCTTTTGCATCTTTAACCCCTGTGTCTCATGTATGGTGTTCTAGCATGACCATGATGTAGATAGTGGAGGAATTCAAGCAATGGCTCCGAGGCCACATACAACTGACGGGAACAGAGCTTGCTAAGGGTTCAGATACAGTAAAAGCTCGGGAGAATAGCTTGTGGGCGCTGCATGAACAGATTCTTAATGATACTTGTAGACTAAAAGATATATCCAAGAAAGCTTCCCTGAAGGAATATTAATTAAACAGTTTGAGAAAGCAGGATAAACAAAAGAATAGGGATTTAACTCAAACTGCTTTCCAGGTGTCCCACCAGTGGATCAAGAAAAAAAAAATAAAAGGTAACCTTTCATTTTAAAAATCTATAAATGAAACTTCCCGTAGATAAAAGTGTTTCAAGAAAAATAAGTATTTTCCCATTTTTCTGTTAAAATTCTTCTCATTAGCACATACTATTAATTAACCCCAAACCAAGACCAGAAAAGAAGGTGCTAAGGAAGTCAGCTGCCAAGTGGTAGGTTTGACTACTGGTCCCACTACACATTGAGTTGAGTGATGCTGTATGAGTATAACTTTGTGAAGTATAACTTCATAGAATCTCAATGTTCCTGTCTGATTATTAAGACTGACACCAGAGAACCAGCCTCACAGAATATCAGAATAATTATAATTGGACTTAGGAAAAATTAAATAGCCAGTTAAACCCCAAACCCAAGATCTACTTAATATATATTAGATTCTTGGTGAATGCTATTATCCTTATAAAACTTGCTATGTTCTCCATAAAGCTAGACTATAAGATTTCAGTTTATACCATAAGATAACAATGAAAATAAAATTGTACCCATGTAGTATGTGGTTCTGAATTGTTCTTTAGGCTAAATCTGCTTGTTGATGCTTCTGTTGTCCTTATTAAAAAACAGGTAAGCCTGAATAATCCAAAAGGAATGTGAGTGCTTCAGTTGAAATCCTCTTAGAACAAGCTTATCTAATGCTACTCGGTAAATGCAGAGCGATTTCCTAACTTCCCCAACTGGACTGAGGCAGATGGAATCACAGTCATAGTATCACATATCAAGCAGGAAGTTCCTCATCGACTTGCTGACAAATACTACTTCCTCAGGGCCCAGGGTTTGGTTCAGATTTTATTAATACAGAATCCGAGGTACCTTTGCATCCAATGTTGCCAACTGAGAAAGGGATGTTGTAGAAAGATCCTTTGCCTGGGAGTTAAGAAGCCTGCATTCTGGTCTCTTCTCTGACACTAGAATCCCTACAGCCTTGGAGAAGTCATTTTGCTTCATTAAGTTCAGTGCCCATTCATAATTTCCTTCCAGACTGACTATCCCATGGCCCTACACTGAAAGCACAATTAGCAAAGAAAACAGCTGGGAAAATTAACCAGAGCTGCCAACTCCACAGCAAATCCATCAGATTTAACGGCTGTTAAACCTGACGCTTTTTCTGATAAGAAATAAAAAAGTACCAAAGTGTTTTCCTCCCCTGACAGAGGCGCCTAAACAATCTGTTAGAATATTGAGGAAAAGTACAGGGCCATCCCTTTATAGTTATAAAGGTTGGAGTCACTTGAAAAAAAAAATGTGGAGTATCTGCTAGGTGCTGTTATTTTCCAAATCATATTTTGAGCCTTAAAACATTTGAAACTATAGAAGCAGCAAACATTGCAATTAGAATTAGGATTAAATTGTTAACTGATTTCTTCTGGAGATCAAAGTCTGCTGTTGCTAGAATTTTCCTCCTTGAGAACTACTCAGGCTTTGCAACCTGATCTTTCCTCCTTCCATGAGTTTTGGGGCAAACTAAAAAGGGAAATCTAGTACCATCTCACTAGCACTAACATTTGTGAGCTTTGGCTAGCCACTGTTTAAAAACCGAGACAACGCAAATAAGAAGAAAACACGTCACCACTCTACCCCGCTCCTCTCTCTGCTCTGCAATGATGCACTGCAGAAAGATGTCCACTACAGCATTATCGGAGGCTTCTTCAGAGCCAACCCCTCAGCAAATGCTACCATTGCTTCAACCTCATGCCAAAGGTCATGCCAACGGCAATTTTAGTTTAAACTCAAGGTCAGGAAATGAAATCACTTCCTATGCTGTATGAATAAGTCTTAGTAGGGCAAAAGGAAGGTTTAGGTGTGTTTGGAAGTGGTATCATGTGAGGCCTTCAAAAAGTTCATGGAAAATTCATATTATGAAAAAAAAAAAAACTATGAATGAGTTTCAAAAACTTTCAAGCTAAGATAAACTTTTAATTGCACTCTGCCATGACCCTTTGAAATACCCTTGCATTTTATTTCCTGCAAGCCTTTGAGGAGCACTGTGTAGGAGCAGGCAACAGCAGGTCCAGCTCTGGCCTCCAATTTCTGACTTCCCAGCCATTCTGGTTACAGAGCACAGAGTGCTAAGTCCCATCACTTTTGCATTCAGAAGGCGAGGAATGAAACTCTCTAGTTGAACAGATCCAAAACCAATGGAATGATTTGTTTGATTGCCTCTGATGGCCCCATGCAACTCCCAGGTAACAGGTTAGGAGAACATTTTGGCTGCACTAGGGGTCACAGCCTGTGACACCTCGGAGCAGCATTTATTTTTGCAAGACAGGAATAGACCTTGCAGTTGATATCAAAGCAAGAGCCAGAGGGAAAGGAAGGCAGTGGCTGGGAATTCCCACAGGAGATAGTTACCAATGAACTCAAACGCCTCTTCAAAGTATTGCCGCAGGTTCTGCTTGTTGCTGTCGGTGGCCGGCAGTCGTTTGTAGTTGAAGAGGCCTTTCTCGTAGTGGTAGAGGGGAAGGTGAGTGGTGACGTTAATGACATAGCCAATGTTCAGCCGCTGCATGGTGTCCAGGTCCTGAGCATCCTGCTCGTTGCCGAGGAAGAGGAAGGGCAGGATGGGCGTGAGCTCCGCATTCTCGATGTCGGGGGTGGAGGGGAGGGACTGAGGTAGCACACTTGAGGCCGCAGACGCGCCGCCCCCCACCTCCCGGCACTCTTGGAGCTGGAGGGAGTTGTCACAGAGGTTCTCATGGTTCTGCTTAAAACTACTAAGTCCACCTGGAACACAAACACAGAAATCCAGAGTGACCATTCCTAGGACCAGAGCTGGCCCCAAAGGCCACCTCCCCTGCAGGAACAAGTGCACTTTGTTGCTTACGTACTCAAGGGAGGTATGTAGGTAGGTAGGCAGAAAAACAGACAGAAAAAACAACAGGAAGTCCATCTGGAGACCCGGGACAAGCTTCAGGGATATCACTAATGGGGGATGTCTCCCAAGAAAAGGTTCTGTGTAGCAAGGCAATTGCATCAGCTGCAAATGTGATCTGCCTCTGTGCTCAGTGGCCTTCCTAGAACCCTGCACTTTGAGAGCTGAGGAAGGAAGGGACAGCCTCCTCAGGCAGAGAATTCTGGCTGAATCTTGCACCCTTCGTAGTTCATCTTACCCACAAGGCCAAGTGTGGTCCCAATACAGCAGAGTGGTCACAAGCAGAGACTGTGAAACAGCCAAATCACCTTGGCTATCTTCCTAGTACCACCACTTCCTGGCTCTGTAACTTGGTTAAGCTCATTTCTCTGCCTCTGCCTCAGTTTCCCCATCTGTCAAATGAGGGTAATGGCATCCAACTCTGTGTCATTAAGAGATGAATGACTACATGTAATTTGGCACATTGCCTGGTACACGATATTGCTCAGCAAGTATTAGCTATTTTGAGTACTGTTTGTGTTGAGTGGGCCCAGAGGTGGAGAAGCAGAGAAATGCTCAAAATAAACAAGACAGGGCAGAGTGACATGAGATATCCTTATGATCCCTTTCTGACATTTTTCAGGTTGGTTCCTGATGTGTCAACTCTGACTTCAAGCAAAACAGAATCAGAGCCCCTTGATCCCTTGTATTCAACTTTCAGAGACTCGTGCGTATACAAACCCTCTAGGAAGCCGCGAACGGATCCATGAATACATAGATTTGAGGTGGAGGCTGTGTTCTGCACCTCTCAAGAGTTATAGGCCTTGCATAAAAAGTTTAAACTGTGCCTGTTTCCACATTTTTAAGATACAAATATCTCCCAAGCAAGTACAGTCTCATTTATGGGGGTATATCTCATGTACCTCATTTATTCAAATATAATCAGATAGGTACATAAAGGTGTTCACTACAACATTATCTGTTTCATGGAAAAGACCAACTGTTGATGTACAATGTAATACTTTATCCATTTTAGTATTTTTTTGTTATAATACTATTGGTTGAACTCTGTAATTAGCACACAATTATTCTTAGGTGTTTAAATTTAACTGAAAAGTGATCCCTGTTAAATATAATGAGTGGGAATAAGAGAGGGAGGAGATGTACAATTCGGGACATGCTCTATTGGACTTGCCCCAAATGGTGGAGTTAGAAACGTGCCAGGGGATTCCAATACAATACCATCAAGGTGGCATGTACCAATGCCATCTCACTAGTCCAAGTGGTCAATTTCAGTTCACAATTGATCACACTGATAGGTCTAAGAGTCAAAGGGATCACACAAACAAGACTAGTGTCTGCTAATACTAACTGATAGAATCAAAAAAGGAGAGAACAATCCAACATGGGAAGTGGGCTACACAGCAGACTCATAGAATGGCAGATGTCCTAAATAGCACTCTGGCCTCAGAATCAGCCCTTAAGGCATTCAGATCTGGCTGAAGAGCCCATAAGAGTATTTCAGGCATGGAAAGCCAAGACACTCTGGGAAAAAAAAAAAAAAAGAAGACCTAAATGAAAGATCTCTGTGAGTGAGATCCCAGTGGAAAGAACGGGGCCATCAAAGAAGGAGGTACCTTTCTCTGAAGGGAGGAGAGAACTTCCACTTTGACTATAACCCTGTCGGAATAAGATTGAAGTTGGCGAACTCAATAGGTTTCCATAGCCTTAGCAACTCATAACTAGAGCCGAGGGAGATTACTGACACCATAAACAAGAGTGTCAAATTGTTAAGTAAACAACAGGAGTCACTGTGCACTTACTCCTCATGTGGGATCTGTCCTTAATGTGCTGTCCAATGTGAAGTAATGCTATAACTAGTACTGAAACAGTATTTTACACTTTGTGTTTCTGTGTGGGTGCAAACTGATGAAATCTTTACTTAATATATACTGAATTGATCTTCTGTATATAAAGATAATTGAAAATGAATCTTGATGTGAATGGAATGGGAGAGGGAGTGGGAGATGGGAGGGGTGTGAGTGGGAGGGAAATTATGGGGGGGAGCCATTGTAATCCATAAACTGTACTTTGGAAATTTATATTTGCTAAATAAAAGTTAAAACGCAAGAAATTAAAATTTAAATTAAAAATTAAAAATAAATTAAAAGAAAGCATTCATTCCATGGAATAGTATATAGCAATTAAAAGAGATGAAAACAATGACAATATTTCTATTTAATATTAAATGAAAAACATTTCAAAAATATTCATGAAAAGTTGAAGTACTATGCAAAAAAACAAAACAATGAAGTTGGAACATGTAGGGATCATTATTGATTATTCACATTTTCCCTTAAGATTGTTGCACACTGTTTGACACACTGATGAGCCCAAAGCATTCTTCTGAGGCTCCAATCATACAATAGAGGAGGACATGACAAGCCTGAGACAAGGGGTTGCCATCATCACCACCAACTAACCTCTAACTCTAAGCAAGAAGAACCGACCTCCGGTCTTTAATTTGAAAAGAGGGAGAACATAGAGGACCCTTTTCAGCTGAAAGCCACAGGACACATCAGCCCCCGAAGAGAATGCCTGCCTCTCTTGATAGTTCAGGAGGTAAGGCCGAAAACACAGTGTGTGCAGGGTTCGGTCATGTGGAAGGAAGACAAGTCCCTCTGTCCACGAGTCCTTGAGCGCGACATGTTTGTCTCCATTCTGAGTCTCACCTTTGGTAACCAGAGCAGGAATCTCCGGACTGTGATCTGGACAGAGTCTCATGAGTTTCTCAGCTGACAGACACGAAGTCAGTTGAGTGAAACAGGGAAGTCACATTTTTAGTAAGGTAAGGTGATGTCACAAAGAAAATTCAAAGGGGCAATACTATGATCATTTACTCACCAGAAACCAGTCAAAACCTTTGTTTTTTAAAGAAAAAAAATAGTCCTAAACTCATTGTAATTGATTTTCCTAATTAAACTCTGCCCATATATATTATGAGATTTTTCTGCTATGAAATCTTGACAATAAAGTTTAGGCCCAAAGAGACATTTTTCAAAATAGAAAGAAAAAAATAGAAAAACAGAAAAACTTCACCCTTCACCACTAAATACTTTTAAAAAAATGTAAAACTTGTCATCATCACAGGGACTCTAAAGAGTTATTGAAAATCTGCTCAGTTTTGCCTCCATGGGAACCCAAGGAAGCGATTTCATACAGATTCTGTGATGGGAACCTAATTCACTTTTTCTTAAGAAAAAGGCAGTTGTTACATTTTTCCATATAAGATGAGAGGAAAGAACAAAACAACAAACTCAAAAGAAGTGACTGGGGAGGGGGGACTCTCTGTTCTTATTTAGGGTACTCAAGCTGTAACTTGTCTTAAAAGCAACTATTTTTTTAAATGCAAGCCAGAAAACCCCACACACAGAAAAAAGCAGCGTAGAGCTTTTTAAAATTCTGTCTCTGCACCTCCTTTCCCAATGACATCAGCTGGAGGCTCCCCACCTGCCCAGTTGCCATAGCAGTTACACAAAGACATACAATGACATCAGTTGGCATGATATCAGCTCTTTGAGTGCAAACAATACAAGAAGAACTACTTTGTTTAAGGCCTTTGGTGCAACTGTGTTCTGGGGAGCCAATGATGTAATGCTAACAGGTGGCATGGGCCTTCCATTTGCCTAATGGGGGAAAAAACCCATGGGGGTGGGGGCCAAGGAGGGAATCTGAGACAAACACACACAGAATGCGCCGAATCACAGGGCGTGCTTATGTGCAAATTTATGTGTGTATTGCATGTATAAATCATGTGGGAACTCTGCTCATATTTGCAAGAGAGGCTAGAAAGGGAGTTATTATAATTCAAATACATTAGCCAGACAAGCACATTGTGATGGAGGGTCCGAGGAAGCAGTCTGTTCAGTTGCCAGTCGGCTGATCAACTTGGGCATCAGTTCTCATTAAGGGTTATGCACGTCTATGTACTGTGGTTAAAAACTCCCTCTGTGCCTGGTGCTTAAAGCCAAAGGAACCAGTGGAGGCTCACAGTGGAGGGTTTTCAGAGAGAAGTCTGCAGGAAGCAGTGTTTTCTTCCTTTGGGGCGTGGAGCAGTTAGAACTGGAGGCTGCAGAGGGAGGGGGCGACTAAACGAATAGGGTGTTCTCTCCCATTCCTTTTCCCCAGTCCTCCCTCATCACGTAGCACCATAGGCCAAATTACTGATCACTTAATGAGGAGCTTTTATGATATTTGTTATGACTTGAAAAAAAATATTGCATGATAATTCACAAAGCAGAGACAGTGCCGAATGGTGTCTGAAATCAGGGGTTAGAAGTAGACAGATCCAGGATGCGGTTAGGAGTCCACCCTTCATAGGAGTTGGGAGACATGGTATAGATCACTCTCACTCATGAAGCCTCAGTTTACCAATCTATAAAGTGGTCATAACATCATCTGCCTACAGAATGGTTGTTCAGGAAATCTAGTAAAAGTTCTGATATAAACCAGGTATTTGACAACTAACGTTGTATCACCCTAGTATCCTGTTGCCCTCACGTCAGGTGATGCTTGCATCCCCTGAGAGCCCTGTGTGCAAGCAGTGGTTCACAGGGGCATCAGGCCAGGCTGCTTGAGTCTGGATCCCAGCAACGGCAAACCCGAAAGATCAGATCTGGCCCATGTTGCTCCCCTCTCTGTTCCTCAGTTTCCCTATGTATAAAACAGGTATCCATGGGATGGGCACTTGGTTTAGCAGTTGGGCTACTGAATATCACACCTGAGTCCCATGTCAGAGAGCCTGGGTTTGACTCCAGGCCGCAGTTCCCTATTCCAGCTTCCTGCTCATACAGCCAACCTGGGAACTACCAGGTGGCGGCACAAGCAGTGGGGTCCTTGCCATCCATGTGGGCTATCTGGATTGAGTCCCTGGCTCCCACCTGCAGCTCAGCCGAGTCCCAGTCCTCGTGGGTGTTTAGGGAGTAAATGAGTAGACAGGAGGATAAGATATCTCTTCCCTCTCTACCCCCACTCTTACTCTCACTCTCAGCAAAGCAAACAGGGATCATAATTGTACTTACATCGTGGGACTGCTGTAGGTGTTACACTGGTTAAGACAGTACTGTGAGACAATGTCTAGCACATGGTATACACTTGAAAAAATCACTTTGGGAAATGATCATTTTAAAGATCTAAAAAATACTGCTTAACATAAAGTCTCCAAGTGGTAAGCAAGCTCATATTTCAGAGATTTTACTTTGAAAATTTTATTTTAAAAAACCTAGGAACAAAGATCAGAACAATTCTAAAGTTTGAATAATATACTTTTGTCATAAGGAAAACAACAGGTCTGTAATCCCTCCTGGACAAATATATCTGATTTCATTTTGTTTGGTCTCATTTTCCCGAAAAGACTGTATGTCTGGATTCCTGATTTGTCCGGAGGATGACAGCATTTTTAAAACGAAAGTGCTCAGGGCAGAAGCTGTGGTGCAGCAGGTTAAACTGCTGCTGGTGACTCTCATCCCTTATAGGAATACCTGGAGCTGAGTTCCACTTCCCCTTCCAATCCAGCTTCCTGCTAATGCAGCTGAGAGGCAACAGATGATGGCCCAAGAGCTTGGGTTCCTGCCACCCACTCTTGCACGGCTGAATTTCCTGGCTCCTGGCCTTAGCTTGGTCCAGCTCCAGCTGTTGTGGGCATTTGCGGATTGAACCAGAAGATGGAAGATTTCTCCCTCCCACTCTATCACTCTGCCTTCTTACAAATAAATGAATCTTAAAAAAAAAAAAAAATCACCATTGTTCTTCTCCCCTCCTCTCTGATCTCCCTAATCTCTACCACACTGGCTAACCTCCCTATGCACACAGAGCTTGTAGTTACCAGTGCAAATATTTTCAAGGCATGAGCACTAATGCTGAGGGGCAAACATTTTCAAGCCTTATCTTCAGACTAGGTTCCCTGCCAAAATGAGTCTGGTCAGTGCATCGATTCTGAATGGCAACAGCAAAGAATACCCAGCACCCTTAAAGTAAAATATGTGGGAATACCGCCCACTGGTTTCTTCCAAGAAAAGCTCAGATAAGTGACAGTCTCACTGAAGCAATGGATTCCAGCTTTCGTGGGAAGCCTCCCTTTATAGTTCATTTCAGCTCCCGTTGCTGTTTTGTCTCTTGCACTCCTAGAAAAAGAGGCCTCTATATTGTGATTCAGAAGCAATGTGCTGGGTAGGGAGTTAAAGAAGCCACATCCAAATGCAGAATTTACAAGCAAGAGATTTCCATATTCTAAAGATGGACAGCACTTTTACACACAAGCTCTTTGGTTTTCTGCTAAGCTGCCAAGTGAGAACTTTCCAGAAATTTAAAGAAAATTCCCACTGAAGGGCAGCAGACTTAATTAATGTCCAAGAAAAGTGTGTGTGTGTGTGTGTGTGTAAACACGCGCATGCATGCTAACATTGGACTCTACTGCAAGTTTGCTGCAGGCAGATTGATCACCCCTGGTTGTAGCCTGGTTTTTCTTACTGGGTGACCAGACTTTTAAAGTAAAATAGCACATTGATGAAAGTGGTGAAGAACAGAGATCAGACTGAGCTGTTTGAGTCAGAATCCTTGTTCATCTCACTCATCACCTGTGTTACCTTCGGCAAGCTATCTGATGTCTCTGCGCCTCAGTTCCTACTTCTCTGATTTGTATATAATTGTATCTATCACATAGGGCTCTAAATAAGGAGAAAATGCTATATAAAAGTTAGATATCATTTTTATAAGAGGAAGAAAGACTGATATCACAGAGATACTATCATAGGGGCTTCCCTAAAAGCAATGGTACTTCTCTCTCTTTTTTTTTTTTTTTTTTTTTTTTGACAGGTAGAGTTAGACAGTGAGAGAGAGGGAGAGAGAGACAGAGAGAAAGGTCTTTCTTTTCCATTGGTTCACCCCCCAAATGGCCACCAGGGTCGGTGCACTGTGCCGATCCGAAGCCAGGAGCCAGGTGCTTCCTCCTGGTCTCCCATGTGGGTGGAGGGCCCAAGCACCTGGGCCATCCTCCACTGTCTTCCCGGGCCACAGCAGAGAGCTGGACTGGAAGAGGAGTAACCGGGACAGAATCCAGCACCCCAACCGGGACTAGAACCTGGGGTGCTGGCGCCACAGGCGGAGGATTAGCCAAGTGAGCTGCAGCGCCAGCCAATGGTACTTCTTTCGACCTATCCCCAGGGAGTGTAAATGTCTTTCTCAGGGAGCATGAAGGGTCACTGCACCAGACAGAATGAGTTGTGTGAGTGCTGTCTCCATAGGTGTCATGTACCAAATAAAGGGATAAAGAAACAGCTTTGCCACCCAGGGAAGAGACAGATCGTGCTGGTGGGGACTGAGTCAGGGGAGGGTTCCTATGATCTGGTCGCTTGACTGCTTCCCTCCAGCCAGTGTGGCTGGCTCACAGGTGAAATGTCCAATGTGTGAGCATGCATAAGCAAGGAGGCAGCAAAGCTCCTCAAAACCTCTTAAAACTAAATTACCCTCATGATCTTGACTTCAACATGTGGATTATTTGGCATGGTATGTTATTAAGTCTTGCAGGAAGCTCTACCTGTATGCAAATGAGCCCCTCACCTCATGGGGTTTTACTGTCTGGGCTCTGTGGGAGGAGATGTAAATTCTCACTGAATGTATCTTAAAAGCCCACTCTAGAAGGCAGTTTGTGATATATAAGGGAGCAGAGAGAGAGTTTACCAGGAGTTGGAATAGAGGGCCTGCCCCACGAGAGTTATATAACTTGCTGAAAGTGACAGAGCGTTCTGGGCTAGCTTCCTTAACTCTCAAATGAGGATACTACTGCCCAGATCTGTTGAAATTATTCAAGAAGGTTGGATATAAAGCACCCATCCTGATATCTTTAGTAAGTATTTGGATAAAAGCCGTCAATAGAATAAAAAAGCTAATAAGCAGGGGTCAGTACTGTGTGTGGTGCAGCAGATTAAACCAGTGCCTGTGACACTGGCATCCTGTATGGGCAACCAGTTCAAGTCCCGACTGCTCCACTTCTGATCCAGCTCCCTGCTCACATGCCTGGGAAAGCAGCAACAGATGACCCAAGTCCCTGAGACCCTGCCACCAATGTGGGAGACCCACACAGAAGCAGCTTCCAGCTCTTGGCTTTAGTCTGGCCCACCCTGGTAATCATAGCCATTTGGGGAGTGAACCAGTGGGTAGCAGATCTGTCTGTCTCTCCTCTCTGTGATTCTGCCTTTCATATAAATAAATAAATCTTTAAAGAGAGAGAGAGCAAGAGAGTCTAACAAGCACAGGAGGTGGCCAGATGCAGGAGTGTTGCTGGAGAGCAGTCATAGTAGGCATTGCCAGAGGGAGATATTGAAAGATGGTATCGCTGGGTCAGAGAAGTAAAGACTAGACTGTCTCCCCGAGGTAGTCCCAAGCAAAGGCGTAACCAGGGAAGGAACGGCCACACAGAGACCATGAGGGCAGCTCACTGCAGCTCTGCTTTTGGACAGGCTGGACTCAGTGCTGTTGGGTATGTTTGGACTCCCACAACCTTAGGGCAAAATGGGTCACAGAATGGGTGCTGGGTCTTGTGGTTGATGCTTGGAAACCTTGTTCCATTTACTTCTTTATGTCTTAAGGTTTCAGTAGAAAATCTAACTTTATCAATGGTCATATGCATCCTTAAAAAATAAATTTCTTTTTTTTTAAGATTTTATTTATTTATTTATTTGGCAGGTAGAGTTACAGACAGTGAGAGGAAGACAGAGAAAAAGGTCTTCCTTCCATTGGTTCACCCCTCAAATGGCCTCTATGGCCAGCGCTGTGCTGATCTGAAGCCAGGAGCCAGGCACTTCCTCCTGGTCTCCCACGCGGGTGCAGGGGCCCAAGCACTTGGGCCATCCTCCACTGCACTCCCGGGCCACAGCAGAGAGCTGGACTGGAAGAGGAGCAACCGGGACTAGAACCTGGTGCCCACATAGGATGCCGGCACCTCAGGCGGAGGATTAGCCAAGTGAGCCACGGCGCCAGGCCCAAAATAATCATTTCTAAAAATGTTTCAAATAGAGGCATAGAAAAGTTATATACATGACATAGAGGTATAGAAAACCTTCATATATCTGTAATATTATATATTACTATATGAACACAACAATGTATTGAAAAATAATGGTACAAAAAAGAATCAGCCCTTAAGGCATGCGGATCCAGCTGAAAAGCCCATGAGAGTATTTCAGGCATGGAAAGCCAAAAGACTCTGGGGAAAAAAAAAAAAAAAAAAAAAAAAAAAACACACCTAAATGAAAGATCTCCACGTGTGTGAGATCCCAGTGGAAAGAATAGGTCATCAAAGAAGGAGGTACCTTTCTCTGAAGGGAGGAGAGAACTTCCACTTTGACTACGACCTTGTCTAAATATGATCAGAGTCGGTGAACTCAAAAGGCTTCCATAGCCTTGGCAACTCATGACAACAGCCTAGGGTGATTACTGATGCCATAAACAAGAGTGTCAATTTGTTAAGTCAACAACAGGAGTCACTGTGCACTTACTCCTCATGTAGGATCTTTGTCCTTAATGTGATTTAATGCTATAACTAGTACTGAAACAGTATTTTTCACTTTGTGTTTCTATGTGGGTGCAAACTGTTGAAACCTTTACTTACTGTATGCTAAATTGATCTTCTGTATATAAAGAGAATTGAAAATGAATCTTGATGTGAATGGAAGGGGCGAGGGAGCGGGAAAGGGGAGGGCTGCGGGTGGGAGGGAAGTTGTGGGGGGGAAGTCATTGTAATCCATAAGCTGTACTTTGGAAATTTATATTCATTAAATAAAAGTTAAAAAACATACAGTTTCTACAATAGATCTTTTCCAGCAGCGCTGGGGTTAGACTCAGCTGTGGAAACATTCCCAGAAAACTGGAAAGCACTTTGGGAGATATGCTAGATATCATATCAGAGTAATGGTTAGGACATTTTCTACAATGAAAATGTTATTATTCCTATTTTCATAGAAATGCTTATCAACCTCTAAATTTACACATGGCATTATTAGAGATTATAAGTATAAAGTTACAATTGTGGGGTGATTATATTTAGCTATCAAATCAATTTTGAAAATGGTAGAATAAAATTATATGGAAATATATTATTTTGTAATAATACATTATTTTGTAATAAAGTTAAAAATGAAAAAAGTAATATAAATATATTATATATAATATACACATATAATATGTAATATATATTCATATATAATATGTAATATAAATATATTACAGTATATATAATTGTATTGGCTTAAATATAAAATTTTAGTATTTTTATTTATAAATATTTGAATAAATATCCTATACTCTATTTCCTCAATAAGTTTAAGTGTTCATATTTTTTCTCAGGGTCACTCTATAAAAAATAGGCTTTGGTAAGTTAATATATGTATACATGCAGCCTCACTGTACGAGTAAAACTGAAGGACTGACACTTATTTCCATATTTTTTTTCTATGAATATCCAAATCAACAGCTTGAATGGAAGCAAAGCTCTTGAAGTGCAACACAACTCTGATTTTAATTTCTTTTGTATACAGGACTTAGAGATCTTTCCCAAGAAGACAGAAGATCTGCTGATATGCTAGAAACCAAGAGGTGTTCTCAAGAAAAGTTATTGTGATGTGTGGTCAGTCTCTTTCCACACATAACTATGAAAAAGAAAAATAATGTGCAAAGAGCTCCCTGATGTCTATTCTGCCTAGGGACAAGCGATAGGAAGAAATCACTCCAAGAATCCTTCACAAAACTATCTTCTCAGACAAAAAGTTATTCTTGTCATAAATATCAACAAAATTGTGATTAATGTTTTAAGAGAAAAAAATTAAAGTCCTGAAAAGAATTTGCCTGAATTTGGGGTTATTTACAGTTTCATTGGATTTTCTGCTGGACTTAGAATTTAGGCCACTGAGACTTACAGAAAATCAGCATTACTTATGTAGTTATCCGGTATCCTGGTTCCTTTTTGTCCCTCAAATTAAGTGATATCCCTTTCACCTCAACAGATTGGTGGGTTCTAAAATCCATCAGCTTAAAATAAGCTAACAGTATTGACTATGACACTAGCAAGAATTAAAAACCATCACCTCCACTTCTTCCTAATCTTTATATAATTAGCAATATGCTTTCTTCACAAATTTTGGTTTCCTATACTTTTACAACTACTTTTAATCATTACCTTTTTTGCAGGGTTCCTGTATTTTTCTTATGTTTTCAAATACATCGCTTCCTTTGTTGATTAATGAAATTTTTGCAATGTCTTCAATACAGAGAATGGTTTTAAAATTCTTGCCTAAATGGCAAAATATGTATATGTATATATATATATACATATATTTATATAAAGAGGGATCTAACTTCATTCTTCTGCATATATATATGTATATGAAATTAGATTCCTACCTCTAATCACATATAAATATCAACTAGATCGATCAAAGACCTAAATTTTAAGACTTGAGACTATTGTTGCCAGAGGAAATGTAGGGGAAACATTCCAAGACATTGGACAAGACCCCCAAAGCACAGGTAACAAAACAAAAACAAAACTAAACTAATGTGACTATATCAAACTCAGAAGCTTTTGCACAGCAAATGAAACACTCAATAGTGTGAAGAGACATCCAACAGAATGGAAAAATATATTTGAAAACCACCTATTTGACAAAGGATTAACATCCCAAATATATCAGGAACTTAAAAATTCAATAACAGCAACAACAACAAAACAACCAATGCAGCTGAGAAGTGGGCAAAGGACTTCAACAGGTAGTTCTTAAAAGAAGAAATACAAATGGCCAACAAATATATGAAAAAAATGCTGAACATCGCTAGACATCAGGGAAATGCAAATCTGAACAGTGAGGTATCACCTCACCCCTGTCAGAATGGCTAAATTGCAAAACACAAGAGAATAACAAATGCTGATGAGGATCTGGAGAAAGGCAAACACCACACACTGTTACAGGAATATAAATTAGTGCAGGCACTGTGGTAAACAGTGTGGAGGTTTCTAAAAAACTAGAAATAGACTTGTCATATGATCTACAAATCCCACTGCTGGGTATGTACCCCAAAGACTTGAACACAATCAATCAAAGAGATACCTACACCACCATGTTTACAGCAGCACTGCTCACAATAGCCAAAGCTTCGAAGCAACCAAGGTGTCTATCATCAGATGAATGGGGCCAGCGCTGTGGTATGGTAGGCTAAGCCTCTGCCTATGGCACCAGCATCCCATATTGGTGCCAGTTTGAGTCCCAGCTGCTCCTCTTCTGATCCAGCTCTCTGCCTATAGTCTGGGAAAGCAGTAGAAGATGGCCCAAGTACTTGGGTCCCTGCACCCATATGAGAGACCTGAAAGGAGCTCCTGGCTCCTGGCTTCGGATAGGCTCAACTTGCGGCCTTTGTGGCCATTTGAGGAGTGAACCAGCGGATGGAAGACCTCACTCTCTGTCTCTCCTACTCTCTGTAACTCTGCCTCTCAAATAAATAAATACATCATTAAACAAAGAAAATGTGGTATATATACACAATGGAATATTACTTAGCTATAAAAAACAATCCTATCATTTGCAGCAAAATGGATGCAACTGGAGGATGTCATGTTGAGTGAAATGAGCCAGACGAAGGCAAATATTGCATGTTCTCTCAGATGTGGAAGCCAAAATTAACAGAAGAAAAAAAGAAATATCTGTGTCAGTTTGCTGCAAATATAGTTTTGTAAAACTTTGTCAAATCAATGGTAAAAAATGTTATACTACTATATTTGTAATGATCTGTGATTACTTTAAAATTCACTGTATATGGGTGAAATGGTCATTTTTCCATTCAATTGCTGCTTATCATTGTCCATATTCCACTAAACAAGGGTTTTTTTTTTTTTTTGCTTTTTACTTGTTAAACTCTGTATTCAGTGAAGTATTAAGCCTTTTTACTGTGATGTAAATTTAAATATGTTATCTCAAAAACTAAAAATAGGCAGGAGGGTAGAGGGGAGAGAAGAGGAGGGTGGGAGAAATGGAATATCATTATGTTCTTAGAATTGTATCCACAAATCACATTGTATCTGTTAAAAACTAACTAAATTAAATTAAAAATAAATGAAAATATAAAAAATTTAAAAATGGGTAATCAAATGAATACAAATTAATTATATTAAAAAATTAATGGAGAATTGTAAAGGAAACTAACATCTAAAACTTCAAATATGTGTACAAAAATAAAAATAAAAATTGTTCCTTAAATTGTGTATCAACAAAGAGAACTGAGGGTGGGAATTAGCTCAGCCATTAGGATACTAGTAAAGATCCTCTTTGAAATGCCCCTGTCACCTGCTGGATGCTTGTGTTTAGTTCAACTCTGGATTCAAGCTTCCTGCCAATGCAGACCCTGGGAGCCAGCATAGTTATGAACAACTTAGTTGGGTTCTTGCCACCCACCTGTGAGATCTAGAGATAGATTCCTGACTCTGGCTTTTAGCTGCCACTCATTGCAGGCATTTGGGGAGTGAACCCGCAGGTGGGAGCTCTCTCTCTGCCTCTCTCTTCTGTATCTCTCTTTCTCTATCTCTGCTTCTCAAATAATTTTTGTAAAGTGGAGGTGAGGGGCACTGAGTCAGAAAGATGCAATGATTTAGGAATTGTGGTTTATAAAAATTGAAGACAAAGTTTTAATTGGAAGCCTTACAACAAATTCAGATTTGACCCTGGAATGTGTCCTCACAGTTTAAAAGCTTCTTCTGCCCCTACCACCCAACCCTCCCGGTTCAGAAGTGGCCTCTGGTGTCTAGAGTCCCAGTCCTGTCTTCTAAGGAATGTGTACAGAAAGGGCTGGGGATCACATCCAGAGCCCGCTGAGGCTGCTCCACAAGGCAGCTTCCTGTTACCCTCCCATGAAGGGAGCTGCACTCCCAAGGCGTCTGTCCCACCCTCTCCACTTTAAGGCTTTCAAGAGTAACCAGTGTTTGGGATACCACAAGTTTAATTTGTGTGTATTTGAATAACATGGGCAGATTGTTTAAGAGGATACTTCACAAGTATGTAAATACAGTCTGTTTCTTTAAATCTGTTACCTCATTTATTTACATTAGAACAGAAAGCACTGCCAGAAGCAACAGCTGATGACAGTCATGCAATTTTCCACAAAGACAACAATTAAACAGCTTTGTGTTACTTTAATGAGCAGATGACTTTTATGTGAGCAGGATTCAAACTGTGAGATCTTGGAGTTCCCAGAGCCAGCAGCCCACTCAGTGTGACAGAGAGGAGCACCCCTTGACTCTCCCCTCTCCTTTCTCCCCTCTCCTCTCTCCTCTTCCCTCCCACTTTCATAGACCCATCAGGAGTCACAGGCCAGAGAAAAGAGAGGGAGCGATGTTTAAAGTCCAATTAATTCACAGAGAATCTGTTCCAACTTCTTATAAAAGTTGAGAGTGTGATGGGAAGGATGGCTGAGCCCCTCCTCCATCTCTCTCTCTCTCTCTCTCTCTCTCTCTCTCTCTCTCTCTCATGCGCGCGCGCGCGCGCACACACACACACACACACCACACACACACAAAGGAACTGTTATGGCAAAGAATCCCGTCTTTACAACCACCCTCTCCATTCTGTCTCAAAAAGGCTTCAGTAAGAATCACCCAATAACCCCAGGGGGCTCACTGACTTCCCCAAGGCTCCTGCTCTGCCAGAGGACAGGAAGGTGACTTCCAGAATGGAAGGGTCAGAGCAAATCACCTTTCTGATGGGTCTTGAGTGCCCTCCATTCTCCCACTCCCCACCCCCCAGGCCCAGCCTATGGGGTCTCACGTCTTCCAAGAGTTCTTCAGCTTCTAGACCATGTTTGACTCCCACCAATAAAAATGCCAATCAAAGAAAGCAAAATTAATTATCTTTAACTTTCAGGACAGGGCTTTGGGATTCAGTAAATGAGCGACTATCTGTTCAGAAGTGTGTCTATCAAAATATAAACCAGTGTCTGGGAGGAAGAGTGGGGTTTGAAGGACTGGGAAGTCCAGTGCCCTATGTTCCTGGAAACTCGCAAGTTCAGGTTTCCTTCCAGCTTTTCCACTCTTCTACGTGTAAAGTTTACCTGTGCTAGGACAGACCAGCCAGTCCCGAGGGAGAAGGGCACACCAAAAACACATGGCTCCGTCCCTGGGTTTTCTTAGCAGACCCACTCCCAATCACATTAAGTTAGTTCTCACTTTTAGTCACATAATCTCTTATATCTAAGAGCAAACCCCTCCCCTCAACATTTCTAGGGCTCATGGAGGTGATCTACTTGCTAAAGATGTCCATGCTCTGGGCCAGCTCTGTGGCATAGCCGGTAAAGCCACCGCCTGCAGTGCCAGCATCCCATATGGTTAGAGTCCTGACTGCTCCATTTCCCATCTAGCTCTGTGTGGTATGGCCTGGGAAAGCAGTAGAAGATGGCCCAAGTCCTTGGGCCCTCGCACCTGCGTGGGGGACCTGGGAGAAGCTCCTGGCTCCGGATCAGCACAGCTCCAGCCATTGCAGCCAATTGGGGAGTGAACCAGCAGATGGAAGACACTCTCTCTCTCTCTCTCTCTCTCTCTGCCTCTCCTTCTCTCTCTGTGTGTAACTCTGACTTTCAAATAAATAAATAAATCTTAAAAAAAAAAAAAGATGTCTACCCTCTTTCCCCCTCCATGCCCCTACCATTCAGGGTCCAGTGGGAGGAGACAGAGGATAAACATTCAAACACAGAAATTCTAAGAACTGTGAGGCTGCCCTCCAACTCCTGGGTGCTAGCAGAACCTTAATTGCATGAAACAGTGACAAGGACAGAATCCCATTCCTTTCCCAGACACAGCCCTCCTCCTTAGGTACACCCTCCCGGTGGGTGAGCATCGACCCAAGCTCTCCCTGCAGCATGCTTCTGACGCTAAGAACATTTTTAGCTGGAAGCATTCCAGGTCTCCGGGAGGCTACTCTGCATCATGTTAGGGCTCCACCTTCTCTGCTTATTAAAAAGCTCAATACTTGTTAATCCATCAAGATGGATTAAAGGACAGGAAAAAAAAAATCCATGAGATCATGCTGGAAGGATGGGAGGGAAGAATGTTAACAGAATAAGAGTGCTACAAAACACAAAGCCATATTTTTCCCAAGAGCTCCACCAGATACTCTGCATTATTGTTTAACGCCCTGAAGAGATGGAAAGCATTCTTGGCTTTCCAGTACAGGAGAAGTTTAAATAATCAAGCATCGCTAAACAAACAAACAGAGGAAAGCCCAGTAAAGCTCTTCATTAAACCAGACCCCAGTACAAAAGGAAAACAATTGTTTAACAATTCACTCCTCTCCCTGAGAACTACATTTATTTTAGACCCCAAATCAAACATATCATAACTTCACAGCAAGCAAAAGTATGTTTCCCAATGGGATTTAAGTAAAGTCCAATTAAATAAATCTCTAGAAATGCCAAGAGCAAGCCTCAAGGGAGAGCATACTTCTACTTTGAAACATTCCGCATTGGAAATTACATTCACAAAAGGTCATCTAGAAACTTCCATGGCACAAGTTACGGAGGAAAAGCAGGGAGCAAGGCAAGGTTACACAAGGGAAGCCCAGGCTGGGCTCTGCCACTACCATTGGATGTAAAAGTGCCCAGTCAAAAATGTGTGTGCATCTTAGCCTGCTTTGAAAAAAACCACTTTGCGAAACAAACACCTTTGATGACCTCATAGATTTTAATATGATCTGTAGGTCAAAGGTCTGTGGCTTAGGGAATTCAGGAAGTGGAAGCGGAAAGGATCAAATGCCAGCATCCAAATTTAAAGTGTTTTCCTGAACCAGTGTTTGCAGTTGATGGAAAATATAGCAACAGCTTCCTCAAGTCACTGAGCTGAATTCTATATTTGGCAAGAAAACTAAATAAGACTGAACATTAGCAATCAACTGTCAGATTCACCTTGCTAGCCATGCCCAACAGTCAGACCACCCCACCAGGGCTGAGCTTGGGAAGATCAACTGTCCAGGAAAGGTCTCTGGGCACTGGACATGTACAAGTCTGCATCATGTAAAGAGCTAGAATGTCCCAGCCCGGGCAGACCAGTACTGAAATGAAGGCGAAGATGAAACCACCTCAGAGTCCGCCCTTGGAGGAGGTGGCTAGAATTATTTACTGTCAACATGGACTTGAGGCTAAGTGGACAACCACACGAACCATGGTCAGTTCAACCCGGGATGTGTAGAAAGCAGACAGAGCCTGCTCCTCACTCTGGCACTGTTAGACTTTCCAGCCACATGCCCCTGCAGCCACACGTAGCTGTACGCAGGCTGAGAGAGGCCTGAAAGCAAGAACTTGGAAGGAAGCTCTTCTTTCTACACTGAAGTGACACTGGCTTCTAGCTCTCTGACCTCTTTTGCCACCTCTATAAATAAAATCAGGACACTGGATCATCCTGAAGTTTCTCCTCATTGCTGCATTCAGTAACTTCAAGGCAACTTTGCTCAACCAGATGTGGATGAACAATGGCAAGAATGAGGTCAGTGCTGGAGGATGTGTGAGGCCTGAGTAACTGGATTCATCTTCAGGGCCTTTGCCCCTGCTGTTTCCTCTTCCTGCAACTCCCTTCCCATAGCTCCTCACTGTGATGTTGTGATAAAATGACAAATGCATGCTTGGTCCCTACCCCTGCTTCCAGGCACACATATCCTACTACCCTTGGAAGCTCCAGAGAGGTGATAGTGTCTTTGGTATGAAGAGATAACTGGTGGCTGAGAGCCCCTAAATAGCTTAAATGGGGGGCTGGTTACCAGAAAGACCAAATCGTAGTTAAAGGGTCTGGGCTTTCAGCCCACTTCACAATCTTCAGGGAGGAGAGAGGGGCTGATGGTCAATGGTCTACTCAGTCATTTTACTTAATGAAGCCTCCCTTGACACCCACAACCGGGAGGTGCCTGGAGGGGCGGGTGCAGTAAGAAAGGGCATGGAAGCTCTGTGCCCCTTCCCCAGAACTTGCCCTAAGCACCTCTTCCATCTGGCTGTTCTTGTGTAATAGTCTAATAAAAAAGTATAAGTAACTATTTTGAGTTTGATGAGCTGTCTCAGCCAAGTCATCAAACCCAAAGATGGGGTTGTGGGTACCCCAATTACTGCTGGTCCATCTGGTGACTGTTTTCTGAAGTAGGGGACTAACTTGTAGGACTGAGCCCTCAATCTGTGGATTCTGATGCTAATTCCAGATAGGCAATTCCAGACCTGAGTTAAGTTGTAGGACAAGTACTCTGTGTCAGCCGGGCAACTGCTTGGTGTGCAGGGAAGTGCTCCCAGAGTGTTCCGTGTTGTGAGAGTACAGAAGAGAAAAGTTCTCTTAAGACCCTTTAGACTCACATGGGTGACTCAGACCTCAGAACAAAAGTTGTCTTCTCAGGAGGATCTTCACTGTCATTCAATTTATCGCCATCCTCTCATCCATCTCTCTCATCCATCTCTCTCTCCTTCACTGCCCTTCTCCCTCTCTCTCACCCTAACATGAAGCCTTATTTTCTTCAGAACACTTGGAAGTCTCTGAAATAACTAATTTCTTCCTTACTTAGTATCTTTAAAGCATGGGTCACAAGAAATCCTAGGTGTTGTCTTAGAAGAAATATAGCATAAGTGTTCAGGGTATCAGGGGCAGGCTGCTTCTACAACTTTACAGTATAATCTTGACAAAGCTGTTTAACATTTTGTACACTACTTTCTTTTCTATACAATCAAATTAATAATAGTATCAGCATGCCACAATGGAGTGACTGTGAGAATTCAATGAGCTACTACATGGTAGCTATTAGTGAAAATTGTGGGTATTCAGTGTTTAGCATATTAAATATCTCCAGACCATATAAACATTGGGCTGTGATGAGAGATGACCAGTTCACTGTAAAGCACCTACTATGTGCTATCCAGCGTTATGCTAGGAATTTTGGAGATCTTTAAATGGCAAACCAAAAAACTTCCAAAGATAAATCTAATGAGAGAAAGGAGGGATGAAGGAGCACTAGAGGAAATTCAACAAAAGGAATATTTTAAAAACACACTAAAGATTGAACTGAGTGATGTTATCACACCATGACTCATGCAAGCAGGTGCAGGACCAGTCAGGTAAGTTCAGCACAGCAACTTAGAAATCTTGACACTCCCCTGGCTGGGTGGGAGGGCTGTCCAGACACAAGAGGAAGAGGCAAACTACAGGAGTAGTGCTGAGTCTTAAACGTGACAAGTGGGTGCCCCCTGGGGAAGACTGAGATCCAAGAAAAATTACACTTGGTGACCTCTAACCCTTTCTCCCATCCTCATGTCCCATTCTGTTGGACATTCTGCATGAGCAATGAATGGTGGAAGCAAATGGAAAGTAGTCCAGAAAAAGAATAGAAGGCTTAAGAGGGATCATGCAGCCTCCGGGATGTCAGTGAGCAGTAGGGGGTGGCTTCAGTCCTGCTCAACATGTACTTCTTAAGCACTAACGAAGGGCTGAGGGCATAGTGCCCATCAATGGGGTATAAAACTGAGCAAGTTCGGGCCGGTGCTGCGGCTCAATAGGCTAATCCTAAGCCTTGCAGCGCCGGCACACCAGGTTCTAGTCCCGGTCGGGGCGCCGGATTCTGTCCCGGTTGCCCCTCTTCCAGGCCAGCTCTCTGCTGTGGCCAGGGAAGGCAGTGGAGGATGGCCCAAGTACTTGGGCCCTGCACCCCATGGAAGACCAGGAGAAGCACCTGGCTCCTGCCATCGGATCAGCGCGGTGCACCGGTGCAGTGCGCTGGCCGCGGCAGCCATTGGAGGGTGAACCAACAGTGAAAGGAAGACCTTTCTCTCTGTCTCTCTCTCTCTCTCACTGTCCACTCTGCCTGTCAAAAAAAAAAAAAAAAAAAAAAAAAACCTGAGCAAGTTCATGCTGGGCCCTCTCAGAGGCAGGTGGGCCTCCCGCTGAGACATGGGGAGCAGTAGCAGATGGTTCCCCATCTTCCCCACTCCCTGGTGGCCCTCTATCTTCTGCCTCCTGCTCAAGGGATCTAACATTGGATCCACGATCAAGAACTCTGGCTTCCTCTTGCCCCACTTATTAACTCTTGGGAAAACTTTGTAACCATAAGGTCATATCAAATCATAAGAGCTTTATTAAAATCAATTATAAGCATTACCTCATACGCATAAAAGAGCTGCTATAGTCCTGGCTCTCTCACAGGGCACACATTCTGGTGCTCCTCAAGGGTAGACAAGAAATCCCAAAGCCTCTGGCCTCTGAAAGATGAGCGTGCCTAATGTCTGTGCCTGAGTCTGCTCTACCCCTCCTAGACACTGGGCCTGACTCTCCCACCATCACTGAGAGCAACAAAGAGAGCTGCCTCATGGCACCCTGCTGTGGCCTGTGACCAGACTTCAACTGAACAGCTGTGTACAGCAAGCCTGGCAGAGTGGCCAGGTGAGAGGTGGCTGGCGCCAGACCTCCTTAGAAAGAAATCAAGTCATCACAGGAGGTTCCAGAAGCCTATTTTACAACCCCGCAGCCTTTGTCTCATTTCTGGTTTTCCTGGTACAGGAAACTTTCCTTGCAAGAGCCACAGCACTCACCTTCTAGGGTGGCCCCAAGATGTCCTCACAGGAGTAAACTTGCTATCAACTGGTAATCTACTAGAACCTTGCAGGACAAGGGCTTGGCCTGAGCAGGAATAGCAGGCTAATGTTTAATCTGACCACAGACAAAAGACAGTGAAGCAGGAAAGGAGAAACCAAACCAACAAAGAATAATAAAAACATATGGGGGATCCTGGCTAAAAATTGCAAGCACAAAGGCCCAAAGAAAAGGCAACCATTGATTCGAACTCCTTGTTTATGAAATGTGTAGGATATGCTACAGAAGTATGATTCCAGATAATGGCAAAGATTAAAAAACCAAAGAAAAATAAAATGCCCTGTGCCCATATAATGATCATCCTACATTTTTCCCCATAAGGAATTCAATCCCAACATCAATAATTAAGAATCCCTGGTATCCAAGAGGGGCCGGCACATTGTGTATGTCACAACCATGCACATGATGTTAGCTGGGTGATGAAATAGACACGGCCCAAAACGTTGCAGCCTAGAGGGACTGGGCATGAAGTGTCAGTGGCCTGCCTGCCTCCAGGCTGCGCCTAGCGGTCAGAAACAATTGCTCAACGACTGAGTCATTTTACAAGTCTAGAGTGTAACTGGCTGGCCATTGTCACTAAGGAAACGTGGTCTGAGAGACCAGCAAGCATGTAGCTCTCTCTTGACCATTGTGCCCTCAATACCAATATCCAGATGAAAGGCAGTCAGTCTATACTTGCAATGCGGCAGTGCAATTTGAACACTGACCTAAGTCGACGCAGACTCCACAAGCCAGGGCCACGGTCCCCAGCATGACTATCCTCACCTCCGGAGCCCAGCTGCAAGTTCAGGGGTTCCCAGGCCACTCACAGTTCTGACTAACTGGTTAAAAATCCTGTGGTTCCCACAACACTTCAGGTTCAATAATTCACTAGAATGACTCATGGAACTCAGGAAAGCACACCGCTTGTGATGACAAGTTTATCATAAATGGTACAAACCAGAGTAGCAAAATGAAGACACAGCGAAAGGGTGAGGAGGGTCTGGAACATGCAGCTTCTGGATCTCTCCCTGGGGAACCAGGGCCCATCACTCTGCTGGCACAGCCACGTGTTCACCGAGCAGGAAGCACAGCTGAGCTTCACGACCCAGAGTGTTTACTGGGGACTCATTCCTTAGGCATAATTGATTAAATCATAGGCCTTGTGCAGTCTGACTTCATCTGCAGTCCCACTCTCTTCTGCGGAGGAGGCTGGATTCATATGCAGTCCTAATCCTCTGATCACATGTTTGGTCTTTGTGATGACCAACTCCTATGATAATTAGGTGGGATCTAAGAGAGCAATCGCAGGTAATAGTGACACACTTATTCTCTGGACATTTTGAGGTTATCTTCCAGATCTGGAGGACAAAGGCCAAATTCTCCAATTCTCCATTATACAACAATGTCATAGTGATCTAGAGTGCAGGATCCAGAGTCCAGTAAATCTGATTTTGACTTCCTGTTGTAACTTTGGACAACTTACCTAACTTACCTCAGCCTCAGTTTCCACATCTAAAAAGCAGGGGTAATAATATTGTTATTACTATACAGAGATCAGCAACAACTGGTCAAAATGTAAAGCAAGCTATTATGTCATGAGATTTTTTTTTCTAGTAGCTGCATTCAAAAATGGAAACAGGTAAAATTAATAATATATTTTACTGAATATGTTAAAAATTATTTTATGTAAAATATCATTTTAATATGTAATCAATATGAAAGCAACTAAGGAAAAATTTTACATTGTTTTTATGTGAAGTCTTTGAAATCCAGGATGTTTGTACACACATAGCATGTCTCATTTCAAGTGTTCAAGAGCCACAGATGGCACGTGGCCGCCATGAGACAGCAGAGATGGAGATAATAAGAGTGTTACTATCTCCATTAAATGAACTCATGCTGATGTCATGTTCATCCTCCATTGTAGATGTGTCCGTGGACGTGTGTATGCACACACATTTGGGTAACATGATCAATGACTAAAAGGTTAGGTATTGTCAGCCACGCTGCACCAGGAAGTCAGCTCCCACAGCACATCAGACAGCCACTATCTGCTCAGGAAGAGAAGAGCTTCAACTCAGAGTATGGAGAATCCAGAGGATTGTCCACAGCCCGCCCTTTTGTTCCCATACGCTCATATCGCCCCAGCGTGTTTCAATGCTAGCCATGCACAGGACCTGTGATGGGAAAAGACAGGTGGAAAGCAGCATGCAGCCAGGTGGGGCTGTCTCCAGGATCTCTGAGTAGCTGGGGAGCGGGGAGAAAGAAAAACTGCAGGGAAGAGCTTGGGCTCCTACCCCCTCCTAGGCCAATCCCCAAAACCTGTGCAGCCGCCAACCAATCACCTTCTCCACTCCCTGGGAAGACCCCTGCACCATGAACTCAGAAGAGTGTCGTTAGAGGAGACCGAGTTCAAGCTATTTATTTAGGCAGCTTTGTAGCATATGATTCTCAGGCCCAATGCATTCTTAAAGTATTTTTTTTAAAAAAAGATGTAATATCAACATGAAATCTGCATGCCTTTTTAAAATTTTCCGTCACTTATTTTCATTTTATTTGAAAGGCAGAGAGAAACAGAGAAGGAGGCAGGGGAGATAGGTAGAGAAAGAGAGAGTGACACAGAGAGAGAATATCTTCTATCCTCTGGTTCACTCTCCAAATGCCTGCAACAGCCAGGGCTGAGCCAGCCAGGCCAAAGCCTGGAGCCAAGAACTTCATCTGGTTCTCCCATGTAGGTAGCAGGGGTCCAAGCACTTGAGCCATCATCTGCTGCCTCCCTGGGTGTGTGCATTGGAAGGACAGTGGATCAGAAGCAGTGGAGCTGGGACTACAAGCAGCTGGCACTAGAACCAGACACTCCGGGCACCCTAAGCAGCAATCTAAGTGCTGTGCCAAGTGCCCACCGCAGATCTGTGGCTTCCGACAGCAGCATCTTACTCTCAGCTTCTCCCAACCTTTGTAAGTGAGAGCTGCAGGACAACGTCCCTCTCACATACATCCAGTTCCTGAGATTCTCACTGGAATGGGGCAGGCCATCCTACCTACTCTCCCAGTAGGAGTGAAGAGACTCACCTAGTGAGGGCAGGCAAATGCATTTGTATAGAATGTGCGAAATTAATTATAATAAATCCAATCCATTCATGTACTATCAAGGAAGACAAGCTAATTGTCAGAGAATTATCTCCTATTAAAAGGGCATTTTACCTCAATTTGCTAAAAAGAACAAATGGGAATTGTCTTTCCATGCTGATGTATTCTCGCTGCCTGTGTTTGCTCAAGCACTCAGCAGACTTTGGGACCGCACTACAACCCCAGGAGTTAAATAAAGAGAGCAAGGGCAATGTTGACATGTGCACAGGTCACTGCGCATCACAAAGTCTGACTTATTGTTTTTATTGTCCGTCCAAAGTGTTTTATCAACAGCTGAAAAGTGGGAGTGACCCTATTTATGAAGCTTGACTTTCACACTGGCTTCTGGTTTGCAGCAGCACAGAGCAGGCCTCCCAACCTCCTCACTCTACCCTCCAAAGGGGAAGTTCAAGGTTTGCATCACATGCCTTAGAAAATGTGTGCTGTGTACGTGTGCACATACATTTGTGTGAAGGTACATATGTGTGTGCTCAAGGTGAAAGACTTCCCTAAACACTAGCAATTTTTTTTCTTATTTATTTATTTTAAAGCAGAAACAGAGAAAGGGAGCCCATCCTCTAATGCCCACAATGAACCAGAACTCAATCCAGATTGGGAGTGTCTTAATCTGCATTTAAACCATTAGGCCAATCACTGACCCAGAAAAACTAACAGCTTTGATAGGTGGATAGTTCATGCATCACAGAGAGAAAAGCAGGAATGACAAAGTGAAGAAAATAAGCCTGAACTGGCTGGCAGCTGGCACCCATTCCTCTAAAAGAGTGGGATGGGAAGAGGTTAGAAATGAGGGATTCCGGCCGGTGCCGCGGCTCACTAGGCTAATCCTCCGCCTTGCGGCGCTGGCACACCAGGTTCTAGTCCCAGTCGGGGCGCCGGATTCTGTCCCGGTTGCCCCTCTTCCAGGCCAGCTCTCTGCTGTGGCCAGGGAAGGCAGTGGAGGATGGCCCAAGTACTTGGGCCCTGCACCCCATGGAAGACCAGGAGAAGTACCTGGCTCCTGCCATCGGATCAGTGCGGTGCACCGGTGCAGCGCACCGGCCGCGCCGGCCATTGGAGGGTGAACCAACGGCAAAAGGAAGACCTTTCTCTCTCTCTCTCTCTCTCTCTCTCTCTCACTGTCCACTCTGCCTGTCAAAAAAAAAAAAAAAAAGAAAAAAAAAAAAAAAGAAATGAGGGATTCCCTTAACAGGTTTCTCTTATCAAATCAAAAAACAGAAAACAATCTCTATTCCATTAAATAGACAAATTAGGCAAGTACAATGTGGTAATAAAACAAGTACAGGGTTAATGAAGAAAAGCCTAGGATGACAATACAGGAAGCAAAAGTACATGCAGTATAAAGTGAAAATGAGTTTCAGTTTCTATATGAGAAACTTTGCAAAACCTGCACTTATATGGGTAAAGAATGAAGAGAATATGTAAAAATGAAACCAGGCCAGTGAAGGTGGGATAAGCATATTATTTCTTTCTTTCTAAAATCTCCTTAATATTCCAGCAATGTGTATGCATGAAGAGCTTTTGCTAAGACTTAATTTTACACGATCTTCTTACCTGGAACCGCGTGCAGTGTTCCAGTATGGCACTGATTCAGAAAGGCAAACAGAATACCGATGTTGTTATCTACCTGCCCCACAAGAAACACTGGGTTTTTTCCAAGATCTACCAAGCCCAAAAAGTCTTCTCTTATACTGAACTAGTGAAGATGTCAAATAATTTTACTGACCTATGTCCCTCATATATCCCCTGAACATAAGTAGAAGAGGGATTATTATTTTTGCAAATAGTCAACATTATAATTATGATAAAATTCAAGTAAATGTTAAATATTATATATTATTGTCTGAAGCACTTGCACATACATTATCTAATTTAATTTGCAAGGGACTCCATAAAAAATAGTGATGTGACCCTCCTAATTTTATAGGTACAAATAAGCTTATTTGCCCAAGTTCTTTATTATAGTAAGAGCTAATGTCAAATTCAAATGCAGCAGTCTGACTCCAGAATTACACTTCCTCGGCAAGAAAAGATATCAATTCCTACTAGGAAGGCTGAATACAAATGGGAGAGAGCACCATCGGCTCATTCCATGAGAATTCACTTAATAAGCTCATCAGAAAAAGAAAGGAATCATGGAATGAACTGGCTGAAACATTTGGACCCACAAGATTTGCTAACAATACTAACTCAGATAGAAATCAAAGGATGATAGGCTTGCTGGAATTAAAACGAAAGAAAGAATCTGAACTAAGAGTTAAGAAACCTGAATTCTATGCCAGTCTGCTACTGGATATGTATATTCTCTTGGGTAAGTAATCAGTTTCCATTATCTGTAAAATGGAACCATTTGACCAAATGCTCAGTTGTCTCTTCAGGTTGTATGACAGTATGCTCCATGAAAAATTTCCTTTTTTAAAACAAACTCAGTTAATACAGAGTGGGTGTTTGTTATGCAAGAAACTCTTATCAGTATGGTCTCTCAACATCTCCAATGTCATCCTGGGGTGGTTGCAATCCAGAAAATTCACTTTGTCATGTGAATATCAGAATTTATGAGCACCAAAATTAATACTCTTGAATTTAAAACTTTCTTAAAATCAGTTACTTTTATTTTCCAGACTAAAGAATTCTCCTATTTTTTTTAAAGATTTTATTTATTTATTTGACAGGTAGAATTACAGACAGTGACAGAGAGAGAGACAGAGAGAAAGGTCTTCCTTCTGTTGGTTCACTCCCCAAACGGCCAAACGGCCAGAGCTACGCCAATCCGAAGCCAGGAGCCAAGTGCTTCTTCCTGGTCTCCCAATGTGGGTACAGGGGCCCAAGGACTGGGGCCATCTTCTACTGCTTTCCCAGGCCACAGCAGAGAGCTGGACTGGAAGAGGAGCAACTGGGACTAGAACCTGTGCCCATATGGGATGCTGGAGCCGCAGGCGAAGGATTAACCAAGTATGCCACAGCGCCGGCCCCTCTCCTATTTTTTGACTGTCTTCTCTAGACACTAATTCTACCACCTTGCTCATGCACACACCGCTTCCCCGACCCTACCACTGGAGGACCTGGGGTGTCTGGGGTGAGGTGGTCTAACTTTCCAGTTGGCATCTGAGAGGACAGTCACACCTTTTCACTGGATGAAGCTGGGTGCGTGGACAGGAGACAAAATCCACCTGAACAAATACTGCTCCCAAAGCAGCATTCCCAAGGGGCCAGTCCTTCACCTGTCAGGGGTGTTCATTCTGTTGTTTTCCAGGGTGTGCCCTGCCACACCCCCAGACTGCCTGAGCTGTATTTGTAGGCTTAGGCTGTAAAGGGAAAAACAGAGATAAGAAGGGCAAAGAAGGCAGAAAAGCAAATCAACAAATAGTCAGTGCTCTGATAGGATCTCTGCTCACTTATCCCAGAGAATTCACTTTCCCAAAGGGTAATGAAAATGTACTAGAGATTCTTTCTTCATATGCTGGAGGGGGAAAAAAAAAATCGACAGTTCACATATCAGTCACACCAACAGGAGAGATAAGGAAGACAAAGCATAAGGGCTGGAATACCACTGGGCATTGGGGTCTTCAGGATGTAGTCACATGTATTTTCCCTACTCACTCTCTCTAATTTTGCATCTATCCCTCTGCCCACTCACCTACTTCTCACTCTTGAAGGTAAAGGAATATACGAATGTGTGAAGAAAGATACATCATCCTCATCCACAGAATACCAGCACAATGATTTTGAAGGTTCCTGGCATTAAAGATACACCATCCAGGGGCCGACACTGTGGTGTAGCAGGTAAAGCCACCGCCTGCAGTGTTGGCATCCCATCTGGGCACCAGTTTGAGGTCTGGTTGCTCCACTTCTGACCCATCTCTCTGCTATGGCCTGGGAAAGTGGTGGAAGATGGCCCAAGTCCTTGGGCCCCTGCACCTATGTGGGAGACCCAGAAGAAGTTCCTGCCTCCTGGCTTTGGATCGGCACAGCTCCAACCATTGCGGCCACTGGGGAGTGAACCAGCAGATGGAAGAGCTCTCTCTCTTTCTCTGACTCTCCTTTTCTCCCTATGTAGCTCTGACTTTCAAATAAAATAAATAAATCTTAAAAAAAAAAAAAAGATATACCATCCAGAAGCATAGCCATGTCTACCCAGGCTCTACCATGCACCAACTGAGCCATGTTAGATAAGTGTTAGATCTCTGTGAGTCACAGGTATTCATATGGAAACTCAGTTGATAGCATGAGACACTGAATCTCTTCACAAGTGGTAGAGATGATTATGGCAGTTTGAAAATATTTCTTTAATCAATTTGTTACTCCTTAAAAAAATTCTGCCATGACCAAAATTTAGATTTTTCCAAAGGCTGGGATACAATTTAGGGCTAGGTCACTGGAAGCCAGTTCTCTCCTCTAAGGACAAAGAATAGGCCCCTTCTTCTCACCCTTGGAATGTTCATGTGAGGATCTATAAGATAATGGGGGAAGAAAGACGGTATTAAAACTAAAGCACAACCAAGACAACCATAAGGACAGCTCTACAGCTCCCTTACAGACAGGTACATGGCCAGCCTGAAAAGAGCCTGGCACTAATGTGTTAAGCACTTGATTCATTCTTGTTCTCCCACTTGCTAGTGGACAACAAGAGAAAATATTTAATCTGTGCTTCATATTCCTTATATTTAAAACTGAGAATGTAAACCCACAGTCACTGAGCTGTTCTTAGAACTGAAGACACATATAGGATAGCCAAATGCTCACAGAAAGCATTCAATTGCAGGGTTTTTTTTCCCCTCAAAACTAACTAGAAAAAAAATTTCTAATTTCAGGGATGATGGGTTGGTCAGATTCAGAGTAGTTGCATATGGCTAAATAATATTCTGCAGGAAGACTAAAATATCACTTCATAAGAACAAGATTCATCTTTTAAAAAACTAGTAACTTAAAACTTATACTTTTTTTTTGGCAGGTAGAGTTATAGACAGTGAGAGAGAGAGAGAGAGAGAGAGAGAGAGAAAGGTCTTCCTTCTGTTGGTTCACTCCCCAAATGGCCACTACAGCCGGTGCTGCGTGGATCCGAAGCCAGGAGCCAGGTATTTTCCCCTGGTCTCCCATGCAGGTGCAGGGGCCCAAGCACTTGGGCCATCCTGCACTGCACTCCCGGGCCACAGCAGAGAACTGGACTGGAAGAGGAGCAACCAGGACTAGAACCGGCGCCCATATGGGATGCCGGCGCTGCAGGTAGAGGATTAACCAAGTGAGCCACGGCACCGGTCCCAAAACTTATACTTGTTTTAATTTTATTTGAAGGACAGAGAGTCAGACAGAGATGGAGATAGAGATAAAGAAAGATCTCTCATCCACTAGTTCACTCCCCAAATACCCGCAACAGCCAGGACTGTGCCAAGCCAAAGTCAGGAACCAGGAACTCCATCCAGGTCTCCCACCTGGGTGGCAGGGACCCAAGTACTTGAGCCATCATCTCTTGCCTCCCCAGGTTGTGCATTAGCAGGAAGCTGCATCAGAAGTGGAGCTGGGACTCACAGCAGGCACTACAATGTGCTAAGTGGCCATCCCACAGTGGTGTTCTAACCACTGACCAAATGTCCACAATGAAAATGTACTACCTTGGCCGGCACTGTGGCTCATTTGCCTAATCCTCCACCTGCACCGCCAGCACCCCATGTTCTAGTCCCAATTGGGGTGCCGGGTACTAGTCCCGGTTGCTCCTCTTCCAATCTAGCTCTCTGCTGTGGCCCGGGAGGGCAGTGGAGGATGGCCCAAGTGCTTGGGTCCCTGTACCCGCCAGGGAGACCGGGAAGAAGCACCCGGCTCCTGGCTTCAGATAGGTGCAGCGCCGGCCGTAGCAGCCATTAGGGAGTGAACCAATGGAAGGAAGACCTTTCTCTCTGTCTCTCTCTCACTGTCTATAACTCTACCTGTCTAATAAAAAAAAAAAAAAAAGAAAGAAAGAAAATGTACTACCTTAATAAGTAGAAATATACGAAATTAAGAAAGTGTCCCCTACCCCCATGGGAAGACCTCTTAGAAGTTTGTATCTAGTTGTATTAAGTGGGAAGCAGAGATTCTGTAATGACTAATGGCAATAATACAGCCTTGAACCCTAGAGCCCAGAACATGAGGAACCGGTAGCCGTGTTATTGCCATCCTGGCAGTACCTACTGCCCTGGGGCTCTTCTTTCTCTATTCCCTCTGCCCTTCCTCTCTCACTTCCCAATCCATGTATTCTTCTCCTTTGCCAGGAGCAACAGCTGGTAATATTTAGCCCAGTGGTAGTAGATTGCAGGGCTATGATTCAAAGACCATGAGATAATTTCTTCTGTAGAATAAATGTAACATATTAAAGAACCAGAAACGATGTTCTGACGTACAGTGGTGGCTGCCTCCTTATCTCGGGACATGAGATCGGTTAGTCAAGCTCCTATTATAACATGAAAGACTTAAGCTCCTTAAAGGGAGGACCGGCCTGATGCTACTCTGGAATCAGGCAATTTCATCTTTTATTTGATATTAGAATGGGCAAAAATGCCCAGTGGGCCCCTATGTGGAGTACTAAGACAAGAAAGTGAAACCTTTGTGGAAGCCCTCAGAAAGAATTGGGCTTTGTTTTGTTTTCCAGAAATTATAACCTGGGGGTGGAGAGCATGAGTAGGCCTTCACCACGAACGAAACAGTAAGGAAAAGACAAATAATGTGACGACTGCACAAACCCTTCCCTTCCTGTAAATGACCTTCCACATTGCCAGAGCCAGAGCACAGAGTGACAGCCTTTATCTTGTATGAAAGTGCCAGCCCAGCACAGCTCATTTCCTTATCCAAAACCATAGGCTCAACGTTCCTTTTCTTTTAAGTTGCACTAAATATGGGTCTTGCAAAGGGCAGGGGACATACACATGACACAGTACTTCAAAAAGTGTGTGCCTGTAAGGGGTCTTCAGAAGATTCAGGGAAAATCATATGATGAAAAACTAAGCATAACTTCCAAAAAATGTTTGCAGCAAACACACTTCTCTCAATTCCATTGTCCAGTAACTGTACGAAGCATCCTCCTAGATTCTCCAACTTTTAAGTAATCATAGTACTAACAAATGATACAGACATCACCTGGAAAGCAATGATGTCTACATTTGGCTCTTCAGTATGGGTGAAAACATCTAAGGAGTCTTAATAATTAGAAGACTACAACAATGTGAATATTATATATAGTTTTAAATATTTTGCAGAGAAATGCAAGCTATGATCCATATTCACTGTTTTTCCTTCATCTAGTTTTTGAGTGAGTAGGAGTCTATCCCATGAATGTAGAAGAGATGGCACATAAAAACATAAGCAATGAAAATTCGCTGAAGGCAGGCTCAGATGGTTTCGGGGTATTACACAGGTTTTGTGTTTATCCTAGCTCTTTTCCTTAGAGAGGTATTTAATTGTACTTACAAACTTTTTTTTAAGCAGGCCAAAACCTGAAATATTGTTTACAACACTTCTTTGCTTACAGAGTCCTCTCTTCATTGATGGCATTCAGGGAAAATAAACACAGTCCTGGCTCCTACCAGCAACATATCCGAAATTACTGGGGTCCAAATTACAAAGTTCCACTCTGTTGAACAGAGGCTTGTCAGCCCTGAGCCGTGAGGCAGCAAGAACACATATATTTCTTTTTCCATTAAAAACCAGCAAATCATTTCTTTTTGAACCAACACACTGGAAAGAAATTCTGTTGGCACACAATGCACTTAGAGAAGACTAGGCTCTTTCTTGAAAGAGAAGAAAGGAGAAAAAATGTACAAATATGTACATCCCAAGAGAACAACATTCTTGAAGATGAACAGCTCACTAAGATTGTGAGGCAGAAAAGGATGGAGAACACATACACACTCACAGCACACTTTCTAGGCAGGGAAGAGTTGGAAGATTGGTCTCATCCATTTGTGCTGTCACTCCAGCATCTGGACTGTCAGCACTATGATGGCAGATTCCCCGGCCCACAGGCTGATGCCTAGCACACAGAAATCACTCAGTAGTGTCTATGGAACAAATGGATGAATTTCCTCTAACCCACAAGTTGGACAACCATAAAGACCACCTACCTAAAAGTCCCTAAATGACTGAGACATTTGGGGACATTTTGATAGGTGTTTTTCAGCTGTTCCTAAATAATTAAATTCCTTAAAAGGTAGGATTAAACTAATGTTAATATTTGGTCCAAATCTCTAGGCTGTAGGTAAATAACTAGCATGTCAGCTGCTGGAGCAAAAGTCTTTTTTTTTTTTTTTTAAATAAGTTCATTCATTTACTTGTGAGGCAGAGTTACAGAGAGAAAGGTCTTCCTTCTGCCGGCTCACTCTTCAGATGGCCGCAATGGCAAGAGCTGGGCTGATCCAAAGCCAAGAGCCAGAAGCTTTTATCGGGTCTCCTACATAGGTGCAGGAGCCCAAGCACTTGGGCCATCTTCCACTGCATTCCCAGGCCACTTGCAGGAAGCTGGATCGGAAGTGGAGCAGACAGGACTTGGGATACTGGCACCAAAAGCAAAGGCCCAAACTGCTACCCACAGTGCTGGCCCTTTGGAGCAAAAAATCTTAAACTTGAGTCCTTTCAGTTCTAGACTTGAATTGTAAAATTAAAGAATAAAAGGTACTCAAAATTATTTAGACATATACATCAGATTATATTATATATCAGATACTGCAATTATTAGCTAACAATTCACATACATGAGGGAAGGCATTGTGGTACAGAGGGCTAAGCTGATGCCTCGGATGCCAGCATCCCATATGAGTGCTTATTCAAGTTCCAGTTTCTCCACTTCCAGTCTAGCGCCATGCTAATGCACCTGGGAAATCAACAGGAGATGGCCTGTATAATTTGTCCCCTGCCCCACCTGGAGGATCCCCATGGAGTTCCTGCCTCCTGGCTTTGGCCTGGCCCAGCCCAAGTTGTTATGGCCATTTGGGAAATGAACCAAAGGATGGGAGCTCTCTGTTTCTGTCTGTGTGTGTCTCACTTTAATTCAACCTTTCCAATAAATAAATCTTTTTTTAAAACACACACACACACACACATCAATCTATTGAGCTGGCAAGACCAACTTTCACATTAAGGATCAAGGCTCTAAAATTAATCATGCATGTGACCTTGGACAAGCAATAAACCTCTCTAGGCCTCATTTCCATAACTGCATAATGAGAAGACAGGACTAGATCAGTGGTTCTTAAATTTGGATGCACATTAGAATCACCCAGAGAGCTTTTACACATCTTGACATGCAGCCTGCACCCCAGACCAATTTAATCAGAATCTCTGGAGGTGCAACTGAGCATCATAGATGTTAAATCTCCCCCAGGTGATACCAATGCACAGCTGAGAGTGAAAACTACTAGATTAGCGGACTCCAAAAGTTTGCTGTTGTTCTAAACACTGGGATTCTTTGACTCAAGAAAAAGGCGAGATGAGTTTGCCTGGGATGAGAATTTCTGTCCTTAGCATGTTTCTTTTTCTCCTAACTTGGTTGTGATTGCCTGGGCAATGCAACAGAACCCATTTGTATGCTGAGGCTGCTCTCCAACAATGCCAAGGCACAGAGACTCTGGCTGCTGAAAACACAGTGAACGCAAGGAGGATCTGCTCTGGCCAAAGGCTCCTGCCCTGGACATACAGGAACCAAAAGGCTGTGGCAGTTTCTGTGCCCGTGACTTTGTTATACCCCAGAGGCTTTTGCCTAAAGGAACAAGCAGAACATTGCCATTCTCCCTCTCCTTTCTCCTGTACATATATATTTTGAAAACAGAATTAGACAAACTGCTTTACTTAGCTTTCTTTCCCAATCTGAGTTTCTCTAATAGAAGATAATCATCTACCACTGCAAGGAGAGGAGCTTCTCGCAGTTGTCCTTGACAGGCCGGAAGATGAACTCAACGAGTTCTGAACTGCTGAGGACAGGAGGACTCATTGGTAACAGTCGCCCATTCGTCGGTGCTTAGAACAACCTGCCGTTTCCCTCCCTCTCCTGGAAGGCTCGTTAAAGGCACGCGTCGTGGAGGGAAGCCCAGGGTCATGACTTTACCCAGAGCTTTCTATGTGCCAGGCACTTTACTTACATCATCTCCTCTCATTCTGTCACGTTGGCATTGTCCCTAGGTCACAATGGTGAACACCTGGGCTTTGGATAGGTCATCCAGGTTGCTGAAGGACACACACGCACACAGCTGCTCGGTGGAAAAGCCTAGATCTGAACCCAAGTGTAAGTAAGCAAAACTCCCCTCTGCTCAGCACGTAGTGAATAAGGAGACGGAGCAAGAACCTGAATGGGGAACGAGCTCACGTCCTTCCTCTCTTCACATCCATTCTAATTAAGAAGCAGGAGAGGAGACATCTGAGCTCCGAGGGAGTGCAGGCAACTGTGCAGCAGTTGAGGGAAAAGGCGCAGGACCTGCTGAAAGAAACTGGCAGGCCACTCAACTCCCTCGTCCTGTTCCTTCATACCCTGCCTCATCACCACCAAAGCTTCTGGAACCCAGTCCCCCTCCTTCCACCCTTTTATAGTCACACTACAATCCTCATTCTAAAAATAAATCGGCCTAGTGAGAAGCCAGCAAAAACAGAGCCTAAAAGTTTTATACTTTCATCATTTAGTTGGGGCCATGCTACTGGGACAGATTTATCATCACCTACTAACAAATGCCCCTACAAATAAATAATTCTAGAATATGCCCAAATTACTCTGGCCTCTTGACCCAACATGTTTTTGCAATTACTTGGCGTTCCCAACTGTATGCTACTTAAATTAGGTAACAGTCACCAAGATATTTTTAGGCCATAGCAACACACACACACACAGACACGCATGCATACTCCGCTATACCTAGCTTGTTATTTGCACTCCTTTGGAAGAGCAGCCAAAATTAGCTTTTTACAGGCACTATCATTTCTGTTTAATCAACAGTAATAATCACAGTGAGCTACATTTATGGAGTGTTTACCGCTGAAGACAAACTGTACTAAACACACTACACACATCAGTGCATTTGGTTCCTAAACTAACACTATGAGATGGCTACTGATACATCCTCTTTTTGTAAATGAGGAAACTAAGGAACTAAGGAACTAAGAGATAAAGCAACTTGCCCAAGGGCTACAGCTGGGAAGGGGGGAACCAAGAGCTCAGGCCCATGAGATCCCAAGTCCTGCCTTCACTTCTCCCACTTCTATAAGGCTAGCATTTGGCATTCAACCTTGGATGTTAATCAAAGGCTCAGAATAGCAATGGTAAGTAAGTGAATGTGGATATGTCTGTATTTCACATATCTCCAAACCCCTCTTGATATCCCTGAGAGACAAAGTGAAGCAAGAACAGAAAGAATATGTTCCTGAGGTTTCTAAACACAGCCATCCAGTTTGTCACTGAACTCCATACTGCTTACGAGTGTCTATTTCAGAATCCTATTTGACTTAGGGAAAATGTGTCATCAATGTTTTTCATTGTTCAGGAGTTATGCCTTATGTTTTATAGCATAAAAAGCTAACTCCAGGGGCCGGTGTTACAGTGCAGTAGGTTAATCCACCACCTGCAATGCTGGCAATCCCATACAAGTGCCATTTATTTTTAAAAGATTTATTTATTTATTTGAAAGGCATAGTTACAGAGAGGCAGAGGCAGAGAGGGAGAAAGAGGTCTTCCATCCACTGGTTTACTCCCCAAATGGCTGCAATACCTGGAGCTAAGCTGATCCGAAGCCAGGAGCCTGGAGCTTATTCCGGGTCTCCCACGTAGGTCCAGGGGCCCAAGGACTTGGGCCATCTTCTACTGCTTTTCCAGGCTGCAGCAGAGAGCTGGATCAGAAGTGGAGCAGCCTGGACTCTAATGGGCACTGCACAGGATGCCAGCACAGCAGGCAGTGGCTTTACCTACTATGCACAGCACCGGCCCCATGAGTGCCATTTTGAGTCCCAGCTGTGCCACTTCGAATCCAGCTCCCTTAGGACACCCAGAAGGAGTTCCAGGCTCCTGGCTATGGCAGCCATTTGAAGAGTGAACCACTGGATGAAGATTCTCTATTTCTCCCTCTCTCTCCTCTCTGTAACACTACCTTTCAAATGAATAAAATTAAATCTTTAAGGAAAAAGCCAAGCTAACTAACTCACTCTGGGTTTGAATCTTCCTTATGCATCAGCCTCTGAAACTACCACCCTCACCTTCCCTTGTCCCCTCCCAGATGCCTTTGGTGTCGAGCAGGCCAACCAGCCAGCCAGTGGTCACTCAGCCATCAGTCAGTCAGGCATTGTTCTTAAAAGCACCAAGCAAGTGCAGGCCTGGGCTCTGCCATCCCACTGTGTGAGGAGAAGATATGGACCCCAGAGAAGCTCTGGAGAGGCATGAAGGGCCCTTCATCCCTCCCACTCTGAGTGAGGGAAGCGCCTTCATAGGCCTGTCAGCCAGTCAGTCACAGCGGGATTCTAAATTTGGCAAAAACTCAAAAAGCTGTACATGATACTTAAGTATTTAAGAGCGAAAATGTCATTTATACCATACCACAAAATATTCCCCATTTTGTTAAATTCAAAATATTAACTAAGTACATGAAAATACTGCCTTTATTTCAACAAAAAAAAAAGAAGAGAAAGCAAACAGGGAAAATAATGAAACTTATTTAACCTGGCTGAGGGGTATACATGGTATTCATTATTTGCTTTTGTTTATTTTGAAAATTTTTATAATAAAATGTTTCGAGGCACATACTATCTTTAGGGAGGAGGTGGTGGTAGGCAGCCCCTCCTGACACAGGTAAGTGACAAAATATTTCATTGACCCCAACTCTGCTGGAAAGAAAGGAGTCTTACAAACATGGCAAAAGCAGCAACTTTGATTAAGGAAGGTTGAGAACTGTCGAGCCGCCTCACTCATTTTGGCTAGAGACCAGGTTTCAGTTGATTAAAAATAAACTGGGTAAAATAGATTGTAATTCTTTCAAAGACTTTGCAAATCCCTAAATATTTGTTCACTGGGATCATTCTCAGCAGGCTGAACAGAGGCACGAGTCTGATGGCCATTTACTCTTCAGAGAAGGAGGATAAAACAAGCCTTCCGACCTAGGTCGCCGCAGGGAGGGGAATGTAAAGTAGACCAGTGACTTAATCCCAGGGGCTTCCGCGCCTCCGATCAGTTTCTTCCCAGCCTGACACAGCATTACTAAAATGGCAACCCAGCAGCCACACAACTTGACAGGCGGCACCAAAAATGGAGAGCGTGGCAAGGAAACAGGAGCATAAACCTGGACAGGGAGGGTAGCAACCAGTGTTTACAAACACAAGCCACAGGCTCGGCCATAAACTACCCGCGACTGCACTGAAATCTCTGAAAATACATTGCCAGGCCTTAGGAGTTTCTATTTTATATGCTATCTAACCCCGCCACCAACTCTTTCCTGCAAAATTCACTCATTCCAAAATGGTACCGTGACAACTCCTGCTGAAATACAATCTCAGACTCTCAAGGGAGGGAAAGACCAAAATAGCCCTCAAGGGAGAGCCAGACCAGCATGGTCTGCTTGAAGCACTCAAGAAGTCTCTGGGAGAAGTCGCTGACCAGGCCTTTCCAGAGATGCCCACCCCATCCTTCACCTCCATGGCACTGCACTAGCAAGGTCTCCTCAACCCCAAGGGAAGCTTACGGAGGGACATTCCAATATTGATCCATACCTTTCCCATCTTGGTTCCAATTTTAGGCCATTCTTCCAAAAGATACTAACACAACAACGCTAGTAAATAATGCAGATGACACTCCAAATTCTCAGACATGAGAAGAAAAAGTACCCAAACTACAAATAATCCAACCTCTACCACCAGTGCGTCTTCCAAGCCCAACCTCCTCGGCGGTGCCTCACCAACTCCGAAAATGAAGAGCGCCTGCTGCGGCCGCCCAGGGCGCCCAGTGGTGAGGTCAGCAGCATGTCCGGCCCCGCCCCACTGAGGCAATCTTACTCCCTGACACAGAGGAGTGAGGCCCAGCTGCCCGCGGTCCCAGCTGCATCCACCAGAGGTGAGAGGCACCCCACTTTCATCGGTAGCACCCAGGAGACCCCTTTCTCAATGATCCACAAGCCACCTCTAGACTCAACAACACCCACTGCCAAATAGACGGAAGGATCTGCAACCCCTCCTGAGCACCCACATGTTCAAGTCCATGTGTTGTCTGATACCTCTCCCCAGATTACGCAGACACGGAAGTTCTGATTTTTATCAAGAACAAAATATCCTACAGTATGTGAGCAAAGAGGACACCAACAAGATGATTTGCAACCCTTTTCTTTGCTCCCCAAGACAAACTATTAAATATGGAAAACTTGTCCGTGGTATTTTCTCACCTGAAAAAGACAAGCCAAGATTATGGTGAGGGAAGAATAGCAGGAAGAACCTACAGGGAATTACGACAAGTCAACCCAACAAGAATACAGAAGAAAATATTGAGCTACATGGAGGAAATCTGAACAGATTTGTGATACCATGGAAATCCATCACCACCAGAAATTATCCAGAGCTCCCAAAAGTCTCTGCAAAGAATTCTATTATATTCTCCTTCCATCAGAGCCTTCTGGTAGGGCAAGCTTGAGGAGGGGAGAGAAGAATAGAAGTGGAGAGAGTATATCAGAGGAATTCAGAGCCATATTTCCCAGAACACTGATTACCACAAGGCAGAATGATCACTGGAAAGACAAGGAGAATGGCAGAGCTGTCACAAGAAGACTAAACCATTAACTTGCTCGAGATAAATAGCCTGTTGCAACATATATACGCAGTGCCCAACACATGTTCAGAGATTGGCTGAAGATGCCACCAAGAAGCTATGTACATTGTCTCAACATACAGAAGGAGACAAGAAAGAAGATGGCTCTCTCTCATTCCCACCATCAAGTAGAAGATGCCAATGAGGAGTGATGCGCAGTTCCCCAAAGGACACAATCTGAAGCCAAACAGGCCCAACTGGGCTGGGCACAAGAGTTGCCTAACATGCTGGCAAAGCCGAATGGAAGGGGTTCAGAGATGTGAGGTGTAGGTAATTAGTTCCTCCTCCCAGGGTTCAGTTGTACTAACCTCAGAGTTAGTCTGATAGCATACTGGGGAGAGTGGCCCATCACTCTCTATTGGGAGGAACCATGATGCCAGCTGTCTCCAGGTGAGGCTAGAAAGAACAATGGGTCGGGGAATGTTCATAGAAAGGTCCCCATTGCCTTGGATGTATCTGGAGCACTTATACTTTCCATGGGGCCTAGTAACAAGATCACTGCCCTTCTTGAAGGTCACTTGATAAACTGTATAAAAGTCAAGCTGGTGAAAAAAATGAGAAAGAGGAGGAATTTCCCATGAAAAGAACTGGTACCTGTAGGCTTACTTGTAATGCACCATAGTTGCTGCTTCCTCTTTTCCAGCAGCACAGAGGTTAAGTCTGAGAGACAACAACTTTCCAACTAGTTAGTGATTCGAACAGTGAGCCACCAGAGCAGGCATGACTTGAGACACCGTCTGGTGATATAAAGCCCCCTTTTAGAAAGATGAGAAAACATTCTCGGAGAGGTGAAATGACTTGCAAAATGCAAATCAGAAGCCAAGTAAAGGCTAGCACCCAGACCTTTAGCTTCTAGTTCAATGCTACTGAGTCTATCTCACTACAGAAAAAATCATAAAGAAAGGGCATGGAGGGCAAGGCAAGAAGAAGGTTGCTTTTGGCTTTTGGCATCCAGGGAAAGGAGAATGGGGTCACCTCTAAGAGAAAACCCAAGAGAGCTCAGCTAATCAGGACTGTGCTCGGGAAGGAAGCAGGGGCAGTCATTACCTTTCAACACCAGAGGTTCTTTGCCTTCTCTCTTCAGGGACTCGAGGACTATGTGAAGTGGCTGGGAGGGCATCACTCGGCTCGGCTCATTGGTATTCTCATCATAAACTATAATTTCTTTGGAAAAGATCCTCTTGAAAGAGTCCTTGCCTTCCCTACAGGAGATCAAATCTAGGACCGTGATCTTGCCCTGCTGCAGTCTCCGCCGGCTGATCTTATCGGCACAGTTAATGTGGACAGCTCCTTGGATGTGGCTCTTGTTGTACTCCATGAAGGGCCTGCAGTCAATGATGACAGGGCCCTGGCTGGGCAGGTGACTCTTGCTGCATTTGGTCATCTTCTTCGCCAAGTCATTAGGGTAGATAATTTTGATGCTGGCTAGCTGCTTGGGGGTCCCTGACACAGGGCTGCCCACCCCACCCGATGGACTTAAAGAGCCTGTGTTCTCATTGTTGTTGACCATCTGGTTAGTAGGGCAGGTGGTAGAGGTTCCGATGGCGGTGGTGGCAGTGCCCGAGGCGATGGCTTGGGTTTGGGCCTGATTGTCCTTGTCGTAGGTTGCCACAGTGCAGCAGCTGGCACTGCTGCATCCACAATTCAGGGAGCGGGCAGAGCCGCTGGATGAGGGCATATACGTCAGATTCGCAGCCTTGAGGGACACAACGGTGGTGGCAATGACAGGAGTGTGGCTGTTACTGCCTGGAGTGGCAGAGCCAAGGTAGCTAGAGTCTAAACAAAGGTTGAGATCCTGAGGTCGGACGGGCCTAGACAGTGCCACTACTACCCTGTCGTCTAAAGGAGACGGAGGCATGAGGAGGCTGAAAACTGGCAATTCAAGAAGAACTCAAGATAGTCTGTAAAGAAGGGGGAGGGGAAAGAAAGAATAAAAACACGTGATACAAAAGGCAGTCTCATCCAATCCCTAGGAAAGGCCTTTGCATCCCTCGGAGCAGAGTAGTCCCAAGTGCCCTTTATCTTGCCGCTATCAAAGCTTGGATGTATTCATAGGAGGATGCAAATCTGAGGGCCCCCATCAGTTTTGCTGTGAAGTCTAGGGTTCGATTCAGACTTAATGTTGTAAATGTTAATGAGCAACCTGTCATGGACTGACATCAAAGTTCAGTCTCGGAGAAGGTACAAGCACCAAGAATTAGGAAAGCTGAAGACAGAAAGGAAGGTTCTTAAGAGGCATCTATTTTGAGCCTCACGCCCTGAGCAGAGGATTCTGCAACTGAGAAAGCCCTGATTGCCTACCTTCGAATGCTTCCCACTTCATCCCTTCACTCCCTGCAAAGCCAGAGGGATGACGAAGAGCATTGCCAAGGCTTACAGAAATATACAGCAGCTAAATACACATTAGGGCGGATGTCAACTTTCTGCACCTGAGAGGGAAAGGATTCCCCTAAGTGAACCTCTTTGGCCAGGAGCGAGTCTTGCTTTCCATTCTGTTGGGTCCTTTGAAACGCACAACATAGTCATATTAAAACCTCACAGGCTTTCTGGTAGCCTCATTAATTAATCTGCATCCCCCCCCCCCTTTGCACTAAACACTGGTGTCCTAAAACAAAATCTGAAGCGAAGGAGTTATCTATGGAAACCCCTCCCCCCCATCCTTCCTGCACTCCTGCCCTCTTCATCTCCCCTGCTATGCATCCTGGAGCTTTTCTCAGTGGGTAGCAGCTGCTTTGTATAGGATTTTAATCCCATACAGATATCTGCCCCTTGGAGAGTAAGGATGGGATAAAGACTTCCCTTTTAGCGTGTCCCTGTTGAAGGGAGGCAGGGAAGTGGAGACCAGGAGTCTACCCCTGATGTCTTCAGAGACCACCTGAACAGGAATGGTCCCTTCCTACCTGTGGGCTCAGGGACACCCTACAACTCGACCCCACTGACTCCTCTATCAGACATGCACACAGCAAAGAAACCAAACCCCGAGCAAGAGCCGCTCACCCAAACGAACTTCAAGAGCTGTCCGGGAAAAATGTCATCTATCATCCGTCTACACACGATCGTCACCATTCTCTGACACAGAGCCAAAGTGTTCACAGGCGGAATCCGCACACACACGCGCGCACATAGGGGCATGCACCCACCACCAGGTCCGCAGGTCCCCACTGACTCGGGTGTCGCTCTCTCACACACACTGCTCCCTTGCGTATGCGTAGTATTTTTTTTTTTTTTTTTTTGGAGGAGCGAGTACTATTCCATATTCTAAAAGCTGTAACTGTGTCCCAGCGGGACCAAGCAGCCGAAGTCTTTGCTATTGTGTTACCTGGTGGGGCACGTCCAGGATCCACAGTCTGCTTCCTCCGAGAGGGGCGCGCCAGCGCTTCCGCAGGCTCGCGCGCCGGGACCCCCGCCTCCACACGGGGTGCGCGGCCCGCACACACGCACCGGGCGTGCGGACAGATCTGCAGCCCTGCAGCAGACGGTCGGGCGTCTGTGCTGCGCGTGAAACCATCCAGTCTGGCCCAGGAAACCTCCCGGAGAAACCTCGAACTGAGCCCCCCTGCCCTGGCCAGCCGCCCTTCCGCCGCTAGGCAGGGGCTGGAAAGAAAAACTAAGTGATTAGCCCGTGCTCCTTGCCCGCTCCGAGGGCACGGAACGTGGCCCCCTCCTCGCCGCCGCACGGCGCGTGGAGAAGCCCCGGGCATTTAGTAGAACTGCCGCAAAGCATCCCAACAAACCTCGCTTTTGCTTCGCCCCCCGACTCGAGTAGGCTGCAGGGCGAGTAATCGCACCGGGCAGCGGGGCCAGGAGCCCCAAGCTCGGAAGCGTACCTGCTGGGGCTCCTCGGTCAGCATCGCGCCTCCCTCTCCCCTCTCTCACGCACACACACACACTCACACACACACGCACAGACACGCACCTCCACTCCCGGGCTCTCCAGAGTGGCCCCGGCGACTTCCACTTACTTCATCAATAAGTGTAGCCTTCCACCCCCCGGCGCTCGGTTTCAGCTAAGGACTCGCACCTTCAGCCCCCATTCACTTGGCTTCATTGATCTCCAGCAGCAACATAGTTACTTTCTCTTTTGCTACACTGTAAATGTAAGATTCTGAGGGGGCGGGCTGGCCTGCGACCGACGGCGCATTGGGCCAGTAGGAATCCGGAGAAAACCGACCGCTACCTCATAGAGGCCCGCGGCCAATGGGCGGCCGAGGGGGGCGGAGCTGTGGGCGTGGCCTCGCCTCGTCAGGGCGGGTTTATCCGACGCGGCTCCAGGTCCTCTGTGTTAGAACACGGGCGGTGATGTCATTGGCAACCAATCAAAAACTTAAAAGAGCCAGCCGGGGCCCGCGCGGAGCAGCTGCTCTCTATTTACATGTAAGCCGGCGCGGCCCGCCGCCTTAACCCTTTCCGGGGCTGAATTGTCAATGGGCGGCTCGGGCTAAACCAGGCTCTTCCCTCCTCGACCGGATCCTCCGTCCACACGCCCCTCGCCCTGAGACCCGCCGCGCGGCCTCCTCATCTCTCCTCCCTCCTTTGGACTGACGGCCCAAAGTGCCGGAGTAACTTTCTGAAGGCCGGGGACCACGGACAACCTCCGGCTCCACCTGGGAGAGCTGTGACCTGACAGACCCTCCCCGGGATTCGCCCACTTTTGCCAAGACTCCCCCCCTGGGATGCCTCGGAGCCCGCCCGCGAGCGGCGCCCCCTCCCCGCCCGCCCTGGGCCACGCACCGAGGGCCCCGACTCCGGAGCCGCCGCGGGCCGGCGGCCACTCGGCCCCTCCTCCTCCGGGCGGCCCGCAGATGTCGCTGCCCCACCGGCGGCCCCACTGGTACCCCGCGCAGCGGCAGCGCGCCTCCTTCTTGTTCTCCGGTATCCGCGACCCGGTCACGCCCCCGCCGTCGCCTGCCTGGGCCCCCGGGCTCGACCCTGAGCTCACAGGTGGCGCGGCGGAGGGCTGCTCGGAGGAGGCAGAGGCCTGGGGCCACGTCCGCTACGACCGCGGTCGGGCGCTGAGCCGCTGCACCGCTGCGGTTCCCCTGGGCCCGGCGCCCCGCGCCCCGCAGCGCACCGCCCAGGGCCCCAGAACCTCGCCCCAGTGGGCGCCCACCCCGTCTCCCCCGCGGCGCGTCGGGTCTCCGCAGCCCGCCTGCCGTGCTGGCCTCGGCCGCCGCCCCTCCACCCAGCACGGTCCCCGGCGAGCGGAGGACCGCCAGCCCGGCGCTTCTGGAACAGCGGCCGCGGGCGGCAAAGAGCCGGAGCCCAGCGTCCACAGCCTGGCTGCACGGAGCCGGAGGAGCGCCGAGGAGCCCGCGCCGCCGCTCGCCGTGCCCCCGACTTGGGCCGGCAGAAGGGTCCCCTGCCGGTGCGCAGGGGACACGAGTCGGGGCCGGGGCAAGCTGCTGGTCGCCGCCTCAGGAAAATGCCAGGAGAATTTCAGGAAAGTTGCCCTGGAAAACAAAACGGATTGGAAAAACCCAGATGAACTGTGGAGATATTACAACAAAGAATCCTGAAGAAAGAGAGCTTTTTCTCCCTCCCCTGCACCCCTGTCTCAGGGAGGAGGGGGCACAAAGCGAAATAATGACGATGCAGTAAAACAGGATGAACACTATGGAAATAGATGGCTGTGATTTTTTTTTTCTCCCCCTCTCTGTCTCTTCATTAACTGATTGGAGGTATTTAGAGAAAGGCTTCAGTCTCCAGGCCTAACAAATAGACTAAGTGGTAGGGCATATTTATATAATTGCTTGCAATGTGGGTCTGAAACCAGGAGGGGTCAAGCCATGACTAGCTGGCCAACTGTGCCCACTGAGCTGTTGGAAGAAATCCCCCTGGACACCTCTGCATAAGTGCAGGCCCATACACAGTCCAACTTCTCACACTAAAGTTTGAACAAGCATCAAGTGCCTCTGAGTGTTTTAAATAGGAAAAAACTGGGTAGGCCCACTGCATGCATTCAGGCCCTTGATAACACATGAGGTTCTCACAGCTTTGAGGATCAGCAGGTCAAGGCCAGGAATGTGGGTTTGTAGGTAATCCCAGTCATCTGAGGACTTCCTTGAGGGTCTACCCTGAATCTATTTGGGGCTGAAATGCTGCAAGCAGGCAACTATTGGGAAACAGTGTTTGTTAACTCAAAGTCTGAGAGGTCTAAGTCCGGATTCTGACCCCCAGTGTTCACCCAGAGCCAGGGTTGGTTTATTTAGCAGGAGCAGTAATACCCTAGCTCAGAAAGAAAAAGGAAAAGTGCCCACGCAAGTGCTCAGGGGAAGACAAGACTGCTGATAAAGGGCACTCAGTAGAAACTCATTGTACTTGCTTCAGGAAATGGGGTGCCTCTACTTCAAGGTGCTTATGATCTATAAATTATGAATTCACTGCTAATGCCTCAGTATCTAAGCCCAAAGTGGGGATTTATACAATTGCCAAAAAAGTTCTTAACAGCTTTTCTCACAGGCCCAAAAGAAGAAAGTAACTTCAAAAAGAAATGTAATTCATTTAATGAGATGATTATTATAGTTTCAAACCAGTGAATTATTATAATCTAGTTGACTGAGAATCTAAACCATTCAGGCTGAAAAATTGGGAAAGATGGCAAAATTCCTTATCAAATCTAAAACATGGAGTAATCACCAAATCATTTACAGAAATAAAGTATTTTTCTAAAATTAAGCATCTCTAAGAGTATAATTTATATTCAGATTATAGAGTGGTAGAACAAATAGAAAAAAAAAAATACAGAGGTTTGCTCAGTTACTACTACGTAGGGGTGATTTTGTTCCTGTTTTTCAGTCATAACGTAAGAACACCATATGAAACACTGCCCTGAGATTGAAATTTGTAATGCCAGTCAGCCAGTGGCTATGAGTCTGATCTGTATACAAATAACCAGAAGAACCTTGATGTTCAGCCGTAATGAAGCATCCTCCTTATATCTAGGTGTTGTAGCATGATGTACTGAGTCAGAGCTTTGTTCCTACAAACATCATAAAAAAGAATTGATTGTTTCAGTGCAAAGTGCTATGTGTCAAAGCCTAAAAAATGAAGCTAACATAGACCAACATAAAAGATATCATACGGAGTGTTTTAGACAAAACTGTTCATTAAATTACTTCCTGTTTGTGCAATCTATTGGTTAAGCATGCGGGGTAATGGAAGAAGAGGTCTGGTCTTCCAAATAATCTTTACAGTAAAGGTGAACTCCTGGAGGTATCAGACCTAAGGCACAGAATAAACTTGGAAATAATAAATCCCATGATAAAAATGATATCGAGAGGGAAGTGGGGAAGGAACTGAGGAACAGAAAAGTGGAGTGGTAAGCCACTGAGATCTTTGAGGCCAGCTGAATGAAATACCTTGCAATGCACCTTTTCAGGCCCAGGGAGCAGCTGAGGAGGACAGCCTGAAGGAGGCAGCAGCTAGGATGTGAACGTCTCCTAAAAATCGTGTGTTGCAAATTGTCAACGTGACAATATCAGGAGGTAGGGCTTTCAGGAGGTGATGAAGTCATGAGGATGGAACCTTCATGAACAAGATGAGAGTGTTCATTGGAGGGCTTGGGGAAGTAGGTGTGTTCCTTCCGTCCCTTCCACCACATGAAGGCCCAGTACCCATGCCAAGGCACCATCGTGGAAGCAGAGACTGATCCCTAGCCATACGCCAAATCTACCAGTGCTCTGATCTTGCACTTATCAACCTGCAGAGCTGTTTGACATTTCTGTTCTTTATAGATCACCTAATGTCAGTCTTTGGTTATAGCAGCACAGATGGACAAGGACAGTGACCACTGCAGAGGCGGACACATAGCAGGCCCAGAGGATGTCACTACTCATGAGTTTGGACACAGGAGGCCTGCAGATCTTTCCCATTGTATTCACAGCAGAATGCATCTGTGACTCAGGAAACATCCCAGAACCACTTAATGTTCCATAGCTGTGTTTTCTAGTGTGGGTGCCATTTGCAACATATAACTATTGAACACTTGAAATGTGGCTTGTCTGAATCCAGAGGTGCTGTAAGCTAATAGTGCACACTGAATTTTGAAAAGGTTCTTGTCAAAATGTAAAATGTATTCATCTTCGCGTATCGGTAGGTTATATGTTCCAAAATGTTCTGCAGCCCCCTGAAACAGTGCATATGGTACCCAAACCCACATGCACTATATTTTTTCCTATACATGCATATCTCTTATAAAGTTTAATTATAAATTAGGCACAGTAAGAAATTAACAGTTCATAATGACAATGAACAATTACAATGACATACTGTCATAGAAGTTATTTAAAACTTCTGAATCGTTTATTTCTGGAATTTTCCATTTAATATTCTCACACCATGGCTGACCACAAATAACTGAAACCACAGAAACTGAAACAATGGATAAGGAGGAACTACTCTACCTTAGTTATTTTAATATCAGTTACATGTTGAATGCCTCATATTTTGGGTTAAATAAAATGCTATTAAAATTAAATTTACATACTTTGTTTTTTACTTAGAATATGGCTACTAGAAAACTGTGAATGACTCATGCAGTTCACATATTTCCACTGGACAGTGCTGTTCTAGATCCTATAGATCCTAGATCCTCTGACTTGAGGTCACTGGGATGCTAAAGGCCCCACAGCCACGCTAGCTCTAGAAGGAATTCCAGAGCCCTTCTAGGAGCTGAGTGGTTGGAAAGTGCCGCACAGCAGTTGGGACCCCACTTGGGGCGTCTGCATCCCATATCAGAGTGCATGATTCAAGTCTCACTTCCTCTGCTTCTGATCCAGCTTCCTGCTAATGTGTACTATGGGAAGCAGTGAATGATGGCTCAAGTACTTGGGTCCCTGTCACCCTCTTTGGGGACCCAGGTTGAATTCTTGACTTCTGGCTTTGGCCTGGCCCAGCCCTAATTATTGCAAGCATTTGTGGAGTGAAAGAGCCCATGAACGATCTCTCTGTGTCTATATGTTGCTGTCTCTCTGCCTATCAAATAAAATGAAAATAAATAAAAATGTATAGCCTTTCTAGGCCGGTGGTTTTATACTATGTTAGGGTTAAAGAGGAAGATAGGATAGCAGTGTAAATACAGGCAATTGAGGTGGAGCAGGGAAGAGTTGGTGGAGCTGTGTGACCACATTCCCACCCCACCCCCACCACCTTCCACACTTGATAGATATATAGAAATATATGCAATGTTTTATTCATGAGAATCCAACAGAAAATTTCCTTTGAAGAAATAATCCAATTTTTGTGGTTGCTGTTGTTATTCTGTTTTGTTGTTTTAATCCTGGTTCATCATTTTACCTACAGGGAAATTTGAGACACAAAACAACAGAGATAGCATGTGTGTGGACTCAGGACTGGGCCTCAGACCTTATTTACATATTTTTAAAGATATATTTGTATTTACTTGAAAAGGCAGAGCGACGGAGTTGGGGGGCAGTGACAGACAGAAAGATCTTCCATTCACTGGTTCACTCCCCAAATAACCTCAACATTTAGGACTGTGAAAGGCTGAAGCCAGGAGTCAGGAACTCCTTCCAGGTCTCCCAGGTGGGTAGCGGGGGACCAAGTCCTCAGGCCACTTCTGCTGCTTCCCCAGGTGTGTTAGCAGGTGCACTGGAAACAGCACTCTGATATGAGATGGAGGTGCCCCAGTCAGCAGCTCAAGCTGCTGCACCATAATGCCACCCCCCTTCAGACTTCTTTTCTTTTTTTAATAGATTGATTTTTATTTATTTGAAAGGCAGAGCTACACACAGAGAGAAGAAGACGCAGAGAGAGAGGTCTTCCATTCACTGGTTCACTCCTCAGTTGGCCACAGCGGCCGGAGATGCACCAATCTGAAACCAGGAGCCAGGAGCTTCTTCTGGGTCTCCCATATGGGTGCAGGGGCCCAAGGACTTGGGCCATCTTCTACTGCTTTCCCAGGTCATAGTAGAGAGCAGGATTGGAAGTGGAGCAGACGGGACTCGAATCGACCTTATGGGATGCCAGCAGTGCAGGCAGCGGCTTTACCTGCTATGCCACAATGCCGGCCCCTGACTTCTTTTCAAAGTCCAGCCTGGTTCTCTCTGGCCATACAGATCAGATCAGCTCAGCTCTGGCCATTGCAGTCATTTGGGAAGTGAACCAGCAGAATGGAAGACTCTCTCTCTCTCTCTGGCTCTGGCTCTGGCTCTGGCTCTACCTCTCTCTGTAACTCTGTCTTTCAAATAAAAAATAATAATAATAAAAGAAATGATGGACTGGCTAGTGGAATGAATAATTTCCCCACCCCCTTACAGGAAGACAAAACCCCATTTCCACGGAGCCAGGCTTTTCTCCTTGTCCATTTGTGCCCTCACACACAACTACTGCTCTTTGTCACATGAAGATTCAGGCTGGGTCCACATGTGTAGACAAAACACTTACTTTCTTTATGAAAATAACAAAAAGCCAAATCCTTGGCCTGGGTCTCCAGCAACACCTTCCAGTGTGACAGATACCTATTCCTATGTCTTTCTACATTGAGCACTGTTAACGTTTTCCCCTTGGCCAAGACGAGCCATCAGGGAAGCTGTCAGAGCCACAGTCCCTCAACCCCAGAGGCTGTGAGACTGAGGTGTGCTGTGGATGCAAAGCTACGTGGTAGACAAGCACTGCCTGAGGACTTGCTTCAGTCTCACACGAAGGCCGCCAATCAAACCTCAGCCTCTCCTGGTGGGGGAGGACTGCGCTGCTTCTATGTAAAGCAAGCTCCTTTAGATAACCAATGGTTTCACAATGCACTTTTTTTTTTATCTTGATAATTCAATATGATCCGACCTGAAGATGTAAAATTTGAAGAAAGGAAGTAACAGGTAAGAAGCAAGTGCTCTGTGCTAAGCACTGTTGTGATCTTCCTTCATTAAGCCATTTAAACTTTCACATCAACACAGACGCTCGAACTGTGTGCTTTTATTAGCATCTTTATTAAAGATGAAGGAACAGAAACACAGACAGGTTCAGTGATTTGTCCAAGGTCACACAGCTAGAAAGCAGCAGAGTCAGCCTTTGGTCCCAGACAATCTGGTGCCAGAGCATCTGCTTTTAACTATTGTGGGTTATTTAATTGACTTATTTGTGATTTTATAAACTTCTATCACATCCCCCTAGGGCTCCAGACGGCCAGGATATTTTTAATTGCATTTTCATAAGAATTTGTAATTTTCCCCTTTGTTTTTCCTGAACTTCTGAGAGTCCATTATGTCTTCATGCATTTTCACTCTCACAACTGCACCCTCTATGTCAGGGACTGAGTGAAACCTTGACTTTAGTTTCAGAATCATCCCAAATATTGCTCTCAATGTTGTCAGCAGTTTGCTGACTGCTGCAGGCTGGACCAGTGCATTTACGGCAGACCAGATGACAACTGTATTACCAAGTCCATGTCTCATTTGCCTTTCTACCCCTAGCACCTGGCACAGGAGCTAGCCTTTAGTGGCAACTCAATAAGTTTCTTTTGGGTGAATGAATGAATGAATGGATAAATCAACACTTTCCTTAAACATACCATCTTAGTCTGTTCCAGCTACAGTAAAAGAAAAAAAAAATACCCTAAATAGATGGCTTGCAAGAAACAGGAACATATTTCTTACTGTTCGGGAGGCTGGGGTCCAAGACCAGGGCCCAGCACACTGAAGTCCTCTTCTGCTTGCAGACTGCCAAGTCCTCCCTCTGCCCTCTTTCTGCAGGACACTGATGTCCTTTATGAGGTCCTCTGTCCTCATGACCAAATCAGCTCCTGGAGGATCTGGGGCTGCTCTCCTGGTCTCCTAGCGTCACCCTCGGGGGGCCTTAGGGTTTCTTTTTTTTTTTTAAGATTTTGTTTATTTTATTTGAGAGTTAGAGTTACAGACAGTGAGGGAGAGACAGAGAGAAAGGTCTTCCTTCCATTGGTTCACTCCCCAAATGGCCACAACGGCCGGAGCTGTGCCTATCTGAAGCCAGGAGCCAGGCACTTCTTCCTTGTCTCCCAGGCGGGTTCAGGGGCCCAAGGACTTTGGCCATCCTCTGCTGCTTTTGCAGAGAGGCCATTGCAGAGAGGGGGACTGGAAGAGGAGCAACCGGGACTAGAACCAGCGCCCATATGGGATGCTGGCGCCGCAGGCGAAGGATTAGCCTACTGCACCACAGCACCGGCCCCATGCCTTAGGGTTTTAACAGGTGAGCATTAGGGACTCCTAACCATTCACACCATAGTATGGGCATGCCGTTGAGTCATTGGTTTTCTGGATGCATGCCCTTGGCTCACCTCACACCTACTGATTTGGCCTTTTGTGTTAGCTGTCAGATTAGAGAACTAAATCTTTTGAATTATTTGTACTTAGAAATATATTAACCAAACATCTATTGTGGGAAGCTCTATGGTTTTCAAAGCACTTGTTTTTTATTTACTCTACATATTGTCCTTTTGACAAATTAACTCCATTACTTTTTCCCTTGCATCTATGAAAATATCAACATATTCTGATTATAATCCATTCCATTCTTGATTTTTGTATCTGCCAGGACTTTTGAAAATTTAGATTATCTTTTATTCAAGGTGGATTATTTGGCACAGAGGTTAAATTGCCAGCTAGGACATCTGCATCCGATATCCGAGTGCTTGGGCTTGAGCCCTGGTTCTGCTCCTGCTTCCAGCTTCTTACTAATGTGCACCCTTGGAAGCAGCAAGTGATGGCTTAAGTATTTTGGTCCCTGCTACCCATGTGGGAGACATGGATTGAATTCTTGGCTTTCAGGTATTTGGAGAGAAAGCCAATGGATACAAGACTCTCTTTTCTCTCTCTCTCTCTCTCTCTCTCTCTCTCTCTATCTTTTTCTGCCTTGTAAATAAAATAATTTTTAAAAACTTAGAGAAAATTATGTTTAACATTATCTCCCATATTTAGAAAATTCCCTCTTCTTAGTTACTTCCCTTTCTCTTTCAACTTCTTCCTTCTTAGAACACTAAGACAGATACTTCCTGGTGTTTCCTGGTGTTAATCTCTTTGGCAGGTTGACCAGTGTTTATTTTCTAGCATGTGACTGAGGCTGATAAACATGTCTTCAGAAAGGCATTTTATCAAAGGCCTCTGCTTGAAAGTCAATGGATTCTTTATGTTCCGGGTGGATATGCTCTGTCCTGATTCTGGATTAGATGGGGAGCAGCAGTCCAAGAAGGGCTGTCTCAAGTGCTCTGTGAAGGTGGCACAAGTCCTCCCATATTTCTCATCCTGGGGGAGTTTTCAGAATTGTCTCTGGTTTATGTGGTAAATAAACAAGCATTTCATAATCACATTCTTTGCCAGTCAATCTGTGTTTGGATGAATTGAAGTGTCTACTCTGTGCTAACTACTCAACTGTATTTGTACATTCTTGGCCCTTGCAGATAATGAGTGCTAAGGCAACAGTGCCACCCTGGCACACAGTAGGTGCTCAGATGAATTCAGCTCAAGTCAGGTGAGGTCAAGTCAATTCAAGATGTTCATCATATAAGACAAAAATCCCTATCAGAATTGACTAACATTTTAGTTTTGGTAGGAGTGGCTATTGATGACATACATGTCCAGCTCACAAAAAGTCAGAATGTAAAGAAGAGAAATAGATTGGATCTGGGAGTGGTCAAACAGAGAGCAGAAGCCGTATTTCATTCACCTGCCAATGCAGGTATAGCAGGTATGGGTGCTGAGCAGTTGTGTCACCTTTCTGCAGGACTACTCTAATTCACAGGGAATCCTAGCCAATTGCATGTTCTATTTGCAATTCCTGTTCCCAAGGACTAGAAAAACTGAGCTGCGACTCTCAACTTGAAATTGGATTTGTAGGAGAATCCGAGATGGCTGAGTAGTGTGCAGCCACACTAATGCTGCTCTGGGATATGAAAAGAACAACGGAAGGACTACGTTTCCAGGGCTCTGACTGGTGGAAATTTTGGAAAAGTGAAAAAACAATGAAGACTCTGCGGAACTAAAGGAGAGAAGACAGAGACACGGCCGCTGCCAGCCACCAGCACAGTCAGCTGCTGGCTGCGAGCTGCCATCTTACCTCTGCAATAGGAAGAAATCGCTGCACACCCTGCTGCTGGCAGATTTAGCTGACAGGAATTCCACAGACACCTGCTGGCTTTTACTTCAACCTGGAGAGTGGACTGGGGTCTGAGCAACTGCCGGACATGGAGCAGGAAAGCTGCGTTGCTTTCTTCCCCTTCCCCACCCGCAAAGGATGCCACACTTGGCAGTGAAAAGTCGTGCAGCTGGCCTCTATTCTACTCCTACCGGCATTGTAGTCAGAGTCAGGGCAATGTGTGGGGCACAGGACGGAGCCCTTGCATCCTGCAACTCTGGGAGTTTTGTGGTATTAGCCCCAGAGCTATGCTTACACACTCTATGTGAGATAGCTGAGCTTAGCTTCTGGGAGTTCACAGCACAAGCAGCCCATGAGAGAATCTGCTCCCACCCTGGGAGATCTGGGTAATGACCTGACTATTCCCTGTAACACCAGGACTGTAACAATTCATTCTAAATTTCTCAGTGCCACTGGAATCTACCTGGTGGACATAGAGAAGGATCTATCACATTCAAACTCTCTGGACACATACTCTCCCGCGTAAAATTTCCTGTATACCTTGTAGTCACCCTGTAGGCCTGAAACAGGATCAGGTTCACATCCTCTCGTCCTAAGGCTAGGGCTGTTGGTATTATTAGCCACAGTTCTGGATGGACTCTCCTAGTAGTGTCTGAGGAAGGATCCATCCATATCACACAGTCCTAAAGCCACAGCAATTGGTGCCACAAGCCCTGGCATCATTCAGGCTTGGCAGTGGGACAAGAGAACAAATCTTTGTTTCCATCAGCATCAAGAACAAGGCCCTGCCTATCACATTCATCAAGAAGACCAACACTGACCGCTCTGTGGGACAAAGATACAGATCCAAGATAACCCTTATTCATCCCAAAGCCACACTTCTATCCTTATGAACTGCAGGAGTCTATACCACTGTGTCCCTTGTGGACACAGCTGATATTGATTAAGACAAAGTAAATCACTCAGAGATTACACTACTGAGCTCAGTTAGAAACCAATGCCAAAACAACAAGCCAAGTGATACCCTACTAAACCCTAAACTCTTGTTCCAATAAAGCCTACTCCATAAAGAAGAGCAGACATCAATGCAGGGACACAGGAGACATGAAGAAGTAAGGTACCAAAGAACAAGATTAATTCTTCAGAATTAAATGCTGAAATTAAGGAAATCTATGAAATGACAGATATAGAATTCAAAATAATGATTGCAAGGAAACTCAATGAGATGCAGGAGAATACAGATAGACTGATTAAAGAAATGAGGAAATCAATGAGTAACATGAATAAAAATATTCCTAAAGAGATAGAGCTCATTAAGAAGAACCAAATAGAAATTTGTGAGATGAAATTCTCCGTGCAATAAAAAATATGATTGAAAGCTTTAATAGCAGAATAGCCCAAGCAGAAGAAAGAATTTCAAATCTCAAAGATAAGAATTTTGAAACAACCCAATCAGATTAAAAGGAAGAGAAAAGAATTTAAAAAAGGAAGAAAGTTTATGCAAAATATGGGACACCATTAAACAACCAAATATTCATACTATAGGTATTCCTGAAGAGAAGAAAAGGAAAAAGGCATTGAGAACCTGCTAAATGAAATAACAATTGAAAATTTTCTAGGACTTCAAAGAGATACGGACATCCAGATAGAAGAAGCTCAAAGAACCCCAAGCAGACTCAACCAAAAAAGGTCTTCTCTAAGGCATATTGCTGTCAATTTGTCAAAAGTTAAAGATAAGAGGAGATTCCTAAAGACAGCAAGAAAAAAACATCAAGTTATGTATAAAGGAAAACCAGTTAGATTAGCATCAGACTATTCAGCGGAAACCCTACAGGCCATAAGACAGTGGGATGATATATTCAAGGTCTTAAAAGAAAAAAGCTTCTGAGCCAGCGCCGCGGCTCACTAGGTTAATCCTCTGCCTGCAGCGCTGGCACACCAGGTTCTAGTCCTGGTCGGGGCGCTGCATTCTATCCCGGTTGCTCCTCTTCCTGTCCAGCTCTCTGCTGTGGCCCAGGAAGGCAGTGGAGGATGGCCCAAGTGCTTGGGCCCTACACCCACATGGGAGACCAGGAGAAGCACCTGGCTCCTGGCTTCGGATCATCTGTCAAAAAGAAAAGAAAAAAAAGAAAAAAACTTCTAACCAAGAATATTATATCCATAAAACTATCCTTTAAAAGTGAGGGAAAAATATTTTCCAGGTAAGCAAAAACAGAGAATTCACCACCATCAGATCAGCCTTACAGGAAATTCCGAAGGGTGTCCTGGATTAGTAGCAAACATCATGAAAATACATGTCACCACTAAACAGGGCAAGTGGAATCATTATCCAATCAACAAAATTCCAAGTCTTAGTTCTTATCTATCAGTACTAACCTTAACTGTAAATAGATTAAATTCACCAGCCAAAAGACTTAGATTGGCTGAATGGATAAAAAAAACCACAACCCCACTATATGCTGCCTACAAGAAACTCACTTTATAAATCAAGACACACTTAATCTGAAAGTGAAGTGTTGGAAAGTATTATACCAGGCAAATGGAAACCAACAGCAAGCAGACATAACTATTCTGATATCAGATAAAACAGACTTTAAGTCAAAAACTTTAAAAAGAGAAAAAGAATGACATTATATTTTGACAAAAGCAAGAAGACATAATAATCAAATAAATAAATATATATATATATATGCACCAAATACAAGACCATTCAGATATATACAGAAAATACTATTAGACATAAAAGAAGAGATAGACTCCAATAAAATAATAGCGGGTGACTTCAACACCCTACTCTCATCAAGGGACAGATCATCCAGAAAGAAAATCAATAAAGATACATCAGAGTTGAAGCATACTATTGAGCAAATGGACCTAACAGACACTAATAGAACATTTCACCAAATAGCTACATAATACACATTGCTCTCATTACACATGGAATATTTTCTAGGATAGACCATGTATTGGGCAACATATCAAGCCTCAGAAAATTTAAAAAAGATTGAAAGCATATCATATATCTTCTTAGACCATAAAGTAATAAGTAATAAAACTAGAAGTCAACAAAAACACTAGAACACTCATAAATACTTGGAAATTAAACAATATGCTACTGGATGATCAATGGGTCATTGAAGAAATTAAAAAGGAAATAAAAATGTTCTTCAAAATAATGCAAATGAAAACACTACATATCAAAACCTGTGTGATACAGCAAAAGCAGTATTAATATGGAAATTTATAGTATTAAATGAATACATTAAAAAAGAGAAATACATCTTGAAGACTTAGAAAAACATGAACAAATCAAACCCAGAATTAGTAGGAGGTGAGAAATAATAAGGATCAGAGTAGATGAATGAAATTGAAACTGAAAAAACAATACAAAAGATCAATGAAAAAAGTTGCTTTTTTGAGAAGTTAACCAAAATGAATAAGCCTCTAGTCAGACCAGCAAAGAAAAAAGAGAATGAACTCAAAAAAATAAAATTAGAGATTAAAAAGTAGACATTACAACTGACACCAATGAAATAGAAAAGATCATGAGAAACTACTATGAAGAATTATAAGCTAAACTGGAAAACCTTGAAGAAATGGACAAACTCCTGGATTCACATAACCTACCAAGATTAAATCAAGAAGATATAGATAATCTAAACAGACTCCAAAATGAGATTAAAGCAGTAATAAAAGGTATTCCAACAAGGAAGATCCAAGACCTGATAGCATTACTACTGAATCTACAAATAGAAAGTAACTCCAATGCTCTTGAAATTATTCCAAATTATTGAACTGGATGGAACTCTGCTAAATTACTTTTATGAGGCCAGCAATTATTTTGATACCCAAACCAACAACATGACATGAAAACAAAACTACAGACCTATATCCTTAATGAACATAGATGCAAAGATTCTCAACAAGACACTAGCAAATTGAATCCAAAAAGATCATGCAACATGATCAAGTAGGATTTATCCTGCAAATGCAAGGATGTTTCAACATTTGCTAATCAATAAACACCATAAATCACATCAATAGAATGAAGACCAACAACTAAAAATATAGTCATCTCAATAGATGCAGAGAAAGCATTTGGTAAGATTCAACACCTCTTCATGATAAAAAGCCTTCACAAATTAGATATAGAAATAACATTAGTCATATCACAAGCCAATAACCAATATCATACCAAAATGGGAAAAACTGAAAGCATTTCCTCTCAGATCCAGAGCAAGCCAATAATATCCACCTTCACCACTCTTATTCAATATAGTACCATAAGGTTTAGCAAGGGCAAATAGGGAGGAGAAAGAAATTAAAGGACATCAACACCGGAAAAGAGGAAGTAAAATCATCCATGTTTGCAGATGATATGATATATATGGAAAAACCTAAACTCACCACCCAAAAGCTATTAGAATTGTCAAACCAATTCAGTACAATTACAGGTTACAAAGTAAGCATACAAAAAATGAACTTTTTAATATGCTAAAAATAAACTCACAGAGAAATCAAGAAAGAAATCCTATTCATAATATCCACAAAAAAATCAAATATTTAGGGATAAATTTAACCAAAGAAGTGTAAGATCTTTACATTGAAAGTTATCAGATATTGATGAAAGAAATCATCAAGGACACACAAATAATGGAAAGATATTCCTTGCTCATGGATCAGAAGAATCAATATCATTAAATGTCTATACTACCTAAAACAGTCTACAGATTCAATACAATCTCTATCAAAATATCAAAGATATTCTTTACAGAATTAGAAAAAGCAATCCTAATAGGAAAATCACAAAAGGCACAGGATATCCAAAGCAATCCTGAACAAGAAAAATCAAGCTGGAGGCATCATAATACCTGACTTCAAAGCATACTACAAAGTTATAGTAATCAAAACACTATGGTACTGCTCACCCTCTCTGGTTTCCAGTACACCGAAAGCTCTCTGCCTGATACCTAGACCAGCATTTTTCCAACTCAAAATGCACACAGAGTATCTAGGACCTCATTCAGTAGGTCTTGGGGTAAGATCAGATTCTGCATTTCCTAGCATGTTTTCTAGTGATTTTGGTGGAGCTTGTCCACATACCAGATTTTGCCTCTCTGAACCCACACTATTCACTGCTATAGCCACTAACTGTGAGTGCCTTGAACTGTAGCTGATCTGCATTTTAAGATTTAAACTAAGTGTGGAATACACAAGAGACTTTGAAGGTTCAATACGAAAAAAACCCAGCATATTCATAATTTTATATTGATTTATTTGTTGAAGTAATATTGTAGATATATTGTTAAATAAAACATTATTTTAAATTGTTCTCTCTTTGATTTAATTTGAAAAACAAGAGGAGAGAGTTAGAGAGATGGCCCATCCACTAGTCCACTCCTCAAATGTTTGTAACAGCAAGGACAAGCTGTGTCAAAGTCAGGAGCTAGGAACTCAGTCCAGGACTCCCACATGAGTGGCAGAGACTCAAGTACTCGAGCCATTATCTACTACCTCCCAGAGTGTACATTAACAGGCAGCTGGCAGTGAGAGCCAGAGCCATATTTCGAATCCATGCCAATACGAGATATGAGTGGCCATAATGCTGTTAAACACTGTGCCAAACACTTGCCCCAAAGTCTAATTTTTAAATTTAAAAAAATCTATTACAAGGAGAGAGAGAGAGAGAGAGAGAGAAGAAATGAATCTGTCTTCCATCCACTGGTCCATTTCCCAAATGCCTGTAAAGGCTGGGGTGGGGCCAGACTGATGCTAAAACCCAGGAACTCTATCTGGGTCTCCCACGTGGGTGCCAGGGACCGGAAGTACCGGAGCCATAATCTACTCCCTCTGAGGCCTAAGCAAGAAGCTGGGTTAGAAGCAGAGGCAGAGGCAGGATTCACTCCTAGGCACTCCATGGTCATCCCAAGTGGAGTCTCAGCCTAAGTGAGGTCTTAACCTGGAGCACCACAAGTGCCACCAAATCATATTATAAAGGTCAATTTCACCAGCTTCTGCTTACTTTTAAAAAGTACATTTCAAAAGAACATTTGGGGCAGGTGCCGCGGCTCACTAGGCTAATCCTCCGCCTTTCGGCGCTGGCACGCCAGGTTCTAGTCCTGGTTGGGGCGCCGGATTCTATCCCGGTTGCTCCTCTTCCAGTCCAGCTCTCTGCTGTGGCCTGGGAGTGCAGTGGAGGATGGCCCAAGTGCTTGGGCCCTGCACCCTCATGGGAGACCAGGAGAACCACCTGGATCAGTGCAGCTTTGGATCAGTGCAGTGTGCTGGCTGCAGCATGCCGGCTGCAGCGTGCCAGCCGCAGTGGCCATTGGGGGGGTGAACCAATGGAAAAAGGAAGACCTTTCTCTCTCACTGTCCACTCTGCCTGTCAAAAAAAAAAAAAAAAACATTTTGAATTACACATGGTGACTACATAATCTTTGTCCTCTCACTCCTCTCCCTCAACCCCACAGTTGTTCCAAATAATACTTGGACATCCTGGCCCTATTTGTCAGGATATATACTCTTTAGCAAGACCTAGCCAAAAATGACAGAGAGCCACCTCAAAAAATCATTAATATGACACTCATTTATGTCTCCTCCAAAATTTTCTGACACAAGCATAGCAATTATCAAGGACCAAATCTCTTAACAAAACGGGTCTTTAGACTCAAGAGACCCGGGAGTTTAATTTGATCAGATGATTGGCATGTTAACCCAATTGCCTACTCTGTTTACCTTTAAGGTGCCTGGGATTCATTGGTGGGAAAAATTAGCACATTCCCTGCCACTTAAAGGTCTTACCATTTAGAAAGGAAACAGACTTAAAAAAACAAACAGAACATGAACAAACAGATAATCACAAAATGCAACCCCAACATTTTTTCTTTTCTTGCATGAAAGCTCCCTATCTTTTCTACATGTCAATTTAATTCTTGGTAAAATGCGAATAGTAACACTGCCTTCCAGAGTTTTGTGAGGATTAGGATTGAGAGACAGAATGCACATAGCTAGTACAATGTCTAACACAGAGAGAAGATATTCAATGACCAGTTCTCTGCTGGCTAAATAAAAATGAGCAACTCTAATCTTATTTACTTGCTCACTTAGTTATGTGCTGCCTGATTCTAGAAAGTGATTGCAATTGCTGGTTAAGTGATTGATGCATTGCAGATAGTCTGTGAACTTGGACTATTGATGTAATTATCCTTCCTGAATACATTGCCTTAATATACTGATAATATCTACCATGCATGCAATAGAGATAGTTCTTGACTCAGATTATATCTGTAACAGACTTTTGAAGTCTTTTATTTCAAAAACAGAGTTGAAGTGACCCATCGAGGAACATACTTCTGATAATAGTTCTAGAAAATAACACTTGATCACATCTTCTAGGCACTTGTGAAAGGCAAATTTGTAAAACAAGTGGTCAGAGAAGTGAGGAGAGAACTGGGGAAGAAGAACGTTAGAAACTGCGCAGGTTTTAAGAAGAGAGAGTAACTGACAGTGCCAAACATGAGAGCATTTTAGTAGGCTGAGGATGGGCAAGCCAGTGGAGCATAACAACAGGAAACCTTAATAAGAACTGGATGCAGGGAGGAGGCAGTCAAGTGGCAGTGTCTGTGAGGAAGTGGCAAGGACTATTTTTTGAAGAAGTTTGGTGACAAAGGGAAGGAGAACTGAAGAGCTCAAGGTGGAGGTGCCAATAATCTGAGTATATTTCACTTGTTTTGTTTTGGCATGGAGAGCTTGGGTGCACTGGAGGCTGAGTTTAGGAGCTGGCTGCAGTGAGCTGTAGAAAGCATACATAAGCCGCAGGCAGTTGTCAGCACCATGCAAGTCCTGGAAGAAGGAAGGTGGAAGAATGAGAGCAGGACCAGGGGATTTACTATTTTTAGAAAGTGAGGGGGCATTTACAATTCTGAGATGAGAAGAAAATGTGGATCAACATTCAGTTGTGTGTTGAAAGGAGAAGGCAGCTAAATAAATGAAGAAAGAGACAAGATCAACTGCAAACAGTGAGGAGGGCATCATCTGCTGATGGTCCTTCCAGTCCCACCCTCTCCTGAACTCCTAACCAAGACCTGGGATTCTCAAACTGTGACCCTTGGACCAGGAGGGGACCACAAATTGCTGGTCCAAATTTAAAAGAGCCTGCATCAGAATAAATAATAAACAAGGTTATAAGCAAGTCAATAATATGACTAAGCATGCTGCTTATGTTTGGTGGAAGTTTTGCTTTCTCTGAAAGAAGCACCTTTGGGAAGAGCCGTTTCTCATCACACTGCGTAGAGAAGGCACATTTGGGAAACACTGATTCATGCAATTTCCTCCTGACTTATCAATCTCAACAACCCACAGACATCTCTAATCAACCTGAACTCATCACCTTACCACCTATACTTATTTCTGCTTCTTTACTGCATTGCTTAGTGAGTTGCTATCTCCCCATCAGGGCACCAAGCTAGAAACAGAGGAGAGGAGTGTGTCTTAGCACCTCCTTGTTCACTTCTCATGACCAGTTTTCCACAGTTGATGCTCTCTCCTATTTATTTCTCAAATCTGTTCTCTTTCTCCTCCTTCATCAATACCAACCTAGTCTCTACCATTTTGAAATCTTGCTTGGATATTGCCACAGGCCACAGGCAACTTTTGCTCCACGCTGCTGTCATACTGAGCTGTCAAAAGCACAAATATAGGGTGATCCAGTTCCTGCCATCCATCCATGTGGGAGACCTGGATTGAGTTCTTGGATTCTGATTTTGGCCTCAGTACTGTTCCTGCCATTTTGGGCATCTCGGGGAAATGAGCCAGCAGATGGGAACTCTGACTCTGTCTCTGTCTTTCTCCCTCTGTGTCTCTTAATAAAAAACCCAGATTTAAGCATTTCACTCCCCAGTTAACCCTTCAGCTGTTCTTCATAGTCCATATGAACACCCTAGAATGGCTCACAGACCACTCCTCACAAGCCAGGCATTGTGAACTACTAGTATTTACCATTTGCTATCTTTCAGTTTTTACACATCTTGTTCCCTTCATATGTGACCTTTGCTTACATTTCTGCTGACACAGTTCTTTACACCTAATAATAGAATCTTTGTACCCTTAAGCCCAGCATAATGCCTATAAAATAGTGGGCCTTCTAGTATGTGAGTGTTGAATGAAAAAATGAAACCAAGCCAGAAAGGGACAATTTAGTTAACCTTACACTGGGCAGAGCTGATGAAAGTGGAATCATTAAATGTTGCCTAACTATGGTCTCTGATCCTGGAACTGGGCTGCACCTGTAGATGGAGACACAGAACTCCAGCAACACAGACGGAATGTGCTAGAGGCTAAAATTCAGTCAGCTATTACTGAAATGCATCCACAGGTTGGCTTTTTTTTTCCAAAAGAAACCTTTTATTTAATGAGTACAAATTTCATAAGTACAGCTTTAGGAATATAGTGATTCTTACCATCATACCCGTCCTCCCACCCCCAACTGCCACACCACCTCCTCTTCTCTCTTCCATTCTCTGTCCCATTCTTCATAAAGATTAATTTTCAACTAACTTTATACACAGAAGCCTACTTCTATACTAAGTAAAAATTTCAACGATTTGTACACCCACACACATACATACACCCCCCCCCACACACACACACACATACACTGTTTGAGAAGAAGTTTTACAGTTAACTCTCATAATAAAACTCATTGAGGACAAAGGTCCTGATGGGAAGTAAGTGCACAGTGACTCCTGTTGATTTAACAATTAACACTCTTACGTATGATGTCAGTGATCCCTGAGGCTCCTGACATGAGCTGTCACAGCTATGGGAGCCTTTTGAATCCACAATCTCCATCAATATTTAGACAGGGCCATAAGCAAAGTGGAAGTTCTCTTCTCCCTTCAGAGAAAAGTACAGGCTTCTTTGATGGCCACTTCTTTCCACTGGGGTCTCACAGAGATCTTTCATGTAGGACATTATTTTGCCACAGTGTCTTGGCTTCCCATGCCTGAAATGTTCTCATGGGCTTTTCAACCAGACAAAAATGCCTTAAGGGTTGATTCTGAGGTCAGAATGCTGTTTACAGTATTCTATGAGTCTGCTATGTGGACTGCTACTGATGTTGGAACATTCTCTCCTTTTTAATTTCATCTATTATTATTATTACGACTTCCCTGATCTTAATTATATGATCCCTTTAACACTTAATCCCATCTATATGATCACGTAACACTTAATATTATCATTTTAACATATAAGATGGCATTTTTACCACTGAGCTTAAGAGGATTTGGGGTCTCATGGCAAATTTTTAAACTACATCTTTAGAAGTAAGTCCATAGGAATGTGTGCAGAACTATACAGCTTTATAGTCACAAACTTCCTCCTTCCTCTTTTATTCCCATTCTTATTTTTTACTGAGCTCTATTTTCAATTGACTTTATACACATATGATTAACTGTATGTTAAGTAAAGAGTTCAAAAAATACTATGAAGAAGAGAGAAAAAAAGTACTGTTTCTCAACAGTCAAGACAAGGTCTGTTCAAGTCATTGCTTCTCAAAGGGTCAATTTCACTTCTACAGATTTCCTTTTAGGTGCTATATTCTTACAGATCAGGGAGAACATATTGCATTTGTCCCTTTGTGACTGGCTTATTTCACTAAGTATTACATTTTCCAGATTCACCCATTTTGTTGCAAATGACTGGATTTCACAATTTTTTTTTACCACTGTGTAGTATTCCATAGAGTATACATCCCATAATGTATTTTTCCAGTCTTCAGTTGACAGGCATTTAGGTTGATTCCATGTCTTAGCTATTGTGAATTGAGCTGCAATAAACAGAGAGGTGCAGAAAACTATTTTATTTGATGATTTCATTTCCCTTGGGTAAATTCCCAGGAGTGGGATGGTGGGGTATATGGTATTTCTCAGGTATCTCCAAACTGTCTTCCATAGTGGTTTTACCAGTTTACATTTCCACCTACAGTGGATTAGGGTACCTTTTTCCCCACATCCTTGCCAGCATTTGTTGTTTGTTGATTTCTCTACGAAAGCCATTCTAACTGGGATGAGGTGAAACCTTACTGTGGTTTTGAGCTGCATTCCCCAGGCAGTTAGTGATCCTGAACATTTTTTCATGTGCATGTTGGACAGTTGGATTTCCTCTTTTGAAAAAAGTCTGTTTAAGTCCTTGGCCTATCTCTTAGGAGGTTGTTTGTCTTGTTGTTGTGGAGTTTCTTGATCTCTTTATATATTCTGGTTACTAATCCTTTATCAGTTGCGTAGTTTGCAAATAATTTCTCCCATTCTGTCAGTTGCCTCTTCACTTTCCTGAGTGTATCTTTGGCCATGCAGAAGCACCTCAATTTGATGTAATCCCATTTGTGAATTTTGGCTTTGATTGCCTGTGCCTCTGGGAAATTTTCCTAGAACTCTTTGTGCCAATGTCTTTCAGGGTTTCTCAAATGCTCTATAATAATTTGATGGTACCAGGTTGTAGATTTATGTATTTGATCCATTTGAATGGATTTTTGTGTAAGGTGTAAGGTAGGGGTCCTGCTTCATTCTTCTGTATATGGAAATCCAATTTTCCCAGCACCATTTGTTGAAAAGACTGTCCTAGATATAGGGATTGGTTATAGCTCCTTGGTCAAATATAAGTTGGGGGCTGGTGCTGTGGTGCAGTGGGTTAAAGCCTTGGCCTGCAGTGCTGGCATCCCATATGGGCACTGGTTCTAGTCCTGGCTGCTCCTCTTCTGATCCAGCTCTCTGCTATGGCCTGGGAAAGCAATAGAAGATGGCCCAAGACCTTGGGCCCCTACACCCATGTGGGAGACTCAGAAGAAGCTCCTGGCTCCTGGCTTTGGATTGGCACAGCTCCAGCTGTTGTGGCCATCTGGGGAGTGAACCAGTGGATGGATGACCTCTCTCTCTCTGTCTACCTCTCTCTGTAACTCTGCCTTTCAAATAAATAAAATACATCTTAAAAAATATAAGTTGGTTGTAGATGCTTGTGTTGATTTCTGACATTTCTATTCTGTTCCATTGGTCTATCCATCTGTTTTTCCACCAGTAGCTGGCTGTTTTGTTTATAACTGCCTTGTAGTTTGTCTTGAAATCTGGTATTTTGATACCTCCAGCTTTGTTTTTGTTGTCTAAGATTGCTTTAGCTATTTGAGGTCTCTTGTGTTTACATATAAATTTCAGCATCATTTTTTCTAGATCTGAGAAGAAAATTCTTTGGTATTTTGATTGGTACGCATTGAATCTGTAAATTGCTTTTGGAAGAATGGACATTTTGATGTATTGATTCTTCCTATCCATGAACATTGGAGACTTTTCCATTTTTTTGTATATTCTTCTATTTCTTCTTTAATGTTTTGTAGTTCTCCTGTAGAGATCTTTGACATCCTTGGTTAAATTTATTCCAAGGTATTTGACTTATTTGTAGCTGTTGTGAATGGGATTGATCTTAGAAGTTCTTTCTCCGCTGTGGAATTGTTTGTATATACAAAGGCTGTTGACATTTGTGTATTGATTTTTATATCCTGCTACCTTATCAAGCTCTTCTACAAGCTTCTGATGTGTTGTTGGATTCAATGGCCAGAATTTTTTTGAGGATTTTTGCATCTATTTTATCAGGGAAATTGGTCTGTAGTTCTCTTTCTCTGCTGCATCTTTTTCATGTTTAGGAATTAAGGTGATGCTGGCTTCATGGAAAGAAATTGGGAGGATTCCTTCCATTTCAATTATTTTAAATAACTTAAGCATCTGAATTAGTTCTTCTTTAAATATCTGGTGGAATTCAGCATTGAAGCCTATTGTTCCTGGGCTTTTCTTTGTTGGAGGGGCTTTATTACTGATTCAATTTCTGTCTTGGTAATGTGTCTGCTTAGGTTTTCTATGCCTTCAAGGCTCAATTTAGTTAGGGTGTATGTGTTCAGGAATATATCTAATTCTTTTAGGTTCAATAATGTGTTGGCATACAGCTCTTTGTAATAGCTTCTGATGATTCTTCTTATTTCTGTGGTGTCCATTGTTACATTTTCTTTTTCATCTCTTATTTTATTGATTTGGGTCTTCCCTCCCCTTTTTTTGTTAGTTGGGCCAATGGTGTGTCAATTTTGTTTATATTTTCAAAAAAACAATTCCTCATTTTACTGATCTTTTGTATTGTTTTTCTGGTTTCAATTTTGTTGATTTCTTCTCTAATTTTAATTATTTCTTTTTTTCCTACTAGTTTTGGGTTTAGTTTTCTACTGTTTTTCTAGATCCTTGAGATGCATTGATAGCTCATTTATTTGGTATCTTTCCAATTTCTTGATGTAGTCATCAGTTGCTGTACACTTTCCTCTAAACACCTCTTTTGCTGTATCCCATATGTTTTGATATGTTATATTGTCATCTTCATTTATTTTCAGAAATTTTTTGATTTCTCTTTTGATTTCTTCTATGACAGTAGCATGTTGTTCAGTATCAATGTGTTTTAGAGTTTCCTGAGTTGCTAACTTCCAGCTTCATTGCATTGTGGTCTGAGAAGATGCATGGCACAATTTCAATTTTTTTTTTTAATTTGCTAAGACTTGCCTTACAACCTAGCCTGTGATCAATCCTAAAGAAAGTTCCATTCACTGGTGAGAAAACTGTGTATTTTGTGCTTGTAGGGTAGAAGACTCTGTAGACATCTGTTAGGTACAGTTGGTCTATAGTGTCAATTAAATCTGTTGTTTCCTTATTAATTTTCTGTCTGGTTGATCTGTCCATTGCTGAATATGGGGTATTGAAGTTCCATATTACTATTGTTTTTGAGTCTATATCACCTTTAAATCCATTAACATTTCTTTTAGATAGCCAGGTCCCTTGTTATTAGGTGCACATACATTTATAATAGTTATATCTTCCTGTTGAATTGATCCTTTAATCATTATATAGTGTCCTTTATCTCTTTTAATACTTTTTGTGTGAAAGTCTATTTTGTCTAATGTTAGTATGGCTATACCAGCTCTTTTTTCAGTTACTGTTAGCATGAATTAACTTTTTCCATCCTTTCACTTTCGGTCTGCATGCATCTTTGTTGGTCGTATGTGTTTCTTGTAGGCTGCAAATAGATAGGTTTTCTTTTTTAATCCATTCAACCAGTCTGTGTCTTTTGACTGGAGATTTGAGACTATTTACATTCAGGGCAACTATCATTAGGTACCAATTTTGCCCTTCTATATTTCTGTTAATAGTCCTAATTTTTTACTTTGTGATACCTTTGTTCTTTTAATGGGTAATTTTCTGAGTTCATCTTCTTTCATAATGATGTTCCTGTCTCTGTGTTTCTGTGGTTCACACATCTTTGAGCATCTTTGGTAGGGCTGGGCAGGTAGTTACAAAATCATTCAATTTTTGTTTTTTGTATTACATCTTTATTTCTTCTTCTTTCATAAATGAGAACTTTGCAGGATACAGTATTCTGGGTTGAGTTTTGTTCTCTTAGGACTTGGAATTTATCTCACCATTCTCTTTTTGCCTGTAGAAATTATGATGAGAATTCTGCAGTCAGTTTAATTAGGGTTCCTCTGAATGTGATTTAGCATTTCTCTCATGCACATTTTAAGATTTTTTCTTTATGTTTTACTGTGGGGAGTTTTACTACAATGTGTCATGGTGAAGATTTTTTCTGTTTGTGTCTATTGGGAGTTCTGTGTAATTCCTGTACTTGGATGCCTCTTTCTTTCTCCACATTGGGGAAGTTTTCTGTTATTATTTCATTAAGAAGGCCTTCTTATTCTTTCACTGTTTCCACACCTTGTGAAACTCTTAGAATCTATATGTTGGGTCAATTATTAGCATCTTATAGATCTCCAAGTTTTATAATTTCTACTTATTTTTTTTTTGGTCTGACTGTAATATTTCCAGAAATTTATCTTCTGGTTCTGATATTCTTTCTTCTGTCTCACCTATTCTGTTGTTCAGGCTTTCTGCTACATTTTTTATTTAAGCCACTGAATTCTTCATTTCTAGAATTTCATTCTGGCTTCTCTTTATTATCTCAATTTCTTGGGAGAACTTTTCATTTAGATCAAGAATTTGCTTCTGATTGCTTCTAAGTAATCTGATGATTAATTTTCTGATTTCCATTTCTGGCATATCCTGATATCTTCATCTTCATCTTACATTATTGAAGAGTTGTAGTGTTTCTTTGGGGGGCTCACAGTGTGTTCCTTGTTTTTATTTAAGGTTTTTCCTTTTTTTGGCATTTGTGTATTTTTTCTTGCTTTTTTATATATTTTTTTTGGTCTGGTTGATTTTTTCTTTAATTTGTGTCTTTGTTATTTAGTGGGATGTCTATACTTTTAGTGAGTTCCAAGAGATGTGTGCTCGATGTGGCCTGGGTGCTCAGTATTACAGGCTGGAGGGAGTATCCAATATAAGGTTCCTGTGGGGCTTTGTAGTTTTCCTCTGGTTTTTTGGTTAGAGGATGTTGTACTTCTGTTGTTATGACCAGTCCTTTTCCTCACAGTCGCAGGATGCCCTAGTGTTAGTCTCTGGTGTATTCAGGTGTACATTGCCCTACTTAATGAACTGAACCTATAATCTGTGGAGATTTTATTGAGATGAGGTTTCCCTCTGTTATGAACTGCTGTGTGTCTGTGCATTGCAAGTGGAAGCACAGAGCCCTGACTACTGGAGCCCAGCTCACATCTCAGTGGTGGTGGAGGCAGGTATGAGCTCTTATGTTTTGGAGCCCCACCTACTGTAGCCTGTCTGGCTTCTCAATGGTGGATGGATCCAGCTTGATTTTTTTGATATTCAGGATTTCTTGTTGTACAGCTTGCGTGGTAGGGAAGAAATCTTTCTTGTGTGGTGGGGGTGTGGTGAGGTGGCCCCTGCAGTTGATGAGAGTGTGTGTGGAAGGCAAAGGTGGCAGTCCCCTGCTTCCATTTGAAAATGTAAACAAACCTAATGGCTTTTCCCAGCTGGCTGCAGGTCCAGGTAGGGAGGGCAGGAGGGAGATGGGCAGGGGGTGCCTGACCTCTCTGTTTGTTACTTTATACCTTCTTTTTTTTCTTGCATAGAACTTCAAAAGCAGTTCATCAAACTCTTCCTTCTGCTATTATTTGCAGCTCTGTGCACCCACGACTTCCCATCTCACCTGATCCGCTGGGGGCTGGCGCCAATCTCCCCAGCCCGAGCCTCCCCCACTTCTCTTTTTATTTGCTCTTTCAGAATGGACCTTCCCAGTCTCTGTTGTTCTTCTGGGCTTCCCATAGAGAATTTCCCATGGCTCTATCTCTGGTGGGTATCTTCCTTCCTTTTTAAATATCTCTTTTTTCCCACATGACTTGGATCATCCTGTTGATATACCACTATCTTGGGACTAATGCCCATTGGTTGGCATTTTAAACTGAATCTGCTACATTTCTGGAGGCTTTCCTGGATCACATCAAAAGCATCCATGGGTGAGTTCATTTTTCAAAATAAAGTTTTACCACTTAGGCACTTTGTCAATTGCTCCCCATTTCTAGGATTCCCTGGTTTCTCTTTCATCCAACTCTAATATTATCACATCCCTAGCCCCCTGCCAACCCTAGAATCACTTTGGCTTCTGCCCTTGACTCAGACCCTCTTACTGTCTCAATTTTGTTTTTTCATACTTTTACGATATTACTTGTAGAATCTGGCCACAGATACCAATAGAGCAATACATGGGAAAAACAGACCCGGTCTGACTTTCTGCTCTGGTCTTTAGGACTCACTTGCTACAGGAAAGAGACGGGCTAGTAGAGGTGGGGAAACTAGCACAAGACTTGGGGGTCAAATAAGAGATTATGACTGGAAACTCCCATCTTGATTTGGTCCAAGGGCCACAGCTATATTTGACTGGCCCCTGATTGACATAATTATTATTGCCAGAAAGTAATTTTAGAAATAACTTAAAAGGAGGACATGGGTGATTAAAGTTCTAATAATAACATTTCTAAAAAGTCTGGGTTAATGAATCTGTAGCTCAGGTAAAAGAAAGGAGACTTCAGGCGTTCAGGGACTGGTACCTGGAGCTAAGCTTGGAAAACATGTTCTGCTGAGGAGTCAAGTAGGGCAGAGATAGATCATGTGCCCCTAAGAAATCTTGAGGAAGCTGAGATACAGCTCACTTTATGTCGAAATTTCTCAAAAATTTTTAAAGTAAAGTTACACAACACAGATACTGCTTTGAATCCAATCACTGAGCTTCCTTTATATACAAAACATTCTCCCAGTCTCTTTAAAAGATCTCCATGGGGGTGAACAGGCTAATGTGGGCACTGGTTTGGGCATTCTAGCTGTTTATAGCCAGCATCTTCTTTGAGGCCAGTATTCATTCAGAATTGGCCAGTTCCCCACTAGTGGGTAAGTATACTGAATTTCATTATTAGATGCAAAGTTATTAGATGAAAACTTTCTGTTCAAAATAGCTTTTACTTTAGAGGATGTGATATGCTTCCAAAGAAGCATAGTGCCATGTTGTATCATAACAATTGATTTTCACAGTGCTTTCATGTACCTTATTTCACAACAAGTCTAGGATGCACGCTCTTATTTTCATTTTATAGATAAGAAAATATGAAGTTTAAGGGGGAAGCAGTCCTTCCCTTTTCAAAGAGCAAGAACTTGTTGTAACTTGTCAACATCCAATTTCCTCTTCAGAGCTTACCCCATGTGCCTATGCCTTCTGATTTAAAACAACAGATTCTTTAAAACCAATAATTAATGCATGAATTATTTCTTTTAGAAATATTTTGAGAAATTTGTGTAAGAGGCAGAAGTCAGAGAGAGAGAGAGAGAGAGAGAGAATGAACTCCCATCTATTGGTTCATTCTCCAAATTCCTACAATGAATGATGAGCTGAGGCCAGAGCCAGGAACTACAAACTCCATTCATCTCCCACATGAGTGGTAGGAACCCGATCACTCAAGCTACCACCCCTGCTGACTTGGATCTGCATTAATAGGAAGCTGGAGTCAGGATCCAGAGTGGGTATAGAACCCAAGCACTTTAATATGGGATAAAGTGGTTTAACCATGATACTAGATGCTGACACTCTAACTCTTGCTTTCTAAATACAGATTTCCATAACCAAGTGGCCACATGAAGGTTAGACTCACACTGATAAGAAGTTCAAACAGCATCATTCTGAGAAACAATGAGTCACAAAGCTCAGGTAATGTTCATATCAGAAAGCGTGGAGTTGCCTGTGAGCCTTCTCCTAGGCGGTTAGTGTAGAACAAACGAATGCAAGCAGAACAAAAACATCAAGGGCAATGAGAGTCGACTGTAGAAGAAAGAACAAAGATGAACAAACAAGCACGCAAGTAAGGAATAAATAAAAGTTTTTAAAATAAAAAGCATCTAGTTATCTGGGGTCAGACTTACACTTCAGAACAAGCCACGGCACATCCTCAGAGCTCAGCACAGCATAATAGTAAATATTAGAAGCTGTTGGAAAGAGTGTTAATATTTACTGAAATAAATTTGAATTCCTTGGAAATTCATTAATGCAGAGAATGTTGTTCTCCAAGGGGCCACAAACACATGAGGTTGCTTTTAAAGCACCTCAAATCATTTTTTTTTTGAAGATTTATTTATTTCAAAAGAGTTACATAGGGAGAGGGAGAGGGAGAGGAAGAGAGATAGGAGAAATCTTCTATCTGCTGGGTTACTCCCCAAAAGGCCACAATGGCCGGTACTGGGCAGGCCGAAGCCAGGAGCCAGGAACCAGGAGCTTCTTGTGGATCTCCCATGTGGGTAGCAGGAGCCCAGCCACTTGCACTATCTTCCTTTGCCTTTTCCAAGCCATTAGCAGGGAGCTGGACTGGAAGTGGAGCAACTGGGATAAGAACCAGTGCCTGCATGGGATGCTGGAGTTACAGGCAGTGGCTTTACCCTCTACACCACAATGCTGACCCTGAAAGCACCTCACGTCTTGATGTGCAGGGCCAAGGACAGCATTTGGATACGCCACGAAGAAGAGCATGAACTACCTCCCAAGTGAACAATGCCTTGGATCTCTATAATAATGCGTCCCATCCTCCTAATACAGGAATACTGAGTGAGACCAGAAGAGCTGGGGTCTCCTGGTTAATTTGGTGGCTTTTCCTCCAACTCTGGCACATTCCATCCATTCCATTCTCCCAGAACTATTTCCTACAGGGAACCTTACAGACAGACCATGTCATATGGGAATGGAACTTAGACATATTTTTCTGTTTCCAGAAGAGGAAAATGAACCTTACAAAAGTGAACTGACTTGTTCAAGGTGACAGAAAGATTACTAATAAAATCAATACTGTTGACTCTAGTTTCTGGCTGTTGTTATGAACTTTTCTCAATTCATGTGTTTGCCATGCTTGGAATAACCTTGTCGAATTAGTAACTCCACTAGGTATTATATTGTCAGTCACAGAAATTAGGCCATCTTATTAATACCTACCATCAGAACACCCTGCTCTCTGTATGAGGCAAATTTCTGAAAAATCTGAAAACTCAGACATCTTGATTATTTAGATTTCATTTTGTATGTACTCAGGGATCTCTCAGGTGCAGCTCTGAAATGTGCATCCAGAATAAACCTTTTCATTGTGAAGCAAATAAGCTTGCTAGAGTGAATATCTGCTGTCTGATTAGCTCCTTGGACAGCTCTAACTGTGCTTTTCTTCAAGGTGGAACACCCATGTCGCAATATCACGTGGTTTGTTCTGGTTACTGAATCTTTCACAAAAATGCTGCAAGAGGGCCGGCGCCGCAGCTCACTAGGCTAATCCTCTGCCTTGCGGCGCCGGCACATCGGGTTCTAGTCCCAGTCGGGGCGCCGGATTCTGTCCCAGTTGCCCCTCTTCCAGGCCAGCTCTCTGCTGTGGCCAGGGAGTGCAGTGGAGGATGGCCCAAGTGCTTGGGCCCTGCACCCCATGGGAGACCAGGAGAAGCACCCGGCTCCTGCCTTCGGATCAGCGCGGTGCGCCGGCCACAGCGCGCAGGCCACGGCGGCCATTGGAGGGTGAACCAACGGCAAAGGAAGACCTTTCTCTCTGTCTCTCTCTCTCTCACTGTCCACTCTGCCTGTAAAAAACAAAGTGTTGCAAGAGGTACACAAATTAAACTCCACAAGGGCAGGGATATTTCTCTATTTTTTCAACCCTGACTGCCTGATACTTAGAGAAGAGCCTGAAACGTGAGAGACACAAGAAGTATGTGTTCACTAAATAAATGAATGGATTTTCAAGAAGGGGCTGCCAGGCTTGGCTCACCTTTGCCACCAAAACCAGCTTCCGAGATGGCCCTCTTGTCTGAGACTGCTCCTGGCGAGGGGTGTGGCTGCATAGCTGCACAGGCACAGGCAGTCACTGCCCCCCTGGGGCAGCCTGGACCTGCCCATCCCCTCCTGGACACTGAGCCATCAGTCCTCCACCCCAATAAGGCGGATTCCTCCTGTGGTGGCTCCCTATCTTCTGTCATTGTTCCTGGAATCATCTGAGCCTCTATGGGCTGTGTTTTTTCTCTTCTGCTGGAAGCTGCCCTACTCAGACCCACCCAGTGCCAGCATGTTCTTGACCTTTCGTCTTGAGGAGCTCCTCTGATACGCAGGAGTCAGGGCCTCACTTCCACAGCAGAGATCCGCTTCTGCCAATACCCTTTGCACCCCAGTGGACAGAGCCATTGCTGCTGCACTGGCCCTCATTATGGACAGGGGCAATGTACTTTCCCATGAAAATGAGACGATCCCCACGTGAAGGGCACCCACAGGAGATGGGATGTGTCGTAATCAGGTGAAGACAGGATGGCATCATGGTTAAGGCCCTGGGCTTTGGAATCAACCAACTGGAGGTGAAGTCTGGCAACTTCCACTTCCGGTGCAACCTGAGGCATATTATTTAATTTCCCTACAACTCAGTTTTCTTACTTATAAAATGAGGAAAATATCAGAATTTATCTCAGAGGGTAAAAGAGACCATTACACTTAAAAAGCTGCTCAATGCCTGGAATATGTTATAAATGATTAATACTTTTGTAAGAGGCAAAAAAGATGCTATTCATAAAATGACAATGCAAATAAAAGAAGGTATGCTATGCCATACAAGAAGCCAACAGTATTTGAGGAAATGATTAGGAATGGGGTCAAACATGAGGAGATCTGGGCTACGGGAAGAATGGGGAAGGTCAATTAGGTTTGGAGGAAAAGAAAATGAGGCATTAGATAAAGAAGAAGAAGGAAGAGGAAGAAAGTAAATCCTACGTTTCTAAGGGAATTTGGGGAAAGAGTCTGAGTGTCACCTCCTTTGCCCTGGTCAGCCTTTCCTCACTATAACAAATACCCAAGAGAAGATTGGCATTATGAAGGAAGAAGGTTCATTTCAGCCCAGAGTTTTGTAGTTTATAGCCCAAAACAGCCAGCTCCATTGGTCTGGCAGCTGATGAGGCTGCTGCATGGTTGGAGGAGGAGAGAGGATGAATCACAAGGCGAGCTAGGGAGCAAAGACAGGGAATAGCTTCATCGTCTGTGTCCATGTAGTTTCTTTTTTTAATTTTTATTTTTTCAGGCAGAGTGGACAGTGAGAGAGTGAGAGAGTGAGAGAGAGAGAGAGAGAGAGAGAGAGAAAGGTCTTCCTTTGCCATTGGTTCACCATCTGATGGCCGCCGTGGTTGGCGCGCTGCGGCTGGTGCACCGCGCTGATCCGAAGGCAGGAGCCAGGTACTTCTCCTGGTCTCCCATGGGGTGCAGGGCCCAAGCACTTGGGCCATCCTCCACTGCACTCCCGGGCCACAGCAGAGAGCTGACCTGGAAGAGGGGCAACCGGGACAGAATCAGGCGCCCCGACCGGGACTAGAACCCGGTGTGCCTGCGCCGCAAGGCGGAAGATTAGCCTAGTGAGCCGTGGCGCCAGCTTCCATGCAGTTTCTTTTTAAACAGTTACCATGATACAACCATGGGGCTCCATGCTGGTGACTCAATTCAGTCCCATCGCTTCTCAAGGCATCCACTTTTAGATACCATAATAGGATCAAACTTCACCTTCTTCAGTACTGCTAACATAAGACTTTAGGGTATAAATATTTGCACGGTTTGGGGAGCCAGATCACATTCACCTACAGCATCCCCTTAGACCATGAGATCATACAGTCTTTATTTTATAATTTTACAACCTTCTACCTCTAGACTATAAGCACTGTAACAGCAGCAGCTCTAGTAGTTTTACTCATTTCCTGTCCCACCATTTATCACTGAATATCTGTCTCTATTTTTTTCACAAAGCTTGAACTTCAGAAGACCGACTTAAAAGTCGTTATTGCAAAGGTACAGTTAGCTTGATGCCCTTCTTGGTGCTCTTGCTACTGGCACAACAATGATGCCAAAAATTAAGTGAAAGTTTAAATGTCTATTTTTCAGTTCATTTTGAGATTTAACCACCAGTACATTTATTCCACCCAATAGTATGCCTAACTCAGTAAGAGAAAACCATGAGGAGAACGAGTGAGAATGAGAGCGAGAGTGAGAGCGAGAGCAAGAGAGAGAGAGAGAGAGAGAGAGGGAGAGAAAGAGAGAAACCCTGTCCTGTTTGATCAGTCTCAGCCAATCTTGTCCTCAAAGGCAGGATGTGTGTCATTAGGAGACTCCCTGGGCAGACAAGTGGACTCAGCCCCTGGGCCATTTGCTGTGCTACTTTACTTCCAGTTTCCAGTATAAATGATGCTGGGTGGGAAGAACTGCATCCAAGTACACATGGCCCAGGTTTTCTGTGTTCTCAGAATGTGGCTCTGAGTCTCCTCATCCAGCCTGCTCCCTACTGTGGTTGTGTTCTTACCACTGGGTGTTACCTTTGGCCACTTACCTTTAAGCCCTTTCTCTGTTAACTTTCAGTTCCCTCCTAGGACTGTGTGCTGCTTTGCTCCTAACAACAGTCACAATGGCAATAATAGCTAACAAATTTGAGTATTTATGGTGTGCCAGCCATGATGTAAAACACATTATTTGCATAGTATCATTCAATCTTCACAGTAATCCTGCAAAGTATTAAAACGGCTTATTCCTACTATACAGATTAGGACACTGAACCTTAGAGGTTAAATAACTTGCCCAAGGACACATAATCTGGAAATATCAAAGTTAGCTCTTGACCCAAGATTGTTGCTCTCCAACTCATTCCTCTCACAGAATTCTATAAAAGAGGAAAAACCTGAAATGTACTTCCTTGTTTAAAATATGCCACAGCTGGAGCTGGCATTAGTGGTGTAGCAGGTAAAGCCAGTGCCTGAAGTGCCAGCATCCCATATGGGCACTGGTTTGAGACCTGGCTGTTCCACTTCCGATCCAACTCTCTGCTATGCCCTGGGAAAGTAGTATAAGATGACCCAAGTCCTTGGGCCCCTGTACCCATGTGGGAGATCCAGAAGAAGCTCCTGGCTCCTGGCTTCAGATGGGCCCAGCTCCAGCCGTTGCAGTCATTTGGAAGGTGAACCAGCAAATGGAAAACCTCTCTCTCTGTCTCTCCCTCTCTCTGTCTGTAACTCTACCTCTCAAATAAATGAATATAATCTTAAATTAAAAATTTAAAAATTCATTCTTTTCCCGGAGGGTCTGTAGACTCTGACTTCTACCTCATTCCCATTCTCATCTCATGTCCCTCTATCCTTCCCTCACAAAATTCCAGCCCCATCAGTTCCTGGAATAGACTGACCTCTTTTGAGTCTCAGCACATTTGTGCATGCCATTCCCTCCCAGAAGGCTCTGTGCCAAGCTCCTGGAATATCAGGCTCCTTTTCTTCAAGTCCGAGTTCAGTGCCACCTCTCTAGGACTTTTCTAAACTGTGTCCTTGTCTTATTCTATGATATGGTATCCTGCCTATTTTCTTCACCATTTTGACACTTTGTATTTATTTGTTGGTAATCTGTATTGTTTTCTTTCTGTTGGAATGGATTTTTGATGGGGGGGTAGAGACTTCTCACTTCTCAGTGGGTACCCTGTTGTTTTACATATGCAGATGGTCAATAAATATTTATTGAATGAAAGATGGAATGGTCTGTCTGGCTCAAGGGTGGATTTGTCATGAAGCCAATACGCTTAAGCTTCAGGATGCATTACTTGCTAAAGGCTTGAGCAATGGAGCTTCATGTTTACAAATTTTTGGAAAATTGTCTAAAATGCGATAGCTAAACTTAAATTGTTTAAAACCATTGGAGTATTGATATGGTTAAGACATCTCCACCTACAGTTAGGTTGCTATTTTTCCAAAGCAAACTTTGTCCCCAGAAGTACTTCACTGTCCATTTTGCAGGGACTCATTTGGTGACACAAAGGTGCAGGGCCATGACATCAGAAGCGTGTGGACTGTGCAGGAAAATCAAGGTTTGCAGCCTGTGGCACCAGATGCTAGCCTATTGAAAGTTCTTACAAATCTCAGAGCTCACGTATAAAGTCTCAGCAGAATTTCCCCAACCTTTAGAATTTCCCAACAATCCGAAAAATGTATTTGATGTCACTAATAGCGAGTAACAAATCTGAATGAAACTTCTTTAAACTATCATTAGTAAAAAGAAAATCCTATAATCGTAGATCCATGGCACTATGTATTTTACAGCAAAAAGACTATTGTAGGCAAATTTAAAATATTTAAGAAGGCAGAAGAACCTAGGATTGAGTACAGAATATGAATAAAAAAATCTAACTGTATAACAGATGCATAAAACAACCTCACTGAAGAGGATGATGGAACAATAAGAGCTGACCCATAAGTAACTTTGGAATGACTTTAAGACTTAAGGCAAAACAAACTGTATAAGCATTGAGTCCCAGTTGATGGAGTTGTGATGCATGGAAGTAAGACTTAACAATTCTGAAAACACTATCCATGTGTACTGGCAGTAAATAATTAACTAAACACATGGTGAATGGTGGGAACCAGGTTTTTCATAGTTGGAGTTGAAGGCTACGGATAAGCAAGGGGAGAAAGTTTGGATGATCTATGAGATAGAGGGTTGGAGCTGGTGACATTACTATGAACTGGCTTAATATAAATATAGATGGTTACATATGGCATTAGCTATATAGCATATAGCATGATGTGCCATATTTCTTTGGTTTGTTAGCTGAGTAGGCCTAGAAAAAAATTACACAGTAATAGCAATGAGCATACCCAGTACTAGGTTTTGGTTTTTTATATCATTCTCCAATAAAGTGTGCCAGAGATCCTTGGAGAAATGACTGATTCTAGGGCTGGGACAGGAAATTCACAAGGTAAGTCTAGAGTATTCTATACTGTCAGAAAACAAGGGAGTATTGTTTTAAACTACAGGAATAGGTCAAAGGGGGCACAGGAGCCAACTGAAATAATTTCCAGTGGATGACATGGGAAGAATTTGGGCAACAAATATCAATAAAATACTATTGGATTATAACTCAAAGTATAAGACAAATGTCACACATTCCTAGTAATCTAAATAAATAAATAATTAAACACATCAATAGTAGTGAAAAAGAAACAAATCTTTCATGATGAAAAATTCCATATAATTGATGTAGATATTCTACCTCCAAGGAGGTGGAGTACTCCTTACTGCTTAAATATAGGTTGTGTTGGGTGCTTCCTCTCAAAGAGTACAGCTTAGAATGAGTGATGGGGATGTGGGGGCTGGGTGGAGAATAACTTTACAGTAGAGAAAGCTGATAACCAGATGTCAGAGGAGGGTCAGCATCAACAGGAGTAAGTCATGTTGATAATATGTATCATTGATGAGACGAGATGAAAATGACTCGACCTCAGGGGCTCTCCTTTCCAAAACGCATCACCTCAGTCTAATCATGAGGAAGACATCATACAGACTCTCTTAAATAGCAGCTGAGAACTTGTCACTCTTCAAAAATGGTCTTCAAAAGCAAAGAAAATCCGAAAAACTGTCACATCCAAGAGGAACCTAAGGAAATGTAATAACTGGTGCCATGTGATATTTTGGTTGGATTTGGGAGTAGGAAAAAAGATATCTGACTAAAATCTGAATGTAGATTTCAATGAAAACAATAAATGAACATTGCTTCGCTAATTGTAATAAATGTACTGTATTAATGTAAGATGCTAGTAAGTGGGGCATAAGCAGTGGAACATATAGGGACTCCCTGCACAATATCATCAGGGTATTTTTGGAAATCTACAACTTCCTTAAAAAATAAAAGAGTATTTAAAATTTTTCAGTTTTACAAAAAAAAACTAAACCTATCTTTCTCCTCTTTGTAAAGAAAATGATACAACAAAATCATTGGTGTGTGAAAACAAGGTCAACGAATATGCTGTCAAAACACATAACAAGAAAGAATTCTACAGGGGAGTTAGGCAGGTGCATTATGGAGGTCTTACAGTTCAGTCAAGGAGTTCAGTTATGTTTTTTACATTAGTTTCCTCTATTTTGAAAAAAATTTGTAAACACTCAGCTTTTGGATCTGTTTGTATAAGGGGACTTTAAAGAGTTCACAGAAAATGGAATTAAAAGTTTTCTTAAAAAATTTATGCATTTATTTGAAAGGCAGAATGACACACAGAGAGTTATCTTCCAACTGCTGGTTTGCTCCCCAAATGGCCACAACAGCTGTGTCTGGTCCTGGTGGAAGCCAGGAGCCAGGAATTCCATCTGGGTCTGCCGCATGGTGACAGGAACTCACGCACTTGCGCTACCTTCTGCAGCCTTCGCAGACACCTTTGCAGAAAGTTTGATCAGAAGGGGCCGGGCAGGATCTGAACTGGCACTCCAATAGGAGAAGCCAGGTTCACAAGTGCTGGTCTAACCAGCTATGCCACAATTCTGGCCCCAAGAGATAGTCTGTTTAGGTAAAAACAATACAAAACAAAACAAACCCTGAAATCCATGCAGTTTTTCACACCATGCATTTCCATGAACTTTTTGAAAACCCCACTGTACGTGTAAATTGCTTAGTATTGTTTTCATTACCTTGAACCCCTACTCCAACTGTATAAGACCCTAGTGTCACCAGACCTGGAGGTGCTCCTATCTGACCCCAAAATTAATTCTCCTGAACATTGTGTGAGGTCAGTGGCCCTGCCTGTAGCCCTGGCCCAGGAGTCTGGGGACTTTCAGAAAACTCTACTTACTCACCACCTCATTGCTTTCTGGAATCTCCCTATCTCTTCCTACTGACATCTCTATCTATTAACCATATTTACTCCAATAATAGCATTTCTTACACTCTTTGGGCACTCTTTATTGATGCCAGATAATAGTATCCTTAAAACTTGTAGCAACGTCAGTTTCCCCAATCTGGGTGGCTTCCATGGCTTCATCTCCAACCAGATACATCTTAACCTCTCCCAGTGGCCACTGTACCTTGGCAGGTAACTGTCATGCTATGACCTACCCTTAGGGCACAGTTGGTACTCTAAACATGCTTTTCTTAAAAATATTTATTTATGTGAAAGAGTAACAGAGAGAGAGGGGGAGAGAAGGAGGGAGGGAGGGAGAGAGAGAGAGAGAGAGAGAGAGAGAGAGAGAGAGAGAATCTTCCATCTGCAGGTTCATTCCCTCAAAGACAATGATAGTTATGGTTGGGCTAGGCCAAAGCTGGGAGTCAGGAAGTCCATCCAGGTCACCCACATGGGTGGCAGGGACTCAGACACATGGGCCATCGTTTGCTGCTTTTTCAGGTGCATGAGTAGGAGATGGAACAGAAATGGAGCATCTGGGAGTTGAACACTATGCTCATATGGGATGCCAGCATCACAGGTGCCAGCTTAATCCACTGTACCCCAACACAGGCCCCAGCATTCTTAACACTTTGCACTTCTTCTACGTCATCAGGATTCCTTGGCATTGTCCAAGTTAAGTCTCACATCCTGGTGATTTCCCTTTTAGTTTCCCTGCCAATAGCATCATAATTGTCTTTCTGTGAACTTCTTGAAACCTGATTTCCAAAAATCAAGTGTTGGTATGTGGCATATGGTAGCATTTCCTTTGTCAGTCTTTGCAAATTTGAAATGGCAGGGTTACTTTTCCCCACTATCATGTTCTTCCTTTCAGAACAGAATTAGATCTACAGCAGTTTTCTATGTCATGTTCTTATCCTCCTAAAAGATTCAAATAGTAAAAAACAGCAACGCTTTTTCTAATAGAGTAGGATATCAGCCCTTTCTCACCATCTAGATGCTTGCCCTGTCATGGTCACTTTTCTTTTGCATCTTATATTATCTATATATATTCTTTTTTATTTTTTTAATTTATTTTATTTTTTTTAACTTTTATTTAATGAATATAAATTTCCAAAGTACGATTTATGGATTACAATGGCTTCCCCCCCATACCGTCCCTCCCACCCACAACCCTCCCCCTCCCACTCCCTCTCCTCTTCCATTCACATCAAGATTCATTTTCAATTATCTTAATATACAAAGATCAGCTTAGTATACATTAAGTAAGGATTTCAACAGTTTGCTCCCACACAGAAACATAAAGTGAAAAATAATAGATGATTTTTTTTAAATGATGATGAAATCAGATCAGACCTATTGTCATGTTTAATCCCAGTGAGAGTCTAGCTGGGAATTGATAATTTCTTTTTTTTTTTTTTTACAGAAGATCAGTTTAGTATGCATTAAGTAAAGATTTCAACAGTTTGCACCCCCATAGTAACACAAAGTGAAATATATTGTTTGAGTACTCATTATAGCATTAAATCTCAATGTACAGCACATTAAGGACAGAGATCCTACATGAGGAGTAAGTGCACAGTGACTCCTGTTGTTGACTTTACAAATTGACACTCCTGTCTATGGCATCAGTAATCTCCCTATGCTCCAGTCATGAGTTTCCAAGGCTATGGAAGCCCTCTGAGTTCTCCGACTCTTATCTTGTTTAGACAAGGTCATAGTCAAAGTGGAGGTTCTCTCCTCCCTTCAGAGAAAGGTACCTCCTTCTTTGAAGACCTGTTCTTTCCACTGGGATCTCACTCACAGAGATCTTTTTGCCAGAGTGTCTTGGCTTTCCATGCCTGAAATACTCTCATGGGCTTTTCAGCCAGATCCGAATGCCTTTAGGGCTGATTCTGAGGCCAGAGTGCTGTTTAGGACATCCACCATTCTATGAGTCTGCTGAGTATCTCGCTTCCCATGTTGGATCACTCTCCCCTTTATTTATTCTATCAGTTAGTGTTAGCAGGTACTAGACTTGTTTATGTGCTTCCTTTGACTCTTAGTCCTTTCATTATGATCAATTGTGAACTGAAATTGATCACTTGGACTGGTGAGATGGCATTGGTACATGCCACCTTGAAGGGATTGAATTGGAGTCCCCTGGTATGTTTCTAACTCTACCATTTGGGGCAAGTCAGCTTGAGCATGTCCCAAATTGTATATATATTCTTTTGATCTGATATTACCTATAAACTTGATTGGAGCAGGCAGTGTGAAGTGCATTCTCATAAAAATATTATCTTGATTTTTATTTTCACCCACATGATCTTCTCCACACTTCAAGACTCGTGTGTGGGTGTGTGTGTGTGTGTGCACGTGTGCACACAAAGTGCTTCCAATACCTTTCCAAAATGAGGCAAGAGATATTTACTTCACTTTTTTTGTACTGCTCATGAGGAAAAAAATGAAATCATACTGTGAGGACACTGGAAAAATTTTCTAAGATGAAATAGGGTATTCAGTTTGGGTTGTTGTCTACCAGGCAGAAGCATTTATTGCTGGCTGTGAACCCAGAGCAGATATGAAGCTGATGTCCTCATTTGAAATAGCAGGGATCTGGTCCAATCATCAAATATTCTGCAAAACTTTGTGTGCATGTGTGTGTTTGTGTGCACATGCATATGTGTGAACTCATTCCTCCCTGAGTGATCCTTTACATGTTGGACCAGAAAAACCCACAATCACGTGGTTAATTAAATCTAGCTGTAGGGAAATCATGGTCTATTCCTAAGCACAGTGAGTCAAGCCAAGTGTTCTAGTCAATGGTCCATTTAGACGGTGACATGAGATGCTGTCAGTGAAGCACTCGGCACCAGGCCTGGCAAGGAGGCTGTAGCCCAGCCACTGCACTTCATCACCACTCACCACGCCTCACGGCTCTGCCTCCGGCACACCAGTCTCCCCCGCCATCCAAGGGGCCTGCACGCATTCTGTTCTGCAGCCTGGAACCTGCCTTTCCCCAACCTACATCAGGATCTTTTTTATAAGCGCTTGGAGATCCATAACCTTTCCATCTCACCACTCCTCTCAAAGTGATTATTGGATTAATGCAGCCCCTCACTAGTGATAAACCTCATGAAAGCAGGGACAGTGACTGCTTTTTTCACTATTGTTTTTATCATACAGAGAGCTTGGCGTATGCTCAGGTTTGAATCATGTTTACTGAATGGATGAATAATTGCTACCATTAACAAGCAACTATCGCCAGCTTTACTGAAGTGCGTGTTTAACTTGGGCCAATTCTTCATCTCTTTCAGCTTCTGCTTCTTGTCCCTCCTCTTCTTCCTCCTTTCTTTCCTCCTCTATCATCATCACCACCACCATCATCATCACCATCGTAATCATCATCGTACTGTTATTTATGGAACTTTTCCTGGGTACTATGCAAAGGGCTTTTCATCCTTACAAAAACCTCATAACACAACAAAAAGGTAGTTTATTATCATTTCCATTTTGTACAGGAGGAAAATTGAGTTAGCCCAAGATCATTCAGTTGGTAGTCGAGCTGCATAACAAGTGACGCTCACGACAGTGTGAAACATTTATTACTATTGATGAGCCAATATTGATTGTTATTATTAACTGAACTCCACAGTTTACATTAGGGCTCTCTCTTTGTGTTGCACAGTTCAACAAATGCAGTGTCATGGCTCCTCCATTACAGCATCATACAGAACAGTCTCATTGCTCGAAACCTTGAAACCTTTCGTGTCCTGTGTGTTCATCCCTCCACATCTCCTGTCAACTCCCTGGCAACCACTGATCTTTATCACTGTCTTTATTGCTTTTGCTTTTCCTGGAATATTTTATAGTTGGAATCATGCACTACTCCTTTGTAGCCCTTCAGACTGGCTACTTTCTCTAAGCAATAAACATTTAAGCTTCCACCACATGTTTTCATGAATGGATAGCTTTTATTTTAATTTGTTTTCCTGCTTGCTTTAAAGATGTTTCTGTTAGCTTTTGGCTGTCAATAGTTTGACTGTGATGTGCCTGGTGTGGCTTTCACTGCTTTAATTTTGCTTATGATTCCCAAAACACTTAGATTTTTAACTAATGTCTTCTTGCAAATATGGGAGTATTTTCAGTGACTATCTCTTAACATATATTTTTCCTCCTCTCTATTCTCACTCTCTTCTCCTTTCACAACTCCGATAATTACATACATGTTGCACAATTTAAGTTCCTGAGGATCTGTTTATCTTTTAGCTTTCCCCCAACCCTGCTGTTTTCTGCTGATTGGATAATTAAGATTGACATTCCTTCAATTCATTATTCTGTTACCTCAGGTTTCCTGTTAAGTCCTCCGAGTAAATTTTTCATATCAATTGTCCTACTTCTTCATTTCTAAAATGTCATTTGGATCAATCTTGTAGTTCTTTCCCACCTTTTGTCAAGATGTTTTATTGCTTACTACTGTTGAAATATATTCATCAAGAGCTGGTGCTGTGGTGCTGTGACACAGTGGGTTAAGGCCCTGGCCTGTGGTGCCGGCATTCCATATGGATGCCAGTTTGAGTCCAGGCTGCTCTGCTTGCTTCCAGTCCGGCTCTCTGCTATGGCCTGGGAAAACAGCTGGGGTTGGCCCAAGTCCTTGGGCCCCTGCACCTACATGGGAGACCACGGGGAGGCTCCTGGCTTCGAATCAGCTCAGCTCTGGCCATTGTGGTCATTTGGAGAGTGAACTGGTGGATGGAGGACCTCTCTCTCTCTCTCTCTCTCTCTCTGGCTCTGCTTCTCTCTGTGGCTCTTTCAATTAAATAAAATTGGCTATTTGAGCCAACTATTTGAGCCATCACCATTGTCTCTCAGAATGCACCTTATCAGGAAGCTGAAATCAGAAGCAGAGCTAATAGTCAAATCCAGGTACTCTAATATGGAATATGGACATTCCACGCAGTATCTTATTTCCTAGCCCAAATTCTCATCCCATATGTTTTGGTTTTGATGTAAACTGCATGCTATAAATTCTACATTGTAGAGACTCTGGATTTTGTTATCATTCTGTGACATGTGATGCAGTGAAGGTGTTTTGGCTTTGTTTCATTCTCTGTTAGAAAAGGTATGTGGAAGGCCAAGTGTTGTCTAAGGCTTTTTATTTCAATGGATTTCAAACTCCTAACTCTGTCTGCCTTGCAGATCTTGTCAAGACTTGGTTTTAGGATTTGATAAGGTGAGTATAAAATGTGTCTTACTCTAGATCAAGTCTGTCACCTCCAGCCTATGACTGTCTTCACATCCCAGCAGGATATCTGGGCAGTTAACAAGACCTAAACTGGTACTGCAAAGCATTCTGGGCTGGTAGACCTCAAGAATCTCTGTGCTGCTCACACCTCTGTAGCAGCTACTGTCTGATAACCCTTCTTTTGTCTCTCTGTGTACACTCACAGTCCAGCAAGCACAGAGAGGCAAGAGCTTGTGGAGGGGCTGTCGCTATGGCACAGTGGGTAAAGCCGCCACCTGCAGTGCCAGTATCCCGTATGGGCACCAATTCTAGTCATGGCTGCTCCACTTCCCATCCAGTTCTCTGCTATGGCCTAGGGGAACAGTGGAAGATGGCACCCATGTGGGGGACCCGGAGGAAGCTCTTGGCTCCTGGCTTTGGAATGGCTCAGCTCCAGCTGTTGCAGCCTATTGGGGAGTGAACCAGCAGATGTAAGACCTCTCTCTCTCTCTCTCTCTCTCTCTCTGCCTTTGCCTCTCTGTAACTCTGCCTTTCTCTTTAAAAAATAAAAAAGAGCTTGTGGAGAACCCCCAAAGAGAGGTACAGCTCCTGTTTCTCCTGTGTTCTGCCCCACAGATCCTAGCCAATTTAACCGGCTCAAATGCTGATCCTTTTATTTATTTATTTAAAAAATTTTTTTAAAAGATTTACTTATTTATCTCAAAGTCAGAGTTACAGAGAGAGGAGAGGCAGAGAGAGAGGTCTTCCATCCGCTGGTTCACTCCCCAGATGGCCACAATGGCCCATGTTGCGCCGATCCAAAGTCAGGAGCCAGGAGTTTCTTCCGGGTCTCCCAGGTGGGTGCAGGGGCCCAAGGAGTTGGACTATCTGGTATTGCTTTCCCAGGCCATAGCAGAGAGCTGGATCGGAAGTGGAAGCAGCTGGGTCTCAAATGGACGCCCATATGGGATGCCAGCAGCACAGGCAGCAGCTTTACCCGATAGGCCACAGCACTGGCCCCTCGAATGCTGATCCTTAGAGTAATCTGTGTGATCAGCTTTTGTTCCAGTTCTCTATGCTATTTTGGAGAAATTTCCCACAAGAAGAGAGTTGAGACAAGTGCTTCATTTTATGAGTTTCCCTTCTCTCAGGGATGGTGATTCAGTGCTATCTATTGTTCAATCGCTGAAAAAATGGCTCATATCTTATGTATAGTTTACATTTATCTATGGTATGAAGGCTAATCCAGTCATAGTGGCTTCATTATAACCAGAGGTGGATGTCCTGATTAAGCTAAGATTTAAATCTTTGCCCATCTCAGTTCAGAATTAATTATTCTATACACCATGCTCTCTTGCCTTTCATATAAAGAAACACAGGGTAGAGGCAAAACAAAGTGCAGAGTTAGAGTCTATATGGGAATAACGACCAAGATATTTCCTTCTCCAGATTGGAGAGGGTAGAAAGAAGGTGTTTGAGTGAATAACACTAGTAATCACATCACCTTACAAAACTTGCACATCTCTAAAGTGATTTGGGGCCCATTGTTTTATTCTCACAGCAACCACTTTTATGCCTGCTAACATTAGATGTTTTCATCCAAGGATGACCAGTAAAGAACTCAGAGACCATGAATAGGAAAGTGGCTTGATTAAGATTACACAACTAGTTAGTAAGGGGTGGATCCAGAACCTAGATGTCGTCACAGCTCAGCCTTTAAAAGCAAAACAAAACAAAACCCCTTATCTCCTTCCACTAAATGAAGGACATCCTCATAGGAAAAAAGAGGAGTGGTTATAGCCTTATTGTCAAGAAAGAGGACCTTGGTCACAACTGCATGTGAAAAGCCATCATTCATTTGCCCTACCTGCTCTGTGGATGCTTGGTCAGAGGCACAAAATGGGGAGTGGCTCTACAGTGGTCTACGCCTCTGATGGGAGGAGCTGGATTCACTCGGACCATGCACTCTAAGATGGCAAAGGCATCTTTCTGGACCTTTATCACAGTGCATTTCTGCATTCCCTACTTTCCCTTATCTAGGGAGGATGCTGTTCAATGTACAATAACAATGTAATAAATAACTGCAAGTCATTTTGCAAATACCAAGCACTATATAAGCCATTATTAATGTCTCATCATCCTGCAGGTAGGTTTATAGCCTACAATCTATCAAATAAGTCTTGGAAAGAATTTACCTAGCATATAGATATGCCCCCATATTGGGTAATACATACTTGTCTCATCTTCGGGAGGTTAGAAATTATATAGCGAGTTTGGGATGGAATTAATTATGGTTGACTTAAAAAAAACCACTACTCAACAGCAGTCCTGATAGACATGCTCACTGGCTTTTATCAGTAAAAGTTCGCTGGCTCAGCTATTATTTATCAATCGTATTTAAAAGTAATATTTTTTTTTCTGTCTAGAGTTTGTCTGTCATGTGTCTGGCTTGTCCTTCAGATTGGGATAATATGAATTAAGAAATTTGAAGTTGATTAGTTTGAAAAGCAACAAAGCTGAGGCTGATAAGTGGCTCCTGCTTCTCTCAGGAGAGTCGGGAGGCTGTGCAATGCATTCCCACTCCCATGCTCATCGGCAGTAAGGCAAGGGTGATGGGAACTAATTAAGCAAACTCATCATAGTGTTTCCACTCTTCTCTTTTCCCGACTAAAGAGAAATACAAGTTTAGAGGCAAAAACCCAGGGTAGAAAATACTGAACTGCATGTAGGCATGCTTCCTCCTGCAGGAGACAAATACGGTGCCCCAAATATCTCTTTTTTCTTAATTTTTTTTTTTTGACAGGCAGAGTGGACAGTGAGAGAGAGAGACAGAGCGAAAGGTCTTCCTTTGCCATTGGTGCACCCTCCAATGGCCGCTGCAGCCGACGCACTGCGGCCGGAACACTGTGCTGATCTGAAGCCAGGAGCCAGGTGCTTCTCCTGGTCTCCCATGGGATGCAGGGCCCAGGCACTTGGGCCATCCTCCACTGCACTCCCAGGCAGAGAGCTGGCCTGGAAGAGGGGCAACCGGGACAGAATCCGGTGCCCCGACCGGGACTAGAACCTGGTGTGCTGGCGCCGCAAGGTGGAGGATTAGCCTAGTGAGCCGCGGCACTGGCCCCAAATATCTCTTATGGCTGCTATTTGGTGAGAAGCGCCACAGCAAAAAAGAATTTCAAAATGACTTTGTTTTAGAGCTGGAGACATTGAGTCTCAGAGAATTCATAGAGGACTTGAACCCAAACTTCCTCTGACTGCAATCACAATGCAGACCAAAACTCATTCTCTCCACCTGCAGTGCAGCTCCCATTCCCTTTTATTTCTTGCCTTTTTTTTTTTTTTTTTTTTTTTTTTTTTTTTGTGAGCTAGCTCTCTCTCTTCCCAGCCAGGGCGAAAGCCCCTAGGTGGACACAGTTAGTGTCTTAATCATCTTTATAAATCTCCTCCTTAGGTAAAGGCACAGTGTGTTGTATGTTGCAGACATGTGCCTCATGCTCATTAAATAAAAACTAAGTTGTAGGGCAGGAATCTGGCACAGCTTGGGATGCCCACATCATATATGCAAGTCCCTCCTTCTGAGGTGTTTTTAATCTCTTCCCCATTCCTCAAAATCACAAGATATTTGATGTTTTGAAAACAGAAATTAATCTTGTGCCTTTAGAATATATAGTCATTATTAAAGAAGCTCAGACTTAGCACAAATCTGGATTTTCCCTACAATGCTAAAATAAATGGCCAATTCAGTCAGTTCAAAGAAAAAAAAACATTCAAACAAGTTGTTGGGTGCTTTCCACAAAGATTACTTCACATCAAATGGTTTCATCAAGTTGGGTGGAAGCAATGGTTAATAATTTTCCATTACTAGTACCTAACAATTTGGATAGAAATGGGGAAATGACACTTGATTGCTTGTGTTTAAAAAAATCCTGACACTTGATTGAATTGTCCCAGCTGGCCCTGAGAAGCCAGAGACTGCAGGCTTACATAGCAAAGTTATCAGCTGGGAAGTGAGCTGATACTGCCATTTCTGATACTGGCATTTTAGTTCAGTAACTTGTTATGTGGTTTACACTGGCTTCCTAAAGTGTGGGCAACAGCAATTTTAACAGCAGTTGGGAACTTACTTACTTGTTCAAAACACAGAATCTTGGACTGCCTCATAAATCCTGTAAATCATAATCTGAATTTTAGTAAGATTTCCAGGTAACTGGAATGCATACTAACATCTGTGCTTAATCTCTAGTTTGTATTTGAGAATATGGAGGCACCTGAGTTTGTGTCTCAGTTTAGAGCATGCATAGCTGTATGCATAGTTGTAGAAACAGTTCACCCTAAGACAAGGTCAGAGTAGCTGGTATTAGAGCCCTGGGGGAAGCCACAGCAAGAGGAGGTTATGATAAGCCACAGCTCAAAGCCATTCTTCTGTTTAATAACAGCTTGATTGATACATAGTTTACATATCATGTGGTTCATTCCTTCAAAGTGCACAATTCAGTAGATTTTTGTATATTCACAGAGTTGTGCAACCATCACCACAATCAATTTTAAAACACTGTCATCATCCCTAAAGAAATCAGTACCCACGAGCCAAGAGTTTCCAATCCCTCATCCCAGCCCTCTGCTCCAGGCAACCACTAATCCACTTTCTGTCTCTATAGATATGCCTGTTCTAGACATCCTGTGGTCATCTGTGACTGGCTCCTTTCACTTGACATAATGGTTTCAGAGTTTATCCAGGTGGTATTATGTATTGTTTCTTTATTCCTTGTGATGGCCTAATAGTATTCCATGGCATGGTTATACCACGTTTTGCTTACCCACCCATCTCTTGATGGACATTTGAATCATTTCCAGTTTTCAGCTATCACAAATACAGATGGAATAAACATTCATTTCCAATTTTTGTATGAACATAGATTTTCAGGAGAACCAGTTTTAAGTTTTAAACAAAGTGACTTATGTGGCTGGTAGCAATAGAAAGGTAGGTAGACAGGACTCCTGCGAGGAATGCCAGCCTACTAAAAAAGAAAACCTCGTGCCCAGCCTGCTTCTTTCATCTACATGCCACTAGCAAATCATGTAACATCACAGAAAACACATAAATATTGCCATATCAACCTCATACGCTTTTTTGGTGTGTGTCAAATGAGATGAACATGCAACCATTTTATAAGTCAAAATGGTATACAAAGCCTCAACAGGATGAATATTCTTATCATGTAACTATTTTGGCAATCCATAAAACTGCCTATAGCTAGTGGATTAATGACATTTTCTCTCAGGGCCTGGGTTGCTGAATCCCACCCTGAGACTCCTTCTACAAAGATCTCAGTTAAAGAGAGATATGAAATCCTTAGAACTCTTTGAAGTTATCTGTCTTCAGTTAATAGACAACTTCTTTGGGGGGCAAATTTGAAACACAACGTAATTCTAGAAATCCATCTGGAAAAAAGTCCAGGGAAAACTCTAATTCTTTGAAGAAGAGCAAAACAACAAAGAAAGAAAAGAGAAAAGATGGAGAGAGGGAGAACGAGAGGGAGAGAGAGAGAGAGGGAGGGAGAGAGAGAGAGAGAGAGAGAGAGAGAGAGAGAGAATGAATTTATGGCTTCATTCACTTTAAGGAGGTAAGGGAGCCCACATGTAGCTAGGTTGTTTTGAGCTAAATGTGAGGCCCGTGGATTTCCCCCAGTACCAAATTTGGTTCCCAGGGCAGAAGGGAACGAGTATGGTGGCCACAAAATCAGAGAATCTGAATTAGAGAAGAAGGAGAGAATGTTGGGTGTGTGGGAGGAGGGGATTTACTTTCTTCCTGTTCTAGCCCCTTGTGCTAAGTTGAAATGCTAGGGTTTTATGGGTTAATATAGTTCCCTGCCCTTACAGGATATGTGTGTGGTAAGGGCACCATCTGGGTGAGTGAAATAGATACTCACAGGTATAACATACTCAACACAGCAGGATGTCCATAAAATTCTTAATCTAGGCCCTTTGGGCCACCAAGAGGAGGCATAAGAGGTTATACAAGCAAACCACTAAGTCAGGTTGAAACCAGACATACAAACATTTTCATAAATATTTAAACATTTCTCCCTTAGCACAAAAGGCCAACTCTCAGACCACTCTGAGAAATATAGATCTCCCTGAGGTGCCAGTACTTTAAGCAAACATTGTCTCTTTCTAGCTGTGTGGTCACTGTCACCAGGAGACCCATCTATCTTTTGCCATAGCCATCTGGGACAACTTGGCTAGACAAAATTTTCCTTCCAGAACCTTCAATTATTACATTCGTATTCAAGGAGAAACTCCTTTGAAGACTTCAGAGTTTCTTCCCCGGGTGATACCACAGTGAGGAGGAAGCGTACACTAAGGCATATATCAAGAATTGCACTCAGTGGAGGATGGCCCAAGTGCTTGGGTCCCTGCACCCCATGGGAGACCAGGATAAGCACCTGGCTCCTGCCTTCGGATCAGCGCGGTGCCATTGGAGGGTGAACCAACGGCAAAGGAAGACCTTTCTCTCTCTCTCTCTCTCTCTCTCTCTCTCTCACTGTCCACTCTGTCAAAAAAAAAAAAAAAAAAAAAGAATTGTGCTCAAACCCCAGTTCCAGCAGTTGGGAGGAATGGGACAAACAACTTTTCCTGCAGAGATGTTGTCTCTTCCTCTTTGATGGAATGACATCCCACAGAAGTGTTTGAAGAAAAGCACCTGCTTCCATATCTTGTACACTGTAAGCTTTCCAAAAAGGCTAGCTTTTCCCATACTCCCACAAGGGGACTTTTGCAAATGAACTAGAAGGAAGTCATGAAGTTCACCATTCTTGCATGGAGAGGAGGCATCTAGGAGTTCTCTCCCTCCAACTCTCACTGTGTGGTAGAGGAGCCAGTCTCAGCTGACAGCATCCACCTCCACTCCAAAACGTATATTCCAAAGAAAGCTGTTCTACTGGGTTTCCAAAGGCACTGCCACTCCTACTAACCTGTCTGTTTGCACTGAGCTCTACCCAGAGGGCCTGGATGGAGTCATCACCTGGCTTTCTCAGTAGCTTGGACTGCAATAAAACATCTAGAATGGAAAACACTTACTACTCTGTATTTGTGACTTCTGGGAAAGTCAAGTGCAGATGATAGGCAAATGATTTGCTAGCAAGGAATCATGAATTCTGGAGACTAAAAAGGAGCCCATCCAAGAGATCCTGTGTTCTCAGTGCCAAGAATGGTGTCAGCTTGTGTGTAAGATGTGTGTTGAGGATATATATAGGAGGGTAAGTTACATTATTGTTAAAGCACCATAAAAATGTGCAGATTTAGGGCTGGAAAGCTTTATGGTGGTCCTGCAAAAGTTAGAGTTTGAGTTCCAGGTTTGTCCAGAGGAATGTGGCATACAGCACTTCAATGGGATAATTTTGAGGATCTTGAGGTCCAGGAGTACATGGACCATGGGAAGGGCGCTGGCCTCAGCCATGTGGTTCTTGGTAGGTCTTCTTGACTCTTATCGCCTTAGTGTTCTCAGATGCCCAGTGATTTTAATTAATTATGGCAACTCATCTACAGTTTCTGATTATGGTAGGAGTATTAAAGGGGATAATTCTGTTGAAAGGACTTCAGAAAGTTGAGATTTGGGAGAAATGTGAGAGAACAATTTTTGAAATTAGTTTCCTGCGTTGGTGGGTAGAGGTGCATAAGGTGCATAAGAGGTGCATTGGGCAACTAGTTACAAGCTTGCTTGCATACATTCAACATTTTCTCTAGAGAATGTTTACACAGCTGGCAAGCAAAGTCAGTCCCAGGCAGCACAGTCTCACCTGAGTACATAAGGCAGAGCCCACACCCAGCCATAGAAGAGGTGTGGTGAGAGCCTCTACTTCCCCAGCCTCTATGCGCTATATCCATAAATGGCCATTCCTCTTACAAGACCAATCCTGCGTTGAAGAAGGACACTCTGAGCAGTCTTAGCTCTGCCCAGTGGGCCCAGATTAAGCCATAGCCTCCATAAGTTTGCCTGGAAAATCCAGGTCCAGAAATGAACACTAGAACACTACCTGGCTCACCAGTTCCCCCAGAATTAACGTACAGGGCTCGAGACAATGGCCTGCCTCCTGACTCACATCACATCACCTCCCTTGCAGGCTCCATTGTGGGTATAAACCTCCTGTGTGTGGACTCACACTCCAGGTTCTGGTGTAAGTAGGCTTACTCCTGACTGTGGTAAGGAGTTCCTATTCTGGTACCTGTCTGGAATTCTTTGTCCTTCCCTGTGCCACTTCTGCACTCAAATCCAGTTTCCTGGGATTTCTTTCTTTTTTTTTTTTTTTTTTTTTTTTTTTTTTTTTTTTTTGACAGGCAGAGTTAGACAGTAAGAGAGAGAGAGACAGAGAGAAAGGTCTTCCTTTTTCCATTGGTTCACCTCCCAAGTGGCCACTACAGCTGGTGCGCTGCGCGGATCTGAAGCTAGGAGCCAGGTGCTTCCTCCTGGTCTCCCACGTGGGTGCAGGGCCCAAGCACCTGGGCCATCCTCCACTGCCCTCCCGGGCCACAGCAGAGAGCTGGCCTGGAAGAGTTTCCTGGGATTTCTCAAGAGCATTTTCCCCATTTGGGACAGCCAGCTCTCAGATGGTTCTCCACTGTTCTTATCTCACCGTGGTTGCGCCCTGGAGTCCACTGTTCTTATCTCACCGTGGTTGCGCCCTGGAGTCCACTGTTCTTATCTCACCGTGGTTGCGCCCTGGAGCAGGTTGCCTCCACATTGATCCTGGGCTGACCTATGCCGCAGTGCTGCACAGTGGCCGTGACAGTGTGTGTTCCCAAAAGGCACTGGAGCTTTCATCTTGCACTCTTGGCTCAACCACTGGGGAGGAAGCTGGTAGCTTTTCCAAGAGGACACCCAAGCAGCTTCAGGAAAGGCCCAGGGAGGGAAGGATCAGAGCTGTCATGGGGGAGGAGGCTTCCTTGAAGGCAGATTTCAGGGCCTTTCAATCCTTTCTATCACCATGGTCTGGCCAACAGCCTCATGGGAGGCTTTAGTCAGAACTACCCATCAAGCTTCTCCTGGAGTCTTGATGCACAGAAGCCATTAAAGAATAATTATTTCGCCCTAAGTTACCAAGGTTATGGGTCTAGCTGTTACACAGCAATAGACAACTAATCCACTGGTTTCCCTAGCTTCTCTGAACCAATGCTGCAAGTATCCACCAAACACCTGTAGCACCTCCCACACTCACCCCAGCCATGTGCTGGTCAGCAGTGGGCCAGTCATTGCAAACACTAACCTATCCCTCTCACCCTCTCTTGTTGTGAGTACAAAAGCTAGCCTTTCCCATGAGGTCTTTTGAAAAAAAAATTATTCATTTGAAAGGCAGAGAGACACAGACACAGAGATAGAGAAATAGATAGACATCTTCCACCTGCTGATTCACTCCCCAAATGTCATCAATAACCAGGGCTATGTGAGGCTGAAGCCAGGAGCCAGGAACTCCATCCAGGTCAACCATGTGGGTGACAAGGACCTAAATACTCCAGCCATCGCCTTCTTTTCTCCAGTGTGTACATTAGCAGGAAGCTGAATCGGAAGCAGAGCCAAGACTCAAACCCAGGGACTCCAATATGAGATGCATTTTACCGGCCGCCCCCTTTTGTATGAGTTCTGATATAAAACTGTAACTAGGCAGGCTTCCCACTGCCAAATCAAAACTGACATGAAGGATATTAATAAGGGTGAAATTGTTAGGATCCAAGCAACTTTCTAGATTGCATTGTTTTACTTTTTATTCTATTTGCAAATACATTTTATAGGTAAAGAGCTAAATGCCTTTTCCAAAAGGGCCTGTGTCCATTTTACAGAGAGGGAATTGAGCCTGCTGTGGGATCCCCGCTGGAGCTGGTTTATCCGAGTGCTTGCTCAGCTCCTATGTGATCTGCTCTGCTTTTCAGCCTCTCTCTTGACCATGGGTCATACTTTCTGCTTCCAGACCCACAGCCTGGTATTGAGCCACATGTGGCCTTTTTGCCTCCAAACACTTGACCTAGTTCAGTTTGGGGAAACAGTGAAGTAAAATTGCATGATGTCATCTGGCAGCTGCCCGGCTGCAGACTGCCCCGCCCCTCACAGCTGCTCAGCCACAGAGGGAGCACCCCCTGATGCCAGCTGGAGCCCCCAGGGCAGGAAGAGGAGACTGGAGGAAAGGTGAGCCAACAGCAGAGTGCACGGTCCTGCCACATGCCCTGACATCAGCTGCCAGGGTGGAATAAATCGATAGGATTAATCGTTCTCCTAGCCATCTTGTGAAAGGGCTTCAGAAATGCAGTGTCACCATCAATTCCCTTGCTGGCGTCATCACAGACACATTTTAAAGTGTCAGCCTGAACGGAAAGCTCCAAAGCACCCAACATTGTAGAAAAGGGGATTTTCTCTCAAGCCATTTTCTCGTTTGGGCTCCTTCTCCCTACCCCTTGCCACAATGGATGGACTCTAATCTACAGTGAAGCCATAGCCAGGCAAAGGAGAAACGGAAGCCGGGAAAGACCTGGGCAAGGTGCGTGAGCAAGCCCAGGTGTGTTTGGGGGGGGGGGTGGCAGGGGTTTTTCCTAGAGTGGTGGTGGCGATGGTAAGGAGCACAGGAAGTGCCCACCTGCCTGTACCACCCCTGCCACTAGCCACTTCTCCAGACCCAATTTTCCTCTCTCCCCATGGTTTGAGTGAGAAACTCAGGATGTCAAGTGCATCCGGGAAAGTTCAAGAATACGTGATCATCGTTTTGGAGTTTGAGTTGGGAACTGCTCTAAGTGCAGTGACGTCCTTGAGAACTGTTCCACTCTGTGGGAGAAGACCTTTGCAGAACCTTCTCTGGTGGGTCCAGCATTTGTAGAGTCTGGTGCATTGCCCAGTAGTCGAGCTCGCCTGAGCCACACTGGTCACTGTGGACCCATGGACATTGTTAGGTATGGAATAGCTTTGGGTTCCGGCCTTTTGTACCCCCAGAAAGGAGAGATGGGAAAAAGAGATGGAGACTGACCTCAACAGAGACAGGTTGCTTTATTTGAAGCAAAGAAGTTGGTGACAGTCTGTTTTTGCGAAGAGAATACATGCTGGTCACATTTAGAACTCAGGTTTTTATCCAGTTGAGGAAGGAAGTTGCCACTGCGGGGTGGGGAGTAGAAGTCGCATTGAAGCCTCAGGGAACCTTTTATCTGTTTCATAGCTGCCCTGTGCAGCTTATCTGCTTTGCCATTTTCATTGCAAGGAGTTGAGAAGGGTCTGGTTAGGCACCAGACATAAGGGAGAAAATGGGGGGCGGGGAGAGGAGGGGAAAGAATGACATGTCCTTTAGGCACGATTTTGAAAGATTTACTTCTTGTCACAAGAGAAGGCATCTGTGCTTTCCAGTGTGATAAAAAATGGCAAGAGTGGCTGGCACTGTGGCTCAGTGGGTCAATGTCCCATCCTGCAGCAGCGGCATCCAAATGGGCACTGGTTCAAGTCCTGGCTGCTCCACTTATGATCCAGCTCCCTGCTACTGTGCCTGGGAAAGCAGCAGATGGCTCAAGTGCTTGTGCCCCTGCACCTACGTGGGAGACTCAGAAGAGGCTCTTAGCTTCCTGGCTTTTGCCTGGCTCAGTCCAGGCTGTTGAGGCAATTTGGGGAGTCAACCAGCAGAAGGAAGGTCTCTCTCTCTCTCTCTCTCTCTCTCTCTAGTTTTCTCTCTCTATGTAACTCTGCCTTTTAAATAAATAAATAAATCTTTAAAAAATAAATAAGTGACAAGAAAAGCAACTAAGCAGCTAAAACTTAAAGAGCATTAATGGCATAGGCCATGTTCTATGTGTTTTAGTAACGTGACTTAATCCACACAACAAATCTCGGATGAAAAATTACTGGTACCCCATTTACAGACAAGAAAACTGAGGCTCTGAGAGTTTAAATAACTAGTCTCATTTCCCCTGCCAGTGCTGCATCTGAGAACTCGTGCTTCTACCATGACACTGGATTGCCAGCAGCTCAGGCTCACCAGAGACAGCCACTCCTGCCTCCTTGGACATGGAGTGAACATGGAGTGAACCACAAAAGGAAAGGAGCAGAGTTGGGCGGCTCCAAAGCCATGGGAGACTCTACCGACTTGTTCTGCTGCTCACTGCTTATGTTGTCTTTTCCAGCACTGATTTTCCCTTTTCTCATTCTTTTTGGCTACTGCACCATGAATGTGAACTAGCCTGATTTCCAGACCCGCTGTGGGTAAGTGACCCAGAAACCCAGGAGGCTAACGTTAACATTCAAGTTTTCCTGAAAGACAGCCTGGTTAGGAGTCATGGAAAGACCTGGAGCTTGAGCACCAACAGGCTCAGGTGTAGGCCCCAGCTCTGCCACTTAAGAGCTATTGGTCAGATTACAGAAATGCCCCCGGGCTTAGACCCTTCATCTGCACATTGGGGTTCATGAAAGCCTGCATTGTAGGGACACAGCAAAACCATGTGTGTGAAGCTCCTGGCAGAGTTCTGGCTTCATGAAGGGTGCTTGGTAAACAGCAGCAATTATTAGTTCTAAAATGAAGAGGATTCTGCTTCTCCAGGGAGGTGTATTTTTTTTTCTTGTCTACTTCATGTTCAGAAATGGGAATTTCTAAAACCTTCTGGTACTGCACCACCACTGACTTTCTCATGTTGTGCTGAGGTCTGGAGAGGTCGCACTGATTGACTTGAGAAGGCTCTGTTTTGATAATAGAGTGGAATCCTTTTTCAGCAGGCAGGATGTGGAATTCTATTTTCTTCCCCAACGCTGTGCCAGAGTGCCTTTTTTAACAATCTACCAGGCCCCCAAGTAGAGCACTTTGCCCCTTGTACTCAACTACCTGGGAACCTTGGCAAGGAGAGCGCTGGCTTGAGACCTGCCGATTCCAGTTCCTGCATTACTCACACCTCTCCTCACAGCTGGGGTGAGAAACTTTCATATTAGACCCAACGGAGGCCTCTATGCTTTTCATAGTCCATGTCCTGCTTCTCTCCAAATGGGTCTTTAAAAAATGTTGTCTGGGGCTGGTGCTGTGGTGTGGAGGGTTAGACCCCCACCTGCAGCATCGGCATCCCATTTGGGTACCAGTTCAAGGCCCGGCTGCTCCACTTAATCTAGCTTCCTGCTAATGTACCTGGGAAAGCAGCAGAAGATGGTTCTAGTACTTGGACTCCTGCAACCACTTGGGAGACCCGGAAGAAGCTCCTGGGTCCTGGTTTTGGCCTGGCCCAGCCCTGGCTATTGTGGCCATCTGGGGAGGAACCAGTGGATAGAAATATTTCTCTGTGTGTCTCCTTCTCTCTCTGCAACTTTGACTTTCAAATAAATAAAAATAAATCTTTAAAAATATTTTCTGCAGACATAAGTATTCTCTAAACTATGCTGAGAGAATGAATGACCCAATCTGGGATGAAATATGGAGTCAGGATAGATGGATGCCAGGCCTCTCAAAGTTCCACATGGCTTAGTCGGTCACAGAGTTCTTGGATTGGATTTGAACCACTCAGATTCCATCTGCATATTCTGCACTGATCTATTTGCAAGCAGGAGAGGTAAGCTGCACAAAGCAGGGATTGAATTCACATTGATAGATTTCCAGGCTTTTTGGAGAAGCCAGGGTCTAGCCAGGAAAACAGAACCTATTCCACATATTTAAAACAGAGGGAATTCAAATTTGAGAAATTAGTCACACAAGCTTGAGGGAGGAGAAGCGGGGGTGGGGAGGGAGGAGGTCTAAGAGGGAATTTGTTTTATTCAACTCAGAATGGCTTGAGGGGTGGGTGCTGTGGCATGGCAGGTAAAGCCACCATCTACAGTGCCAGCATCCCATATGGGCACCAGTTCGAGTCCCAGCTGCTCCACTTTTGATCTAGCTCTCTGCTGTGGCCTGGGAAAGCAGTGGAAGATGGTCCATAGACTTTGGGCCCCTGCACCACATGGGAGACCCAGAAGAAGCCCCTGGCTCCTGGCTTTGGATAGGCTGACCTCTGGCCATTGTGGCCATCTGGGGAGTGAACCAGCAGAGGTAAGACAGACCTCCCCCACCACCTCTCTCTGCCTCTGCCTTTCTGTAACTCTGCCTTTCAAATAAATAAATCTATATATTAAAAAATGACTTGTCATCCCATTCAGGTCACTTAGAAAGACCTGGGACGTTAGGGGCTACCCTGAACAGCTATGGCAAAGCCAGACTGGCTGTTCCTTGCATTATGGGTGACTAAGTTGAGAAGAGGTGTCCTGTGGATGTGACAGGGTGGTGGTAATCACAAAAAGGCTTTGAGATACAGCATTGCCCTCCACCATGCAGGACCCCAGGCCTGAAATGCAGGCCCTACCAAATCCTGATTTCTTCCAGCAGGTAGTGGTGGCTGAGTAGGCCCAAGGTCCCATGCGCATGGATCACCCAGATAACCCACTTGTGGGCTTTGCCGGGCCTCAACCATGTTGAAAAATCTATTCACATTTTACAACTGGATCCTACAAGCCAAATCATTAAGTAGAAATGAGTGGAGCTGTTTTGATTAAATTAACCAGAAAAAAAGTGGAATCCAAGCTCTCATTTGCAAGGGTGCTTTGATAATCCTGTGAATTGAGTATTCAGAATGTTCTTCTTTTTTGAGTGTTTTCATTCAGCATTGGGACTGCCTTTGTGGCATGCACAGAAGTATTGCTTGAGAGGCAGGCTTGTCCAGATGAAAACTGCTGGGAAGGAAGCCACATCAGAGCTCCAGTCAGTCCTTTGGGCCTGGCTCTAGCTGGGGCTTTGAGTGTGCACAGCAACTGGCGTCTCATTCCAGTTTCACCCCACAGTTGCTGCTCCTAATGAGGTCACTAATAAAGCCCCAGTATTATTTGGAATCAAAGGGGAAGGCAACTAAAATGAAAACACATATGAATATTTTTGTACCTCACAGATTAATGAATGTCATGGGAAGAAAACATACGACAATTATGAGCAGAAAGAGTTTCAGAGAACAAAAACTGTCACCTGTTAGCCTGAATGGACGGTAAGAAATGGAAGATGAGGCCGGGGGTTGCCATGATCCAATCATTGGTTTTTGGCTAACAGCCAGGGTGTGATCTGTTTAAGATCTGGAAATGCACTTGATTTGGCCATATCTGAATAGTGCCAAAATGCATTTCTTAAAATAAATATCTAATGTATACAACATGATGTTACAAGATATATATAGTAAAATGATTACCATAAAGGAAAAACTTAATCATCCTGCGTAGTTCTCCATTCATCCCCACTGTGGGGAAGAACTGCTATAATCTCAGCCAAAATCCTGAATACAGCACACTGTTATTAGCTATAAACTTCACGTTGTCCATTCACTCTTTAGACTTGCTCATCCTAAATATTTGCTACATTGTTTTTTAAAGTGACAAATGTCAAATGATATAAAGTCTTGTGATGGGGGAAATATTGCTATGAAAATTTCATTTCACAAAGTATATCCTTTGGAACATTAATCGTGTAAGCAATTCCATCTTAAAAAGCACCTACAGTAAGGTTGGGAGTTCCTCTAATGCATACATATAACCTCCTTGCAGAGTTCTAGCATGTGTGGGCATGTCCAAGTCTCTGAGCTTCAGTAAAGTAAGGAAACCTTCTCAGCTTTGTTCAACCCAGGGCTTCACAGAATTATTTGATTATGGGAATTACTCTCCTATTACTTGCCACTGCATCTCAGATGGAAGGAAAAAATATCCTTTATTTGGAGTGAAATTCAATTTAAATAGTACTAGTTCTAAGAAAGAGTCATCTTTTTAAAAAAGATTTATCCATTTATATATGAGAGAGAGAGAGAGAGAGATGGAGAAATGGAGTGAGACAGAAAGAGGAGAGAGAGAGAGCTCTATCTTCTATCCATTGGTTCAATCCCCAAATGGCCAAAAGATGAGGACTGGGCTAGTTTGAAACCAGGAGCCAGGAACTCCACTTTTGTCTCCCATATGAGGGGCAGGGAACTGGGTACTTGGGCTGTAATCCATTGCCATCCCAGGCACATTAGCAGGAAGCTGGATAGGAAGTGGAACATCTAGGACTTAAGCAAGTAGGTCCGTATGGGATGCTGATATTGCCAAGTGGAGGATTAACTCACTGCACTACAATGCCAGTCCCATGGATTAGTTTTGGTGATGGTTCCCAGGCCTATCTTTCTGCAAGATGTGTGATGGTGGACAGTTCCATCTATCTACCACCCAAGTATTTCTGGCAAGCCCAGAAAATTAATAAGGAAGGTTGTGTTGATTCAACATCCTGGTCTCCCCCATCATCTCTATTAGGGACCCACATCTAGGTAATTACATGTTACACTAGGATTATTTCCTCTGTCCAGCTGAATAGTTCTAAAGATTAGGGAACATTCTTCTCAACATAATAAGCCATCAAAATGCATTTGTAACAAATACCAGGTACATCAAGGGATCTCTGCTGCTGACAATGGCCTTTCTTCCTGCTTGTCTCTTCCATTATGTTCCCAACAAAGGAGCTCTGCTGTTACTCTCACCCTGGCAAGATAGTATTGCGGGCTCTGGAGCTCTGACAATGTGCTCAGCCCATTTAATTACTTCCAGCACAGACCCATACTTTATTAACAGAGGCAGGATCAGCAGGGGCTTCCTTTAGGTCACAAGAACAAAGGTTAATTGAGGCTTATTTATAAGGAGTTAGGCACACAACAAGGAGACAGAAGTAGGGTAGCAGTGGACATTTTCTTCCATGTACTTGAAGTCTAGAAATGAGGACCCTCTTTGTGCGAGAGTCTCCAGAGTTGGCAATTCAAAAAGCAAAATAATAACAGCAAAAAAAGAAATCAAAATAATTATCTTTCAGTGCATTTTTTTACATATGAAGATAATTAAATCAAAATAATGATCTTTCAGTGCATTTTTTTACATATGAAGATAATTAAATATCCCCCAGATCTAGATGTGCAGCCTGCTTGTGCTGTCAAACCTACCCATTTCCTTCCCCGGCTACTGCCATCCAGCCTAATCCATGTCTCAACATCACTCTCAAAAACAAAATCCCCAAAACAGCAAAAAAAAAAAAAAAAAAAAAAAAAAAAAAAACCCACACACACAAAAAACACCTCCTCCCGAAATGGACTTTTCTCATGTTGAAATGAACCCTGAACTGTCTCCACTGGTCTGCATTTATGCTGAAGTGTATCTTTTGGATGGGTTACTGATCCTCAACTCTTAACTGGTTTGTAAGCCTCACTAGGAACTCAGACCTTCACATATCTCTGGCACATTCAGGGCTGCTTTGTGCTGCCTCCCCCCATGTAGACAGACTTGTAAACAGGGAGCCCTCAGAGTACCTTGCACCTTGAAACACTGTAACTGAAGGAAGCCCCAGTAGAAGTTAAGGCATTGCCTTCAAAGTTTCTGAATATACCCTGTGCACCTCTTTTGTGGTGAAGGGGCTGGCACCATACTCCCAGATACACTACAAGGAGAATCCCCTGGGGTCCATTCATCTTTGAGACTCTGAACCTCATCCAGGCATTTGAATGGTAGGTAAACCAATGGGACCAGAGGAAGGACAGAGAAGGAAGTATAATGGCTAACTACAGGCATAGTTTCCATATTAAACAAAGACATCTATTTACAAATAGGATGAAGAGTAGGGAAATCACAACCATTAAATTCAAAATTTTTAAGTATTTTAAATAATTAATTGATTAAAACAAGTTTTAAGATGAACAAATGGCATGCATTTTATATATACAGATTTAGAAGCATGGTGATACTTTCCATCCTCCCTCTCTCCCGCCCTTGTTCCCACCATTCCTCCTCCTCTTCTTATCCTTTCTCTTACTTTTTACAATGATCTACTTTTAGTTGATTTGATAGTCATAAGTTTAACCCTATATTACATAAATAGTTCAACAAATAGTAAGAAGAAAAAAACATGGTTCCTCAACAGTAGAGACAAGGGCTGTAACCATCATCGAATCTCAAAATGTCAATTTCACTCATATATATTTCATTTTTGGTGCTTTATTAGTTACCACAGATCAGGGAAAACATACGGTATTTGTCTTTTGGGGACTGGCTTATTTCACTGAGTATAATGGTTTCCAGTTGCATCATATTTTCCTTATACATACATATGTATAATATACATATATTACACATATATGTTATACATATATACATTATATATTATACACATATATATTATACATGTATCTATAATATACATATATGTATTTTTCCATGGTAAGTTGTAATGAAAAGATCTAGTACTTCAGAGGTCTGGACAAACATGCAAAAAAGTTCAAGTTCACCCAAATGTTATCTCATGACTTAATCAAGACACCCATCTTCTGTTCTAATGAGAATGGAGACTCAGACATAAATTACCAAAAATACTACTTTTCTTTAGCAGTAGCCATTCACCCACTTCACAACATGCCAGGGAATTAGAGCAAAAGCAAGTCTGGAAATTTCAGAAAGCCTTTCTCCCAGTATGTAGAGATAGGAGTACAAATTATGCTGGGAACTTAAATGTTGCTCCCAGAGTCTAGGGAAAGGCAAAGGTAGAGATTTGAACCCAGATTATAGTCTCTTGCTTCTCCTGCGTGCAGAAACCCCTCCACTCCACCCTATGGGCCTTCTGAGATTAGAACTGCCATGTAGCACCATACTTTGGCCTCTGATGGATCCTGTAGCTGGGGAGAGATCATATGTGAAAGAAAGAAAAGTCAAAAAAAGGATGGAGATTGGTGGAGTGCAGATCCATTCATTCAGAGAGTATAGGAATCCCTACCACATACAAGGTACTGGATTGGCTATCAATGAGACACAGACATGCTTACAAGGTCACTGCCTATAAGGAGCTCAACAATCTATGAGGAGTGACTTAATACCAATAAAAATTTGTAGTATTAAGTCATATACATAAATAATTAGAGCTGCACATTATGGCAGGGAAAGAAGAAGAAACCTGTTCTGTGCAGACCTTGGTTTGGTCATAGAACAGACTTCAAAAGTGAGGATATGTACAGTTCAGCACATGCTCACTCAGAATTATCCCTAATGGGAGAGTTGAAACATGCCAGGGGATTCCAATTCAATCCCATCAAGGTGGCATGTACCAATGCCATCTCACTAGTCCAACTGATCAATTTCTGTTCACAATTGATCATAATGATAGGACTAAGAGTCAAAGGGATCACATAAACAAGACTAGTGTCTGCTAATACTAACTGATAGAATTAAAAAGGAGAGAACAATCCAACATGGGAAGCGGAATACACAGCAGACTCATAGAATGGCAGATGTCCTAAATAGAGCTCCAGCCTCAGAATCAGCCCTGAAGGCATTCAGATCTGGCTGAAGAGCCCATGAGAGTATTTCAGGCGTGGAAAGCCAAGACGCTCTGGAAAAAAAAAAAAAAAAAACCACCTAAATGAAAGATCTCTGTGAGTAAGATCCCAGTGGAAAGAACGGGGCCATCAAAGAAGGATTTACCTTTCTCTGAAGGGAGGAGAGAACTTTGACTATGACCTTATCTAAATAAGATTGGAGTTGGCAAACTCAAGAGGCTTCCATAGCCTTGGCAGCCCATGACAAGAGCGTCGGGTGATTACTGATGTCATAAATAACAGTGTCAGTTGTTAAATCAACAACAGGAGTCACTGTGTACTTACTCCCCATGTAAGATCTCTGTCCTTAATATGTTGTACTATGTGAATTAATGGTATAACTAGTACTCAAACAGTACTTTATGTTTCTGTGTGGGTGCAAACTGTTGAAATCTTTACTTAATGTAGAGTTGATCTTCTGTATATAAAGATAATTGAAAATGAATCTTGGGCCGGCGCCACAGCTCAATAGGTTAATCCTCCACCTTGCGGCGCCGGCACACTGGGTTCTAGTCCTGGTTGGGGCGCCGGATTCTGTCCCAGTTGCCCCTCTTCCAGGCCAGCTCTCTGCTGTGGCCCAGGAGTGCAGTGGAGGATGGCCCAAGTACTTGGGCCCTGCACCCCATGGGAGACCAGGATAAGCACCTGGCTCCTGCCTTCGGATCAGCGCGGTGTGCCGGCCGCAGCGTGCAGGCCACGGCGGCCATTGGAGGGTGCACCAATGGCAAAGGAAGACCTTTCTCTCTGTCTCTCTCTCTCTCACTGTCTACTCTGCCTGTCAAAACAAACAAACAAAAAGAAAAGAAAATGAATCTTGATGTGAATGGGATGGGAAGAGGGAGTGGGAGATGGGATGGTTGCAGGTGGGAGGGAGGTTATGGGGAAAAAAACCACTATAATCCAAAAGTTGTACTTTGGAAATTTATATTTATTAAATAAAAGTTTAAAAAAAAAGTTGTATCACAACAGGCAAGGTTCCCAGCTACCTTAGCCTTGGGTTTCTTATAAGTAGAAAAAAAAAGCATTTTTTTAAGGATTTTGCTGAATATTACATGATAATGAGGAAAAGTATATAAAGTGCATGGCCCCAAGACTGACATAATAAGGTAATTTTTTGATACTGATATTAGACAATATGAATTAATTCATCAATATGCCTCTGAAATCATTCACAGTCCCTCAGACAGACAACATCCCATCTACCCGCATGGCCCAAAGAACTGCTAAACTAGGCATAAATGTCAAAAATACAAAAACTAATTCCTCATGTTTATGAAGTACTAAGTGACTGAGTATATGCTTGATTCTGTATTCGAAGATTAACAAATATTGTATTACTTAATCTTAATAACACAATAGGAACATACTTTAAAACTTTTCAATTTATAAGCGAAACTCTTGAAGATCACAGAGGTTAAACAACTCCCCTTAACCTGATGTTGGATCTACTCCAGGGTCTTTCTGACTCAGGAGCATCTGCTATCTACTTGTATCTCTGAGGTTTCAACCTCAGAAGGATGTAGCTGGACAGCCACAGGTCTCAGGGGTATAATCCTACTGCTGGTCTCCCTCAGACATCCCTGAGAAGGCCAGAAGCCCTGGAAGTATGCATGGTTGGGAGTGGCAAAGGGATGGTTTGAAGGCTTGAGATTGTTGCCACCGTGAAGAGCTGTGACTGGCTCCAAGACGTACAAAGGACTCTGCCTTTCTCCCTGCACCCTCTACAAATGTGTGAGAATTCAGCACATTCGCTATGAATTTTCTTTTTCAGAAACCACAATTCAGTGGAAATTTCATTTCTTTCATTGCTTTCAAGAACCCCAACCATTGGTTGGAAACTAATTTTCTTCTTTATAAACCCAGAATTTTTCAATTTTTATTTAGTTGAAAAGCAGAGAGATGCCCTATCCCATGGCTCACACCACAGATGACTGAAGCAGCTGGACCTGGCCAGGCTGACCCTAGGAGGCTGGAACTCAATCCTGGTTTCCCATGTGGGCAAGGATACAGCTGCCTGAGTCATCACCTGCTAGGGAGCACGTGAGCAGGAAGGAGAATAAGCTAGGACTTGAACCCTCTCTAGTATGGGATGTGGGCATCCCAAGAATGTCTTAACCACTACCCCAGATGCCCACCCCCATAAACTCAGAGTTTTTCATTTGAGTGTCGGCTCTTCTAAGGACAACCCATATTGCTGGTTTTACTGTTTTGGTTTACAGGTTCAACTTGCATTTATTCTTGATGCGTTCTTTTCAGTCTGCTTCATGGTCATAGAACTGTGCTCATTGCATTGGTAAATGTGTTCCTTTGGCTTGGAAAAAAAAGGCCATAGGAGAAAAAAGCATAACATCTCTCTCCTGGTGTGGAGAACGTTCCAAGCACCACACTGCAGTCTACACACACACACACACACACACACACACACACACGGAAGCACTCATCAGTCTTCATTGTTCTATTCCTCTAATTCAGGGGCTAGCAAACTGGAGCCTGTGGGCCCAATCCAGACTGCAACATATTTTTTGAATAGAGTTTCACTGGAACACAACCATGCTCATTTGTTTAGTATTGTCCTTGGCTATCATGCTACAATAGTAGAGATGAATAATGACAGAGACCATATGGTCTGAAAAGCTTAGAACACTTACTCTCTGGTCCTTTATAGGAAAAAGTTGCCCACCCCAGCTTAAACTTATTCTTTGTATTTTCATTGCTTGGGCTGTTATGAATTCCTGATTTGAGATTTCCTTATGTTACCAGGTACTATTTTTTTATTTCTTCAGTGACTCCCATTCTCCCTAGCACAAATCCCAACCACATTTAGTGTGCAAGACTTTTCACAACTTGGCCCCTACCTAAAATTTCTACTGTCCTCTCTTGTCAATCTCCCATCACCTGTACACATACTCCTGGGCTACAATCACAGTTAAATTACCCCTCATTCATCAATAGCCCAGGCCCTTCTATCTTCTTTATGTTGTACACTGTTTCCTTCATACTTGGTGAGAGATACTCTTCCTTTAAGGCTCAGGTCCTGTATCAGCATTCACGATTTGTCACTTTCATCTCCATTATATTTTAATTATTTGTTTTCACTTTTATCTACTCCACAAGCCTATGCATTTTTTGAGGGCAGGGATCTGTGTCAATTAACCTTTATACTCAATGTGTCTGGCATGTATTTTGGTTAGAGTAGCTACTCAGTGGATGTTTACTTGACAAATGAATGAGCCAATAAAGAAATGCATGCGTATATCAGTGCCTCTACTAGTCAAGCACTTGCTCTCCCCAAAATCACTCTCCCCATCTACCATTTCCACTAATATTCTCTGCCAGGAGTCCTATTTATGCAGGACAAACATAGACAGCAATGAACATGGAAATGGATGAACACCTCTTGCCTGAAACCTGTTGCTCGCTACCTCAGGTGTCACCAGTTGCGGCCTATAACTTTTAGCCATGACAGAAGAATTGTGGCTTTTATTTTTGTGAAATATTGTGAGAATAGAGAACTATATCAGAAGAAGCTCTAGAAATGATAAGGGGGCTATATTGGAATTTCTCAAGGAGAAGCCATGCTCAGGGCTGCCTGGGAGACGGGCAAGTGAGCATGCACCTGTGTATACTTGGTAAGGTCAAGGCTGATCTGATGGCAGAAAGGTTAGACCCCAGCCACAGGGCTCAGGGAAACTGTACACAGCAGAGCCAATATCTGGGGAAAGGCAATGATGGGGCTAGGGGACATGAGGAAGGAGGGAGAAGAGGACTGGGGCATCTTTTGGGGGCACATTCATTGGCTCAGTGATCAGCAGCATTTTTGGTCAAACCTCAAGTCATGAAACAAGGAGTAAGAGCCTGGACCTCACAGAACTAAGTAAAGAGGGAGAGCAGAAAAGGGAAAGGGAAGTGTAAGGAGAAGGAAGAATGGAACAGAGTGGCCAGGGTGAAGAAATACAAATAAAAGCAGAGGTGACATCAAGCGAGCAGTGGTGGAAGGGTATGACCATGCACCATTCATCAGATCATTGCTATTTCCTGAGCACCTTCTGTCCACCTCAAACGTGGTCAGTCCCACCACCTGGTCAAGCCTTCTCCAGCTTGCCTCTGCTCTCTCCTCCCCTCCTCTTCCACTCCCTCTCATTTCCTCTGCCCCTCTTCCTGGGCCGCCTCAGCCTCTTCTCCTCCTCTTCTTCACTTCCTCATTGCTCTTGTTGCTCCATTTTCTATGCCCCTTTCCAGTATTAATTTAATTCACAAAGGACCTGTGTCTCATGGATAGAGCTCAGAGGCAGTGAGGAGAGGCTGTTTCTTTCTAGTGTGGATGGTCGTGGAACAAGTACCGGGAAGCATGGACTCTCCCTGCCCCTGGGAAAAGTAAGTGCGCTTTCCTTAGAGAGGACCGTTTGCACACACGCTCACATACACACTCAGCTGCAGAAAGGACACTCAGCCTGCCCGTCTCTTCCAACCCTCTGCTTGGACATCCACATTAAGGTCGAGGTTCCTGGCTCAAGGAAACAACGCTAGGGCTCAGGGTGTTTCACATGATTCGCTTTGGGGAGTTCCAAACTATCACAAGCAAGTTTAGAAAAGTCTTATGTCAAGCTAGTGGTGGGGGAATAACCCATATGCTGTGGGCTAACCATGTTACATCAGGTTTTCATGGCATGTAATTATACTGCTGGGAGAGAGAAGGGGATGACTCGACCTGAAGCCCCATCAGTAATAACAGGCTGTGCTACAAGGGGGGTTTGCTGGAGAAATTAATGGGTGCTCTCGCATGGATGATGCAAGCACATATTCTACAGAATGAATCAGTTGGCAAATTTTGTTGTTTCCTCCTCAGTGATGTTTGAAATGATCCATCCTTGTGTTTCCTTTCCATTCCACTGCTAGTGCCCCTTTTCAACTTCCATGACCTCAATCTGTGACTATTACTAGTCTTCCAAATAGTTTCCACCACTCCTGGAGCTTTCCTTTCCAACCCAAATTGCCTGCTAAGGCTAGATTGATGGTTGTAAGGAAAAAATCTCATCACGTAACCCCTCCATTCACCCACAGTAAACAGCAGCTTTTCCTGCTGCTGGCACTCCTGGTATATGGCAGCCTGCCCCCAGTCACCTCCCACTACTCTCATACACAAATCTTGTACTCTGCCCTTACCTGACCTTTCATTATTGTCTGCACAAGTCTCGTGTTTGGTTTTCATTGTGACTTTTTAAAAATCCAACTAGGCATGCGGCCCAGGCATTAGGTCACCACTTGGGACAGCCACATCCCATATCAGAATGCCTATTATGCTTCGGATACAGCTTCCTGCTAGTGTGCATCCAGTTCCTATGCCTAGCTGACTTTGCTTTACTCCTCTTTCATAGGAAGCATATCCTCCAAAGCTGTCTGAGGAAAGATGCTTGAGAGGTAGAAGCATGAGCCCTGGCACATCTGACAACGTCGTTGTTTTCACACAACCTTAACAGCTGAAGAAGTTTCACTGAGATTTTAGTCTCAAAAATCCTTCAGAACCAGAAAGACATTAGGTAGTCCAAAGACATTCTACATCCAGATCCAAATTGTGTTATTTATTTTCCCTCTGGAAGCTTTTAGAATCTTTTTATTTGGTGTTATTTTGAAATTTCACAAGAACCAACCTTGCAGACTTTATTTATTGGATCATTCATTCAGCTAGGCACTTGGAGAGCCCTGTAATTATGGAAAATTCTTCTATCTGAATACTTTTTGTCAGTTTCAATAAAATTGCATCTATTTTAATTCAATTTTTTGATAATTAGTTATTTTAACTTTGAAATGTATAGGCAATTAAAAATATTAGATACACACACACACACACACAGAATGAGAGACAGAGAGAAAGAAAGAAAGAGAGAGAGAATGAGAGAGTTTTCATCTAATGGTTCATTCCCAAAATGTCCACAATCAAATAGAGGGCTCTGTTGAGGCCAAAGCCCAGAATAATTTCTCAGTCCAGGTCTCCAACATGGATGGTAGGAAGGCAACTTCTTGAGCCATTATCCCAGCCTTCTGTATTAGAAGGAAGCTGGAATCAGGAGTCAAAGGTGGATTTTAAACTTAGGCACTCCAATGTGAGATGTAGGCATCCTAGCCTGTATCTTAATTGCTAGGCCAAATATACCTGCTTCTGGTTTTTTATTACACAAACAATAAACACATTTATCCATGTTGTACATGATTCAAACAATACATACATGTGAACAATCTATGAAAGTCTTCCTCTTTCTCTAGGTTACCTCCCTAGGTAACCATGGCTAAAAGGGTGTAGTGCATCTTTCCAGACATAGTTTTTTTTTATTTTTTACATATATGTAGGCATATGTATTTTTTAAAAAGATTTATTTTATTTATTTGAAAAACAGAGTTACAGAGAGAGGTAGTGACAGAGAGAGAGGTCTTCCATCTACTGGTTCATGCCCTAGATGGCTGCAACAGCCGGAGCTGTGCTGATCTGAAGCCAGGAGCCAGGAGCCTCCTCCAGGTCTCTCACATGGATGAAAGGGCCCAAAGACTTGGGTCATTTTATACTGCTATCCCAGGCTATAGCAGAGAGCTAGATCAGAAGAGGAGCAGCCGGGATTAGAACTGGTGTCCATATGGGATGCTGGCACTTCAAGCCAGGGCTTTAATCTGCTGTGCCATAGTGCCGGCCTGGTAGGCATATATTTGTGAAATATATTAATGGAATCCCACTACACCTCTAATACTGCAGTTGATTTTTAAAAAAATTATCAGTGAGTCCTGGATAATTTCCCATATCTGTATGTTTACATTTCTTGGTATATACAACACCACACCGATTAATTCAACTATATATCCGTGAAGATGTTTCTGTTTTTCTTAATGATATTTAAGAGCTGGCTACATCTTGAAATTTTAAACTTCAAAAATGCTATTTCATCATAAACTGTCATAGACTTTGATGACATAGAGCCCTAAAGCTGGTCTAAGCCACCACTTAGGATACCTGAATCCCATATCAGAGAGCCAACATGAATGCTGGCTCCTCCACTTCTAATCTAGCTGCACGCTGATGCATCTTGGAAGGCAGCAGATAATAGCCAAGCACTTGGGTCCCTGCCAGCACATGGGGACCTGGATGGAATTCTGGCTCCTGGTCTCAGCCTGGCCCAGTCCTGGCTATTGTAGGCATCTGGTGTGTGGGAGGGTGACTTGTTATTCTGAACTATAGGTCAAATTCATTAGCCCCTCTCCCTTACAGCTGAAAAGGAGACAGAAGGGGAAATAGAAGATGAGAAAGACAGAGACAAATGTGCTTTCCATGAGGCTCAGCCCTCTATTCAGGAAGCTACTGGGCACCAGGGATGCATCTTTGCTTGCTGGAGAAGCTGGCTCCTTGCAACAGTCAGCATGCTCCGCTGAGGACGGCTGATTCTGAATATTTGCCCAGTGTATGATGTGTGCAGTCTTACCCCGAGGAAAAAGGCAATAAATACGGCATAATAATGACCATAACATTTGTATAGTACTTTATGATTATACTGCCTTTCAAATGCATTACCTCATTTGCCGTGAGTGATGTATAATAACTACACAAGTCGTCCTCGTGGCTCCCATCAGCCACACATTGGTAAGTGCTCCTAGTTCGGGATTGTGTGGGCTAACTTCCCAATCAGGCGGACCTGGATTAACAAATTCAGTCTTGGTTACTGCCTTTCTCTATGACTCTGGGCCACAACTATGCCTACCTTAGTTTCCACAGTTAGCACTCATGCCATGTAGTAATGTTGTTTCCATTAAATGCATTCTAAAGTAAAATACTCTGTGCAGAATTCAAATGTTTTAAGCCTGCAAAAAGTTAGGGCTCCATTTTCTTTTTACTCCATTCAAATAGCTGCAGAAAATAGACACTTTCTATTTTTTCCTAGTTGTTTCAGGGGTTTGCTTTTTTTCGAGAATGGTAACAATGTCTAAAGGCCTATACTCATCCACCAGACCACATAGAGAGCAGTGGCAGAAGATAGCAAGGCAGGAGGGTTGGGTGGGTAACAGCTATTGGCCAAGGGAAAAGTAAACAGGGCCCATTTCTACTCAGACTCCACTGCGTTCAGGTGTTAAAGCTGCTCACTCTCAGAACTGACTCAACAAGTAATGAGCATAGACTCCTAAGAGCTCCCAGATTGTAGAGTTCCAGGATTTAACCATAGGCACTCATAATTAGGGGTTCAGACGACACAGGTTCTGACATAGCCTGTACAGTAGCTGCCTGGCCGTGAGTTGTCTCTGAGTTCTGGGCCAGGCACTCAGAGAGCTTCTTCCCAGGACGGAGGAGTGATTCAGAAGAGATGACTCACTCAGTAATTGGTATTAGTACCTACAAGTTGCTTGGGTGTGTTTCCCTGACCTCTCAACCCCCTTTCTGCTACTACTTTCCTATGTTCTCCACTTTTATTTCAAAGTATTCTAAGATCTGGCTCCACGAGGGGAAATAAACACAGACTAGTTGAGATAACTTCTCTGGGGTAACCCAATGTACAACATACTGAAAGGTTATTGTCGGGGTCTGGTTGTTTTGGGATCCATCTCTGTTAGTGTGAGCTATTCTTTAACATTATTTGAGAATGCTGATGCATGATTATTTCTATCTGGAGAGTCAGATGCGAAGTCCAGTTATGGTCTCACTAAAAAGGCCTCCCCCACCCCAAAAAGCCATTTTAGTTGGCTTTATTGGTCTTCATTGACAAAGGCCAAGTGTGTACATTTTAAACAATCTATAGACATGCTCAAAAGATAGAATGATAATTCCTTTTAGTATTACAGACTTAGAGAAACATCTTCAATATTATTTAGGTTTTATTGTTTATTAGGTATGTAAGATGTCATTAAATAATAAATTTTCCACATCTTGCTCTAGAAAAATTGCCATAAATTGAATCAAATTTCTTTCAAATCAAAGATTGTCTATCAGTGGGAGATACATAATGATTAAGTGAGTTAATAATCTTCAGTGGTTATAGATTTGGACTTTTCTATGTAAAATGGCATGGTTGATAAGATCTTACTAAATAAACTCATCAATCAGCCATTCTGTAGACTTATAAAAAAGCTTTATTGTCAGAGACTACAAAGTAGTGCCCAAGGCATTTTAATTGTTGCTTGTTAATTTTGTATTGAAATAATATTAGCTTAATCTTTAAAACTATAGTATAAAAATTCATTTTATGATCGTTTCTAGTTCACTAGATTTCCACTTATCTTGAAAAATGTACACAAACCTACTCCTCTAAGCTATTCCCTCACTTCCTTCCTATTTTGCACTTTCCTCTATTACTCGGGCAAAAACATCCCAATTTCCTAGTAGCATTAAAATATAGTCACTCTTACCTTAACAGAGGTGCATGAAACCAAAACAAAGAGAAGCTCATTTTATGTTTTCCCAATCACATGTACTGTGTTTGCTTTAAACATGTGAAGTGTTATAGGTTTTGGTTTTTTCTTGTCATAACTGGTAAAAAGAAAAATCCCTCAGAAACAACTGGGTAGTTAGACTAAGGATGGCTCTCAAACTATGAGAAGAGAAAACTTTTGATGGAAAATGTTTGATATAGATGAGTTTAACCCATAAAGAGCCATGTCCTCTCCTCTTAGTGCCAACATCTCAGTTCCAGACATAGAGGTTCCTACTCCAGTAAAGAAAGACCCAGTGGTTTTTTTCCCACTGCAAATTAACGACTCATTTACTGACTGTAGTCTTAGAGATGATAACATGTAGTTAATCAACAGACAGGCGCGTCTCTGATGTCTGGGCTCTTGGCAGGGCCTTTTGATCTCAAGTAATCTAAGGTGTCTTTTGTTGTTTTTTTCTGTTTTTTTCTTTGATCATTTACCCCCATATTTCTTCTCTGATCTCTTTTTCTAGAACTCCTGCTAAATTTTCTGCTTTTTCTCTCCTATTTTCCTTTGTCTTCAGTTTCTGGTATTCTTGTTAGCATTATCTTTCAACTGCTCTATTGAACATGTAAGGTTTTCATGTTCTCTTTCTAGTCCTTTTTCAGTGATATCTTTTCTTTAAATTTTTTTATTATAGCAGCAACAGAGAGATGTAGAAATACAAATTCAAAAAGGATAGAGCTCTCTTGTTGAAAATTATGCTTTTGTGGCAATTGAAGCCTATGAATATAGAGTAGATTAAAATGATATCTTTGCAAGAACTGAGGAAGAGAGAAGGTGGGAGGGGATTGGGTAGCAGAGGAGTGGTGCTGTACCTATGGATGCATAAGATCTATTCTTTCTATATTAATAAAAATAGAAAAAAGACAGAGCCCCTATCCACTAGTTCACTCCTCAAATGTGCACAATGACTGGATTGAAAGCTGGCAGCAGGAACGCAATCCAGGTCTCCCATCTTGGTGTCGGGAACCCAATTCCTTGAGCCATCATCACTACCTCTCAGGGCCTGCAATGGCAGGCAGCTGGAGCCAGGAACCATGGCCAGACATCATCAAACCCTGATACTCCAGTGTGGGAGGTGGGCATTTAACCAGTAGGCAAATGCCCAGTCTAGCATTTCTTTTTTTTATTTTATTTTATTTTTATTTTTTGACAGGCAGAGTGGACAGTGAAAGAGAGAGACAGAGAGAAAGGTCTTCCTTTGCCGTTGGTTCACCCTCCAATGGCCGCCGTGGTTGGCGCGCTGCGGCCGGCGCACCGCGCTTATCCGATGGCAGGAGCCAGGTGCTTCTCCTGGTCTCCCATGGGGTGCAGGGCCCAAGTACTTGGGCCATCCTCCACTGCACTCCCGGGCCACAGCAGAGAGCTGGCCTGGAAGAGGGGCAACCAGGACAGAATCCGGCACCCCGACCGGGACTAGAACCCAGTGTGCCGGCGCAGCAAGGCGGAGGATTAGCCTAGTGAGCCGCTGCGCCGGCCCTCTAGCATTTCTTTATTCATGAGTGCATGATCTTATTGCTCTGAGACTCATCATTTCTTGAGATTTTCTCTCCTTCATTTTCTTAGTTTTTCCAGTTTTGACTCAGGCTGTTTTCACAAAGCATCATAGATTGGATGTCTCCTAAACAATGTAGCTTACTTCTCACAGCTGTTGAGGCTGAAGTCGTAACCCCTGCTGTCAGCAAGGCCAGGTTCTGCGGACCCTCCTCCAGGCTGCAGACGCCGTTGTCTCATTGCATCCTCACTCGGCCGGCAAAGGGCCAGAGAGTTTTCTCTGGTATCCTTTTTTTTTTTTTTAAGATTTATTTATTTATTTATCTGAAAGGTAGAGTTACAGAGAGGGCGAAGCATAGAAGGAAATCTTACATCTGCTGGTTCACTCCCCAAATGGCTGCAACAGCCAGGGCTGGGCCAGGATGAAGGCAGGAGCCAGGAGTTTCATCCCGGACTTCCACGTGGGTGCAGGGGCCACGACACTTGGGCCATCTTTCACTGCTTTCCCAGGCACATTAGTAGGGAGCTGGATTGGAAGTGGAGCATCCTAGAGTAGAACTGACACCCACATAAGATGCCAGCACTGCAGGCTGTGGCTTCATTTGCTGTGCCACACTGTGGGTCCTCTGTGGGCTCATTTTAACAGACCACCAATTCCCACTCATGTCCCATCTCCTGATGCCATCAAGTCGAGAGTTAGCATTTCAACATGAGTTTGAGCAGGACACACATAGTAGATGATACATAGCACAATTTCTTTGTTTCTTTTTCCTGTTTGTTTTGCTGTTTCACATGATGTTGCTTCATTCCTTAACATTTCTGATGATTCCCACTTCTCTGTTAGTATTCAGGAAGGAGCACATGAGTGGGAATATGGTGCAGAGGTTAAGATATGGGATGCACACATCCCACATCAGAGTTCCTGGGTTCAAATGCTGGATCTGTTCCTGATTTTAACTTCCTGCTGATGCACACCCTGGATGGCAGTAGGCAACGGCTCCTGTCACCTACATGGGAGGTCTGGATTGAGTTCCCCACTCTGAGCTTCAGCCTGGTGTAGCCCCAGTTGCAGCAGGCATTTGGGTAGTGAACCAGCAGATGAAAGAATCTCTCTTGTTCACACATGTATACACACAAACACACACACACAAGAATAGGAAACTTAAAGTATATGAGAACCAGAAAAAGGTTAAAAGGAAAATTGCAAACCAAAGAAAATGTTTGATACATGTGACAGAAAAATGGGCAGTGTTTATATATCTATAAATCATGAAAAAATCATAAGATAATTATGCCAATAAAATGTATAAATACCATGGATAACAAATTTGAAAAACAAACTGTTAACTAGTCAAAATGCTAAAGTAGTAATGAATTTAAACAGCCATGAGGTACTATCAAATTGTCAAGTTTTGTTATTATGTTTGGCTTGGTTTGGACAAGAATGGAGAAAAGATTTTCTCATATATTCCTGGTGGGACTATATTTCAGTGAAAATTTTCAAGAGAATAATAATTCAGTTATATGCATCAGAGCTGTGAAAAGAGTACATACTTTGATATAGCAAGTCTATTCCTGATAATCTTAAGATAGTCAAGTTTACAAAGATATATGTTCACTTCAATACTGTTTCTTTTACTGAAAATTGGACACAATACAAATATCAAACATTAGGGATTAACATGATAAATGATGATTACACTCATCTTGGGAATACTATTCAGCTATAAGGAATAATTTATTGCAATTTATTTGTTGGCAAGGTAAGATTTTATTGATGCACTATCAAGTCAAAATAGTGCAATAAGAGAGTGTTTAAGAATACAGATACACAGGGCTGGTGCTGTGGTGCACTTGGTTAATCCTCCACCTGAAGTGCCAGCATCCCATATGGGAGCCGGGTTCTAGTCCCAGTTGCTCCTTTTCCAGTCCAGCTCTCTGCTGTGGCCCGGGAGGGCAGTGGAGGATGGCCCAAGTCCTTGGGCCCTGCGCCCCATGGGAGACCAGGAAGAAGCACCTGGCTCATGGCTTTGGATCGGCACAGCGCTGGCCATAGCAGCCATTAGGGGAGTGAACCAATGGAAGGAAGACCTTTCTCTCTGTCTCTCTCTCTCACTGTCTGCAACTCTACCTGTCAAATAAATTAAAAAAAAAAAGAATACACATACATTGAAAGCAATATTTGTGATATACACAAAAGCAGAAAAAAGCCTAGATGATATATGTAAACCATGATTATTATTAGAAGATGAAAATAGAGATTATTTTAATTCTTTTTATTATGTTCACCCATATGTTTCAGATTACCTGTAATAAATATAATACTGTGCATGAAAAACATTTCTAGAGAAAAGAAGTAACTATAAAAGTGGATTTCGAATCCCGAGAACATGCATAGGTGGGGTGGCTGTGCCTTGCTTGTTCATCAACAGGTTTTAGCATACAGTGCTAAGATGGGGACCCAGTCATTTTCAGTATATGTTAGCATTCTTTGTCCATGTGTCTCTTTCTACAAGGAGCAATCTTACAATCTCTCACTAGGGAAAAAAGATTAGCATCCAGTACACTGGGAGCCAGGCAGGCTACCACGATTACTCGGCCTGCTTGCAGCTTGCCATTCTCACCCACCCTCTGCTGCGGGTGGGTACTCAGGTACAGCCTTGCAGGTGACTTTCCCCAGAAGAAAAGCCTTCAGTTGCGTGACCAGGGTAGGTGACTGGTGGTGAAAGATAGAAAGAGGAAGGGAAGGTTCACTGTTCTTTGTTTGGGTTTTTAACTATTCTTGTTTGAATTCCTGCCCTTTCTCAACTCAAAATACCTACTGTCTCTAATTCCTAAATCATTCCAGGGTTTTTCAATAGAAACTGATTTATTTTTTGTGCTTCCCCCTCCAACATTCTTTCTGGGCTCTGATATATCATTACATCTCAATCATCTGTCTCCAGATTCCAAAATTTTGTTGACATTTCTTATTTGATGAGATGTCTTTGCTCTTCTTCCTCATTGACTCGTACCATTTTTCTCCATACTCTATTAATACAATTTCAGAAGGAGAAGAGATTAAATATTTACATTCAATCCAATATATTTAACAGGAAGTCCCAAGGATGTTTATACATTTTGCCACTATTCATAAATAACATTGAGCACAGATGTCTCACATCAGAAGCTTTAAGGGTTTGGCAAGTCAAGTTAGTGCTAATTTAGTGAAGAGGGTGCACATGATGTCACTTGTATTCACCTGACCTACTCAACAGCCAGGACTTAGAGATACTGCTCCTCTGATTAGTCTATCCACAAGCAGGGATATGAAAAAAGCAAATGGCAATTACAATATGCCAATTTCCCTATAATAAAATGCTGTGCTTGGATGGGAAGGAAACTGCAGCTGTTCAGTACAGATGGCAAATAGCTGACTGCTTTTTAGTAGGATTAAATGAAATATCAAAAGTGAATAGTCACATTGAGAGAAAGACGTGTGAGCTAAGTCCCTACGTCTCATCTTTAAAAAAAAAAAAAAAAGCCCCTGGATAGTTAACATTTATTTAGATTTTTTTAAAAGGAAAATCTCACCTAAGTCACTGACCCATGTAAAGAATTCCCTAAAGGATAGATTGATATATTTTGTGTCACCACTTGCACTTGGACTTGCTCAAGATAGATTTTTCAGGTATTATCTTTGTACCATCTATTCCAAAGTCTGCATTAGCACATAGCTATAACAAGGTCAGAGCCCTACTGTGAGTAGGAGTGTATCTGTCTGCACATTTGTATTAATATTCTATTTACTACCATTGTATGTGTATTCACTAAGCTTCTACCTCTACAAATTTAGAAGTTTTTTAAGGCAGAGATATAATTTTCAAAATTCTTATTTTCTCATAGCACCCAATCCTCTGCTAAATACATGGTAGGGACTCAATAAATCCTTACTGATTTACTGATGGATTATGTTATTGAAAGGGGTGTTTGCACCCTCAATAACACCAAGAGTTCATGTGGACCCATGTGACATAAATAAGTTGCCAAATCATGGCTCTGCTCCAGTCCAGCTTTCTGCTAATGCAGATTCTGGGAGGCAGCAGATGATGGCTGAATTACCTGGGTCCATGTGGGAAACTGGGTTTGAGTTACTGGCTCCTGGCTTCAGCTTGGTCCAGCTTTGACAGTTGTGAGCATTTGGGGAGTAAATCAACAAATATAAGATTCATATTCATTCATTCATTTTCTCTCTTTCTCTCTCTCTCTCTCTCTCCCTATTCTCCCCTTCAAATAAACAAATAAATAAAATGGCTAGAATGGCTGGGGCTGGGACAAGCCAAAGCCAGAAGATGGAAGCGTCTTCAGGTCTTTCACATGGATGCAGGGACCCAAGGACTTGGGCCATCTTCTACTGCTTTCCAAAGCACATCTGTAGGGAACCAGTTGGAAGCGGAGTGGCTGGATCTGGAACCAGTGCTTATATGGGACACCAGTGTCACAGGCAGTGGTTTTTTACTCACTTTTACTGGGGCCATAATGCCAGCCCCTGAAAAGTGTTGTGTTTTTTTTTTTTTTTTTAAGATTTATTTATTCATTTGAAAGGCAAAGTTACAGAGAAGCAGAGGTGGAAAGAGAGAGAGATCTTCCATTCAGTGGTTCACTCCCCAGATGGCTGCAATGGCTGGAGTTGGGCTGAACCAAAGCCAGGAGCCAGGAGCTTCTTCTGAGTCTCCCATGTGGGTTCAGGGGCCCAAGGACTTGGGCCATCTTCTCTGCTTTCCCAGGCCATAGCAGAGAGCTGGATCGGAAGTGGAGCAGCCAGATCTCTAACCAGCAGCCATAAGGGATGATGGCACTACAGGCAGTGGCTTTACCCACTGTGCCACAGCACCAGATGCAGGAAAAATGTTTTTAAAAAAGAGAACATTAGAGTGGCCATTTAAGCTAAGGAGCAAAATGTTTGCATCCTATGCTAGAGTACTTGGGTTTGATTCCTGACCCCAGCTTCCTGCCAGCTTAGAGTCAGGGAAGCAGCCAATGATGGCTCAGGCAATTGGGTTCTTGCCGCCTGTGTGGGAGACTTGGGTTGCATTTCTACCTCCTGGCTCTGGCCTGGCCTAAAGTTAGCTATTGCAGGCTGGGGGAGTGAACCATCAGATAGGAGATCTCTTTCTTTCTGTCTCTGTTTCTATCAGTCTTCCTCTCAAAAAAATAAATATAAAAAAGTTTAGAAGGGAGAAAAGTCACTTATCTAAACTAGATGTTTTATCTGTATGGTATAAAGACTTCTGCTTGCATGAAAATGCTTAAGTCGTTAATTAAATGTTTCACTTTCCTTTAGCTGTACTCAGTGATACAGAGAAACAGCCTGAGAGATAAGATGATAAAAGAGAACAGGAAATAGAACTTCCCTCCTCGGGATAATTTTTGTCACTCATTATTTTCCTGAGTCTCATTTCTGTTTACTCCCCTTCAGGATGTGATTAACTGTAGGTTGCTTCCTGGGTTCACATTGCCAAATCTCTCACTGCACTTCTTCCAAGATCTGACTTCTTTGTGCTCCCTGTCTAACTGAATTTCCCCCAACACAGTCTCCCTACCCTACTATGTTGTTGACTTGACTTCTGTTGGTTTTCTTGCTCTCAAAAAATTCCCCAAAGCTTTCTTTTCCATCTCTTACCTTTCTGAGAACCTGAGCCTAAGGCCCATCCAAGCAGGCTCTTCCTTCCATGGCGGGCATAGGAGAGGGGTGGGAGCATTGAAAGAATATATCCTATTTGCAGATAATAAAAGAACAGGAAGTCATTTCTGAAATGTTCACTTGGGAACCAAAAATTAGCTATCTCATAGCTAAAGGTTAAAGGACTCAAATATCTCATCCTTCATAAGCCTTTGTTTGAAGTTAGTTTGGAGGTAGGGAAAGGAAAAAATATATGAAGAATATCTAATTTTGTGAATCTCATTTTCAAATTCAAATCTCAAATGCTCCCTGAGGCAGTGGCTTGCAAAGGCAGCACAGTGATGAAAACTTAATGAAAGACTCAGAAAGATCATAGATCATGCTGACCCATCAGCTGTCATAAGTAAGAGAATCATAATGACATTATTCTAGTGTTTGGGATGTTCTTGGCTGTGTCTCTCTCTCTGCAATGACAGCTACCCTGACTTCAAGCTTCATCACTGTCTACGATGAGCTCATTCGTGGTCTCTGGTCATTTCTACTAAACACTTCCTTTTTTGTCACTGTTAAAAATATGTTTCGCCCCAACATCTTTGCATGGTGATGTCTTTACAGCATGTCTGTACTTACTTCCCAGCCTGGGCTCTCCCCTTTTCCAGTCCATTTACTCTGCCATCAGTTATCTTTTTATAACAGAAATGTGGATCATAGAAATGTCACCGATTAAGACATTCTCTGGTTTTGCCATTCCTTCAAGTCAGGCAAAAGCCTTTTGAATGGGCTATAAAAGCTTTGCAATATAAAACCTGACTCATTTTGCGTCCTCATTTCCTGTCGCTGTGGCCCTGCTCCTCCTTGTCCCCCAGGCCCTGCCTCCTCTGTGGTCTCTGCTGCTGCTATACTAAACACGTGGGGTTCACTGACTTCATGCATTGGCATGTGCTTTTCTGGAATGCTCTCTTTTTCTGTTTGGATCATGATGATTTGGTTTCCAAATATTTCAAACATCCTCCTCTGTAAAATCTGTCCTAAATTTATGCTAGGATAACTGTTCTACTCTCCAGAGTGATGATGCCATCCTGGAGCTATCTGAGATCTGCAGCCATGCCTGTGACTTCCCTAGACTTGGGAATCTCACCTTTGCACCTCCTTTCCTTTACAGTGCCTGACATCGCATGTTCAACTGATGCTAAATGAAGGAAATAGTGATTGAAGGGATGGAGATGATCTACACAAGAGGAGCGAAGAGCCGTGTATCTTCACCTGAGCAAAGGCTGCCTGTCCCTGTTACTACCCCCAGGAACTGAGGATCCACCCTTTCTGTACTCCTCCGGGAGCTCCCAGAACAGCACACTTTGGGAAATTAGTCCACCATTGGATTCTTTCCTGATTGATTTCTAGCTTGAGGTTCATTTCCTTATGGCCTCAAAGGAAAAGAAGTACTTTCTCTGTGTACATCTAAGATGGCTTCAATTTCTCTTTTTCACTTTGTAGGTAACAACCTCTCTAGAGGAGGCAAAGGGCTCCCCTACCTCATTCCCCATAAATCCAGGGTCAGCAAGGATTACCCCTCCACCAGACTCCACATTCTGAGAAACTCACAAGAACCAGCTTACCAGTTCTCTCCCGTTTGCTGCTGTGAGTGTTAATTAGCAAAATTATCTAAAAATAAATTAGGAAAAAATATATGAAGTCTTTCATCCTTTGATCCAGCATTCACTTTAGTGATGGGGGAAAACACACACACACACACGTGCGCGCACATGCACACACACAGGTGTTTATCTCAGAATTATTTATAATACATGTATTTATAAACATTTTAGAGGCTGGTGTTGTGACACAGTGGGTTAAGCTGCTTTCTACAATGTCGGCTTCCCATATGGGTGCCACTTCGAGTCTAAGCTGTTCCACTTGCAATCCAGCTCCCTGCTCATGTGCCTGGGAAAGCAGTGGAAGATGGCCCAAGTACTTGGGTCCCTGCACCCACGTGGGAGACTTGGATAAATTTCCTGATTCCTGTCCTAACCCTGGCTGTTCCAGACACATGGGGGAATGAACCAACAGATGGGAGATCTGTTTCTTCCCCTCTCTCTGTAACTCTTTCAAATAAAATAAATAAATCTTTTTAAAAAAAGCAACAACAAAGAACACAGAGGCTTGGGGGACACTTCTGATGCAAGAAATACTGTGTGTTTGGGCAATCACTCTTCTGGCTTAATGACCTCCACCATCACTTTAGCTGGCCTCTCTCACCTTCTTTTCAAAAAATTAAAGGGAGTGTATTAAATTAGTTTTGGAACATGTGTTACTAAAAATATCTGAGAAACATATTTAAAATGACGTTTCCAAACAGTCATGTTAACTTGCTAATGAAAAATAAACAATATCTACCAAATTTTCATTCTAACAGATGGAGGCTTCTCTTTTTGATCCAAGAGTAGCCTCGCCCTGGAGCAGGGAAGAGAAGCCCCTGCACAGTCAGCTAATATAAGCCTGTACTCCCAGGGTTACTCTAAGCTTCTCCAGTCTACCCTTCCCACATTTCTTCTGCACACAAGGACAGTATGACTCCTTGGGGTGTTTCCTGGCATAAATACTCCTTCTGCTGATTCTGTAAAGTACACTGTCACCTGCTGCCACACTTCTGAGGTTTCTGAGAGAGGAAATACGGGTGGCTCCTAGCTTGCATCTATATTCCTACATCCAGGCGCCAGAAGTGATCCTGCCAGGCCACTGGTTTCTGAAACACTTCAACCGGATCCTCCTTTGCCATCTGGCTCCAGGGAATCCCACTTTCTATCTCTGTAGCATGGGATACACCTGACATCTGCCTCTGAGTCTTATCACACAAATGCTTCTCCAGGTGAAAAAGAGAAAAAAAAACAAAGATGACATAAAGGGATGAAAAATAGTCTCAACACCACCCTGGGAATCTTTATCCTAAGTCCCAGGGACTGGTCCCTGGTGGCTCTTTCCACATGTTTGTTTATTTCAGGTCTCTCTCCAGAGGGGATAAGTGAGAAGAGAAGGGTGAATGGGGATCCACATGGATCTGAAGATGCTTTCGTCTCACTCCCTGGCTTGCTCCTTCACTAAGAAAACTATCTGAGATGAATGAACTTGGTCAAAAAGAACAGGGTAATTACAATGCCATACAGATATCCTGATCCAACCTGTTCTGCAAGAAAGAGGGGATTTTGTTCTGAATCTTGGGTGTGGTCAGTGTCACAGGATCATGAATTGTCTCTTCACTTTCTGTTTCTCAAAGCACAGTTTGAAAATTATGGGACTTTATGGGTGAGGGTCATAAAATGATGGCTCTGAGGTCAGAGTTGTGGTGCATCAGGTTAGACTGCTACTTGTGATGCCAGCATCCAATATGAGTGCTAGTTGAGGTCCCAGATGCTCCGCTTCTGATCCAGTTCCTTGCTAATGTGCTTAGGAAAGCAGCAGAAAATGGCCCAAGTGCAGCATAAAAGGGCCCCTGCACCCACGTGAGAGACGCAGATGGAGTTCCAGCCTCCTGAATTTGGCCTGGTCCAGCCTTGGCCATGTTGGCCATTTGGGGAATATACCATCAAATGGAAGGGAAGATTCATTCTCTCTCTCTCTCTCTCTCTCTCCCTCCCTACCTGCTTTTCAAATCAATCAATAAGTTTTTTAAAAGAAAATAATAACTCTGTTCTGTTCTCACCATCACTTGCTCAGCATTTTGGGAAGCACTCACATCCTTTGAGTAGCACACTTTCTTATAATCCTCACCACTCCTGCTGTACTACTTCATAGGGACATCTCCCCATGGACAAAAATGACTTAATGCACTGCTCCATGTGCATCCTTGTCTGTCTTAGTTGTCCCTTTGCACCCATTTCCCCAGCTTCACAGACCCAGTGCCACTAGTTTTCTTCATCGGTAACATGCTTTCTTCTACTTTGGGGCCCATACCATCAGATAGGCAGCATATTGTGTCTTCAGTCTTTTGAAAATTAAATGAATAACATGAGTGCTTACTTAGCAGGAGCTCCCAGGGGCCTAGTGTACCTGCTAGGCCTCTGTCTCCTACAGGAGAGTAATGGTTGTAATAAAATTATGGAGTCGACCCCTTCCATTATGATAAGATTCGCAGGGAGTCAGAGCTGTCCAGCCAAGTTGTATTTTAAAAAAGTGGTCTCTCTTACCTATGTCAGCTTCAAGGTAGAGACAGAGACTACAGAGAGAAAACTACTCCACAAGTGTTCTGGGGACATTTGGAGTGAAATATATACAGAGGGAAAGGCTTATGGGGCAGGCAAATTCAAAGGAGGCCCTGTGTAGCTGCCAGAAAAGGTGCTTCTGATGATGGAGGTGGGGACAGCAGCATGGAGGGGTGTCTTATCTTCCCAGAAATGAACCCCAATGGCTGCGTCCTAAAGGCAGCAGAGTGCACCAACATGTCCAGGCTGATGATATCCTCTGGGCAGCACTGGTAAGTTTCATGGTTGGTATTATTTCTTACTCGACAGTAGTTACAGGAATCAATTGGGCTGTAAGGAAGCCACCTTTCAAAATCTAGGAAAGCTTTTCCCACCTGCCCCTGAAAGGAAAGCTGTGGTGCCCGTTTCTCCAGCTGGTGCTTCACAAAGCGCATTTTGGGGAAATGATCACTTGAGTTCTTATATCATCTCTTCCTGCGTTCTAAGCTCTTGGAGGCCTGATTCTGGAGAAAGACGCATACTGATGCGTCTTACCTGACTTGGGGGGGGGGGGGGCAGCATGATTGCCTTTGTCTCTTCTGAGTAAATAATTGTTGAGCCTAGCATTCATCAGAACTGTTTCCACATCAATTATTTCAATTTCCAAATTTTTTTTCAAGCTTTCACTGTAGATCACTCAATATGTAACATAAAACTGATTATCATTCTTAGATTCAAGTAGCTTTGGAAAACTTGCCAACTTAAAAATGCTAAGCAACCCTATCCCAACTATCTCATGGTTTGCATACTTCTCAGGGAGAAGTTAAAGAGGATTTTCAAACTATATTGCAGCTAGAAATTTCCCCTAGAGATATTGATGATATTGTGACTGTGGCTGGTAACAATTCAAATAATAACTCAATGTTGTACAACACTTTTTGATTTTACAAAACATCCTTCCATCTGCCTTATGCAGTTCAGCCTGTAATCCTCCTTCTAAACATAGTACTCTGTCCTGTTTGGAGGCCCTCAACCACTTCATGTCTTCATGCATTCCTGTATCCATTCATTCATGACCCCTAAGAATATGCTTCTTTAAAAAGTACATTTTCTACTAGTGGATCCTCACTATTGAGCATAAAAACGAGCATAGCAGGCAAGAAAAAGCTCAAACATTTTATTTACATAATAGGAAATGCCCATGGGTATAGTAGAAAATGCAAAAGTGTCAACTCAAAAGAAGAGTTGGTAGCTTGAAAGGATTGACTATTGTAATGGAAAAAAAAACTTTTTTAAAAAACCTCTAATCTCATTCTTACCCGGAAATGACAGCATCAATTTATTTGGTTAAAATATATTTTCTTTGGGGCCAGTGTTGTGGCAGAGTGGGTTAAGGAACCACTTGCCATGCCAGCATCCCATATTTGAATGCCAGTTCAAGTTCTGGCTATCTTGCTTCCGATACAGGTCCCTGCTGATGGACCTGGGAAGGCAGCAGAATATGGTCCAAATACTTGGGTCCTCATCACCCATGTGGGAGACCAGGATGGAATTCTGGGCTTCGGTTTTCAGTCTGGCTCAGACCTGGTTGAGATTCAGAATCAGTCTCTCTCTCTCTCTCTCTCTCTCTCTCTCTCTCTCTCATCATTCTTTCTCTCTACCCCCTCTCTTCTTCCCTTTCTTCTTCTGTCACCCTACCTTTCAAAAAATCAAATAAATCATATATATATATATATATATATATATAGTTTAAATTGCTCCGAACGTTGTGACCCACATAATAAGACTTGAAAGAAAAATAAGAGAGATCTATGTGTATAAGGAGAGAAAATATCATTCTTTGTAGAGGATCCAAATACTGCTTGGAAACCCCATGAGAAGACTTCTAGTCAAGACTGAGTTGTAATTGAAAATCTAAGCCAGGGACCAGCGCTATGGCTCAGCGGGTTAACGCCCTGGCCTGAAGCACCAGCATCCCATATAGGTGCCATTTCTAGTCCCAGCTGCTCCACTTCCAATCCAGCTCCCTGCTATGGCCTGGGAAAGCAGTAGAAGATGGCCCAAGTGCTTGGGCCCCTGCCCCCTCATGTGAGACCTGGAAGAAGCTCCTGGTTCCTAGCTTCCAATTGGCACAGCTCCGGCCATTGCGGCCACTTGGGGAGTGAACCATTGGATGGAAGATCTCTCTCTCTGCCTCTCCTTCTATCTGTGTAACTCTAATTTTCAAATAAATAAGTCACTGTGTACTTACTCCTCATGTAGCATCTCTGTCCTTCATGTGTTGTCCAATGTGAATTAATGCTATAACTAGTACTGAAACAGTATTTTACACTTTATGTTCTGTGTGGGTGCAAACTGATGAAATCTTTACTTAATATCTACTAAATCGATCTTCTATATATAAAGATAATTGAAAATGAATCTTGATGTGAATGGAATGGGAGAGGGAGCAGGAGATGGGAGGGATGCAGGTGGGAGGGAAGTTATGGGGGGGGAGCCATTGTAATCCATAAACTGTACTTTGGAAATTTATATTTATTAAATAAAAATTTAAAAAAATAAAAAATCTAAAAAAAAAGAAAATCTAAGCCAAAGAATTGGAGAGATACCAGCATTACATATAACTGAGATCAGATACATACTCAGAATTTACAAAGACCACCCACAAATCAAGAAAGAATAAATAAACCAATAGAAAAATGGAAAAAAAATTTTTTTTTTACAGGCAGAGTTAGACAGTGAGAGAGAGAGAGACTGAGAGAAAGGTCTTCCTTTTTCCATTGGTTCACCTCCCAAGTGGCCGCTACGGCCAGCACACTACGCCGATCTGAAGCCAGGAGCCAGGTGCCTCTCCTGGTCTCCCATGTGGGTGCAGGACCCAAGGACCTGGGCCATCCTCCACTGCCCTCCAGGGCCACAGCAGAGAGCTGGCCTGGAAGAGGAGCAACCAGGACAGAATCCGGTGCTCTGACCGGGACTAGAACCTGGTGTGCCGGCGCCACAGGCGGAGGATTAGCCTAGTGAGCCGCAGCGCCGGCTGGAAAATGGGTTTTTAAAAACAGGAAAAACTGAATGGTCTGTGAACATCTGAAAAGCAGCTCAGCCTCACTGATTCTCAAGGAAAAGATGGTCATGCAGGCCAAATCCAACCAGGAGTTACGTACAAATAAGCAACAATCTCCAAGAAGACTCTAAGAGAGAGGCCATGTGATCCACAAACCATACAAATTTACTGTTTAGCCCTCAACAAAAAGTTTGTCAGCCCTTCATGTTAAGCAATAGTCAAACAAAATAAGACACCTTTTAAGGGCTGGTGATGCGGCGTAGCAGGTAAAGCCGATGCCTGCAGAGCTGACATCCGCGTGAGCATTGGTTTAAGACCATGTGCTCCACTTCTGATCCAGCTCCTGCTGATGTGCCTAGGAAAGCATGGAAGATGGCCCAAGTGTGTGAGCCCCTGCACCCATGTGTGAGACCCAGAAGAATCTCCAGGCTCCTGCCTCGGGTATGCTCAGCTCTGGACTTTGCAGCCATCTGGGGAGTGAACCAGTGGATGGAAGATCGTCTGCCTCCTCTGTAACTCTGCCTTTCAAATAAATAAATGAATCTTTTAAAAAGACACCATTTTACATCTTTCAGATTGGTAAGCATTAAACTGTTTTACTGTACCACATGCAGAGCAGGATGTAGAAGAAGAGAGCCAGCTTGGATAGCCACCAGAGAGACTGCATTGGTATAAGCACTAAAAATAACAACTTGGCAATATTTAATAAAGTGTGGGTGGTTTTGACTATGGTGACATGGCACAGTGTGGCTGAGACGTGGCTGCCACTTGGCTGGCTGTCAGGCTAGATGTGTTTTGACTACAGGTGTTATGGGGCTGAGACTATTTGGCATACTCTCTGGTAGGTGTAGCAACCACTTGGCTGTCTGGCTGTTGAGCTAAGTTCAAAGTGCTTTGAACTCATCAGCTGTGTGGTCGGCTATCCAGGGAGAAAAGCCTGCTGTCTAGTGACTGTTGGGCTGGTATCAGGCACATAAGAGGATGTCTGTCTGGCTGGCTGTATGCCAAGTTCTCACTGAGAAATGGGGAGAATATCTGAATATGCTGCCTGTGTGCCAGCTTCCTTTCTGTGCAAGTCTACAAGTTCCCTGGGGTGTGGAGTACAAATCAGTTTCAAAGCTGGGCTCTTGGCCTTTCTGCTAGGGCTAGGCTCTTAGCAGTTAAGGTTTTAAAGCTTCAGCCTGGGGCCGGCTCGCGACCCAGCTGCTCCACTTCTGATCCAGCTCTCTGCTCTGGACTGTGAAAGCAGTGGAAGATGGCCCAAGTCCTTGGGCCCCTGCACCCACATGGGAGTCCTGAAAGAAGCTCCTGGCTCCTCGCTTCGGATTGGCACAGCTCTGGCCGTTGCAGCCAACTGGGGAGTGAACTAGCAGGTGGATCTCTGCCTCTCGTTCTCTCTGTGTAAGTCTGACTTTCAAATAAATAAATAAGTAAATCTTAAAAAAAAAAAAAAAAAAAAAAGGCTTCAGCCACCCATGTGAGTATGGCAGAATGAAGGCAAAGTCTCAATAAGGGAAAGTTTAGTGGCTACTAGTTCCCAGGGCAGAAGGCACTGTAGCCTTTCTAGCTTTAAGATGGCTCTGGGCTGTAGCAGCTTAGGTCATGGGCATGAGAGTCACATAATGTGGGCTCCTACTATGTGACAATACAGCCACAAAAACCCTGGGAAATTCTCTAAACTGTGCTCAGAGCCTGTGATGGCTGCAGGAATCTCCCATGTAGTCATTTGTAGTAGCAGTGGGGCTTTCCAGGTCTCCACCTACTGTTTCCTTGTAAGGAGAAGCCCAGCTTGGCGTGGGGCCAATCCAGACAGAGTGGGAGAGGCAAGGTAATCTTGCTCTCCTTTCTATGCTGTTATCCTGGGCTTCCACACTCCACACCTTCCCTGCTACACTTCAGTGTACTTTTTCAGTCATTCTAGTTGAGTTACAGTTTTTAAGTATTTGTTGGGGTCCTTGTTTATGAGGAAAATGAGCAACAGGTAACTATTTGGCTATCTTGCTGATGTCATTCTGCAAATGTGATATTTTATATAGGATTGATTATAATTATGTATACACATGTATACAGATGGGAACATGTGATGGGAAGAATGTTTCAAAAATTAATAGTGATTAGTTTCATGTTGTGAGGTTATGGATTATTATTTTATTTCTTTAACTTCTTTATTTTCCCTATTTTCAAGGTCTTAAAGCAAGTGCATTAACTTTATGATCATATATTAAAACTAACAACTTCCACTAATTTATTGTCAATGATTAACCAATAATCTATTAATGTTCTGTCTGATGAACACTTACCAAATTATTTCTGTATGGCAGGCAAAGAATCACATTTTGTGAAAATAAAGTGATTATTGAGCTGATATGCTGGCTTTCAATGAAAGCAATCTATAATTCCCACTCAGAAGGAAATGGAATAAAATCAAGTGTATTTAATATTGCGTAACTAGGCCATCAGCATAACTGGAAAACAAATATATTTGTTTTCAGGAGTGAAAAGATTTATTTTTCTGGATACAGAAAATTGAAAAGCCAAAAAGTCAGTAGAAACATCTGACCTCTGTAAGAGGTCAGATCTAAGGCTTCATTAATTTCCATATTTGGGGAGGTTCTCAAAATTTAAATTGCATTTTTCATCTCTGGAGACTTGTTTTTCTCTTACACAGTAAAGGTACCCGGTAATGAGCTAGTAGTTAAAAGCTGATTTGAAATGGAATTTTTATAGAGTCAATTTTTTGGTTGCTTAAAGTTAATTGCTTTGTACCTAATTTAGGTCCCATAGGGAGCAATTTTGACCTCCCCCAGCAAACTTTATCTTAAATGAGGCTGATCTATAATTCTATTACATGTGTCTGGTGTCTATCTGTAAATACCATGAGATGCAGTCCATTTCTACAGGGTACTATGTGGTTTTAATACCTTCAAAGGACTTCAATTTTAGCAAAGGAGCAATTTATTTTCCTGAAGCCAGGTCAGTCACTGTATGAAACAGAAGTTATGTGAAGACAGTGAGGTTTGTACCACTTTGGCTGCCCAAGAAGTAAATATAGTTACCTGGCAACTTGCAAGAGATATGACGTTGAAATGGGAAAGAATGAAATAAGAGAGTAGGTGAAACACTGTGTTGAGAATAGAAGGACATGAGGTCTTCAACAATCAGAAACAATCCAAAGATTGACCTTAGCCAGTCTACAGCAGTGGTTCTCAAAGTGTGGGCTCTTGGTCAGTAAAATCACTCTGCTCTCTGAACTTTTAAAAATGCAAATTCTTGGGTCCCAGCCCAAAACTTCTGAATTAGCAACTCAGGTGGTGGAGCCCAGCAACCTGCAACTGCATCTAGCCCTTCTGGTGATTAAGATATACACTGAAGTTTAAGAAATGTGAGGCTAGAATAGGGGGATTTTGCTGGCACACAATCAGGAAGTGAGTGTGGTCAGAAACAGTGGCACCCCCCTACACACACACTGTGTCAGGTTTCCTGAGGTGTGGAATTAGAGATGTACAACACTGGCAAGTCAGCTGCCATCCAAAGTTCATGCAAAAGAGCGCTGATGGGTACTTCCCATTGAAAGAGCGGAATCTTAAGTCAAGCCAAGCCAGGAACCAGGAGAGAAAAATAGGATGGTAGGTAAAATCTTGAGGCCAGGCACAGTTTTCTGCTCTCTGCCTGGTTTTTACTTACATCTCTTACTTGGAGACACGTTCAAGTTACCGGGGTTCTCTCACATGGGAGGGAACTCATTTAAGACAGATCCTAAAGGGAATAAACCTTTCATTCATCTAATTCCACTTGTAAGACAACACACCCAGAGCTAATAGAACTGAGGTCACGTATAAATCAGTGAGCTCTGGGTAGCACATAAGGGGAACAAAGAAACCTTTCAGGAAGGTTGATGACTCTCTTTCACACCATACTAATTTGGGGGGAGATTGGGGGTTTTATTAGTGCGAATAGAATAGATCTTAACAAACCATTATGATGCCCCTCTCAATGGGTCTTATTATAGAAAAAAACAGTACAGAGCTATTCCAGAAAGAAAACAATGCCAAGGATACCAAATCACTTTATAGAATCCACAGCATATGAAGATGGTGAATAGAGCTGTGAGAGCTTGTGACAAATACATTTCCAGAAAACTGTTTTAGCCATGGGTTCTAACTGAGTGGCCTCCATAAATGACTTGAATAGTACCTGGGTATTGATTAAATAATTAACAAAAATGGAACATGCTTTGGCCTCTGGCACAGATTATCAGTGGTAGGAGTTGATCAAAAGAATCAGTTGACCTAGAACAGTGGTTTTCAAACTGGGCTCCCATCAGAATCCCCCTGGCGAGCTTAATAAACAGATTTCTGAATTCTGCCCTCAATGTTTCTGATTCAGCAGGTCTTAGATTTTGCATTTCCAGCCAGTTTTAGGTAGTGGTCCAGGGGCTACCCCTTGAGAACCACAGGAGGAGACAGAGCACTGAAGAGTTATAGATACATTTCTGGAATTAAACCATAGGGTGGAGGAAGCAAGTGAAAGTACTCCACTGCATGAAGCTGAAAGAGACTACCCCTTGTGGTCAGGTTCTAAGAGCTAGGAATCAGAGGTCTTGGGCAAGCTTTGGATGTTACAGTACATCAGTTCAGGCAGGGTGAAAACAAAGTCAGACTTCCACACATCTGTGTAACTTTTAATGAGTTCCCATTTCACCAAGAATCAAAACAATGGCCCTAAAAGTAACTGTCCTTGGGGCTGCGTGACATTCTTGCTGTGCTCCTGCCCTGTGAACTCAGCCTACCCGGATGCTTACTTCCAGAAGGTTAGCCATGAACTGAGGAAATGCACTGGGAAATTGTCCTTTGCTGAAGCTGACGCTTGCATAGTCTCTGGGGTTTGGATGCAAGGAAGGGGTGACTGGAGCATGTGTCTTTTACAAAGTTCTCCGCCATTCATCTATAAAAGCTCCCCGTGACCCATGTCGCCACCCTCTTTACCCTAGAACATCACCACCATCTTTTCCTCAAAAACTTTGGCATATGCCAGGTCCCTCTCGTTGCAGGATGGAGCATTAGATGCTGTCTGAATGCTGGAGAAAGCTCTCTAACAAAAAAAGGATTTGTGAGTAGAGAAAAGCACTAGCTTATCAGACTTGTGTGGAAATTGCTGTTCTGTGCCTGCATTTAGCTGAGTCAATTACCACCAGTAGTCCCCTGACTACCCTGCCTCCAGTGAACCATGTGGTAATTGTGACTTGTGCAGGGTGGAGGATGGACGGGTGTGGCCAGCAGAGGTGATCTGTTCGCCTCAGCCTCCAACATGGGTATCTGACTGGCCACATTCGGTGAAAGCGAAATGGAAGACTTCCTTGAAGAAGCTTGTCTATGGGAATTCTGTAATTATACTGTGGCTATTATGAGCTCAGAGACTGGCAATCTGGGGAAGGAGGAAGTCCATTAGGGTACACTAGGGCTAATAAAAAGTGAGAGTGACTCAGGTACTAGGGAGCCAATGCTCAGCTGGTTCAGCCTAATCCAGAGAATGATTCAATACTGAGGTGCCACTTCTGGAAGGGAGGAGAGTGGGGAAGTACTGAACCTATTTCAGTATTTCCTGTCTCAAGCCCACACAGGTCTGGGGACTCCGGCCTCAGCTGGAAGTTGGGAGAGTTAGGGCATCTGGCTGTAGACATCTCAGACCTACAGAGCGAGAGCATAAGACAGGTTGAACCTCTGTGACTTACCAGGACAGCCTGCAGAGCACTGAATCTGACCTAGAGACCCGGACTATTATCTAAGTGTGCCTCTCCAGGGCCTTCAGACATGTCATGACACCCTGTCATGACACCCTCGGCAGCAGCCGGCATCACTGTGATGGCACAGCCTCAAGCTCCCTCCAAGACTCAGTTCCAGATTTTGGTCTCATTCTTAGAAGAGTTTTCTTGGATGAGTTAAACTGGAATCATCTTGCTTTCCTGGGCAACTGCTGTTACTTTTGTCTGCTCTGCCTCTGGGCAAAATCTGTAGTCCTCATTTGCTGCTATTTCTACCATGCTAATAATAGCTCATTGTAAAGCACACAGTATGCAAATGTGCGTCTCACAACCCTGGGACTTGGGAGTATCTTCCAATTTAAGTTCTATGTTTTTATCCTTTGATTTATTTTCTGTTTGCCCTCAGTTTGGTAGAGAAATAGATAGGCTACTGATGGAAGAAATGAGAAAGTATCAGTGCATTTTTATTTACTCTGGTGAGTTGCTTTTTCCATAATCTTCTGACCCCACACCTCCTGTCCCTACACCTGCTGCGGAAAGTACTTCATGCAATGAAACTGATCTTAACGTGTGTCATAAGTGAGTAAACTAAATTTGGTGTGAGCCATCAACAGTCTCACTTGACCATTTGGGCTGGTATCAATTATTACCTGTTTCTCATTTTGTACTTTAAAAGTGGGAATCAGGTATACCCAATGCCTGACCTTCCCCTTGGAGCACTTTTCATTTAAGATATTTTCAGTTATCTGCTTGTAAGAGTTTATTTGTTTGAAAGGCAGAGTTACTGAGAGAGAGGAGAGATAGGGAGACACACACACACACACACACACACACACACAGAAGTCTTCTATCCTCTGGTTCACTCCTGAAATGGCCGAACAGCAGGGGTGAGCCAGGCCAAAGCCAGGAGCCAGGAACTTCTTCTGGGTATCCCATGTGGGTGGCAGGGACCCAGGCACTTGGGTCAACTTCCGCTGCTTTCTCAGGTGCATTAGCAGGGAGATGGATTGGAAGTGGAACAGCAGGGACTTCAATCGGTGGCCACATGGGATGCTGGCACTCCAGATGGTGGTTTAACTCTCCGCACCATAGCAATGCCCCTCAGTTATCTTTTTGAATCTCCCCTCAACCTCCAGTGACCACTGATCCTCACCCATCTTGTTTTTCATCCACTGGAAAAGGAGGCAGAAGGGCAAAATAGTTTGCCACCGAGGAAAGGAAACCTGACAATCTTGGAATCAGGGAAAGCCAAGGAAATACAAGTGAAGCTCTCAAGAGCTTCAAGAAGTTCTAAGAACCTCAGACCCCAGGCTCCTTTTAAAAGATGGCATCTTAATAATTGTGTCTTGGATTGAAAATGGGTACATTTCCTTGCTGCTTCAACCTTTCTTCAACACCACTTTTGCAGCCACCCATAGCTGTTTTGTGGGCACAACCGAAGACCCACTACTTCCCAGGCTGGTGATCAAAGATTCTTTCCCACTGGTCACTGAGGCTGTCCATTCGGCCATCAGGCACAAAGCGGCTTCATTCCAGATAGGACTGCCACCTTCCTCGCATGTGAACCTCCACACCCTTTCTCTCAAGAGTGTTTGCTACTCAGCAGGTATGCTTCACTCTGCTTTGCAACTCCCTCTCTTTATAAACTTTTAAAAAATCAGTTTCTTTTTAATTGACAAAAACTTTACACATCTGGTTTACAATATGATGCTTTGAGATTATATATGCACATTGTGGAATGGTTAAATCAAACTATTAACATATTCATTACCTCATATAGTTTCCATTTACTCTGAGTAATTTTCAAGTGCATGATAAATTGTTATCAACTATAGTCACCATGGTGTGCAAAAGATATCTTGTATTTATTTGTTCCTCCTAATGGAAAATTTCTATTTTTTGACCAAAATATCTAATCCACTCCTCTCAATTTCCAACTTTTTTCTTTTTTTGCAAACTCCACTACTCCTTTTCCAGCTGGGAAGCTCTCCTCTCTTTGTTCGCAATGGGCCCACATTTCCCTACCAGCCAGAAGGCTCTCCTTTCTCCATCACAGTCCATCCATCCAAATCCTCTTTGTGATTCAGGGTTCAAAGTAAGTTCCAATTGTGCCATAAGATTTCTCCCCCCATTATGATTCTTTCTGGTATCTTTTAAAGTTATTTTCTCTAGCACTTGTTCCAGTGATTCATACCCCGAATGCTGGCTCAGTTGGGGCTATTTTAAAAATACAGACCTTGATCAGATAGACCTAATCAGAGTCTCTGTGGGTGAGCTCTGGGCATCTATGACTTAATAAAGCAACAGCAGTGATCCTAATGCTCACCTAGGGATGAGAAGCACAGATAATATGCAGATGATTAATTTTAAATTTAAGCACTCCATGTCTATAGCCACTAATTTGTCCCATGAATATACGCTCTGTTAGCAAACCCTGGAGGGCAGAACACATATCTGAATTCTTGTTTCTACCTTCCAATTGCAGACTATATCTAGGCAATGGTAGGTACAGGGCTCAGATTTTCTGTGAATAGGAAAATCACCCAATGTTTCAGCAAGCTTTTTCAAGTACTTTCACTGTACCAGACACTGAAGCTAGGAAGATGAAGGCAGAATTAGCCCCTTTAGACTACAGGCATTGGCTAGCAGGCTAAGGTCATTGTCTCTGCTATTTGGTTGTTGAGGCAATGTGGGACTAAAAAGTTTAGGATGACTGACTGCTGAAAGAGGATAGTGGAAGATGGCAGAGGTCCCCAGTTTTGCTAAAGATAGAGGTTTCTGAGGACCTTGAGGTTCAAATATTTGTGCCTTCACACATCCCACACCTTCCCATGCTACTCAACAGGCAGTGAGAGGTTGAAAAGCAAATGCACCTACCTCCACCCCAAAATGGCCACTCACAGGAAGCATCGTGTTTAACTCTCCCACTAAAGGAATGTAGGGCACTGCCTGGGGCACATTTAGCTGAGTGAGAGCACATGTGTTTGCTATGACATAAACAGGGGCATGTCCAGGTGCCCCTGGAGGGAGTATGTGTACAAGGTCAAGTCTGCAGCTTTCTGCAGGCTTCTGGCACCTCTTTACCTGAGACCCTCCCCCAGATGATACTGGGAAAATTGTGTGTGGCTTCTCTTAGGTGGCCCACTCTGTCTCCCCATATTCTTCACCTTCTCTTAGTTATTTGCTTCTTCTACTCCCAGGTACCTTGTGTACCCAGGATCTCTCTTCCCTTCCCTTTAGCAAAAATAATTCTTTTTATTTGTTTATTTATTTGAAAGGCAGAGGAACATACACACACACACACACAACACAAACACACACACACACACACACACATCGAAAGAGAGAGAAAGGGGGAAGAGAGAGAGAGAGAGAATCTTCCATCCACTAGGTCACTTCACAAATGGCCACAACAGCCAGAGTTGTGCCAGGCCAAGACTAGGAACCAGGAACTCTATCCTGGTCCCCCACAAAGGTGACAGGAGCCCAAGTACTTGGATCATATTCCACTGCCTTCCCAGGTGTATTAGCAGGAAGTTGGATTGGAAAAAAGAGTAACCAGGACTGGAACTTGCATTCTAACATAGAACGCCAGCAACACAAGAGGTGACTTAACCTGCTATATGACAACACACAAAACTAATTCTTTTTTTTTTTTTTGAAGATTTTATTTATTTATTTGAGAGGTAGAGTTACAGACAGAGAGACAGACAGAGAGAAAGGTCTTCCATCCATTTGTTCACCCCCCAAATGGCCGCCACGGCTGGAGCTATGCCAATTCGAAATCAGGAGCCAGGTGCTTCCTCCTGGTCTCCCATGTGGGTGCAGGGGCCCAAGCACTTGGGCCATCTTCTACTGCTTTCCCAGGCCACAGTAGAGAGCTGGATTGAAAAAGGAGCATCTGGGACTAGAACCGGTGCCCATATGGGATGCTGGTGCTTCAGGTGGAGGATTAATCTACTGAGGCACAGCTCCGGCCCCCAAAACTAATTCTTTTTTTTTTTAACTTTTATTTAGTATATATAAATTTCCAAAGTACAGCTTATGGATTACAATGGCTTCCCCCCCATAACGTCCCTCCCACCCACAACCCTCCCCTTTCCCACTCCCTCTCCCCTTCCATTCACATCAAGATTCATTTTCGTTTCTCTTTAGATACAGAAGATCAGTTTAGCATACATTAAGTAAAGATTTCAACAGTTTGCACCCACATACAAACACAAAGTGAAAAATACTGTTTGAGTACTAGTTATAGCATTAAATCTCAATGTACAGCACACTAAGGACAAAGATCCTACATGAGGAGTAAGTGCACAGTGACTCCTGTTGTTGACTTAACAAATTGACACTCTTGTTTATGGCATCAGTAATCACCCTAGGCTCTTGTCATGAGTTGCCAAGGCTATGGAAGCCCCCTGAGTTCACCGACTCTGATGATATTTAGACAAAGACGTGGTCAAAGTGGAAGTTCTCTCTTCCCTTCAGAGAAAGGTACCTCCTTCTTTGATGACCTGTTCTTTTCACTGGGATCTCACTCACAGAGATCTTTCATTTGGGTTTATTTTTTTCCCCCAGAGTGTCTTGGCTTTCCATGCCTGAAATACTCTCACGGGCTTTTCAGCCAGATCCACATGACTTAAGGGCTGATTCTGAGGCCAGAGTGCTGTTTAGGACATCTGCCATTCTATGGGTCTGCTGTGTATCTCACTTCCCATGTTGGATCATTCTCTCCCTTTTTTATTCTATCAGCTAGTATTTGTAGACACTATTCTTGTTTATGTGCTCCCTTTGGCTCTTAGTCCTATCATTATGATCAATTGTGAACAGAAATTGATCACTGGGACTAGTGAGATGGCATTGGTACATGCCACCTTGATGGGATTGAATTGGAATCCCCTGGTATGTTTCTAACTCTACCGTTTGAGGTAAGTCAGCTTGAGCATGTCCTGAACTGCACATCTCTTCCCCCTCTTATTCCCACTCTTATATTTAACAGCAATCACTTTTCAGTTAAGTTTTAGCACTTAAGAATAACTGTGTATTGATTACAGTATTCAATCAAAAGTATTAAGTAGAACAAACAAAAAAAATACTAAGAGGGATAACATATTAAGTTGCTCAATAACAGTCAGGGTAAGGGCTGATCAAGGCACCATTTCTCATGGTGTTCATTTCACTTTAACAGGTTTCCTTTTTGGTGCTCAATTAGTTGTCACCTATCAGGGAGAACAAGTGGTATTTGTCCCTTTGGGATTGGCTTATTTCACTCAGCATAATGTTTTCCAAATTCCTAACAGGGATCACTTTTCAGTTAAAATTTAAACACCTAAGAATAATTGTGTGTTAATTACAGAGTTCAACCAATGGTACTAGAAAAAAAGAAAATACTAAAATGGATAAAGTATTACATTGTACATCAACCGTCAGGACAAGAGCTGATCAAGTCACTGCAAAACTAATTTTTAAGAATTGATCTCAGGCCGGTGCCATGGCTCACTAGGCTAATCCTCCGCCTTGCGGCGCCAGCACACCGGGTTCTAGTACTGGTTGGGGCACCGGATTCTGTCCCGGTTGCCCCTCTTCCAGGCCAGCTCTCTGCTGTGGCCAGGGAATGCAGTGGAGGATGGCCCAAGTACTTGGGCCCTGCACTCCATGGGAGACCAGGATAAGTACCTGGCTCCTGCCATCGGATCAGCGCAGTGTGCTGGCCGCGGCTGCCATTGGAGGGTAAACCAACAGCAAAGGAGGACCTTTCTCTCTGTCTCTCTCTTTCTCACTGTCCACTCTGCCTGTCAAAAAAAAAAAATTGATCTCATAAAATAATTTCAGAGGAAGGTGAAGTTCACTGAGAAAGCATTTTCATTTTACCAAATAAAGCAGGAAGCTAACACTAAGTGCAGCACCTAATATTTGCAAGCCTCTGCTATGTGGAAAGACTACTAGCTAATCAAAAGAAGGTGCTTGCAGATCTGGGGTCTCCTGTACCTCAGTGCTTGTGGCACACGATGGCTCTTCTCCCTCCTCTTAACATGAGCCCTATCTGTTGCTTCCTAGAGGTCCACTCAGTCTCCATTTCAGATCCCATTTTGAGCAGGTATCAGAACCTCTCTGCAGGTTTTTTTTTTCTCCTATGAGCATATTATTTCTTTTGTTCCCAACTCCTATTCCCAGATGCACAAAATTACTTCCTAAACAGTGAACCTTGGGGAAGATAATTTTTCTGATAGGGCTGCCATCTTTACAAATGGCCCAGTTTGAGCCTAATGTAATTTCTGTATGCAATCTACATACATGTGGTATCAGTTGTTATCAATTTATATGTAATATAAATCTATATGCATTGTCACTTTCTATGCATGATACCAACACTCTCTAGGCAAAGTGACAGCAATTAATTGGCCCCAAGAGATCATAATCATTGCTACCTCATCGAGTTGTGGGGAAGATTCCCTGAAATACGCGGGTAAGGGACCTACATCAGTGCCCACCACGTAGCAAGCACTTCACAAAAGTCTGCTCTATTGCCCTCGCTTCCCCTTCTGAAGAGACAGGCGATGATCTGGTGTTCCTCAGCCTACGTCCCTTAGTTTCAACTCACCTAGTGTCCTCTGTCCCTCGCTCCACTCAAAGCTATCCCTGCTCCCTCCTTCCATAGAGTCTCCATTAATTGCAATAGTACAAGTAGGAACAGGATTTAAGAATTAATAGGAAGTGACTTCCTATTGCCTACAGTCATCACCAGCTACAGTCATTTCCTCGACATAATAAACACAGAGGAGCTCTGCAGGGAAGGCTTTCTCGGCACCGCCCAGTTGGAGCCTCTAGCCCTCTCCTTGTCTCCTGTCACTCATGGCTCTGTAAGTGGCCACTATACACTGTAGCTTCTTGTTAGATCTGCTCTGTTTGAACTTTGTCATTAGGAATTTAATCACATCCCCAAGGCAGGTTCTGTTGCTTTGTTAATGCCCCAACCCAGTTGTGGTGTCAGGAAGAAAATTGGCAAAATTCAGGCTCCAATGTTCAAAACAGCTATTTAAGATGCCCTTTCAATGCAAGCGTAGTTATTGTCTTTGAGGTCCTAAAAGTAAGTCATTTATCACAACGTGAAGAGAGGTAAAGAGAAACTGAGTTTGCAACATAAAACAACAGTGACACATAAATTTGCAGAAAGAGTAGAAAAGGCATTCAGGGCAAAATTATGGGCTTAGTGGAGGTCCATGGAGTGAATTTAAAACATATCATTACAGTAGGAGCTGACAACCTCTCAGGTACTTTAGCCTTCTGATAGCTTTTGCCATGTGATGGGCTGTTTATCTACACTTAAACAAAAGCAAATACTGCCACAGAAAGACAAGGGAGGCCACTGGCTGCCCTCCCACATCCCAGCCTTGTCATTTGTTAAAATTTTAACTCATTTTCCTCCAGAAATAAAGTCAGGCAGGGTCCAATGCCAGTTTCTGTCTGTATAGTGCAGGCATTCGGTGCCACTGTACAGCATAGCCAGGGTTCTGAGTGCCTATTAAATATGTATAAATTTTCCTGTAAGGAGCTTAAAAACAGTGTGCAGCTTCATTTGAATAACAAAAACTATGAATGTTTAAACGTCAATATGGGGGCATTATTTGATTTTCAAAGGATCATTGGCAAGCAACCTTGCAACCTAGTGAGAAGGAAGGAGCTATCCTATCTAGGCTTAGAGTTAGGTGGTGTGATTCTGTCCAGTGAGACTCCTCCCCAGGTTGTTAGCACCTGTGACAGAAGGCAGAGGCTCCTCTGCGATAATCCCAGCCTTGAACATTGAGATACCAGGCTCGGGAAAGGCCCAAGGAGACACTTGGCACCACCAGTGGGAACAAGAGACACATTTCCGATGTTTGACTTAGGATTAGATGATTGACATTCCATAGGGACACTAACTATTTGGGGACAGATAATAGGCTACCAAGAGCAAGTGCTTCATCCCTAATCTTAAGCTTTAATATTTCATTCAGTAGACCAATTTTCTTCTTCCTTATCAAGATATCTCCGACTTTAGGAGGGCACTCTCATTCAATGAGAACTTAACAAGTATATTAGAGATGGGAGGATGGTAGAATATTAGCATAATAGTAGGATATAGATACTTTACTTCGTTAGTGTAGAGTGAGGAGAGATTCAAAATTATGAGTGTTGAATGGGCCAGATAGTGGTTTAGGATAGGTTATGGATAAAATGGCAGACTTTAGGGGTTGAGTCTGGTAGATTGAGAATGTTTTCATATATATTAAGAAAATATATACAAGGGCACCAGAGATGATTCTAAGAGTTACACGAGTACCAGCACCCAAGTAAATATAGAATTAATAATTTTATTTTGTTTTTAGTTTTTATTTAGTTGAGAGAGAGCACTCACCTGCTGATTTATAAATGTCCACGATATCTGGGGGCTGGGCCAGGGCCAAAACAACCAGGAGCTTGGAACTCAATCCAGGTCTCTGGCATGAATGATAGGAAACTAACCATTGAGCCATCATGGCTGCCTCTTACAGTCTATATTAGCAGGAAACTGAAGTCAGGAGCTAATCAGAGCTGGGAATTGATCACAGGCAGTCCATGGTGGGTGGCAGGTGTCTTAACCATTGTCTTAACTGCTAAGCTAAATGCCCGCACCAGAATTTGTCATTTTAACCCCCCTTCCCCCACGCACTTAGACACACACACAAATCTCATGCAATGGAGTCCCATGTTGTCAGGAGCTGCCTGGTTTCGCTTGCAGCAAGGAACATGCTAAGACAGTTACTGGGTTTTAATGGATTGCGTCTATGGCGGCTGACCTGATACTCCTCAGAGGAAGCAGAAGCCTTTGGTATCCTGGAAACTTGAAGAATTGTCAGTAGGGAGTGGTGCACCAGTCATTGTTGAGATTGTTTCCTGTGCGGGCATCAAGTTACCCTAAACCTGGGTGCATCAGAGTGGGCTGTTCTGAACCTCCAGCCAAGTGGGTGAGCTTCACATGATTTTTCCCAGAAGCAAGATGATCACTCTTGCTGCTCTGTCTCTGACCTGGGGCCCTGACCAACAAGAATGAAAAGAAGCAAGAGAGGGCTTCTAGGAGAGTAGCAAGAATGAGCACTCTTATTTATCAAGAACCTTCTACTCTATCAATGCTGCTTTGCTGAGATTAGATATATTAACATGATTGATGATCACATCCTCTTACAAGGTTCCTGGTCTTCATTCATTTTATCAATGAGGAAATTGTTGTTCCCCCATTCGTGGAGGAACGACACTGGACCCTGCGCTGTTCTTTTTGCCCAGCCCTTCCTGGGTTAGCTGCCATTCCCTCACTCGCGGAGGAACGACGCCATCCTGGGTTAGCTGCCGCCCCCCCACCCTGCGGAGGAGCGGCACACCGCCGGCCGGCTCTCTCAGGGGCTGCTCAGATGTTCCTGGTGCATGTTGTCTCTCTCCTCCTTTATAGTCCTCTTCCACCAATCCATGCTCTGCTGCCCACACGCCGAGCACGCTGCTCTCCTCCAATCAGGAGCAGGATCAGCTCCTGCAGTTTATTAGTCAAACTGGTGAGGCAGCTGCGTAGAAGTTGTTTGCTGTCGCTCAGTGCCATATTGTGGGAGATCAGATGCATAGAATTAGTCCTAGCAGTTCCAGTAATTTAGTCTAGTCTCAGTTGCTCCCCACAGAAATAAAGGCCAGAATCATTCATTTTCTTAAAATAAGTGACAATGTCTTGATTTCATCCTTTATTGTATTCTGCTTTTCTAACATGACCACGGATTCAATCCCATAGCGTACTCTGGTGCACTATGGAGGGAAACACAATGCCACAAGAACATTTGCTTCATTTATGTCTTTGTGAGAATTCTTTCATTTATTCAGATGAACTTTTCTGGCACACTATTTGGCAAGAACAGAAGATTTAATCTGATCATCATTAACAGGTGTCCATATCAGCTATCACAAAGCAACATGTACACAGATACTTGCACTATTCTTTCTAAAGTAAAAGTGTTTGTGTCTTTAGGACCTAGTACAGCATGCTGGTTCAGTGATCAAAATTTGAAATAAGACTTCCTGGATTCAAGCCCACTCTCCGAGCTGGGAAAGTTGGCTGATGTGTCCCAATATTTTTTATCGCTACTTCTTTCCTCAAAGGGTTATGAGGAGAAAATGCATAGACAGCTTCCTTATAGGATTGTTATGTAGTAATGCACAGCACTTAGAACAAGTGCTGTTCTATAACTGACACTAGGTGAATATTAGTTATCCTCAATATTAATTAAAGAAGGAGATGGGGCGGGATGGACAAAAGTATTTTGTAGACAGTGTTGAATGAATAAAGCAGAAAAATTAAAAAAAAAAAGAGGTGTCCATATCCAGGTTCATGCTTTGAATACCTTTAAGGCAGGCTCTAGGGGCAGGGCTCAAATTCCACAGTATGTCTGGTGAAGAACAAGAGTATGTCCCCTCTACTTTCTGAGTTACTATCCTACAAAAGGCCCTGAACAAACAACAGGAGGTCACAGTTCCCACAGAAAAGCATTGCTCTTCTCCAATAGTCCCCTTTAGTCTGTCTTGCTGCCTAAAAAAATTTATACTAAATATCTGAAATAGCCATCTTCTGTGAATGCACTTGGAACATTCAAAATGGGAAATTGTAAGTCCACAGAACTTTAAGTTCCAAACAGGTTTTGGATTTTTTTTCTTCATGCCTGGCTGGTCCTCCTTGGTGTTTCTCTGACATCATTTCATTTTCTGATTTTTCTCCTTGGCTGGGTACCTCTTTTTAACACTGTGCAAATAATAACTCTTGGGTAGACTAGGGGCATGCAAGGCTGTCTTGCATGGACCCCATTATGTAATTTAAGGTTTGGGCATCCGCCATCTATTACATCTCTCTATCTTGTCCATGATGTTGCAATCAATATAAATAAGCTTCAAGGGCCCTTGGCTATAGGTAAATTGTGCCAGCATAAATCAATGAGATGTTGAAAAGCTTTATGTCACATAATCTAGTACTCTGTAATTCTATTTTTCTCATTACCAGAACCTCCCACAGACTCCAGGACTTGGTTTAGAAATCTCCCTGCCTTCCCTAACTTAGCTCATAATGATCTCATCCAAACATTTGGACTTCTCAGAAAAGACAACTGAACAATGGGAACTATGGGGGCTGTGCCATTCTCACTATTTGACTATATCTGGACTACATGCAGTGTGACAGAATATGGTCAAGACTCTCAAAGTCATCTCTGGACCACCAACATCAGAATCAAGTGTTCGTCAGCAATGTAGATGCCCTGTTAGACCTGTTCCTCATTCAGGATTTCTTCAGTACGTAGCCATAACTCTAAATTGTAAACAAACTGCTGCATAATGTAGTCAAAGCCCCTACAGGAAACTGCTCACACTCAAATTAGGATACTTTGTGGAGAGCTTAACAAAGAGTTCATTTTCAAAGAGGTGGTCAAGGTGAGCAGAAGCTGCAGTACAGTGCTCTGGTTAAAGAGGACCTTCCCTCAGGCATGAAGTGGAACCGAGACTGTGCAGTTACAGGAATTTGGTGCAGGAGGTCTTTAGGAAAAAGGCCACCAGACAGGACCTGCATGGGACTCACCTGGTGGAAGGGCTCAGTCAACACTTGGTGGCCCCAAGGGGAATAAATACCCCAAATTCACTTGGCTCCACACAGCTTATCTCCTGGCAGGGCACTGTATCAATTGAACCTAATAAGAATTCAGAGGCAAGGATCTCAATGTTTTGAGACACACATATGAGCCCCCCAAGGGCCTGGGGCAAAATAGAGAAGGATGATGAGTGGATCTTCGAGGGCAGGGTCTTTCAGAGTGCACCAAACCCTAAATACCCTGCCTGGAATGCTGGCCCTGGCAGCAGCAAAGCAAGGCCAGTCTCAGGTCACGAGGAAAGCCAGAGAGGGTGAAAGGACACAGAAGAGATGGAAACTGAAAATGCAATCAGAGACAGACATTTGGGAAAAGAGAATTCTGCAGTGGAGGGGTATGAGCAAGTAGAGACTTCACTTCCCCGAAACACTCCCAATTCCACTCATGCTGCTCTGCACGTCTCCTTCCCTAGTGCCTTCTCCACCCACCTCTTTATACGCAGCACTTTCCCGCCAACTTCCTTCCAAGTGTGAAGTTCCTTTTGTCCATGTACTAGCAGTTGGGGACAGCGTTTTAGGTGTGTTTGACTCATTCGCTCATCTCCAGGATCTGCTCCAAGTAGTTCTCATGGCTTTTCTAGTTTTTAAAAATTAATCAAATAATTTGAAGGGCAGAGAAAAAGAGGAGGAGAAAGAGAATGAGCTGTCATGCACTGCTTGACTTTCCAAATGTTGGCAAGCCAGGAATGAGGCAGTCCAAAGCCAGGAGCCCAGAACTCAATCCAGGTCTCTGATGTGGGTGGTAGCAACCCAAGTGCTGGAACCATTACAGCTGCCTCCCAGTGTGTGCATTAGCAGTAAGCCAGGATTGACAATGGAGCTAGGACTTGAACCAGGCACTCTAATATGGGATGCAGGCATTCCACGCACCTTCTTAACTGCTCTTTCAAATGCCCATTCTGGTTTCCATGTTTACAAGCACTTTTCCAATGCTTCATTTGTTCCAAGAGGATCCCATGACTACTTTCAAAAGTGTGACATTGAACAGGGAGAGAAAGTTCCAGGAAGAGATGTAAGACCAGAGAGGGGGGATCTTTAGACAAAGCTGTTTTGACATTTTTTTTCTTTTTAACTTTTATTTAATGAATATAAATTTCCAAAGTACAGCTTATGGATTACGATGGTTCCCCCCCCCATAACTTCCCTCCCACCCGCAACCCTCCCCTTTCCCTCTCCCTCCCCCTTCCATTCACATCAAGATTCATTTTCAATTCTCTTTATATATAGAAGATCAGTTTAGCATATATTAAGTAAAGATTTCAACAGTTTGCTCCCACATAGAAACACAAAGTGAAAAATACTGTTTGAGTACTAGTTATAGCATTAAATCACAGTGTACAGCACATTAAGGACAGAGATCCTACATGAGGAGTAAGCGCACAGTGACTCCTGTTGTTGACTTAACAAATTGACACTCTTGTTTATGGCATCAGTAATCACCCTAGGCTCTTGTCATGAGTTGCCAAGGCTATGGAAGCCTTTTGAGTTCACTGACTCTGATCATATTTAGACAAGGTTGTAGTCAAAGTGGAAGTTCTCTCCTTCCTTCAGAGAAAGGTACCTCCTTCTTTGATGATCTGTCCTTTTCACTGGGATCTCACTCGCGGAGATCTTTCATTTAGGTGGTTTGTTGTTGTTGTTGTTGTTGTTGTTGTTGTTGTTTTTGCCAGAGTGTTTTGGCTTTCCATGCCTGTAATACTCTCATGGGCTTTTCAGCCAGATCCATGTGCCTTAAGGGCTGATTCTGAGGCCAGAGTGCTGTTTAGGACATCTGCCATTCTATGGGTCTGCTGTGTATCTCACTTCCCATGTTGGATCATTCTCTCCCTTTTTGATTCTATCAGCTAGTATTTGCAGACACTAGTCTTGTTTATGTGCTCCCTTTGGCTCTTAGTCCTATCATTATGATCAATTGTGAACAGAAACTGATCACCGGGACTAGTGAGATGGCATTGGTACATGCCACCTTGATGGGATTGAATTGGAATCCCCTGGTATGTTTCTAACTCTACCGTTTGAGGTAAGTCAGCTTGAGCATGTCCTGAACTGCACATCTCTTCCCCCTCTTATTCCCACTCTTATATTTAACAGCGATCACTTTTCAGTTAAGTTTCAACACTTGAGAATAACTGTGTATTGATTACAGTATTCAATCAAAAGTATTAAGTAGAACAAACAAAAAAAATACTAAGAGGGATAACGTATTAAGTTGTTCATCAACAGTCAGTGCAAGGGCTGATATTTTGACATTTTTAATCACTTAATTTTGGAGTTTGGTCAAATTTAAGATTGCTTAAATGGTCTTAAAGTTATGTCTCCAAGCAGAAATTGCTGCTGACTTCTGAACAGTGACCATTTATCTCTTAGATGTCTTTGAATCTCATGTAGTAAAACCTATCTGAAATCTACCCTTTTATTTATGATATAAGAAAAGCATAGATTTTTTTTCTGGTTTGGTGACACATTTTGCCTTCTAACTATATTTTCATGGTTATATACAGCTACACTTAGCTATATTCCAGCATCCTTCTTGTTACATCAAATTCCATATAAAGCAAAGGGAGTAAAAATTAGGGGACAAGTAAAGGCAGAGTATAAAAGTCATTAACATCTCCTCTCTACTTTTCACTAAAAATGGGATCTGAATTTATTTCTCTTCTCTAACCCTAAACCCATCCAAATGCACAACTATTTTATCAGAAACAATCAGCTTCATCCACAGGGACAGATGAATAACAGAAGTAGTTTACACAGACTGGGTACTTCCTATATACCTTGCGTTATTCTAGGCACTGACTCTAGATGGTTTTATTTAACCCTTACTAGGATGCTATGGTATGAGACTGTTGTCACTATTATCATTTTTCATTGTAGAAAGTAGGACATTGAGCTGTTCAGGAACTTGCCTAGGATCAGACACCTGGTCAGTTTTAGAGCCAGAATTAAAACCAAAGCAGTCTGACTTCTCAGCTTGTGGCCTTAACCTCAAAACCACGCTGCCTCCATGGGCATTAAGAGCTCCTGTACTTAAGAATGCCCTTCTGTTTTCATTCATTATTAATTATTCAATAACAGACATTCATAGCGTGCCAGGCACTGGTCATAAAATGCTGAATAGGACTGGTTCTCCCTTCAAGCAGTAACACCAGAAGTCTACAGAGTAGAAGAGGAGGGGAAGATACCATTGCAATATGTGTGAGATGTAACAAGAGGTATAAAGTCTCCTGCAACGATACAGGAGAAAGTGACTCTTTGGGAAAATCATAGAAAACTTCACAGAGGGGACTGACATTTAAGTCTGTCAAAAAACAGCCCTTATTTGAGTGAGCGTATGAATGAAATTTAATAGCCCTGCACCAGGAAGACAAGAGCATGATGAACAAAGAAAGCACCAAGGGCAGTGGGTGGCTTGACCTTGGCCTTTTAATTTAGGGACCCAGTAAATGTGAGTCCCAGGTGCACAGCAGAATGGAAGATCCTGAGATGCAACTCCCTGAGCTGCCCTCAGTGAAGTGAGGACCTGGATGTGGCTGAAAGTCTGGCACACCAGCAAGGGTGAGACAGGGCTGAGTTGACAGCCAGGGCAAAAGGCGAATCGCCAAAGGTGAAAAGGTAGTCACAGCCGCGGTGAGGTATCTTTTGTGATAGCAGGATCTGAGGGGAGATCAGGTCAGCTGGAAACTCCCATGAGCCCAGACAGGAAGGTGATGAGTAGCAAGACGACCATTTGGGTCACAGGTAAGATGGGAGTGGTGTTTGCCCTATGCACGCCAGTTATAAGGACAGTTGAATTTGTACCCGTGCTACTCCTAGAGACATTAAGATAATGTTGTGAAAGTTAACCCTTTCAGAGCATGGAAGACTCATCTCATGTAGACCTGCCAAATCTATCTTGAAGACTTTGTTTTGATCTAAAAAATGATCCCTTCTCATTTTATTTTCTCTTTCAATGAGGGCCACTATGAATTTCCAGCCTGGATGTTCTGGTGTGAATTCTACCCATTGGTAGTGGTGGGAAGAACCACATGTGTCTCTAGAGACCTCCCAGTCTTGCAATCTGTGACTCCATGAGGATGCCTATGAGTCACTGCCAGCATCCAGACTCAGCTGTGCAGGACTGAGGCCTGGGTCTGAACCAGCTGAGTTCCTGGGTCTTTCCTGTCTGTGTTTCCAATGAGTCACTCATAATAGATAATAACAGTAAGGCTGGGTATACCACATGTCTGGTAACAGCCATGATGGGTAATACTGTGAGCCCCTGGAACTCACAACATGAGGGGTTGATTCACAGGCCTGTTCCTGGGGCCGTGTCACATTCCACTCACGTCTTGTTTCTTTCTCCATAGGATCCTCAGGCCTCCAGCTATAGAAATACGACTTCTGTTTGTAAAAGATATTGAACCTGAAGTAGTGACTGGTGGAGACTGAATCCAGAACTTTCCCCCAGGATGAACCCATCATTCTGAACACAGCTAGAGCACAAGTGAGCAGTTTTCATTCACCAAACTTGGTGTGACTCAAAGTTTTGCCAAGGCACAGTGCTTACCCCTTCCCTAACACCTTCTATCAATTTGATTCCCCAAAATCTGGGGAAAGAAAAAGAAGGAGGAATTAAAGAATGAGATAAATGGTTTCTCTCATTTAAGAAAACAGACTGTGAGCTCACTGTGTATCATAAGTACATGTTGGCAGGGACCCATGTAGACCATGACTCTGTCAACATGTGACTTGCAGGGATCTACCTGGCTCAGCTGCCCCACCAAGGTCTCCTGATTACCTCACTGTCTTCAGATCACTCGCCTGGGGATGTTGTCTTAACTATTAAAACCCCTGGAAAAGGCCAGCAGCTTGCGGAATACATGATATTACCTCATTATTCACATGGGATAGTCCAGAGGCTCCTGCAATTTCCCAAAATATCATTATGATGCAACTTTCACCCCATAAAATGTGACAAAGCATAACTCAAAATTTATGTGATCTTTTGTTGGCCCTTAGCAGGGATTAAAGCAGATGAGAACCAAGGTGAGCTAAGATACTGATGCTGGGTAGTGACCTCAGTGCTGAGAGTTGGTGACTCAGCAAATCACGTGCTACTCCATGTCATGGACTTTGGAGTCGGGGAAAGTCGGAATCTGCACATGCATGCATGCATATGTGAGTTTGTGGAAGGAGAGTGGGCAGGGGTAGGGATAGGACACACTGCTAGGGTCAGAGAATTTGGGGCTAGGTGGTGAAACAGGCAAAATGACCAAGTGGACATCATATCAGATGATCAAGGATTTGAGGCTCAGCTCTGCCCTTCACTTCCCAGTTGGCTTTGGAAACTTGTGATTCCTCTCTTCTTCACCTAAAAAGTACATTCACGATGTTGAGCTTGATGAGTGAAGAGATAACATATACAACTGCCTGGTAGTCCCTGTCACAGGGTAAGCCATTAATGAAGGAAAATTGTGACTACAAGTGAGAAGTAGCCCAACAGTGAATGAGCAACCAATCCAGAAAATCTTATGAATGCTGGAAACCATAGTTCAAACTCCCACATGTTTCTGAACAGGAAAACAGCTGTCTCCCAGTTTCTGGTGCACAGACATTTTCACTGATGCCACCTCATTCTCCCCCACAGAGGCCCTTGCAGGCAGACAGTCATTGTAGTGATGAGGAAGCTGAGGCCCAAGGCCACACAACTGGCAAGGCTGGAACTGGACTCCAAGTCAGGGGTGTCCTTAATGCTCTACTGGGAGGGGAGTAGCTGCAACTGATGAAAATGTCAATCATGTAGCATTATCCGTGTGGCATTGGGAGGATGAGCTAGAAATGGGACACTATAAAGATTTTGCATGAACTGCTAAAACTCTGAAACCATTCACTGATTCTTTCAGTCTAGAATACTCATTGTTCACCTACTAAGTGCTAGATACTGATCAAGATGCTGAGGCTACATCAGTGAACAAAGCAAACATCCTTGCTCTCTGAACACAGAAGTGCTATAAATAAGTGAGGTATATGGGATATTAGAGAGTGGTAAGTGTTTGGGGAAAAGAAAAGAGTGGATAAGAGCAGAAGGGTGTGGATGTCAGGCCATGCATGGAGTGGTTGCCATTTGAAATAAATTCATGCAGGCAGAACTCATTGAGGATTTGAATGAGGAGAGGAAGTGAGCAAGTTAATACCAGAGGGCCACGTGTTACAGTCAGAAGGAAGGTGAGAGCCAAGGCCCTAAAGCAAACTGATAACTGGCATGTTTGAGGAACCAGCAGCACCCAGGGCACAGCACTGGTACTGCAAATGGGAAAAACAATCTATATCCCATCCTATGGGATGGATTGATTTTGATGGTCTATCATTACTCCCCAAGCTCAGTTTTGTGGTTTCTGAAACAGTCTACTTAAGATTGCAGAAACCCAAATTCATATAAGACGTGAATCTGAACCTACTGAAGATAGTAAATTGGGTGAGACTATGTCATTCCAGTTTTAGTAATGATTCTTTTTCTTTTTTCTTTTTTTTCAGCAGAAGGAAGTAAGTTTTGCTCTTGTCCTTAACATGATTTTTTCTCTAGGCGTTCCAATGCTGTTGAATTTTCAGGGATGAGTTGATGATGTAGAGGCCCCAGTCCAGGTGTTCTGCCAGCTGCCTGTTCAGTTATATAAAGACGGCCATATGCCTGATCACTCTGACACTGACATCCTCCTGTCATCTGGCCCTTCTTGTCTCTGCATCCTTCTCTCCGCTTCTGCCTTTTAGCGGCCCTCTCAGAAACCCTCCCAGGACTTAATTTAGGAGAAAGATATTTTATCTGCATACATGGCTTATATTTAATGATTAATTATATATTTAAATCTATATCTACAGTTACTCTGTAAATAGATTTAAATTAATGTAAAAAGAAAAAATATCCTGTAAATAGCATCCTGCTGCATCCAGACACCACACCTTCCCTGGTGTTTCCCACTTCCTCCCTTGCCATGCCCTTCTATTGCCAGTGTCAGACCAAGAAGACTGTGGATGTTCCAGTCATTGAAACATTGAAGGGAGGAAGGACAAGGACAGTGTGTCCCCTGCCCCGGCTTTACTGAGGACATTCTACACATCATGCAGGGGTTGCCATTCCCCTAGAGGTGCACATGTACAGTGGCGACAGAGGCCGGGATTATAAAGGCAAGTGCATACCCTGCAGGTATGCTGTGCTTGCCTTGTCCAAGTTGTCCAAGTTTGTGATGGGGAGTGGGACATGATGTTAGAAGTGAGAGAGAAGGGGAACAAAAGAGACAGCAAAACTCCTAGGTTCAACTTTCCCATCTGCCTCAGGTGAACCAGATAGTTCAAAAACTCAGACACAGGTCCCTGTAAATATTAAACATTAAACATTAAAGCAGTTTCATATGTGCCAGGCAGTATGCTAGGCAGTTTAGGTACATAATTTTATTTCATAGTTATTGTTTACCTTTTATTGTCTGTTTAATCCCACAAATAATCCTATGAAATAAGTATTATTTCTAAGCACATCCTAAAGGTGAGAAAAGTGGGGTAGGTGTTGTGGTGCAGCAGATTAAGTCATTGATTGGGATACCCACTTCTCATATCAGAGTGCCTGGGTTTGAGTCCAGCCTATGCTTCCAACCCAGTTTCCTTCTATTGCATACCCTGGGAGGCAGTAGATGACAACTCAAGTACTTGAGTCCCAACTACCCACATAGGAGACCTAAATAGAGTTTCAGACTCCTGGCCCTGCTGCTGGCTGTTGCAGGCATTTGGGGGAGTGAACCAAGGGATGGAAAACACCTCTCTATCTCCAATCTCTCTTTGTCCGTCTGTCTGTCTCTCTCTCTCACCCCCCTACAAATACATAAAACTACTTTTTAATGTGAGAAATGTAAGGATTCAAACATTGCCTGTGTTTACCCATTTCATGTTAGAGCTAGAATTCAAATCCCAGCTAACTGAAAATTCTGTAAGCTAAATCTTATATTCATTTGAGTGAAAACTAGGTTTTTGTTTTACTTTTTAAAATTTATATAAAGGAAACAAATACCACATATTTCATATATACAGGTAGAGTTATGGACAGTGAGAGAGAAAGAGAAACAGAAAGGTCTTCCTTCCGTTGGTTCACTCCCCAAATCACTGCCATGGCCGGCACTGCGCCGATAAGAAGCCAGGAGCCAGGTGCTTCATCCTGGTCTCCCACGCAGGTGCAGAGGCCCAAGTACTTGGGCCATCCTCCACTGCCTTCCTGGGCCACAGCAGAGAGCTGGACTGGAAGAGGAGCAACCGGGACTAGAACCCGGTGCCCATATGGGATGCTGGTGCCACAGGCAGAGGATTAACCTAGTGAGCCACGGCGCCAGCCCCCATATATACAGTTTTAAGAGCATAATGAAGGTTTCCACACTACCCTCACTCCCATCCTCCACCTCTATCTTATTTTTCTTTTAATTTTCACAATGAAATACCTTCAATTTACTTCATGATCACAAGCCTAACCTTCCACCATAAAAAGAATTCACACACACAAAAAAAGATCTAAATGAAAGATCTCTGCAAGTGAGATCCCAGTGGAAAGAATGGGCCATCAAAGAAGGAGGTACCTTTCTCTGAAGGGAGGAGAGAACTTCCACATTGACTATGACCTTGCCTAAATAAGATCGAAGTCGGCGAACTCAAAAGGCTTCCATAGCCTTGGCAACTCATGACTAGAGCCTAGGGAGATTATTGACGCCATAAACAAGAGTGTCAAATTGTTAAGTCAACAACAGGAGTCACTGTGTACTTACTCCTCATGTAGGATCTCTGTCCTTAATGTGTTGTTCAATGTGAATTAATGCTATAATTAGTACTGAAACAGTATTTTACACTTTATGTTATATGTGGGTGCAAATATTGAAATATTTACTTAATATATACTAAATTGATCTTCTGTATATAAAGATAATTGAAAATGAATCTTGATGTGAATGGAATGGGAGAGGGAGTGGGAGATGGGAGGGTTGTGGGTGGGAGGGAAGTTTGGGGGGGGGAAGCCATTGTAATCCATAAACTGTACTTTGGAAATTTATATATACTAAATAAAAGTTAAAAAAAAAGAATTCACAATTATCAAGTAAAAAAAAAAAAACCACTGTTCCTCAAGAGTACATATAGACAAGGGCTATATACAATAATCAAATCTCAAAATATCCATTTCATTCATATTTGTTATACATTTTCTGTACTGTACTCCCATGTATATAGCAGTTCAACTTACAATAACTAAGCTATGGAATCAATCCAGATGTCCATCAACTGATGACTGGATAATATGGTATATATACATGATGAAATAGTACGTAACCATAAAACTCTTTTTTAAAATACAATGAAATCCAGCCAGTGCCGAGGTTCATTTGGCTAATCCTCTGCCTGTGGCACTGGCACCCCGGGTTCTAGTCCCTGTTGGGGTGCCGGGTACTAGTCCCAGTTCTCCTCTTCCAGTCCAGCTCTCTGCTGTGGCCAGGGAGGGCAGTGGAGGATGGTCTAAGTGCTTGGGCCCTGCACTCACGAGGGAGACATGGAGGAAGCACCTGGCTCCTGGCTTCGTATTGGCGCAGTGCCGGCCGTGGCGACCATTTGGGGAGTGAACCAATGGAAGGAAGATCTTTCTCTCTGTCTCTCTCTCTCACCGTCTATAACTCTGTCAAAAAAAAAAAAAAATACAATGAAATCCTTTCACAACAAAATGGATGTAACTAGAGACCATTATGCTTAGTGAAATGTCAGTCCCAAAATGACAGACATGTTTTCTGTGATTTGTCGGAACTAAAACTAAGGTTTTAACAAATAGGTTTAGAAGTGGAGAAGGAATTGCTACAATGCTTATGCCTGATTTCTCTTATGTTGTGGGTTCCCAGGTTGAAGGTCCTCTTCCTGACTGCTCTTAGTCCAACGTGTTGCTCATGAGATTGCCAGCACATGGGTCACTAAGGATGGGATTAACTGTGGATATTGGTAACTGCTGTGTCTGCATAAAATAAAAGGTAAATTAAAAGTGTATGGATAATATTACAAAATACTTTTCATGGAAAATAAATTTTTTTAAGATTTATTTATTTATTTGAAAGAGTTACAGAGAGGCAGAGGCAGAGAGAGAGAGAGAGAGAGAGAGAGAGAGAGAGAGAGAGGTCTTCCATGCACTGATTCAATTCCCAAATGGCCACAATGGCCAGAGCTGGTCCAATCAGAAGCCAGGAGTCTGGAGCTTCTTCTGGTTCTCCCATATGGGTGCGAAGAAGGATGCCAGAGGAAAAGTGTTTGAGTTCCTGCCTCCCATAGGGGAGATCCAGATGGCATTTCTGGCTCCTGGCTTTGTCCTGGCCTAGTCCCTGCTCTGTTGTCTCCATTTGGGGCTTAAACCTGTGGATAAAAAGTCTCTCATTCTCTCTCTCTCTGTGTGTGTGTGTGTGTGTGTGTGTATGTGTATGTATTTCAAATAAAAGAATCTTCAAAAAAACAGTTCCTTTGTACTCCAAATTGCTCTCCTGCCCATTTGTTAACCTCTTTCTAGCATAGCCTCTGGAGACATTGGTCTTTCATGGATTTGCTTCTGTGTAGTTCATGTCATGCAATCAAACATCAAGAAGATTTTCAGTCTGGTTTCTTTCATTTAGCAAAATGCTTTTGGTATTCATCTCTGCTTTCGCACATAACATTAATTAATTCATTATCATTCTGGGTACTATTCCATTGAATATATGTACCATAATTTGTTTATCCATAAAACAAGTTGATGGGCATTTAATTTATTTCCAATTCCTGGCTATTATGAGCAAGGATGCTAAGAATATGTAAAATTTTATGTGGGCATCTATTTTTAATGATATATAGTTTTATTACTAAATATTTGACTATAAACTTTTTCCACTGTAAATCATGTATTCTCACTCACTACATATTCTAGTGGGTATTTGTGTCTGTGAATGTTTTTCATTATTTCCTGCTGTGTTGCTGAATTCTTCTACTGAGTTAATTTTGTTATTAATTCTTGGTTTTTCTAGGTTTACTATTATGCTTTACATACTTACAGATTTGTTATTTATTTATTTTTCTATTCATTTGCCTTTAATTTTTTCTATAGCCTAATTACATTAGCTAGCACCTCCAGAATGTTTTAACCAGAACTGGAGAGAATGGGCATTCTGGCCTTGTTTCTTCTCTTAGCAGGAAAATTCCTACAACTTCTAATGTATTAAGAGACTGTCTTTAGGACTGAGGTATATGTCTTTCCTTTTCTGGAAATATTCATCCATTCATGTTTTCTCCATGGTTTAAATTAGAAAGGGATATTGAATTTTGTCAAAGAATTTTTAGCACCTCTAGAAATAATCATCTGAGGTTTTTCTTTGACTTGCTAATATGATAAATTATATAGTTTCTAATACTTAGTCTTTGAATTCTTTGAATAAGTCTTACTTGTTCATGGTGTATATTTTATGTAGCTTCAGTGTCTGTTCACTAAAATTTTATCTCAGATCTTTTGATCAATATTTATGTCCTGTTAGCCTGTGATCTCCCTTCCCTTCCATTCCCGTCCTCCCTCTCCCCTCTCCTTCCCCCTCTTTTCCACCCCTCCCTGTTCCTTCTCCTTCCCTTGCAATTTCACTCCTTCTTTCTTATGCTAACTTTACCAGGTTTATGAATGTTATCCTCACATCACAAAATGAACTGGAAATTTTCATTTGCTTCTTATGCTTGAAACAGTGTGTATGACATACAAATATATAGTTTTGAGTAATTCAGTTGTTTTTAACTCTAATGAAGTTATTTCATAATAAACTTCCACTGTGTATACCCAGGCATACCCACTTCATCTACTGCGGGGTGTCAGAGTATTTTCTTTTAGACATAATAAAAGCAGAATCCTTGGCCAACTATCATAATTTTTTATTTTAGAGATGAGCCTTGAATACCAGCCATTGAGGTGTAATTCAAAAGATCATCTCTTTTTTCCACCATCACCAGAGATCTGACTTACTTGCTTTGATTCTATTGTTTGACAAGAACAAAGTTTAAGTCTCACCTGGTCTACTTATATGCTATTTAGTCTTGGATAGTTCCTTAGCTTCCTGAGCCCATTCCCAAGGATTGAATAAAATACCATTGTGATCTGGAAAATAAATGTAATTATTGTATATAATATGGCTTATGTTACACTCATTGTACTGTGAACTATACATTATATTAGTTTTGTTATGTACTACTTTTACTAACATATATATTAATTATTACTGAAGCTTGTGTTGTAAAAAGATCATTGGTCTCTATCATTTTAAGTTACTTAATCTCTTTAAGTATCGGTTTTACCATTTATTAAATAGAATTGTTGAGCTGTTTTTTGATGCAACATGAGAAAACATATGGCATATAGTCAACTCTCAATAAAAGTTTGTGGTTTTCACTATCTCAGTTCCCCAATTAATCAGTGACTGCCCTGGAAACTGCTCCCACAGCAAGGGGCTGGTTCTGGTTGTCCCATTGGAAGCGTATGACAGAGTGCCACAAGAAGGCTCCCCAGCAACCAACCATGTATCTATTGCAAGGCCCTATTGCATCTCCCAAACGTCAGCTTCTGGGACAGTGAACACTTAGACCAGTGAGCATATGACAAAAAGAGAGGATGTGTCTAACCATCCTCAGATAACCCACCATGGATATGGGTTGCAATAAACAAAGTGTGTACAGAAGCTCTGAGCTTATCATCTGTGTCTCTCCTTGGGCCCAAATTAATCTGCTGGCTCAGACTGTCCTTACATAAATGCACACATAGAAACACACACACACACACACGCACACACCTGTCTCACAAGGCAACAGGTCTTTCTCCTTCCCTCAAGGTTCCAAGAGTCTGCTTAGGGCACCAGGGCTATAGAGCATCCTGGAAACCTTGCAGTCATGCAGCTAGGAGGGGCCTGGGACTTGAGATGCAAGGAAATCAAAGATACAGGAAGACAAGGAAGCTGATGAGGACAGGAAGGTCATTCAGATGATTTCTAAAGTAATGCTAACCCTCAAGGGAAAGGGTAGAAGGAGATGATGAGGCTCAGGAGGAAGGAGGAGAGAGAAAACCTTTTCCCTCTCTCAGCTTCTTTCTGGTTCTGGCTGCCAAATAGAATCCAAAATACAGTTACTAATGTGCAAATGTGTAAATCTTCCCTTGATCATAAACCAGTAAATAAAATATCAACAAAAACAACCAATTAGAAATTACAGGGGAAATATACTTTGGCTTTAAAAACTTGACTTGGAGAAACATAGCTTCATTTATTTGAAAATTAGAATTTTTAAATCATACTTTGTTTATAATATTTGTTTTATTGCATTTATTCCACTTAGACTAGATTGCAGCTGGTCTACTTCAGAATCCAGTGATAGTTGCCATGGCCCCCAGTAATCTTTAGTAGCTAACCCTGTTCACGGTGGAAACTTTCCACACACAACATACACCAGATACAGACACATACATGCATGCAACCAGTCTTCAAAATCCAGCTCTGATCCCCTGAAGGTTTCTTGAATGGTTCAGCATATGATAATTGGAACTATTCCATGTTATTTGGTTGCTGATGAGTCAGTTATTTCTCTGGAACTAGACTCTGAACACCTTGAATGTAAAAATCTTTTTGTACTCTTTGTCTCAACTTCCTGCCTCCTGCCCCCACCCATCACAACATAGGTTGAGCACTTAGTATATCATGTAATTGCTTTGAAACTATAATGCAGGCAATGCCCTTAAGCTGTGTCTCCCTTTGTCAGTACACAAATCCCATCTCAAATCTGTAACTTTTTTTAAAAACAATATCCAGCACGTACGACTTCAACCCATTTTTTTCTGTGCTTTTCCAGGGCAGTTCTCTAAGACACCTTCAGTAACCGGAAAAAAAAAAAAAAAAAGAGAGAAAAAGAGTACCTTTTATATCCGTTTGTTTGCCCACCATTACTTGCCAGCAAACTTTGGTAAATGTGGTAAATGAAATTTGGCTTTTATCATTAACACTCAGGTCAGGAGTAGTTCTGTTTCAGGCATCTTGCCTGTGTTGGAGATCTGGCTCTTCCAGATCTCAAAGCTTCCACCCCCAGCCTGAGCCCTTCCAGGGACACACAAAGAGGCACCCATTCTTGGTGAGACTATTCTTTAAATGCTCATTTTTGGGGTAGGCATTCGATGCAGCAGTTAAAATGTCACCGGGAATACCCGTGTCCCATCTCAAAGTTCCTAGATTCGAATCCTTGCTTGGTTTTTGATACAACTTCCTGCTAATGTCCCTTCTGAGAAGCAGCAAATGATGACTCAAGTGCTTGGGTTCCTGCCATTCCATAAATGGATTAAAATACATAAAATTTGAAAAAAAAAAATAAAACTAGGCCAGTGTCGCTCCCCGTCTTCATGGGGGAACGACACAGGACCCTGCGCTGTTCTTTCGTCTGCTCGGCCCTCCCCGGGTTTGCTGCTGGTTCTTCCCGGGTTGGCTACTATCCCTTCCACCTCCGTGGAAGGGCAGTTCCCCCTAGCCACATTCCCCACTTCCGCAGGGGAGCGGCACACCGCCGGCCGGCTCTTCTCGGGGGCTGCACAGGTGTTCCCCTCAGATGTTCCCCATAGATGTTCCCGGTGCATGCCGTCTCTCTCCTCCTTTATAGTCCTGCTCCGCCAATCCTAACTCGGCTGCCCACACGCCGAGTACGCTGCTCTCCTCCAATCAGGAGCAAGTCCTACAGTTTATTAGTTGAACTGGAGGCAGCTGTGCGGAAGCTGTTTACTTCTCTCCCAGCGCCATATTGTGGGAGAGCAGATGCATAGAATAAGTCTTAATTCCAGTAACTCAGTCCAGTCCGGATTGCTCCCCACAGGCCAGTGCCGCGGCTCAATAGGCTAACCCTCTGCCTGCGGCGCCGGCACACCAGGTTCTAGTCCCAGTTAGGGTGTCGGATTCTGTCCTGGTCACTCCTCTTCCAGTCCAGCTCTCTGCTGTGGCCCAGGAGGGCAGTGGAGGATGGTCCAGGTCCTTGGGCCCTGCACCCGTGTGGGAGACCAGGAGGAAGCACCTGGCTTCTGGCTTCGGATCAGTGTGGTGCGCCAGCCGCAGCAGCCATTGGGGGGTGAACCAACAGAAAAGGAAGACCTCTTGGGCTGGTGCTGCGGCTCACTAGGCTAATCCTCCACCTTGAGGCACTGGCACACCAGGTTCTAGTCCCGGTCGGGGTGCTGGATTCTGTCCCGGTTGCCCCTCTTCCAGGCCAGCTCTCTGCTGTGGCCCGGGAGTGCAGTGGAGGATGGCCCGAGTACTTGGGCCCTGCACCTGCATGGGAGACCAGGAGAAGCACCTGGCTCCTGCCATCGGATCAGCGTGGTGCGCCGGCCACAGCGCGCTGGCCGCGGCGGCCATTGGAGGGTGAATCAATGGCAAAAGGAAGACCTTTCTCTCTGTTTCTCTCTCTCACTGTCTACTCTGTCAAAAAATTAAAAAAAAAAAAGACCTTTCTCTCTGTCTCTCTCTCTCTCGCTCGCTGTCCACTCTGCCTGTCAAAAAAAAAATAATAAAACTAAATAAAAGTTCTCCTTTTGTCTCATGTCCCCCTGACTGGCTACCAAAGCATAATTAGATAGAAGGAGTATGTTCTAGTGTTGCACAACACAGCAGGGTGCCTATGGCTCACAATAACCAGTTCCATCCATATTTTATGAAGAGATGAAAAAGGGGAACTAGCTCAAAGATTCCACAGAGAAAGAAATGTTAAAGATATGGAAATGCCAATTACCATGATTGGTCAAGTGCATGCTATGTGAATGTCTGGAAAGGTCACACTATACCCCATAAATACATACAATTATAAAGTGCTAATCAAAAATGTACAAAACCCTTGTTGTATGTTAAAAAAATTTTAAATTATTTTTATAAAGGCACAAGAAAAAGCTCCCCCTGCCCTGTGTCTCTCCAGCACGTTGCCCGCCAGCAGCGATGTGTGATTTCTCCACTTGGCAGCCGCGGTCTGTGAGGTCATCTTTTCGCCATTCACTGCCTCCTTCAGCATGGAAACTCTCTGGCAGTGGCTCAGCGTTTACAATCACATTAAGCAGTGAGGAACGCTGTGTCGAAGAACGAAGCCCTTGCTGGCACCAAGGTAAGTGTGGACACGTTTTTGGGGAGAGCAGAGGAGAGGGAGCTGGGAGCCAGCAGTAGGATGGCAGGGATACCTGTGTTTGGGGAGCTTTCTTCAGCCTTTGGCAGGACACCCAGTCCCGAAAGGAGAATGACCCGTCATGTTCAGTCTAGTCCATGTCATTGCTTGGAGGAGGAAATGGAGCTGTCTTGTTCACAGGCCAAGGTGAGCAAATCCCTCCCGCAGCCAATCCATTTGCGTAAAACACACACAGTGACAGTCACATAAAAGGGCCATCGAAGGGGCCCAAATCAAACGTGTGCAGCAAAAATCTATCTTACTCCTGAAATCGGAAAAAGCAAAAGTGCTTCCTGCTGTGGAAGTGAAGGCACATAGGAAGGGTAGACATGAGCAACTGATGAGCCCTGCAAACTCCAGTTGATGGTCTTCAGGAAAGGGAACCATTGCCAGATCTGCTGAGATCACAGTCAACTCACACCGTAACTCAAGAATGCACACTCGTGAGACACAGCTCTTGAACTTTTCTGTGTCTATTATGGTTTCTTTCCCAAAGGCTTGCTGACTGGTTGGTAGAAAAGGGTTGTATAACTTCAAGCCTTATTGATTTCAAACTCAGTTGAGTCTGATCCTTTAAACAGCACTCTTTACTGTTTGGTCAAGACCAAATGCTAAGCTCTCAGATGTTCCTGATTTTGCCTCCTTTCATGGAAAGGAGTAACCTCAGAGAGTACCTGCTGCTACCTGTGGCAGAGGGGGAGGGCTGGGGTTCTCCTACCTTCCTTGATTCCTAGAGAAGTTGGTTGCTACTCATCCTGCTGCCATTTGTGTGCAAGGGTTAGTCTGGTTTACTCAATTGTCTCCCTGTGGACTGTTTTCAGGTTTCAGCCATGACACAAAGCAAGCAAGGGTGGCACCAGGAAGCTGTTTCAAAGCTTCCTGTGATGGGACCATGCAGTATGTCCCAGATGTCCTTAATGGGGTTGCATCAAGGAAAGGATGAATCTTACTTCTCTCAGAATGCATATAGGAAAAAGTCCAAGAACCTCACAAACTTAAACATTCTGTGGTGTAGTTTAAGCTCTAAAGATGGGGCAAACCACTGTGAGTGACTGTGGTCATCTAGCACAGTGACAGTCCAACACAATTCAGCAGACACTTTATTTTCAGTAAATAGTAATTGAACTTGCAAGAGCAGCATACCAGACAGGTGGAAGCAGAGCTGGCCTGTTGAGGCAGGACAGAACTTTGCCCAACAGGAGCCCAGGGCTTCACAGGCTTTGTTCTATGGAAATTCCCAATCTTTTTCCAAACCCGCCATCTCCTACATAAAGAAGCTAGGGATAATTAATTGAAGTAAATTATCACAGGAGTGACAAAAGGTAAAATCTAGATCTAAAACATTTCTGCAAACTTCCTACTACTGTATGCTTTTAGTGTCCCTCAGACTTGAACTTGATCCCAAGGACCAAACACAGCTGATACTCAATGGCAAACCCGCATTCTGATGCCCCCAAAATGAAAGGCTTCTGTTAATAAAAACCAGTTTATTATCAAGAAGAAATCATTTCACAGCCATATGTAGTAGTCTAAAAAGTGATAAATTCTAACTTGTTTTAATGTTTGCACTTAATGAATTCCTTATGTGTGGCTCCAATGATACATCCAATAGTCTGCATGAAATATATAGTCATGATAAAGTCACAAAGACACAAAACGATGTGGCTTACTCAGTGCTGTCTGCTCTGCTCTGTTGAGCTTGGGTCTGTTATGATTAATACAGTATTGAGAAAAGAGTGAATGAACCTCAGTGTGTTATTGGACTATGTTACATACTTGCTGAAGTAAATCTTACTTGTGGTTTTAGCACAAAGGAGCAAAAAATTTATTTTAGGCAATGATCAGAACAACCATCAGAAAAAAATCACAAGTCAGGAATTTGTCCCAGCAGTTAACATGCCCTCATCTCACATCAGAGGAACTGGGTTCAATACCCACCTCTGGCTCCTGACTCCAGGTTCCTATCAATGTATATCCTCAGAGGCAGTGTTAGTGGCTCGAGTAATTGGGTTCCTGCCGCTCCTGTGGGAGACCTGGCTCCTGACTTCAGCCTCATCCCTGTCTTGGACTTTGGAAGCATTTGGAGAGTGAGAAGGGGAGCTCTATCTATCTCTCTGCCTCTTAAATAAATAAACAGAAATGAGAAAAGATATACAAAGTAATGTCTTTCCAGAAGACACTAAAGACAAATGTGTCAGAAATTGTAGCCCCTATCAAGGCAGCTGCCATCTGAATTTTCAAAACCCTAGCCTATACCACCTGGACAGAAGGTGAATTAGTGGGGCATTAATTGCATGGCCAATGACTTGTAAACACACCTTGTCACTACATGTGTTCAGGCAATTACTGAGCAATTATACCTACAAACTACCTAGTAATTAAAAGATGGAGTCTTGTGTAGGCTGCCATTTGGGAAGCAGTGGCTGCTTTCTCTTTTCTCATTTTATCAGCATTATCACATACTCTTGAGAAGACCAAATACAGATAATCCATTTATAAAATAACTGAATTTCAAAGGGAAGATGGCTCTAGTCCTGTGACAGTTAGGAGCAGTTCTTCCTGGCCTAAGAGAAACGCTGTAAGGGAACAAGGAACCACGTTTTTACATATGTCTAAGTCCATCATGCAAGTATGACTGAACATTTACCAAGTGCGCGGCACACAGGAGTCTTGCAAGAAACCATTGCCTCTTAACAAAGATCTGTAAGGTTCTTTGGCTGAGTGGTTTACAAATATTGTCTCATATAATCTTCCCAACTAACCTGTGAGGGAGATAGTACATCTTTATGCTAAAAACAAAGCTCCTGAGTCTCAGAAAAGCTAAATGATGAGCCCACATCCCCTCTGGTCAATGATCGAGTTGGGACTTTAACTCATGGTTTCTAAGTGTTTGTTTCTTTTTAATATTTCCCATTCATGGGATGATGGAAGGTGAAAGTTCATTTAAAGATGTGGTTCTAGCCTCCTAGGAAATTACTGAGAGTGAAGTGACTCTTAAATAGTAGCCTATGAGACAGAGTAAAGAAATTTAATATGGATTAAAGACAACATGCCAGTAGGAGAGAGTTAAAGGCGTATCTTCTATGCACATTTAATCTAGAAGGGTGTCCAAAATGGGAGCAATTTTTTTGAGACAGGATCTAAAAAAATGACTATTTTTAAACTCATGTACCACAAGTGTTTAATTATGTTGCTAGAGGTCTATCCTTGTACTTCTGTGACTATTGGTCTGAGAGTTGGAAATCATGTTTTTCTTACCCTTGATAATATGATGTGTTAGAAATTGCTGGCAGGTGTGATCATGTTTTGACTAAAAAAACAGCTTGTCAAGAAAAATTTTGGTTGGAGGTTTGGTTTCAGGTGTTTGATAATTATCACCCTCATACATTTTCTTCTTCTTATTGCTCCAGAGAATACTGAAAAGCTGGGAGACAGTGTTATTAACAGTTATCAAACTTTGTGTGTATCTTGCTAGTCTGAATCAAGTACACCAGTATAGATAGTAGACAATGACAGAAGCTTCAACAATTAAAATATGAACTAATTCCTGGCCTAGAAAAAAACAATTGTTATAAAGAAGAATCCATTTTCAACCATGTGAGAAGTCTTAGATGTTGGTTGACCAAGAAATTTCTTGTCAATATCAGAGATAGGTGATTAGATAAAGAAAAGGGAGAGATAAGGTGACATGGTTTTTACCTATTACCAATTGGTTGGTTATCATTCTATACTTAAAACTTTCATTTACATTTTAAAATAATATAATGTATTTATATATGAAATTCACACAAAAATCAAAAAGCTACTACAGTCATAGGTACTTTGAATACTAGAGGTCTACAATACACAATTCTAAGTCAATGAAACTCACTTATTCTTATGGAAATTCAAATGTGTTCTCTTATTTTTTATGTTTTTATTATTTGAAAGGCAGAGTTACAGAGAGAGGAAGAGAAAGAGAGAGAGGGAATCTTCTTCCATCCTCTGACTCATTCTCCAAATGGATTCAATGGCTGGGGCTGGGTCAGGCCAAACCCAAGAGCAAGGTGCTTTTTTCCAGGTCTCCCATTGGGGTTCAGGGGCCCAAGCACATTAGCAGGGAGCTGGATTGGCAGTGGAACAGTCAGGACTCCAACTGGTGCCCACATGGATGCTGGCATTTCAGGTGGCAGCTTAATCTGCTACACCACAATGCTGGCCCCCTTATTATTTTATTTATTTATTTATTTATTTTTTAATCTTTTATTTAATGAATATAAATTTCCAAAGTACGTCTCATGGGTTACAATGGCTTTCCCCCCCATACCGTCCCTCCCACCCACCACCCTCCCCTTTCCCACTCCCTCTCCCCTTCCATTCACATCAAGATTCATTTTCGATTATCTTAGTATACAGAAGATCAGCTTAGTATACCTTAAGTAAGGATTTCAACAGTTTGTTCCCACACAGAAACATAAAGTGAAAAATAATAGATGATTTTTTTTTTAAATGATGATGAAATCAGATCAGACCTATTGTCATGTTTAATCCCAGTGAGAGTCAAGTTGGGAATTGATAGTTTCTTTTTTTTTTCTTTTTTTTTAACAGAAGATCAGTTTAGTGTACATTAAGTAAAGATTTCAATCGTTTGCACCCCCATAGAAACACAAAGTGAAATATACTGTTTGAGTACTCGTTATAGCATTAAGCCTCAGTGTACAGCACATTAAGGACAGAGATCCTACATGAGGAGTAAGTGCACAGTGACTCCTGTTGTTGACTTTACAAATTGACACTCCTGTTTATGGCATCAGTAATCTCCCTATGCACCAGTCATGAGTTTCCAAGGCTATGGAAGCCCCTTGAGTTCTCCGACTCTTATCTTGTTTAGACAAGGTCATAGTCAAAGTGGAGGTTCTCTCCTCCCTTCAGAGAAAGGCACCTCCCTCTTTGAAGACCTGTTCTTTCCACTGGGATCTCACTCGCAGAGATCTTTTTGCCAGAGTGTCTTGGCTTTCCATGCCTGAAATACTCTCATGGGCTTTTCAGCCAGATCCGAGTGCCTTTAGGGCTGATTCTGAGGCCAGAGTGCTATTTAGGACATCCGCCATTCTATGAGTCTGCTGAGTATCTCACTTCCCATGTTGGATCACTCTCCCCTTTATTTATTCTATCGGTTAGTGTTAGCAGATACTAGACTTGTTTATGTGCTCCCTTTGACTCTTAGTCCTTTCATTATGATCAATTGTGAACTGAAATTGATCACTTGGAATAGTGAGATGGCATTGGCACATGCCACCTTGATGGGATTGAATTGGAATCCCCTAGTATGTTTCCAACTCTACCAATTGGGGCAAGTCAGCCCGAGCATGCCCCAAATTATACATCTCTTCCCTCTCTTATTCCCACTTTTATGTTTAACAGGGATCACATTTCAGTTAATTTTCAACACTTAAGAATAACTGTGTGATAATTACAGAATTAAACCAGTCATATTAAGTAGAACAGACAAAAAAAAAAATACTATGAGGGATAATGTATTAAGTTGTCCATTAGCAGTCAGGGCTATGCTGATCAAGTCACCATTTCTCATAGTGTCCATTTCACTTCAGGAGGTTTCCTTTTTGGTGTTCAGTCAGTTGTCACCGATCAGGGAGAACATATGGTATTTGTCCCTTTGGGACTGGCTTACTTCACTCAGCATGATGTGTTCCAGATTCCTCCATTTTGTTGCAAATGACTGGATTTCGTTGTTTCTTACTGCGGTATAGTATTCTAAAGAATACATATCCCATAATTTCTTTATCCAGTCTACCATTGATGGGCATTTAGGTTGATTCCAGGTCTTGGCTATTGTGAATTGTGCTGCAATAAACATTAGGGTGCAGACCGCTTTTTTCTTTATCAATTTAAACTCCTTTGGGTAAATTCCAAGGAGTGGGATGGCTGGGTCGAACGGTAGGGTTATATTCAGGTTTCTGAGGAATCTCCAGACTGATTTCCATAGTGGCTTGACCAGTTTGCATTCCCACCAACAGTGGGTTAGTGTCCCTTTTTCCCCACATCCTCGCCAGCATCTGTTGTTGGTAGATTTCTGTATGTGAGCCATTCTAACCGGGGTGAGGTGAAACCTCATTGTGCTTTTGATTTGCATTTCCCTGATTGCTAGTGACCTTGAACATTTTTTCATGTGCCTGTTGGCCATTTGGATTTCCTCTTTTGAAAAATGTCTATTGAAGTCCTTGGCCCATCTCTTAAGTGGGTTGTTGGTTTTGTTTTTGTGGAGTTTCTTGATCTCTTTGTAGATTCTGGTTATTAACCCTTTATCTGTTGCATAGTTTGCAAATATTTCTTCCCATTCTGTTGGTTGTCTCTTCACTCTCCTGACTGTTTCTTTTGCAGTACAGAAACTTCTCAATTTGATGCAATCCCAATAGTTGATTTTGGCTTTGACTGTCTGTGCCTCCCGGGTCTTTTCCAAAAATTCTTTGCCTGTGCCAATATCTTGAAGGGTTTCTCCAATGTTCTCTAATAACTTAATGGTGTCAGGACGTAGATTTAGGTCTTTAATCCACGTTGAGTGGATTTTTGTGTAAGGTGTAAGGTAGGGGTCTTGCTTCATGCTTCTGCACGTGGAAATCCAGTTTTCCCAGCACCATTTATTGAATAGACTGTCCTTGCTCCAGGAATTAGTTTTAGATCCTTGATCAAATATAAGTTGGCTATAGATGTTTGGGTTGATTTCTGGTGTTTCAATTCTGTTCCATTGGTCTATCCATCTGTTTCTGTACCAGTACCATGCTGTTTTGATTACAACTGCCCTGTAGTATGTCCTGAAATCTGGTATTGTGATGCCTCCGGCTTTGTTTTTGTTGTACAAGATTGCTTTAGCTATTCGAGGTCTCTTGTGCCTCCATATGAATTTCAGCATCATTTTTTCTAGATCTGCGAAGAATGTCTTTGGTATTTTGATTGGGATTGCATTGAATCTATAAATTGCTTTTGGGAGAATGGACATTTTGATGATGTTGATTCTTCCAATCCATGAGCATGGAAGATTTTTCCATTTTTTGGTATCCTCTTCTATTTCTTTCTTTAAGGTTTTGTAATTTTCATCGTAGAGATCTTTAACGTCCTTGGTTAAGTTTATTCCAAGGTATTTGATTGTTTTTGTAGCTATTGTGAATGGGATTGATCTTAGCAGCTCTTTCTCAGTCATGGCATTGCTTGTGTATACAAAGGCTGTTGATTTTTGTGCATTGATTTTATATCCTGCCACTTTGCCAAACTCCTCTATGAGTTCCAATAGTCTCTTAGTAGAGTTCTTTGGATCCTCTAAGTACAGAATCATATCGTCTGCAAAGAGGGATAGTTTGACTTCTTCCTTCTTGATTTGTATTCCTTTGATTTCTTTTTCTTGTCTGATGGCTCTGGCTAAAACTTCCAGAACTATGTTAAATAGCAGTGGTGAGAGTGGGCATCCCTGCCTGGTGCCAGATTTCAGTGGAAATGCTTCCAACTTTTCCCCATTCAATAGGATGCTGGCTGTGGGTTTTTTATAAATTGCATTGATTATATTGAGGAATGTTCCTTCTATACCCAATTTGCTTAGAGTTTTCATCATGAAAGGGTGTTGAATTTTATCAAATGCTTTCTCTGCATCAATTGAGATAATCATATGGTTTTTCTTCTGCAGTCTGTTAATGTGGTGAATCACATTGATTGATTTGCGAATGTTGAACCATCCCTGCATACCAGGGATGAATCCCACTTGGTCTGGGTGGATGATTTTCCTGATGTGTTGTTGTATTCTATTGGCCAGAATTTTATTGAGGATTTTTGCGTCTATGTTCATCAGGGATATTGGTCTGTAATTTTCTTTCAGTGCTGCATCTTTCTCTGGCTTAGGGATTAAGGTGATGCTGGCTTCATAGAAAGAATTTGGGAGGATTCCCTCTTCTTCGATTGTTCTGAATAGTTTGAGAAGAAATGGGATTAGTTCTTCTTTAAATGTCTGGTAGAATTCAGCAGTGAATCCATCTGGTCCTGGGCTTTTCTTTGTTGGGAGGGCCTTTATTACTGTTTCAATTTCTGTTTCAGTTATGGGTCTATTTAGGTTTTCGATGTCTTCATGGTTCAATTTTGGTAGATTGCATGTGTCCAGGAATCTATCCATTTCTGATAGGTTTTCCTGTTTGCTGGCATACAGGTCCTTGTAGTAATTTCTGATGATTCTTTTTATTTCTGTGGTGTCTGTTGTTACATTTCCTTTTTCATCTCTGATTTTATTGATTTGGGTCTTTTCTCTTCTTTTTTTAGTTAGTTGGGCCAATGGGGTGTCAATTTTGTTTATTTTTTCAAAAAACCAGCTTCTTGCTTGGCTGATTTTTTGTAATGTTTTTTTGGATTCAATCCTGTTAATTTCTTCTCTGGTTTTAATTATTTCTCTTCTCCTACTAGATTTGGGTTTGGTTTGCTGCAGTTTTTCTAGGTCCTTGAGGTGCGCTGAAAGCTCATTTATTTGGTACCTTTCCAATTTCTTGATATAGGCACCTATTGCTATAAATTTGCCTCTCAATACTGCTTTTGCTGTATCCCATAAGTTTTGATATGTTGTGTTGTTGTCTTCATTTACTTCCAGAAAGTTTTTGATTTCTCTTTTGATTTCTTGAATGACCCAGTGTTCATTCAGGAGCATGTTGTTCAGTCTCCATGTGTTTGCATACTTTCTGGGGTTTCCTGAGTTGCTAATTTCCAGCTTCATCCCGCTGTGGTCTGAGAAGCTGCATGGTATGATTCTAATTCTTTTAAATTTGCTGAGACTTGCTTTATGGCCTAGTATGTGATCAATCCTAGAGAAGGTTCCATGCGCTGCTGAGAAGAATGTGAAGTCTGTAGATGTAGGGTTGAAAGTTCTGTAGATATCTGTTAGATCCATTTGGGCAATAGTGTCAATTAAATCTGCTGTTTCCTTGTTGATCTTCTGTCCGGATGATCTGTCTATTTCTGAGAGTGGAGTATTGAAGTCCCCCAGTACTATTGTATTGGAATCTAAATCTCCCTTTAAGTCCCTTAACATATCTTTTAAATAGACCGGTGCCCTGTAATTAGGTGCATATACATTTATAATAGTTACATCTTCCTGTTGAATTGAACCCTTAATCATTATATAGTGTCCCTCTTTGTCTCTCTTAACAGTTTTTGTATTAAAGTTTATTTTGTCTGATATTAATATGGCTACACCTGCTTTTTTTTGGTTTCTGTTGGCATGGAATATCTTTTTCCAACCTTTCACTTTCAGTCTGCATGCCTCTTTGTTAGAGAGATGTGTTTCTTGTAGGCAACAAATAGTTGGGTTGTGTTCTGTGAGCCAGTCAGCTAAACGGTGTCTTTTAACTGAAGAATTCAGACCATTAATGTTCAATGTGACAATTGATACGTAGCGACTTTGCCCTGCCATTTTCCCGGAAATATTTTCTAGTATATGCTTTGAGCTTCCCATGCTCTTTTACTGGTAGGTGTTCTTCCTTTCCCTTCTTTCATATTGATGGCCGTGTTTCTGTGTTTCTGAGTGTAGCACATCTTTAAGTATCTTTTGCAGGGCCGGACGAGTGGCCACAAAGTCTTTCAATTTCTGTTTGCTATGAAAGGTCTTTATTTCACCTTCATTCACAAATGAGAGCTTGGCAGGATATAATATTCTGGGCTGGCAATTTTTCTCTCTTAGCACCTGTGCTATGTCTCGCCATTCCCTCCTAGCTTGTAGGGTTTCTGATGAGAAGTCAGCTGTGAGTCTGATTGGAGATCCTCTGAGAGTAATCTGACGTTTCTCTCTTGCACATTTTAGGATCTTTTCTTTATGTTTCACTGTGGTAAGTTTAATTACCACGTGTCGTGGTGAGGATCTCTTTTGGTCATGTTTATTGGGGGTTCTATGAGCTTCCTGTACTAGGATATCTCTGTCCTTCTCCAAACCTGGAAAGTTCTCTGCAAGTATCTCACTAAAAAGGCCTTCCAATCCTTTCTCTCTCTCCATGCCTTCAGGAACTCCTAGAACTCGAATGTTGGTTTTTTTAATAGTATCCTGTAGATTCCCAACAATATTTTTCAGGTTTCTAATTTCCTCTTCTTTTCTTTGGTTTGACTGTATGTTTTCCTGTGCTCTATCTTCTAAGTCCGATATTCTCTCTTCTGCTTCACCCATTCTGTTTTTAAGGCTTTCTAATGTGTTTGTCATTTGATCTATTGAGCTCTTCATTTCATTTTGATTTCTCTTGACTATTACACTTTCCTGTTCTACTAGTTTCTGAGTTTCATTTTGACTCTTCCTTAAAATTTCATTTTCACGAGAAAGATTTTCAATCTTGTCCATTAAGGATTTCTGTAGTTCAAGGATTTGCTTTTGAAAACTTCTAAATGTTCTTATCATAAATTTTTTGAAATCCGTATCTTGCATTTCTTCTATCTCATCATCTTCATACTCTTGGCTTGGGGTGTTTTGCTTATTTGGAGGCATCATAGTGTCATCGTTGATCTTGCTCCCTCTATTTCTGTGTTTGTTACTCGGCATAGTTAATTCTTCTTGCGTCACTGTGCGCTTTTTTTTTTTCTTTTTTTTTTTTTTTTATACTGTGTCCTTGTTAAGTGGACTGCCTGCTGTTGGAGGAGCCTTGGAGGCTTGAGATGGGTGCGGCCTGAGAGCTCTGCCTGGTTCTTCCTGGTTAAGGGTGTGAAAAGGTGACACCCTCAGGTTATGCGTGGTAAATCTCTCTCTTTTTATTTATTTATTTATTTTATTTATTCAGGGGGTAAGTAACACTGCAGGGCAGGGCTGTGCAGAATTGATGGTATTTAGCTTCCAGTCTTTGGCTCCTCTGGACTCCCACTGGGTTGCCTAGGCTACTGAATTGTAGTGACTCAGTTCCTTAACTCTCCCCCACTGATATGTAAATCCAAAGAGGAGGCCTGCTCTTTGTCTCTTGGGAATTCTTCAAGTCTTGCAGCCTTGTAACCTTTGCAAGGTTAGGGGGAAGAGAAACCCGAAGCTTTTTTTTTTCCTTCTTTCTGGTAGTGAGTTTGCTGCACTTTCCGGCCCCCCTCTAGATTCTGACCCCCGTTTCCCCACCAATGTCTCGGGTTATTGAGCTCACCTCCCCTTCCAGCGCGGATGTGTGGACTCGGAGCCCTGAGCGTCTCAAGTCTCCCAGCTGTTTTCTGTGTGGCGTGCACTCTCCTTGGAGCACTGTCGCGCAGACCCTGGGGCTTCTGCGGCTGGGTCCCGCGACTTTGCTTCTGTGTGGTGGGCGACCTTGTTCTCCCAGTAGGTCCTCAGATTCACGCCTGCTCCATTCAGAAGGGTTTCCCCTGCAATTTTTGTTTGGTTCTATTTTCTGCAGCTACTGTAACTCCCCTTTTATTAAACTAAATTTTCCCGGACTATCGGTGCGCGCCCTCACTATTCCGCCATCTTGGCTCCGCCCTTATTATTTTATTTATAATAGTATCTTAGAGCAGCCAGGCTGATGCAATAAATTCTATCAAGTGGGTGGTGTATAAGACACAGGAATTCATTTCTCACACTTCTACAGGCTGGAAGTCCAAGACTAAGGCACCAGCAGATGGTGTAAGGGCCTATGTCCAGTGAGGGCCCATTCCTCATAGACAGAAGTCTTCTCATTTTGTCCTCATATAGTGGCAAGGATGGAGATTCTCAGAGTCTCTTTATAAGGCACTAACCACAACCACAAGGGGTTCATCCTAATGATATAATGAACTTTCAAAGTTTCCATCTCCTAACTCCAATAGCTAAAGTTTACTCTTTCAACATGTGGATTTTAGGGAGACACAAATAGACCATAGCAATTACTAATAATTATTAATAATTATTTATATAATTAATAATATAATCACCATAATATAATTATATAATTAATAATATAATTACAATTATATAATTAATAATTATTAATTATAATCCACTAATGATATATTATTTAAAATAATGGATCAATATTTGCAATAAAATATTTTATATCCCTATAAAAATTTCTAAGTGGTTATCTCCTGGTTTTGGCCTGGGCCAGCCCTGGTTGTTCTGACCATTTAGAGTAAACCAGTGGACAGAAGATTGATTTCTCTCTCTTTCTGTGTAACTGCCTTTCAAGTACAAAAAGCACCTCTTTTTTTTTTTTTTTAAAAAAGCATTTTCTGTATTTTTATTTTCCCTCAATTGAATCAAGATGTCATCACTGACTTGGCTTTGTGACACTGGTGAGCAACTCAGTGGTTCTGCATCATTGGCAATACTCCAAGAAAAACCCCAATCAGACTATTCTTTGCCTCTCTCGGGACAGAATGAGAAAATATGAGATCATAAATGTTACTGACCTTGGGGTGTCACAAAAATGGGTAAGTCCACAGTTTTGATGTCTTCAAGAGTAATGATGATGCTCTAAAATATATCCTTTCCTCTTTATGCTCTCTAAAAATGTTACTTTTAATGTTAGGTTCATAACCCAGCTTGGGGAATGCCAAATCACCCTTCTATCTCACTTTGTTGATGAAGGCTGCAGGTCTGGGAAGCTCTATTGATAAGAAGCTGTTGTATTTTGAAGCAGCAATGGGGATATACTAACTGGGTCTGACCTTCCTCTCTCTTCCCTGATTCCAGCCCCCACACCTGCTGCTCTGTGAAGCATAGTCAACCCTGGCTAACCAGGATATGAAAACTGCATCAGCAGCAGCCAGTGAGGGCAGTAACTTGGCCCCAAACAGAAAGCCTAGTTCTTCAGAGTGGATCCCAGATTTCCTCCTGACAACAAACCAGGTTGGGGAGCACCAGGTATGCTATGTGAAAGTGAAAGCCAGCAGAAGAGGGAGGCTCCCAAACATCAGTTATTGGGCTTTTCTTCCTTAAGAAGAGAAGTAAAGGCCTGCAGGAATGAAAGAGTAAACACTGGGAAAAAAAAGGTTACTCACAGAGATGAGAAGAACTGGGAGTGGACTCATTTTCTCTCAAATATATTAAGAGAAATATTAATCAGAAACGCAGGCAATTTGCTGTGGCTGGTTTTTTTTTTAAATTCTGCATTTCTTACTGTTGTCATCACCAGTTTATTTTTATAGCATAACTCATATAAGAAATATCTAAGTTAAGAACAGAACTGAAAGTCCCAGTGGGAGACTGCCAGGAGAGGAAGGGCTGGGAAAGCCAAGTGCCTGTAGACCCCTCTCTGGAGGACTCGTGGCTCTGAGGACTTTTTTCTTAAGCAAGGACCGCTAAGCCTGAGGCAGCTTCAGGAGAAGTTCTAGGTGCAAAAATATCTCCCCATCATTTCTTGTGAGCAGGTTTGGCTTGCGTGTAAAAAATGTCACAACTGGGATGGGGCCACACTCTTAGAGGGTTACTAATGTACTAAGAATCCACCTGACTTTGCCTACCCAGCCCGCCCAGCCAAGCATGCAGCAGACATGAAATTGAAACAGCTACTTCTTCCTGTCCTAGCTCATCCTTCTGCTATTTCTGTAATAGTGTTATCTCCACTTCCTGAAACGCTGGCTTCCCTATGTCACACCTTCCTGTGGGAGCAGTGATGAAAGTGAAAATTACAGAAGTCATTGGTGGCAGTGAGACTCCAGGCCACAGAATCACTGGCCATGAGACAGTTTCTAGTTTCCCTCTGTGTACCTGACTCCAGGTACACACCAATGTCTTGCTGAAGACATGTCCTGAGTCCCTCTTCCACTTCCTTTAGAAGGAAGTGCTGAGACAAAGATAAGGGTGTAAGTAGTTTATTTGAGAGACAAGCACAGGAAACCCTGACAGAAGGGTGGCAAGGGGAGTAAGATAGAGAAGAGAAGTCAGCCAATAAAGAGTTATTATCAAATAAGTTACCTCTGTGGACAACTGAAGTTTAATCCTGCTGGAGAACTCAGAAGAAAACACGTTTCCAAGGCACCGCCAGAGGTGCCGTAGAAATTGGGCATCAACACACTATGTCCATCAACTGTGAATTGAAAGCTCTGTGAAGCAGGCATTAACTCCCTGGAGTTACTGGTATGCTTCTCAGTCTCTGGGCTGAAAAAAGTTCTCAAGCAAAGAAATGTGAGAGTTGACAGTTGGAAGGTGGGCTTTGTTTATTGAAGTAGGAAGGGTATAGGATGTGGCTTGAGGGACTAAATTTCCTTTACAATCTAGAAAGTTCCCTACTGCTGCTACCCATGTTACTTTCTGTTCCACTGCCTGCTCTCTTGGTGACAGCCAGCAACATCAATAACTTCTGCTGGAGTGCCTCTCCTGCATGATTATGGCTGATGTGGGATCCGGCTACTTCTCCGCTAGGGTTATCATTCAGCTAGAAAGCTCGCCAAAGTGTGTCCACATTCTCAGTCTTCTTAGAAACCCGTATCCGGGATCTCAGGACAAATTTCCTAACCCAGACCTAATAAATAAAACCAGGGCCCCAAATAAAATCATATTTGTCTGCTGAAAACTACCTAGAGTCCTAGACGCACATGGCTTCATTACGCGTTTCTGTCACCTAATGATTCTCTAAGGTAAGTGAACATATTTTACACCCTTCTTTTCAAGGATCTGAATACCATTTTCACAAACTGCTCCAGAGACTCAAAGTGCACCTTGATATTTGCCCCTTGATCCCATCAAACACTATACCAGTTCTGCAGAGGTGAGCATTTTGTTTAGACTCCCACGTACCCCACATTCCCACACTGTCTTATATCACCCTCCAACTTGGTTGTAGGTTTCTAGAAGGTAGTCTGCTTCTTCTATCTCTGTGTACTTAACCAAGTATAATGTTTAACAGGGGCTGGTGTTTGGTACAGCAATTAAGATGATTCTGGGATGATGTCTATAATCCAATCCCAGAATACCTGGATTCAGGCCCTGGCTCTGCTTCTTTTTTTTTGTTTTGTTTTGTTTTGTTTTGCTTTGTTTTGACAGGCAGAGTGGACAGTGAGAGAGAGAGAGACAGAGAGAAAGGTCTTCCTTTGCCGTTGGTTCACCCTCCAATGGCCACCGTGCCAGTGTGCTGCGGCCGGAACACCGCGCTGATCTGATGGCAGGAGCCAGGTACTTATCCTGGTCTCCCATGGGGTGCAGGGCCCAAGCACTTGGGCCATCCTCCACTGCACTCCCTGGCCACAGCAGTTTCCCTGGCCTGGAAGAGCCGCAACCGGGACAGAATCTGGCACCCCAACCGGGACTAGAACCCGGTGTGCCGGCACTGCAAGGAGGAGGATTAGCCTAGTGAGCCACGGTGCCGGCCCGTGGCTCTGCTTCTAACACCAGTTTTCTGCTAATGTCTATGCTGAGAGGCAGCAGGTGATAGCTCTAGTACTTGGGTCTTTGTCACCCATGTGAGAGACCTAGATTGAGTTCCCAGCTCCTGATTGCAATCTGGTTTAGCCTCCAGGCACTGGGGACATTAGGTAAGTGGACCAGATGATAGAAGGTCTCTCTCTGTTTTTCTCTCCATGCCTTTCTGTCTTGCAAATAAAAATTTGGAAAAAGAGAAAAGATTGTGTGTATTCCTAGGTGATGGTATTTTTATTAAATTTTTTGACACTTGAGGAAGTTCATTAAATTTTAGTTGAATTGACACACCCAAAAATGGCAGAAGCATATGTTTGCGGATCATCACTGATTTGTTTTTTCACCAAGTATGCACAAAGCCACTCCTCCATCCTCTCAATAAACCTCCCCTCTGTCTTAGGAGAAAAGGTGGAGGAAAGTCCGCTTAGCTCTAAAGCTTATGTTGATGAATGAAGGAAGCAGGTGTCAGCTGCATGAGGAGAGAGGGAGGTGAGAGAGGCACCTTGGAACACTTCAGCAGCCGCAGGGTATGCTGCCACAATCTGGAGAATGTTCTCAAGCAAAGAAACGCAAGGCTTTACCGATGGAAGGTGGACTATATTCATTGAAGTAGGAATGGTGAGAGAACTTTATAGACACTACCGACTTGACATGGGCATTTTATTGTTTCTGAAGAAGTGTAGCAACAATAGCAGCAATAGCCTAGTGTGTAGGACCCAGATTTAAAAGGAAACTTAGTGTCACTGGGTCTATTTCTTTTTTATTTTTTCTGATGAGAACACAGAGGTCCATAGATGGTCAGTAATGTTGCATGCCCATGGTTACATAACAATTGATGGCTAACCACAGGGAAGCTCATGCTTAGGAGATGCTATAGAGTTGTTCCTTTAAGATTCATAAAGCATTCACATTCCCTAAATATAACAATATAAAAATAATATGCTATATAACCATATAACATATCTTCTTGTGTGGAACTTACACAAAGACATACCTGAAATAATCCCAGGCTCTTGACAAACTTGAATACAGCTCTATGCCTCTCCATTTAGACACCTTAGCGATGTCCCAGAAGTGAGAGACTGGAAAGAACGCGTGGGATTAGAGAAGTTCTTCATTCTGTTCTTTTTCTTTTTTCAGTTGTTCAGCTATTCTATACTCAGGTATTTATTCTGTATTTAAGAGAGCATATATCTGTGCCCACCACTGTAAAAACACTCAGATATATACAGATTATCCCTAATATAATATAGACATGCTCTCTATCTTTGGGAGTTTGGTGGCTGAACAGTCAAAATCAGACCCAAATTCACGAGACAGGTACAAAGCACAGTTTGGTTAAATGCTTGGGTCCAGGTGGTCAGGGTTAGAGGTAAGTGAGCATCCTGGTGGCTGAAGAGGGCAGGGAAGGAGTCGCGGAAGAAATGAAGATGCCAGGCCAGGAAGTTTCTGCCTGCGCAGGGGAAGGGCTAGAGATGAGTGTTCTATCCATACTGCAGCCCCAAGGATGGGAAGCGAGCAGAACTGGGACTGTAAGCAGTTACTGATCCTGTCTTCAAGCCAACAAAGTTAGGCTCCCAGACAAGACACAGGGTTGAAGAGGAGTCCTTCCTTGTCCCAAGTTCATTCCCCAGTGAGAAGAGTCAGGATATATGCATCGCAAGTAAAAATGGTGGTGTGTTGTACCTGTTCATTAACTTAGGCAAAGCAGCAATTAACACGTGGCTATAAAATACAGCATTCAGTTCCTCAAAGGATAATGTTAGAAACTAATTCTCAACTTGGATGGCACTGGGATTAGAACTTTTACGAAGATTTACAGAAAGTGTAAAACACTGTTACAACCATTAAATGAGACAATCTAAAGCTTGAGAATTAGTGGCAGAGGAGAATGGAGAAATTATGAATCTGCCAAATGTTTGAGTCAATATCATATTGGAGCCGGCGCTGCGGCTCACTAGGCTAATCCTCCGCCTTGTGGCGCCGGCACACCGGGTTCTAGTCCCGGTCGGGGCGCTGGATTCTGTCCCGGTTGCCCTTCTTCCAGGCCAGCTCTCTGCTGTGGCCAGGGAGTACAGTGGAGGATGGCCCAAGTGCTTGGGCCCTGCACCCCATGGGAGACCAGGATAAGTACCTGGCTCCTACCATCGGATCAGCACGGTGCGCCAGCTGCAACGTGCTGGCCGTGGCAGCCATTGGAGGGTGAACCAATGGCAAAGGAAGACCTTTCTCTCTGTCTCTTTCTCTCACTGTCCACTCTGCCTGTTTAAAAAAAAATATCATATTGGAAGACAAATCGAGAACATGTGACTGTGAAAAGTCACAGGGTCCTGGGTAAAATGGTACAGTGTATGAGGTTGAGAATCACTGCAGTTGATGTTTTTGTCTTTTTGCCAAATTCCCCCAGCCCAGGAAGGGTTGCTTTTCTTAGTAGACTATATGGGTTTGTGAATAAAGGGCTTTTCACAAAGTTGGATGTACTATAAAAATCAAATAAAATGTAAAAATGTTACATAAATATCTAGGAAATTTTTGAAAAAAAAAACACAAAATTTAATACAGATGTGTCCAACTATGTCATCATTTAGTAGATTGATAGAATTCTCATTTCTTCCTAAGCATTGGATAAATCTAGAAGTGGCTTTCATAATAAAGCATAGATTCATGTACATTTGCCCCTCATAATTTTCATCTTGGTAATATTTCTTCATTTTAAAACAACAGTAAAAGGTGCTATAAAGAATTCTTTGGGACAATGAGCATCATGTTAGACAGAATAGCCATGACTTAATCAAGTAGCAAGAAGAGGTTTAGACAGGTGCGACTAGGAGAGAGAACCAGTTAACTCTCATTCTTCTCTAGACTAGTTGTCCCTCATTCTCACCACTTCCCCATATTCCTCAACTGGTAGTTATCTTAAGAATGCTTTGCCAGCACACCAAACCTGGTGTTTAGAGACCTGGTAGCACTGGGATATTGCCTTTTTCTTTTCCTTGATAAAATATTTAAGTGACAAAAATTTTAAATCAGAATGAGAAGAAATCTTTGTAACATTCTCAAACAAAATGGCTTGATTTAGAATAAGGGAGAAATTACTAACTATCCTATTTCAATCATTTTGGAAATTTTCAGATGAAAATAAAAGAGGAGGAAATGACAGATATCATGCAGAATCAGCTCCCCTAGTGATCAAGCAGTCCACAGTCTCCTCCTCTTCACCTACATGGATGAGAACATTAAGGGTCAGGGACATCAAGTAATTCACTGTGGCACAAAATTAATTAGTAGCAGGCTACAGATAGAATTCAGACCTCTTCAATTTTAATGTATTTTTTTTTACCACTGTGTTCTTTAATCAGCCGGGATTAAATTCATCTACTGTGGTTTGAAAGTTGGCCCCTTCCAAGACGCAGGTTGAAATTTAGTTGGTAATACAACTGTAATAAGAGGTAGGAACTTTAAGAGGTGAGTAGGCCTTAAAGGTGCCACTCTCACGAGTGGGATTGATACTATTGTAAAAAGGCTCCCTTGCCCTTCTGCCTTCTGCCTCTGCCACAGACTGATACAGCAAGAGGGCGCTCACCAGAAGCCAGCCCCTCGAGCTTTGACGTCTCAGCCTCCAGCAGTGCGAGCCAACAAATTCTGTTCCTTATAAATTGCTCTATCTCAGATATTCTCTTAAAGAAACATAAAACAGACCGAGGCATCATCCAAACTTCAAAATGGTATGAGTTGTTTGAAATTGAGCCATCCCATCTCCCATCATATCCCTCATCCCTATTCTGCCTCATCCAAATCATCACAAAACACAGACCTGATCACCCTACTTCCCTTTACAATAATCCAGGTACTGCCATATGGGATGTGGTGCCCCAAGTGGTATCTTAATCACGACACCAGACTCCTTCCCCTAAGGTCAGTTTTAAACTGGAAGGTAAGACATTTTCTTTGCAAGAGAAATATAGAATTCCTCACTGAATTCCCCACTTATATGCAGAGTCACAGATTGTCAACATTCATTCATTTCAATGATGCCACAAGGATACAGAAATACTCTATTCCTTAAATTATCAAATGGCATTAAGATGGCATCTGGTTCCGAAATGGCTTATGAAACATTTAATATCAATTTGTGTGCTTTAACTATCACCAAAGAGAAGTGTTTGGAATAAAATATCATATTAGAGAAGGGAGTTGGGAGTAGGAGTAGGAAAGTGTGTGTCCTGCTGCCTGCTAAATATGTGTTTACAATGCATCAAGTTCAGCAGTTACATTTCTGGGGTGACAAAATTATCCTCTTGGTGCATCCACTTTACAAGTCAACATAGTTGTTAGACAATGACTGTTACTTCCCAAGCTGCAAAATAAGTCTGACAGAACAAGTATCAGTATTCTCTATTCAGAGGTGAGTCCCTTATGGTGTGCATGCTCAAAGAGGAAGGCAAGACCACAAAGCATGCCCTGCCTGGTGCTGTTCCTCTTTTTCCCCTTTCCTCCTTCTTAATGACCTTGTCACTCAACCCGAGGTATCTGGCCTGAGAATCACTCTTGGTTTCAACTGGATAATTGCACTCACAAGCTAATAGTAAACGTTTATAGTCTAATAATTTTATACTTTAAAAATCCATTTTAGGGTGACAAATGTGACATTTCTTCCAGAAGCATTTTGGATTTTAGGTACTTTTTGTAATTTTTAAATTTTTTTGCTAATGTAAAGAGTACAGATTTAATGTAGTTCATAGATACAATTCTAAAACTATAATAATACTCTCCCTCCCTCCTCCTTCCTTCCATTTTTTCTTTTTTAATTTTTGTGATAACATGTTTTAATTTATTTTATAATCTCAGGCTTAATGCTCCACTAAATATAGAGTTGAACAAGTAAAAAGTAGAAAGACGAGTGTTCAGTAGGAATATAGACAAGGGCTATAAACAATAATAAAATCCCAAGATGTCAATTTCACTCATATACATTTTTCTTGTACTCTGTATATTAGCTACCACAAATCAGAGAAAGTACATATTTGTCTTTTTGGGTAACTTTTATTTCAGTAAGCATAATGGTACTTTCTAAAAATGGTCAAAAATAGGGAAGGGAGGGAGAGGGAGAGGGAGGAAGAGAAAGAAAAAAGGAAGGAAAGGAGGAAGGTCAGCCTTCATGGTTCAACAAGATGAAATTATAATTGTGTACTGGCAACCACCTTCAGTTAGTATGTGAAGCTGGAGTTTATTCAGTATGTATTTCCATTAGGCATATTTTGAAATGCCAGCTGAAGTTATGAAAGGCCACTCCCTATTGGGACCACCTGTGGGCAGAGTGCAACCACCACCAGAGCATAGCCATCCTGTAGGGACGTGAGAAGTGTGTGTGAGGAGGCTATAAACAAAGGCCTGGCATGGCATTTCCGATAGGTTGCCAAACTCTGTGTCATCCTCAAAATTCTAGGTTTATTGTTCTGCTTCATCCAAATCGATGCTCTCTCAACAGGGCTTATAAAGCCAGGACTTCCATGCATACTTTCCTCCCAAGTCTGGCAGGCCAGCTCTACTGCATTCGATCAACTGATCCAATTTGATTCTGCTTAAAAATGCCTTCCAGTTAGCATGCAGCAACATGGGCAAAGCAGTTCTAAACAGATCAATTAAACAGCTACACTGTGAACAAATCATTCCCCATGGACCTCTTGTTTTTGTATTTCCTGGGTTGGGAAAAAATACAGTTTTTTCCTATAAAAGATGATTCCTCTGTAAGAATATGAAATGATTTGGTTAAAATATGGCTTTTTTGAATGCTATATTTTGGGTTTATGTAAATTTTTCTATCAATTTTTCCCTGACAGTCATTATCTACCTGACTCGGAATCATAAAACACTTGTCATCCTGCTCTCTTGGCTTCAGGACAATGCATACATCACAAGTTATTATGACATAGGTGTATAGGTGTGTATATACATATCCCAGAGACTGAAAAATCAAATAGCCTTAGTCCAGTGTTAAGTATCCTGAAAGTAACTATGGGATGGAAACAATGAACATGAGCACTAAAGTTGCAGGCATGCACACACATGTACACACGCACACACACATGCATACAGACACATGAGGCTACTTTAAACAAACTTGGTGAGGGATCCAGCTTTTTGTCTAGCAGCTAAGATACTTCATGCCACGTTGTAGTACCTAGGTTCCAGTCCTGGTCTCACTTCAGACTCCTGCTTCTTGCTACTGCAGACCTTGGGAGGCAATCGGTGATAACTCAACTAATTGGGTTCCTGCCACCCATGAGGGAGACCTGGATTGTGTTTGTAGATCCTAGCTTCATCCCTGACCCAATCCTGGTTAGGGGGATTTGGGGGGTAAACCAGGAGATGGGAGTGCAGTGCTCTCTCTCCCTCTGCCTCTCAAATAAATACAAAAAAAAAAGTTTCTAGAAAATGGAATTAAAGCATAATTTTTGGTACAAAATTTTTGAAATCTATGCAGTTTCTTCATGATACACATTTTGAAGACCATATATATATATATATATATATATATATGAAGACCATATATATTTGAAGACTATATATATATATATTCTGAATATATCTTCAAAATAACACAAATGATGTCTAAAATGATTTGCCTTTAACCAAAAGCTAAATACTAACACTTTTGAGGAGGTAATGAAAGCTTCTGCTTTAGGATTATTAGCACTCTAATAATCAGTCATTTATTACGATTTTTCGACATTATATTCCAGAATGGCTACCTATGAAGGAATAATAGTATTACAGATGTTTTGGCTTATACCTCTTTCTTTTCAGTTCTCCTTGAGAAATGATATTTACTTTTTGGGATAAAAAACCACCTCTCTAAAACTCTAATCTTCTCTAAAAATGAGTTTAGTTGATCTCAGAACCTAATTTACCTGGAATTTGGTCATTGATCCTCTGTGCCATTGAGAAGGTAACTAGGTCCTCAGTCCTAGTGGAAGGAAACACACACGGGCTACTTGAAGTTCATTAAAGGTAGAAAATATGTTAGAAAAATCTACTCCAAGAGCACAGATTAGCCGGCGTCCAGCTCTCTGCTGTGGCCTGGGAAGGCAGTGGAGGATGGCCCAAGTGCTTGGGCCCTACACCCCATGGGAGACCAGGAGGAAGTACCTGGCTCCTGGCTTTGGATCAGTGCAGCACCGGCTGTGGTAGCCATTTTGGGGGTGAAGCAACAGAAGGAGGACCTTTCTCACTGTCTCTCTCTCTCACTGTCTAGCTCTGCCTGTCCAAAAAAAAAAAAAAAAAAAAAAAACAAAAAAAAACCCTCTCTCTTGGTGAATTTCTTTGCTTACCTATGTCAGTTTTCTTTTCCACAAAATGGGGTGAATTCACTTCTCGCAGGATTTGACTTGTACAATTGCTCTGTATTATGAACATGAATAAGACACAGTAGTTCCCTCATTCAGGGTTCATATTCCCAGACCCTCAAGAGAGCCTGAAACTGCAGTGAGTACTGACCCTGCATATGCTGTTTTTCCTATACAAACAAATCCATGAAAAAGCTTTTTTTTCTAAATATTAGGCACAGTAAGAGATGAACAGAAACTAATAAAAAATAGAATATAACAATATACTGCAAAAATGTTGTGAGAATATGGGATCTCTCTCTCTCTTTAATATTATTTTTGGACCACAGTTGGCCACAAATATTGAAACCACAGAAAGGGAAACAGCAGATAGGGAGGCAACGATTAACCTTTTGACAGTTTAGTTTGCTGCAGTTTTTTCTGAATCAGTTGGAACAAATCTTTCCCTCCAGTAACGTTTTACTGGACAGTTTAAATGCACAATACTTTTAAATGTTAAAGAACTTGAATCTTAATTTACCAGACTCTTTTGAGACTTTTTCCATTACTTCTATTCCTAAAAAGTTCTTATCTCTTGAGGTTTTTGATGGCTTATTTCTATTTTTTCTAGTTTTTCCGTGGTCTTCTTTTTAAATATCTAATTCATTTTTCCAATTCTAATTTATTTTTATGTGTCTTAAGGGAAACGTTTGCATTGACTTTTTAAAAAAAACGCTTGCTTCCCTACCATCATAAATGAAGTGTGGCTAATCTGACAATTCACCACTGAATTGTCATGTTTCTTTTATCACATATTGAGTTCTTACATAGAAGAATACAACTTTCTAAGAGAATGTTACTTTTTTTAAAATTTGAGAGACAGAGAGTGAGAGAATGAAATAGAGAAAGAGAGAGGGAGGGAGGAATGGAGGGAGAGAGAGAGAAAGAGAGAGCTCCCATTGGTTTGTTAACTCCCCAAATACCTACAATGGCTAGGACATGGTCATGCTGAAGCCAGGAGCCAGGAACTCAATCCAATTTTCCCACGTGGATTCAAGAACCCACTTCTTAGACATGACCATTGCCCACCAGGGTCTGCATTGCTAGGAAGTTGGAGTCATGAGCTACAGGTAGAAAATGAACCAAGGCACTGTCTTTCACTTTTTTTTTTTTTTTTTTTTGACAGGTAGAGGAGAGAGAGACAGAGAAAGGTCTTCCTTTGCCATTGGTTCAACCTCCAATGGCCGCCATGGCCGGCGCACTGTGGCTGGCTCACAGCGCTGATCCGATGGCAGGAGCCAGGTACTTACCCTGGTCTCCCATGGGGTACAGGGCCCAAGGACTTGGGACATCCTCCACAGCACTTCCCAGGCCACAGCAGAGAGCTGGCCTGGAAGAGAGGCAACCGGGACAGAATCCGGCGCCCCGACCGGGACTAGAACCCGGTGTGCCGGCACCGCAAGGCAGAGGATTAGCCTAGTGAGCCGCGACACCGGCCTGTCTTTCACTTTCGAAACCTTCTAGCATTATGTATTTTTGTCTCTGTTATCTCTAAGAACTTGTGTTAGGTCTTCTACAAGATTGTAATCCATCCTTTTCAATCTACTTATTTTTACTTTGATAGTTAAGCATTAATTCAAAATACAATTGACTCTCTGTATTCATGATTTCACACACTCAGATTGAAACAACTGTGGAACAAAAATATGGGTTTTTTTTCCTAAACAATATAGTATAACATAGTATTTATATTTACATATCACTTATATTGCATTTGGTAGGTGATCTGGAGTATACAGGAGGATTACTTAGGTCATACGCAAATACTATCCATTTTACATAAGCAACTTGAGCATCTATAGCCTTTAGTATCCATGGAGTCCTGATTAGGGTTCCTGTAACCAATCTAGTGGACTCTGACAACATTAGGAGGCCAAAGCACACTCAAGGGGAAAGGAAGGGAAAGGCGGATGCAGCCAACATCGTCTCATAGAAAGCAGGCATAGCCTCTGGTCAGGCCTCTTCCCTGCTGACTGCAGGACAATCAAGAGTTGTCTCTAGGATCACTGGCATCTGAAGAGGGATGCCTTTACTAGGTTGTCCTGAACGGAACCCAAGGACACCTATGCTCCTGTGTATTCTCGTCCCAGTGCTCCCTATCTCTCACACCTAACTTGATCCTACCAGCCCAGCCTTCCCATTTGAACACGAATGGCTATCCCAGCTAGGGCACAACGTGGAAGTTCACAAGGGAGCTCAGCACAGCATGGATGCCCTCAAACCAAACCACAATTGATTTTTTTTCCACATTCTATGTAACTAGACCCTTAGATCATTTGCAATCTATTCAATGTCATTTGAGAGCATTAGAGGTACAATGACAAACTGCTGCCCAGGTTCTCTGTGCAGTCTTCATGAACCATCAGTTAATTGGTCTTTTGGTAAAGGATTTGCCTTCCATAGATATTTACCTTGTTTATGTGTAATCTAAGGAGGGACACTGCCACTTTCTTACCAGAGATTCATTGGACGTCTAAGGTTAGAACCAAATTCCTTCATACTTTATAATCTTTGATATAGAATTATACTTCGTAGCCTTAATTCCCCTTTTAAGAAAACTGCTTGATAGCCTAAGTTCCAAAAAGGATAACCCCAACCAGGATGGCTCAGATATCATTGTGCTCCTTCTCAATTTCAGAAAGCATGACTATAAAGCATGCCATGGCCACTAAGAGTGTACATAGAGTGTACTAGGGTTAAGTAAGTACAGCATGTCCTTGATCCTGCTCCTCTGCCCTTGGAGAATAGACAGTGATCAACTTGTCTTGAAAATACTTGCAAAGATCACTTTTGAATTTAAAGAAAGTGAAACAATTTAGGAAAATTAGAAGCCAGTGGATCTGTGCTGGATTCAGACTGCACCTTGTTGATATATGACTTGGGCTAATTATTTAATTTCTCTGAGTCTTGACTTATGCATTTGTTGAACAGAATAATGGCTACAGTGTTGGATCACTGTGAATATTAGCCATATGTGTTTGAAGTACCTGACCCATCGTGAGTTCTCAATATGATGGAGTTATTATTAGGATTGGAGTAAGCAGGGTTTATTTAGAGGTTCTTGGATGGTATGGGCAGAGATCAGTGAGGATGAGTATCAAGTTCTTCCCTGTGTGTTCCCTGGGGAATGTTCAGGGCAGGACAGGACACAGGACTGTATGGCCCATTAGGTTTCTCCAGGATTGGCATCTTTCTCACACTAGGATGATTTAGAACTATATTTGATGGTGAGAACTAGAAATTGTATGCAATAGTTACTATGTTGGACAGCTGTGGCCTGACAAGGTCTGTGATGTTGCTACTCACTCCATCTCACAGGATCTTCTCCTTGGAGGTCAAGGCTAGTTTCAATGTGTCAATCTCAGATTGGTAGACTACCCGGCAAAGGCTCAGGGCTATTCCTTGAGAAAGCAAAGGAGAAGCTCACAAATACACACCTGGATCCCTGGTGCCCCCCAGTAAAGAAGTAGAGAGCTGTCTTTAACCATTTGGTCTTATCTTTATTAATAGAAACTTCAGTAATGTCATCTGGGAGAAAAATAAAAACACAGGCTGAAGAGGGTATGTATTTTAAGATGACACAGTTTATATTTAGTGACTGGGATTATGCCCCTTGGGAGACATGAAAGAAGAGGAAGCGAGATTACAGCTGAGCATCTGGCCAGGGAAAATGTCATCTCCCAAAGTGGCCAAGCTCGTCACAGTTTCACAACAGTGTTGAGGAAGGCTCGGGCTGGGGGGGCACCCAGAAGTCACCTAATGCCAGAGCCCCCGGCTGCTCAAGGTGCACAGGGCTGATCACCAAAGTCAGGGCTGGACCAGTAAGGCAGCTGAGCCAGGTGATGTACAGAGTCACAGGGCAAAATACCTGGATGTTGACTGACAGTGATTCTGGACATTGTGGAATAAACCAAAGGTTATGAGGGGCTGCAGATGCAGTATACTTCACCTCTGAAATACAGAGTGGTATTCTCTACCAAGGTGCTCCAAGGACTGATGTCATTTTTTGAAGAACTGGAAGGGTGATATATTAGTAGGCATATAATTATCACCTATCTATGGAAGTGGTATGCTCTGTTCTAGAATAGTATTTATTAAACTTTTATTCACTTATTTTATATGAAAGGCAGAGAGACTTGCAGGCAGAGATCTTCCATCTACTGGTTTACTCCCCAAATGCTGCAATAGCTAGCACAGGGTCAGGTTGAAGCTGGGAGCTGGAAACTTAATCCAGGTCTCCCAAATGAGTGGCAAGGACCCAAGTACTTGGCCATTATTGCTACCTCCCATGGTGCACATTAGCAGGAAGCTGACGTTGGGAGTAGAGCCAGGACTCAAACTCAGGTAATTTGATATGGAATACATGCATTCCAAGTGTCTTAATCTCCATACCAAAGCCCACCAACTTGGATAATATTTAAAATTTTATTACTGCTTTCCATAAAGTTGAATAATAACCACAAAAATGATGCTTACCTACATATTTTGAGCTGCTTTCCATTTATGGTCTTATTTTATTCCCATAATATCCCATTAAAATGTGTTGGATACTGTTTGACACATTAATATAAAAGTTATTAATATAGTCATTATAGAAATATTTTAATCTAGAAAAATTACATCAAAAATAGTTTTTAAAATTGTTCACCCACAGAAAACCACTGCTAATATTTTAATGAATCTGTTTCCATTATACGTCCCTGCATAGTTGAGATAATGTTGTATAAAATGTTGCACAGTATCTTTTCAGTTAATATTATAGAAGTATTTACTATGTGACGAGCTTATCTGTGCAAAATTCTTTGCAAATATAATTTTAAAGCTGCACAGGATTGCATTGAGGGATATGCCATATATACTTAATAAAGTCTCAATTTGGGGGATTTACTGATTTTCAATATTTCTGTTATTCTGCTTCAGTGAACACTCATGTGAATAAATCTTAGTCTGATGTAAGCACTAGGAACTTGCATTTACAAATGAGAAAGCAGAGCAGACATCTGGACCCTGGTCCACGCATGCCCAGCCCATGAAAGTTGAAACCAGCGTAAATACAACTGCTCCTTGTGTCTGAATCACTACAGAGAGGCAAAGAGGAAGAACAGCGTCAACCCCACCAAGGGAATAAAATAACCAGACAAAGATGGAGCCAAGTTTGTACTTGCAATCACATTCATGTTCTTGCAGACTCAAACTAAGAAAAGCATTTTCAACAAGTGGTTATAAACTTCCCTGGCACAAAGGAACCACCACAACCATTTATAAAATTAAATCAATAGGCCTTAAAAAAAAAAAAAAAAAAGGCCGTTTTGTTTTTTAAAGACGCAAAGGAAACAAAAGAAAACAGATTGCCCTTTAACTTTGAAATTACCTTGCTAGCATTGCTGTGAGGTTCTTTGGCAATATCACTATGATAGTTGTCAATTTTGAAAAAAGGATTGCTGGGGCTGGTGTGAAATGACAGGTTAAGCCACTGCCTGCAATGCTGGTATGCATATGGGTACAGGTTCATGTCCTGGCTGCTCTACTTCCAATCCAGCTCTCTGCTAATGGCCTTGGGAAGGCAGTAGAATATGGCCAAAGTGCTTGGGCCCCTGAACCCATGTGGGAGATCTGGATGAAGCTCCTGGCTCCTGGCTTTGTCCTAGTCCATCCTTGGGCATCTGAGCCATTTGAAGAATGAACCAGCAGATGGAAGGTCTCTCTCTGTCTCTCCCTTTCTGTCTATGTAACCCTGCTATTTAAATAAATAAATAAATCTTTTAAAAATGTTTTCCAGGTTCTCTTTGTGCTACAGCCTTGGGGTTGTTAATACAGAAAGGCCAATGTCACAAGAGCAAATGGGCTAGTGGGTTTCCTGTGTGGAGTGTTAGGGCTTTGGTGGGTCTCCTAGTGAAAGAGCAGCTGCTGGGTGGACCACACAGTCTTCTGAACTAAGGCGTGCGCACAAAAGTGTGACAGCTTCTGACCCCTTTACACAGGGCCTCCTGGCCACACCCCAGAGACCTCCCTGAATGCCCATGGTAAACATGCATTTTGTGTGAAGGATGTGGGAAAGGAGCTGACCCTTTCAACCTGGCTTACATAGAACAGAGCTGGCAAAGGTTAGCAGGAGGTTACAATAAATAGCTGGGCACGGTTGGAGTTAAGCCTAACAGTATCTCATTAGTGTGTTTTGGCACCACGTAGACTATCCCGAACATGGCTATGGTAAAAAGGTTAGTGCATCTGCTGAAAAATTCGGGTCAACCAGAAGCGAGTAGTGTGGGAGAATGGTGTGAGGGTCAGCTTTTGCCTGAGATCAGGTCACCTTTAGAGATGACATCAGGGCTTTCTGGGCTTATGTTCTAATGACTTCCAGACCAACTGTGTGCCATGTGCAGCCCAGAGGACCAAGTCTCCGGATGCTGCTGCCTGAAGAGCCCACCTGGGACTGCATCTCCTAGCTGAATTTCTCTTCTAACAACACAGTTCATCATGAAAACAGGTCAGGTCTGTCTGCCTCTGAGTGGTACAGACAGCTGGCAAATGAAGCAGGGAGCATATCCCAGCTCATTCTCAATTCCCTTATTAACTGACCAGCTCGGAGCTTGAGATGAAATAACCGCCTTGCCTTGGGGTGGCCATGAAGGCAAACAGATGCAATTCCTTCTTGCGTAGTGACGCTCTGCTGAGCACTCAATGCATTGAAAGCCAGGATATTTCCAAAGTGGGATCTGCTCACCTCACCTGGAAATGCATTGCATGGCACGAGAAATCACCCAGGACCAATGGCACCTTTCCAGAGCAAGCAATGGAGGTAGTGCTGAGAGCTATAATTCAGTAAAGTAGTTTTCCCTTTTATAGCAGACCAAGAAAAAGTGTCTGACTTCATGTCCCCAAAAAGAGCATCTTTGCTTTGGTGACAGGGAAGCAAACAACCAGAGCCAGAGAAAAATGAGAATGGAAAGATGTGGCTGGCTATGTTGGGGCAGGGTCAATGGGGTACATGGCCACCACTGTACTACTCTGCCCCCACCCCAAAAAATGATCATGGTACGTAGCACACAGTTACTCAGTACCCTGTGGAAAACCCTTTCCCCTCTGGTTTAGATTTTCACCTAAAATAACAGTTGGAGTCCTGGGTTGACATTTTGTTAGCAAGGTTAAATTTTCTCCCTATTTTCCTCAAGATATTGTGTGTGTAATTGTCTGTAGTTTCTGTCTCGCTCACCCCATAATGCCTCAGGCAATTTTTTGTTCTGTGTGTGAGGCCCTGATATTTTGAATTCCTCAAGCCTGGATTAGACGTTACTATCCTGTTCTCTCGTCCTAGGATTTTCCAAGTATGTCTCCTTTTTCCTCTCTGTGCTCATCTTACCCATAACTTCATTTGTGAATCATGCCCATGTTTAATTCCAGGGATTTGTCTTCTTTTGGCTTCTGGTTTTCTTTTCCCCTGAAGCACAGTATTGTGTGTACCTACTAGAGCAATTTTGCTTTTAAAATTTCCTTTACCTTGGGTGTAACAGACACTATAACTGTAAGGTCACACACACACACACACACACAAAGTATACACGTGTGTGTGTGTGTGTGTGTGTGTATACACACATATATATCTAGGCTATAAAAACATATTCCAGGCAAAAAGTGTCTCCCTTGATATAATGAAACACACATCCACATTACAATATTATACTGTTATATCCAGCCTGACAGCTTGTCCACCACTAACCCCAGCCTCTCCTCACAGCAGCTCGTCCTGACTCACCAGGCTGGTGGAACATCAGTGAAACTTGATTTAGAGGCTCACAAGTTGTTGGTCTCATCTACGTCCAAGGAAGTACTTCATTCTTGTTATAAATTACTTAGAATCTAAGAATTGTAAGATACTCATGAGACAAGATGTCATTGAGATGGAAAAGTACAATATGTACTAAAATCACCTGTTAGAACACTACTCTGTGAGTTCCCTAAATCTATTCTTATTCAAAGCAGTGTGGTATTTCTCTGATATCTCTTGTATAGTCATGCATTTATAGTCATATGGAATGGAATACGGCATGAAGTCCTAACTTCTCTGTTTCTGCTTCTCCATCAAAACAAGAATAAAAATAGTGTCTAACCCATAGGTTTGGTGTGATCATTGGACAAATTAAACATAAATCATAGAATAGTGACTGGCAGGTAATTAACCATAGGATACATTGGTTACTTTGATTATTGAATGAATAGGATATGTTTATAGGTCTTGCTATTATAAGGATAAGGTAAGAGGAATAAAAAATGAGTTTTCTGCATCCATTTTGTGGCTGGAAGAGGTCTGCTTGATGCTGCCCCAGCTGTTTGCACGTGGAGGAAGGGTGTCCACCACTCAGAGTGAAGGCCTCTACAAACTGCCTAGTTTCAGAAACTGAAGTTCCTTAGGCACAGTAAGGAAGATTCACAGAAAGATATGACCACTGGCTTCAAATAGTGAAGAGCCAACATAGGAAAAACTGTCATATTTATTTTGTTTTGATCCAGAGGACAGAACCATGACCAACTAAGTAGAATTTATAAGTTGATTTGAATTCAACATACAAAGAAGTTTCTAATCCTCAAAGTTGCTTAACAAGAAACGGGCAGTTCATAAAACCATCTCCACCAATGGAAGTGCTATGTGATCCCTAAGCATGTAATTTAAACTCTCTGTGCCCTAGTCTCCTCTTCTGCAAATTAAGAATAATAGTATTGACTTGTGAAATACGTGAAGATTGAATTAAGATGTCTACAGCTTTCCAAACCGTGCAGGAACATATTTGGCATTCAATAGATGATAGCTATTGTATAACTGCCCTACCCAGGTGGAGAAAGACAGATGTTACTATTCCTTACATGATGGATAAGAAAATAAGATCAATGACCAAGCAACTTAGCTTACTCCTAGGCATTAAGATCACTATGACAACCAGTTACTTAAACTGTCATTTTGACATTCGATTTGTGCATCTCTCAGCAAGGGTAGTTTCAATTCTTATTCACATAACCTGTATTGTGTATATTTTTTGAAGTTTCCAGAACACCCAAGCAAACAGTGAATCTTCAATAAACACATTTATCTTGACAACTATAATGGCACCTTGTGATAGAAAGAGTATCAATTTATGATCAGCAATTCTAAGTATCTCCACATCCTTTTCAAAGCAGGATAAGAACAAGCCAGAGTCTAACTGGCTTCCTGACGGAGTCACTGCAAATTTGTTTCAAACTCAACAGTCTCTGCAATTTAACTTGATTAAATACAACGCAGGTTTAATTGGAACTTAGCTGCAAATTAAGAGCAAAGAATACATAGAATTAACTGCTCTTTAAATATAGTTTAGCTCAGCAAGCTAATAGTTCTTTATGGAGATGCCACACTGGGTAGACATTAAACTGTGGTTCCAATAGCCAAACAAACACATAGTGTGTGGGCCTCTGCGTATTTATTGGGATTATGCTATGTGAGTAATAAGTAATATTTGGGGACATTAGTCATTACTGGCTCTTCATACTTCCTAAGCAGTCAGTCTAGGAGCCAGGAGAAGCAAGACCTGGAATGCCTTCCTCTCTCTTGCATGTGCTCCTTCTCATCTATAAAGGCTGGGAGAATTATTCCCTCTCTAGACATTTAACACTGCTCAATTACACGCACTGTGCTGTTTCTGTAACCCCCAAATCTAAGGTATTTATGGTGTGGCCTGAAACTGAGTGTGGCTCTGAGGCCAGAAGAGGAGCTAGGGGAAGATGATACATTTGTCTAAGTATCAATTTTTCCATTATAAGATGGTTTGTCTTTCCATAAGAAAGGACATGAAAACCTGTAGGGTGTATGGCTGCGGAGCACCTCTGAAAGATGCTTGGGTTGAGAAGAAAGGAGAGGGGAGTTATCCCCTCACTCCCACCATTTGCTTTGGAGTATGCTTGTTAAATATTTTCCTAAGCCACTTTTGTATAGGGAAGGAGGATCTTGGGAAGGTTTTTTGGAAGAGGAAAGACATGATCAAATTTGTTTTTCTGCAAAGTTAATTCTGGCAGCACAGTGAAAAAAAGATTAACTTGGGAAGGAGAATAAACCAGTGAAGAGGAATGTGAGGCTACTTAAAACAACAACAACAACAACAACAACAACTCATGGAACTAAAAGATAAACTTATTTGTGTGCCAAAATCATGCATAGTTTTTCCATAATACACTTTTTCCACCAAATTTTTAAAGACCCCTTCATATGTTGGGTTCCTACTGAAATAGTTCAGGGATAAGATGGAGAAACTTTAATGAAAAATAATTGGTAATGGGAAAACGTCAAATTCAGATACAGACCTGCAGTGGAAATAATAGGGTTTTATCTATCAATACACTGGTTGTGTGGGATAAAGTGGAAGGGGGAGCTAAGATTATCCACAATGTTCAGAGGACTGGGTGCATAATGACACAGCTAACTAGAATTTTGGAAGAGAGAAGAGGATAAGCCTGGGGAAGGAAGCATTGTTTTGGACCTCCTGTGATTGAGGTTTTTATGTGACTCTTTAATATATAGTTGAGTTCAGCAAGCTAATTGTCATATGAAGACATTTGGAAATATGGGCCTGGCACTGAAGTCGAATGTCACAGCTGGGAGATAGACTGGGGAGTCATCTGAACCCAATGTTGCAACATCCTCAGTGGTTCCCAGCTCTCATGAAAAGTTTCTAAACATCTATGCAAAATACAAAAATATTTGACTTCTTAATATAAGGCTCCTGAGATCATGGAACAAGTGACATAATTTTGTCCCTCAAATGCTTCATGTTTCAAATATTAAATAAAATCCAGGAATAGTCTTCTATGATATGAAAAATAACAGCCTCCCAGAATATCTGTATCCTAATTTCTGGAACTTACAACTATGCTTTCTTAAGTGGAGAAAGAGACTTTGCGGTTATGATTAAGTTAAGGACCTTGTGCTGGGAAGATTATTCTGGATTATCTGAGTGAGCACATTCTAATCATTCTGGTCCTTAAGAGAACTTCTCCCAGCTGCGATCACAGAGGGACGTGACTACGGACGAATATTCAAAGACCTGTGTCATTGTTAGCCTTGTAAGCAGAGGAAGGGAGCCATGAACCAGGCACACTGGTGGCTGCTAGAAGCTGGAAAGGGAGAGGAAGCATATTCTGCACTAGGAGCTCCAGAAAGGAACAATGCCTTGCTGACCCCTTCCTTTAACCCAGTGATACTTGTGTTGGGCTTCCAATCTAAGAACTGGAAGAGGATAAATCTATGATATTTTTTTAAGCCACCAAGTTTGCACTAATGAGTTATGGCAGCAGGAAAACAATAAATGTATCTTCTCAGTTGAAACATTTTAGCACTGCTGCTGAAGTAAAACACATTTTCTTTAGCCTCATCAATATCTACAAGTTCTTACTGCTGAATAATGTGTATACTATCCGAACTGGGTTTCTTCAAATGCAAAGTGAGATTAAGTCATCTGACCAAATGGCTACCTTGTAAGAATTAAATGGGAAACCATACCACACACTGTGATGTGTTCGTGTGACATTAACTGTTGTCACTGAGGTTTTCTTGTCCTGGTCACTGAGGCTATAAAGCTAAGCTCCTTTCTCTCAAAGATTGAAAGTGCCAGAGGAAATGCTAAAGTTGTTAGAGGGCAAAATCACAGTCAAGGGTGACTTCAAGGGAAAGATAATCCTTGAATGGGCTCTGAATGAATTTGGGACTTGATCAGATGAGGGGAAGGTGAGTTGGATGCCATTTAAGAATTCAGAAAGGGGGTCAGCACTATGGTGCAGTGGGTTAAAGCCCTGGCGTGAAGCACCAGCATTCCATATAGGTGCTGGTTTTAGTCCTGGCTGCTCCTCTTACAATCCAGCTCTCTGTTATGGCCTGGGAAAGCAGTAGAAGATGGGCCAAGTCCTTAGGCCCCTGCGCCCACATGGGAGACCAGGAAGAAGCTCCTGGCTCCTGGCTTTGGATTGGTGCAGCTCTGGCTGTTGTGGCTATTTGGGGAGTGAACCAGCAGATGGAAGACCTCTCTTTCTGTCTCTACCTCTCTCTGTAACTCTGTCTTTCAAATAAATAAAATAATATTAAAAAAAAAAAAGAAATCAGGAAGGACATGGAGAATACTTTGGGCTGATATAAATGGTATCTATCATGGATGACCTTGAGTGATGTTTTAGGAAATTTGAAAATGATAGGAGCAGAGGACATGGAAAGGATGTGGAAAATCTATCATCATTTCATGTGATTTCTCACTTTTATGACACTTTGGATCATTTCATCATTTGTTATTAAAACTCTCTAACTTGTATAACAATGTTCATTCTTGGTTTTCCTCCTAGTCTCCTCTGCAAATTTCTCTTTCTCTACCTATCCCTTAAATGCTGGTGTTGTTTAAGTTGTCTTTGGTCCTTTTTCACTTCTGTATACTCTCTGCTAGGGATCTCAACCATTTTCATGGTTTAAACACAACTTTTTGATGATGAATCTTATTCTATGCCTAGTGGGTAGAGTTTACAGTAGACTTTTCTGTGTTGCCAGTTATCTGCTGTACATGGTTGCCTCTGACACATGAGACCCTTATATTCCATTCATTTATGATTATATTTCTTTCAATCTGTTTCTCTTCAGGTATTCTTACCTCTTATGGATAAGTAAGATATTGGTGTCATTCATTAAACCAGAAACCTTTAAGTTGACCTCAGTTTCTTTCTTTGTTTTATGTATTGATGCCAATAACAGTCTGCATGCTATTTACTTTGTTTTTTTTTTTTTAAGATGTATTTATTTGAAAGTCAGAGTTACACAGAGAGAGGAGAGACAGAGAGAGAGATAGAGAGAGAGGTCTTCCTTCCAGTGGTTCACTCCCCAGATGGCCACACCAGCCGGAGCTGATCTGAAGCCAGGAGCCAGGGGCTTCTTTCGGGTCTCCCACATGGGTACAGGGGCCCAAGGACTTGGGCCATCTTCTACTGCTTTCCCAGGCCATAGCAGTGCACCATAGCACCAGCCACATTACTCCAGTTTTCTTCACATCTCTCATGCAGCCTTTTCTTTCCAAAGCTACCGCTGCCTTCATGATTCACTGGATCACTTACCACTTGGACCATTTAGCTCCACATCTAATAATCTTAAACCTACTTTCAGTTATCTTCTATTCAGTTACCATAGTGATTTTTCAAATTGGAAATCCACATTTCCTCTTCCAATCCTAAAATTCCCCCCTGGTTTCTGATGCCTAAGCATAAATATCTTTATGTAGCATATAAGACCCTCTATAATCCATCCCACAGGCTTGTCTCTCAACACCTTGTCTTCAGGTCCTGTCAGATGGCAGGTCACTTCAAACCTTTGACCTCCTCTGCATGGAATGTCCTTTCCTGCCGCCTCTCTCTTAAGAACACCTAAATATCTTTATAAGATTCATCACAAACACCACCTCCAGAGATTCCAAGATGCTGGATTAGGAAGCAATATGACGTGCTAGACGAGGGATAAACAGTGAAAGAAAGGGGTATAGGAAGTTCTCTCTCAGGGGAGAATTGGAGAGGAAAACCACATTGGAAATTCTAGAAGAGGAGGAGGAACCCCATGAACCTGAGTAGATGGGGTGGACGTGCAGCAGAATGGGATAAAATTTTTGCAAAGTACACAACTGATAAAGGGTTAACATCTAGAATCCATAAAGAGCTCAAGAAATTCAACAACAAAACAATCGAGTGAAGAACTGGGAAATGGACTTGAACAGGCATTTTTCAAATTCAAATGGACAACAGATGCTTGAGAAAATGCTCAGGATCACTATCTATCAGGTAAATGCAAATCAAAACCACAATGATGTTTCACCTCACTCCAGCTAGAATGGTTCTCATATAGAAATCAACAAACAACAAATGCTGGCAAGGTTGTGGGGGAAAAGGTACCCTGGTCCTCTGTTGGTGGGAATGTAAACTGCTGCATCCACTGTGGACGAGAGGAGATACCTCAGAAACTTGAATGTAGACCTATCATATGATTCAGCCATCCTACTCCTGGGATTTACCCAAACCAAAAGATAGCAGCATATGAAATAGTTATCTGTACCCCCATGTTCATTGCAGCAGAACTCAAAATAGTGAAGATATGGAAGCAACACAGATGTTCATCAACTGCTGGCTGGAAAAAAGAACCTATAGTATATATACCTTATGGAGTACCACTCAACTGTAAGAAAAATGGAATCTTGTCTTTTGCAACAAAATGGATGCAAGTGGAAACCATTATAATTAGTGAAATAGATCAGTCCCAAAAAGACAGATATCATATGTTTTCCCTGATGAGGTAACTAATAGAATACCTGAAATGTAATGTATTGGAGTGAAATAGACATTTTGAGATTCAATGATTGTTTAGAGCCCTGTCTCTCCCATTGAAGAACAGTGTTTTTTTGTTTTTTTGTCCTGTTTTCTTTTCTTTTTTCGTCATACTATTTGATTAAATCTTTTACTTAGTATACAGTTAGTTATATTATCATTAAGTAAACCAAAAATAGACCTTTGTAAAAATTAAGAATGGGAATGTGATAGGGAGGAGGCGGAAGGGTTGGAGCACGGGCAGGAGTCAGGGGAGGGGAATATCATTAAGTTCCCAAATCTGTATATATGAAATACATGAAACTTGTATAACATAAATAAAATATAAAAAAACCACCTCCACTCTAAAGTTTTCCATGATCATCTGCTGTAAATGTAATTGGTCACTCCTTTGAGTTTTCCACCTAAAAGTTGTACACATTTCTATAGGAGAATTTATTTATAACATCTGTGACGTAGGGAGGCAGGAAGGGAAGAGATGTATGGCAGCAGTATTTGAAATAAAGGCAAAATGGAAGGAAGTCTTGTGAAGAGTTAACCCAACAATGCAAGGGTATGGCGATGAGGCCCGGAGCACTCTCATGGTAGACAGAGTGAACTGAAAGCACAGGGCATGAGGGAGACTGCAAAGCATTAAGTAAATAAAAGGGCAGGATTTGGGGTAGAGTCAAGTTTTGCTAAGGCCTTGAGTGGTAGTCTTTAAAAAATAAATAAATAAAAGGTCTGTCTGAAAGTCATACTATGAACTCAAAATTCCAACGTGCCACTATGGTCTTTTCACTAGAACAGCACATGGATTTTTCAACCCATCAAAGGGTAATTTAAAACAGCAGAATCCATGAATTATTGCTTAGTGAGTCACAAGGCCCTTCATTAAAATAGGTTTGTTACACATCTGGACAATGTTTAGGTACAATGACTTTTGAATTTAGTTTCCCGTAAGGTTAATAGAGCAGTTTTCATTAAGACTTTGGGGATGGTTTGGAGCTATTTGTTGCTGAAAAGTTGACCAAGTCACAGTATCAGAGAAATACAGGAAAGCAATGCTTTCTGCTTCATTTAGTGACTGAGACCATCCTCATTCCAGTCCACTGCCTTGGGATACACTTACACAGTTTAATGTGGAGAGAAAGCCCTACCGTGGAATCTTACTATATGCCCTAAAGACTACATAAGCCCAGATCAGGCTCCTGGGCCATGAGCTTGTCTGTCCATAAGATGATGAATTTGATTGCCTCATTGTGTGAAATCTACAATCAGCAAGCTTTCAAAGGTGGAACTCCTGCAGTGCCACCTTCCCTGCCCACCTGCCCTTAGCACATCCCCCCGCTGAGTGAGAAGCAGACCTCCAGCTTCCTAGAAGTATGTGTTTAGAGAACATCTGCCCTTGCCGTACGAACTAAAGCTTTTTGGTGTCAAAACTGAAACGCCAGACAACTCTGAACTGAACATTTGATGAGAAATCTTGAGTCTGACCCAGATAATCTACTGGAAGCAGAAACAAGACAGGAGCTTGAAGTACAAGGCATGGAACCGTCCACACACTGTACTTAGATTTCAGTGATCCTGCACCTCACAAAGCAGCAGTAGCCCCAAAGGTGAGGTCAAGCCATCACCCATGCCAGCAAGCTGAAAGTGATAAAAATGGGAGCAGAAAATGGCTTTTCTCTCCCTTGCCTGGCCACATAATTTCTCTCCGGTGAACTCACTGGGCACTCCAACTGGCAACTCTGCTGTGCTCCTGTCTCTTCCAGCTCCTGTTACAGCTTCTAATGGGGTGGCTCTGAGCAAGTTGCTTATATTCTTCAGTGAGAAGAAAAGGATAAAAAATATTAGCCTCCTGGATCATTGTAAGGAATAGTTCCTGCTTTGCAGATGTGCCTAGCTCAATCTATATATGGCATATTGTGATATCTAATAATTCTGCTTTTTTTCCCCTTTCCTGACTCATATATAGCACTGGAGGTAGGAGTGTGGACCCTGGAGCCCACCTAAGTTGAACTAAGCTCTGCAAAACTAGCTGTTACTTCATACATATTTCTTCACTTTTCTTCACCTCAGTGCTTTTGTCTGTAAAAATGGGAATACAAATCAAACCTATTCCTATACAATGTTGTAAGGATTAAATAAATTACTGTATGCAACATGCTTGGAATAGTACTGGGTGTATGTAATAACAAGCACTGTGAAGCTTAGTTCTTATCATTATCATTGTCCTCCCTGTGTAGGTATGATTCATTCACAAAGTTACATGAGACAATAGAACATAACTACACATGGCAGGTGCTCATAGGTACTTCTATATGAATTGAATGAACAAATGAATGGGGCAACTATTCAACCTTGGAAGTGCTTCATTGTGCATTTTGTAAAACTGTCATCCAGATATGAAATATTCACAGGATCTTCTGTACACCAGGCACGGTGCTAGGTTTCAAAGATATTACACCTCCCAAAGGAGACAAGGCCTCTGCTCCACAACTTGCAGTTCAGTTTTAGAGGCCTGAACTGTCCTCTAGAGCCGGAGCCTTGCTTAGCAAATAATGATTTTGTGGCCCACAGGAAACAAGGAATTTGGGGGGAGATGGTCACTTGTGGACATGTTGCACTTTTTCCTGAACTCACATGTCAAAACTTCATTTGATTAGTTCAGGGTGTCTTGCTTCAATGTCCTTCTTGATGTGAGAGGGTTATGGCCAAGTGGAAAGAATTTAGACAAAACAGCTCCACCACATCAAGTGTGCCGTGGGACAATGTGCTATAGCTCTCTGGGCTTCAGTTCTTCACCTGTGCAGTGCCATACAGTAACAGCTTATGCTTCATATGTAAAAGGCAACCTTTTCTTGCATTATAGAGGTTACAGTCTAATAGCTGGGAGACATACACATCTCACATGGTGCCTTTATTGTTTTTCATAGATTTTGTTACAGATATTTAACAAATGGGAGATTTTCTGTAAAACCTAGATTTCTAGCTACTTTTGACACATCAGAAGGCCTGGAACCAATGTTTAGTGGGAGTGAGTAAGTACCCCTGGGATGGGACATGAGTCCTCCAACGTGACAGTGTCTACCTTCTTCCTTTCATGGCTGATACCTGGCTTGCTTCATCCGTTGACTCCTCTGTCCATGTCAACATGAAAGTTTGCAATGTCTGCTATGTGGATGAGGTCTTTCCAATGTAATATTATTGTATATAACCAAGGAATGCCCTTACTGGCTAATTTTCACTGGATTTTTTAATCATATATTTTGAATTTTTATTTATATTATTTTATTGAAGAGAGACAGGCAGACAGAATTCTCATCCAGTTGCATCCAAATGCATGTTACAGCCCAGGCTGCATTGAGCTGAAGATAAAAGCTAAAAACTCAATCCAAATCTTCCACATGGGTGGTAGGGGCAGAATCACTTGAACCATCACCTGCTTGTCTCCCAAGCTGTGCAGCAGCAGGAAGCTGGAATAGGAAGTGGAGCTGGGACTTGGAGCCAGGCATTCTGGTATGGACATACATGTCCAAAGTGGTATCTTACTCTCTACATCAAATGCTAAGCCCATCACTGATTTTTTTCCCTGTATTGTGAAAATGCAGAGTATGTTTTCTCTAAATAGGAACCTTTTTCCTTATAGCTTCGTAAGAAATTTAGAAGGCATGGGAATGGAAAGACATCGTGACAGTATAGATCTGGCAATTACCCTTATCACCTCTACTCCAGCCCCAGTTCAGACAGAGAAGAGGCAGAAGTGAATAAGTGAATAAGAAGAGGCAGAAGTGAATTCCCAGGTTTCACCCCTGGGAAACCAGGGGCTGTTAAGAAGTGGTGGGCTGGGGGCCGGCGCCATGGCACAGTAGGCACATATGGGTGCCGGTTCAAGTCACGGCTGCTCCACTTTCCATCCAGCTCTCTGCTATGGCCTGGAATAGCAATGGAAGATGGCCCAAGTCCTTGGGTGCCTGCACCTGCGTGGGAGACATGGAAGAAGCTTCTGGCTCCCAGCTTCACATCGGCGCAGCTCTAGCTGTTGTGGCCATCTGGGGAGTGAACCAGTGGATGGAAGACCTCTCTCTGTAACTCTGTCTTTCAAATAAATAAGATAAATCTTAAAAAAAAAAGTGGTGGGATAACTATGGCCTCATGAAAAAACGTCAGTCTGGTAGACCACTTCATCTCCTTCCCACCTGCATCCAACATGAGCATGATTCCCAGCTTAGCTCTCAGAACCCCCTCATGTTAAATCAGGAACAACAGAGCCTGCAGGGCTGAGAGCAGGAAGTGGCTTTCTTGACATTTACTTGGAAAGCTGTATGGTGTGATGGAAGGGAGTGGCTATCATAATTTGGAGTCCTCATCTGGTTCTTGATCTATCACTGATTGCCTGTGTCTCCTTTGTAAGTCGTGTTAGGCTATTTTCATGAACTTACTATATATATATATACACACACACACATATATATATGTATATATATATATACACACACACACATATATATGTGATTGTGTGTATACTTCAAGAAGATCATGAAACATTGGAATTAAAAAGATAAATTTATATTAGTGCAAAACACTTTAACATTACTGTAGTTTTTTCATAATACACATTTCCATATATGTTAAGATCCCTCATATGCATGGATTTCAATTTTTTTACCAAGATAAATTTATCTCATAATTCAATTTTCCATGAACCTTTTAAGTCCCATCTTTGTCATTAACCAGATATTTGACCTTAAGCAATGTGCTTAGTTAGCCTCCATGAATCTCATTTTTTGAAATTCTGTAAAAATAGAGATAACAATAATACACATCAAAAACTTAATCAATTAGCTGAGAACTAAATCAGTTCAGGGAAAATTATTAATGCAGTCTTTGTCATAAACATATAATACCTCCAGAGGTTATTATTATACAACAAGCATACCCTACATGTCATATTCTGTAGTAGGTGCTAGGGTTACAAAGCTAAGTAGCACACACAGCCTGCTCAAGGATATACACAATAAAATCCTGAGGAATAAAATGTGCCTCTGGGGAGGGTTCAATTCTGTACCGGCAACCATTCTTCCACAAACACTGATTAACAGCTTGGGACATTGGGGCAGAAGGGACTCACACATCAGAAACCTCCTTGGATTAGACCATTCAAGGTCCTCTCTGACCCCTGAAGTCTCTGATTTTACATTTCTTCCTGGAGACAACGTTGACTATCCATGTCCTAATCCACAGTCAAATAGGACAGAGGGTAGCTACAGCCCTTGATGAAAGTCCAAAGTCAAAGCCTGACACGTAGGATTCACTAAGTTTCATCCTGCACTTTGGTCCCTTGCCTCAAGATGGTGACCTCCCTTGTCAAATAAGGACCACTACCACTTCTCTTATTCTAGGGAGTCCATGAAGGTCTGGAAAAGCTCATAAATGGTCTTGATCCTGTCCATAGTATTGCATATCAGCCGTTCATGGAGGTTTTATTTACTCTAAAATTATAGGGAGTGTGGCATTGTGCTTGGAACAACATTGATGAATGCATTCCCTGAACCCTCACCCAACAAAAGCAAACTTAGGAAAGAGAGTTTGAATTTAGGAATGCCTTGATTATAGGTTGCTGCTGAACTTCCAGTTTTGCCCCTTGTCTGTAAACTATTCTGGGGAGCTGTGACTAACAGTATAACGTTAACTCTAGGCCCACAACAAAACTGTGCAAAGGAGCTACCTTTTAGTCCTTTAACCTGGTAGCACCCTCAACATGTAAACAACATATAACCCCCCATTATTCAGGGAAAAAAATAAATAGTCCTCTTTCCTTTTGTGTTGTCCAAGTATTTAGAAACACATGAATTGGAATAAAAACATACAAGAAGTATGTTTGGATTTAATTTATTATTAACTTAATTTTATGTTTAATATATTCTCAGGATTGGAGTGCTTAGATTCATAAATCCTATCAACCACCCCTATATCCCATGCATACTACATCAAATCATATAGCATTTTTTTCAGAACTAACTTTTAGTACTCATAATATTTTACAAATGTTAGCTTTAATTCCTGAGCTAGATGAGAACTGACTTTAAGATAGGAATCATATTATGTCTCTTGAAGCTCATTTTACCATTATCATGACAATAACTAATAATTACTGACTACTTCTTTAATGAGCCAGGCACTAGGCTAAAAGCTTTACATACATTCTCTCATTTAATTTAATCTTTACCACAAGCAGTGAAGTAGTTATTTTTATATCCACTTTACAGTAAAAGAGACTGACCCTTATAGAAGCTAAGTATCTTGGCTACCACAAAACTGCTAATAAATTGCAAGTGTAGGACAGAAACCTAGGTCTGTGAAATTCAAAAGCCCATCTGTTATGCTGTCTCCAGTCTGTGCTGGGCACAAAGTAAATTTTCTGTAAAGAATTAAATAATGATCTACCAGGCATTTTTATTGCAAATGAACTTACAGTGGTCCACTCCACTGTATACTTCTTTATTGAGAAGGTTACAATAGGAAAGAAGACTTTGAGATTCTAGTTTTTGGAAGCCTAAGATTTTGATTTTAAAAAAATAAGTTGAGATCATTATGTATAAGGAACCTATATTTAGGAAAGGTTATAAGTAGGATAAGGTAAAAATGTTCTATGGAGTTTTGATTTAGAAAGATTTGAATTGAAATGAATCATATTAGAATATATTTAGGGTCATGATGGGATGACATGGTGGTGGGGAGAAATATGCATAGAATATCCTCCTGAAGTTAATATAGATTCTCTTGTTTCTCTTTCCTTCCTTTTTCAGGAAAAAACTGAACTGAAACCACAATCTAGTCTCTTCTGCCTTGAACTTTAGGGGCGAATTATATGGATACTTTGAATATATTTTAGTCAAGGCATGTGAAATGTGGCCAAGTTCATGACACTCTGAAGCCATAAGCATATTGCCTTATCTTGCTCCTTCTCAGCAAATGAACAAAAAGAAATTCAATCTTTTTTAGTTTTGTATTTTGGACATGTTGAGTTGGCTAATTTTCAAATCTCACAAACAACACTTTAAATTATTTTTGAAGACTCTTTTAAATAGACGTAATTGCTTAAAATGAAATTGAAGAATAGGAAAATTATAAAGCATTGTTCTTGACTTTTGAGTTTCAGAGTTTCTGGTACTAGTGTTCGTCCCACTTTGAAGCATGATGGGGAACATCTAGATTATGATCTTAGGGGACAGCAGCCACATCTAGTACAATGTTGGAAATCTCTTGAGTGACACAATCTATGGGATCCTCATTAAACCTTGATAGTTTTTTTTTTGGGGGGGGGGGTGAAGAATAAAGAAATTTTAAGTCAAAATTTTAAAAAGCCAAGTCAAGATACATGAGAAATGGGCTGGAGAGAAGGCAGTTTACAAAATCTGTTGATACCCCCTGTCCTGGTAAGGACAAAACGTATGTATATAAAGGTGAGATGGAGGGGATAGGAGTCTGGAGAACTGACCTTGAATTGGAGAACTTCTGAAATATCACATGGACTTACCAAGTTCTGGGCATGTGAAAAGGTGGTTGAAACTAAACTTTCCAGTGCCAGGGCTATTGTTAGCTCTAGCTTCTCTCATCAATTCTAAAACACACAGGAAGAAGAATTCAGCATAGTTGCAGTAGGGACTAGAAGTTTTGTGTGTAATATTCAGTTTTGACCACTGAAAAACTAAGATCAATAATTTATAGAGGATGTTTGGCTGAGGAAATATTATTAATTAATGATATAAAGACAACAGACAAGAAAAATTCATTCATGCATACATCCATTCATCTGAAAAATACTTGTGGACTATATACTAAGTCCCAGATCACATGCCTCATATTAAAACTATACCTATGAATTAGTGCAGCCCATGTACTCAAGAAGCTCCCCTTCTACAGGGAGAACCATCTATAAAATGAGCATTGATCATGCAAAATGATAAGATGTGTGACAGGAGAAGTATAAAGTTCTGAGAACACCTTTGGAAGAGGCACAAAGCCGGCCATGAAGGTCCCCTGGTGAATGGGGTGTCTATTTAATGTCAGCAACACCACTCCTTTGTGAAGCTTTGCTGTTCTCTATGTTAACATGTAGGAAATAAAGTGCTTTTTAAATATTGTGTGAGTATGTGTGTACTTACTCATGTGAAAAATTATCCTGAACAAAAAGACAACTAGTGATGCTGTGGTATTTAAATATTTTGGGGATTTTAGTAACTCTTATTTTGTATCTTTAAAAATATCTTGTGTTTGTTCTAATTAGGAACTCAACTCTGAAGAAGTAATTAATAAGACAGATTTGTGTGTTCAGTCTTTGTATCATCTTAGGGAAACCTGGAAACATGGTTGACTTTGGCACTTCCTGGTCTTTTCCTAAAGATTCATTTATTTATTTGAAAGGAAGAGTTACAGAGAGAGTGAGGAAAAGATAGAGGAGAGAGCAAGCAAGTGAGCTTACATCAGCTGACTTACCTCTCAAATGACTGCAATGGCTGGGGCTGAGCCAGGCCAAATCCAGGAGCTTGGTATTCTATCCAGGTCTCCCAAGGGAGTGCAAGGATCCATGGACTTGTGCTCTCTTCCACTGCTTCCCTGGGTGCATTAGCAGGGAGCTGGATCACAAGTAGAGCAGCCAGGGAGTGGATTTGGCTGTGCCAAACTGTAGCCTCATATCGCTAACTGAAGAAGCTCTGTATTCCTAGAGGAAGGGGACATGCAGCACATGCCAAGGCTTGTCAGCATTGCTTACCAGGATTCATGACGTACCTGGTTTCCGTGTTGGGGTCCTGAGGTTGCTGATCATGGCTAGTCACACAGAAGTACATGCCTATGCCACCAGCACTCCATAAGACTCAGATCCCAACACTGGAATGGGCTTTCTTTGACACAGACATGCTGTGTATGTCCCTATAGTTCACTACTAGAGGAAAAAAGCTATGCTTTGTAGCCCCAGATTGAGGAAGGACTCATAATCCTATGCTGACCTCTCCGGACCACACCCAGTGTATACTCCTTTTCTGCTGCTTTTGCTCTTCATCTTTGATGTAATAAACCCTTGCCATGAATATAGAGTCCTCAAACAAATCACAAACTTTGAGTTGGATGTGGGATTTTCAAAAGAGTAACCCAAATGATTACTGGGCAGCGATCATGAACCAGATAGTGTGATGGTAAAGATAGAGTGAGGAGGCAGGCGCCAGGGCTCACTAGGTTAATCCTCCGCCTGCAGCGCCGGCACACTGGGTTCTAGTCCCGGTCCGGGCGCCGGATTCTGTCCCGGTCGCTCCTCTTCCAGGCCAGCTCTCTGCTGTGGCCTAGGAGTGCAGTGGAGGATGGCCCAAGTGCTTGGGCCCTGCACCTGCATGGGAGACCAGGAGAAGCACCCGGCTCCTGGCTTTGGATCAGCGTGGTGCGCCGGCCACAGCGGCCATTGTGGGTGAACCAACGGCAAAGGGAAAATAAATATGGCATTTTACTTTATTACTCTCACCTGGGATAGATGATGAACTCTTATTTAAATCACATTCCATCTGCTCTCAATCCTCACCGGTTGAAGTAAACTTCATCTCTATCATATCATGGGGAAACTGCTTTCTTTCTTAGATTGGAAGTCTTTCCAAGCCAGGTTTCTGGGACAAGCCTTGGCCTTCAGTCCTAATAAACTTTATAAACTTATAGAAGCTCAATTGTGCAATTCCATCTGCCCCTGGCTATTCCATAGGAACTGTAAATAAAACACATCTAACATCACTCCCAAACTTGCTCTTCTTCCAACTCTCACCACACTGTGGTGGACCTTTGTGTGTCAAACCTGGTGAACCTGGGCATGAGCGTTGATTGTTCCCTCTCCCTCACCTCCACTCAGTCACCAAATATCAACAGTCCTATGGCCTGGTTATTGATGACCTGCTGGTTGTCCTTGAAATGTGGATTGCCCCACTGTCTGCCAAACTAAGGCACAAGAGTGTCTGTCTACCCTCGCTAAGCATCCCAGACACCATTCCCATCTGAGAGCTCGCCCTCTCTTCAAGGTCTCTTATGGGAGCCAGGGGTGAGTTCTCATTACTTAGAGCCATTGCAGAAGTCTGCCTCCAATCAGGAAAATACACGATCCTTGCAGGAAAGAAAACTGTACTCATTCCAACCTCGGATCCCCTGTGCTCCAGAAAGCTCACTTATTTGAACAGATGAGGCTTTCTGTCAGGAATCTCCTTGGAGGTTGTCTTCTGGGAGTCGTAACAACTGCTTTGAGCCTATACCACAAAAGCCACTAATAACTACTTCAGTCAAGATACTACAAAGGATTAGGTATCTTCTTAGGGATATCGTGGAGGGGGGAGTTACATCAGCAAGAACAACACAGAAATTAATCTTGCTGTAAATTATCCTGCCTCATTAGCAAGAATCATTCTGTACCTAATAGTGGCAATTAGTCTAGTAGATAAATGGATATATGTATCAGGGCTCCCCAGAGAAACAGAAACAAGAGGAATTACACTCAGATACACACACACACCAATTCTTTGTAACCAAATTCCGTAGATACCCAAGCCCCTTCTACAAAATGACATAATATTTGCCTGCAACCGACCTATATCCTCCCATATACTTTAAATCATCTCTAGATTACTTATACTACTTAATACAGTGTAAATACTATGTAAACAGTTGGTGTGCTGTATTTTTTAGGGAATAATAACAAGAAAAAAAATCTGTATGTGTCGAGTACAGAAACAATTTTATTTTTCTTTTCAAGCCTGTTAATTGAATCCACAGATGCAGAACCTACAGACAGGGAGGTCCAAGTACACACACACATACACACAACACACACATATATGGGCGGAATTGGCTCACATGGCAATGGACGCTTCTGCTTATGAGCTGGAGACCTAGAAAATCTGGGGTGTAACTCAGTCTGAGTCTAGAGACCTGAGAACCCATGGAGCCAGTGATGTCAATCTTGGTGCCAAGGCAGGAGAAGATGAGATGAGATGTTCCAACCTAAGCAGTGAGTCATGGGGGAAAAAAGAGCAAATTGCCCCTTCCTCTGCTTCTTTTTCTGTGTATGCCCTCACTGAATTGCATGTTGTCCAACCACACCGGGGAGAGCAACATGCTTCTCTAAATCATGAAATCCTCCCATTCCAAAGCTAATGTCATCTAGAAACATCCTCCCAGATGAACCAAGAAACAAGGCGCAATCCGGGCACCCCCACAGCCCACTTGAAATTTAGTAGATAAAATGAACCATCACTGTAGTATAAGGAAAAGTCATGCAAGTATCATAATAAAGCTGCATACACAGAGCAGCATGGGAAACAGGACAGACTGGGGGATACTGGGGAGAAACTACAAAGTCTGGCCTAGATGGACAGGCTGGACTTCCACCAAGAGGGCCATTCACTTGCATTGTACAAACCCACCCAAGAAACACAGTTCAGTTCATAGCATGAGAAATATAAGTAAGCTCACAGTTTATTTCTCTAAAATGAGGACCCAGTAGAACATCTTTAGAAAGGGGCAGCATAGAAAATGCTAATCAGCTGGGCTTTACCTAAACTAAGGACACCATGAAAGAAATATGTCAATGGTGTGTGGAGGAGCTTTCTACCCAGTGCGAGAATCTCCCTTCATATTTGGAGCTATCTGAAAAGGCAGTGAGAATGGTTTTTAAAGATTTATTATTTATGTGTTTAAAAGGCAGATTGTTAGAGGGAAAGACAGATCAGGGCATGGGGAGGGAGGGACAGAGAGAAAGACTCAATCCTCAGTCTTCTGGTGCACTCCCTAAATGGTCACAACAACTAGGGCTGGGTCAGGTTGCTTACATGGGCAACAGGGGCCCAAGTACTTGGGGCATCATCCACTGCCTTCCCAGATGCATTAGCAGAAAACTGGATCAGAAGCAGGGCAGCCAGGGCTCAAACAGATATTCCAACATGGGATACCAGCATTGCATAGAAAAGCTTAACCTGCAGTGCCACAACACTGGCCCCAGTGGGAATGAGATTGAGTGTTGTTCCTGGAGTTCAGTTAGACATGCATGAATAGGCCTTCACATGTGAGGGAAAGGCATCAACTGTGGGGCTGAAAAACCCTGCAGCCCTCCTGGACAGCTTTGAGCGTAGCATCCTCTGAAACGTGAGATGTCCCATAAAAGGGCAGTATTCCTGTATGTCGGGATTGTTGTCAGTTTTTGAAATAATATATGGCACATAGTGAGTACTTAATAAATCATTGATGACATAAGTTTTCTCTTCTGGATGGCACAGGTAATTTCTTGTCTGGGACTGGGGTACTAGGCTAGGAAATATTCAGGAATCTCCTCCAGGCCAAGATTTGAGCCACTGCCAATGCTGGTCTGGTATTTGAAAGAACGCTACTCCTGTGGCTGTCCTGGGCACAGTGGCAAAGGTTGTTTCCTTTCTCTTTGCTGGCCCACCACACTCTTTTTAGTCACCAATGCCACCACTGGCGTGTTTGAGCTCCTAGACAATGCCTCCAGCATTTCCTCCCTGCTCTTCTATGTGAGTCCTATTTCTTCTGAGCAATTACTCACTTAAGTACGTGGCATGGGGCCAATTTGATTAATTCATCTCTGCCAATGTTCTAACAGGTGCTACTGGGTGATCTTCCCAGGAAGGTGAACCTCGGGAAGTCAAACTCTAGTATTGATCGTCCCAGGGAGTAAAGCATTAAACTCAAGGCTGGAAGAATCTTCACCCTGGGAGATCCCCAGATAGGCCAGTGAAAAAGTATTACAAGGTGTTTGGGGGCCCAGGGTCATATTCAGGTAGGACACTAGATGCTTTCTGTTGGATCTACCCAGAGATCAACCTAGTAAATCTAATGCATTGCCAGGGGCAGCCACCTAACCAGGGGCTGTGGAGATCTACTACAAGCCACACTGTAGCTCCAGCTGGAAAGCCAAGAATCTTCATTCTGGAATCTTCTTGGTTCTAGGGATTCAGAATTTTAGAATCATGAGGTTGAGAGACAATTTGGAAATCCTTTAAGCTCATCATTTTATTTTCCTGAAGACACATTTTATTTTCCTGAGATTCAGAGAAGTGAAATGATTTGCTAGACCCCACAGCTAGTGAGGGCTGAGCTGAGACTGGAACCCGTGTATTTTTGCTCCTAAAAAGACACATACATACACATGCTTTTCAAAAAAGTTAATGGAAAAAGCATATTACAAAAACATTATAAAGGTTTTTAGCACCAAAATAAATTTCTCTTTTAATTCTATTTTCCATAATCTCCTTAACACAGCCTTCTAGGTGGCATATAACTTTCAGACCTCTAACCTGTTTTATTAAAAGGGGCTCTGAGTGAGAGAGTATTAGGAGATCTCAGCACTAAGTCATATTTTGCCTTTAAGAGTCTGGATGGCCCTCAATTAACCGTCTAGTGCATAATTTGCCCATCTGTAAAATGAGCAGAATATTCCTCAGCCCTAAGTCACAGGGATGTTATTAGGAATAAATGAAATGGTCTTACCTATTAAAATTCTTAATAAATATTGATTTAAGAAAGAAAGCATTGCAGCTTTGAAGGCTAAGCCACTGCCTGCCAGACTGGGTTCCCATAACGGCGACAGTTCCTGTTCTGGTTGTTTCACTTCTGATCCAACTCCTTGCTAATGCACCTGGGAAGGCAGCAGAAGATGATCCACATGCTTGGGCTTCTGCCACCCACATAAGAGATTCAGATGAAGCTCTTGGCTTCAGCCTGGCCCAACCCTGGTATCATTTGGTGAACCAGCTGATGAAAGTCTCTCTCTCTCACACACTTACTCTTTCTATAACTCTGCCTTTCCAATAAATAATAAATCTTTTTTTTGTAAAAAAAAAAACTGAAGAAAAGAAAAGCATTTAGAAAGTCAAAGCTCACACACATACAAGTGATTCTAACTTATTACTGATGTCAGACTCAGAAGCTAGCAATCAATTGTGTTGTGCCTACCTCCAAAACTTGAACAGTATTGGCCTTGACAGCTAACACCAAAATGACTTACTCTTGGAGGCACTGATTTGCATGCTGCTGCAAGCCAAGTGGCTGAGATTGCCAACCTCTGCACCTTGCACTACTTGCTGATGGTCTGCCACTTAAAGTTCCCCAGCTCCTGAACAGAGCAGGAAAATAGCAGTGTGCTGAAAGGCAGCGGACAGAGGAAGAGCGAGCAGACCATCTAGTATCCTGCTAATGATCCCAATGAAATGGGCTGCCTGAGGGAAGGAGACAGATGTTACTCTAGGAAGGGGATAGGGCAGGAGAGGAAGGAGGAAGATCAGGAGGTGGAGGAGGAACAATGAGAGGAAGTCAAGGGAGGGAAGGAGGAAACATGAGAATGCAGAAGATTCAAATGCACAGTCAAGACCCAAATCCAAAACATAAAAGATCAAGTTGAAGGAACATTCTAAAGCTTTGAGCAAATACCCAAATTTCACCATTGGAAATATAAGGACCCTGCACTAAATTCTCCTTGAGGGGAGAGTGTACACAGCATGGTGTGGTGTCAGCTGTGCAGCTCCTCCAAGTTCTAGCCACTGTGACTACCTCCAAGGGGATGGGTGTCAGATATCCAAGTCCCTGCTTCAGACTCTGACAGCAGCGTTTAGCTTTTGTATCATCCTGGATCCTGCAGATTATAATTTCTTCACTCTCTGTCCTGGGTGAGCAAGCTCCAGGCATCTTCAAATCAGCCACAGAAGCTCTGCTGAGGAGGACAAGGAAACGTGTGGAAAGGGGTAGGTGGGAATGGGGGAAGACCAGGTAATGTTTCTGCAATAGCATTCTTCTCTAGGAACTCTGTCTTCATGTTAGCATCAGTTGCCTGTCCATCAGGCTACAAGCTTTCCTTCTGCAAGCTCAATTGTTAAATCTGTGAGACCCCTGGACAGCCCTCCAGGCCCTCACCAGGAAGAATCTGGGTGTGTGTATTGTGAGCAACCTTGTTCATGGCCATGGGCTTGGCTCAGATACAAGCCAGCTCCACTCCAGGACCACGTGACACTGGCAGAGTTACTCACTTGGTTGCCCTCCAGCAGGGGCAGCTGGGGACAGCTCCCTAGAGTGCCTACAGCATTTATCACTGGATGACTCAGACCAAGCTTCCCTTTGCCTGAAAAGGAATCTGAGGCAGGGGCAGGTGTTGGGGTTATCGATTAGACCCATCTATGGGTGGTGGAACACAGAAACTGTCCCTCACCTGGGAAGCATGAAGGATAGAGTGAGTGAAGTGCAGATCAGTGGCTCAGAAACTCAAAATGAAACACAAGCTTATCCCAGCAGCTTGAGTGACAGGTGGGGTTTTGCTTCCCCTACCCCAAGGAAAATCCTACTCAGCCACCTGATGACAACATTTTCATTTCAGGCTTCTAATCGTTCCGTCTCACTGATTTCACCCTTATCTTTATTTTGCTTTCGTCATTTCATGGTCATAGAGTGGTTGGTTTCCTGGTCAAGGATAAGACTCTATTTCCTGTTTCTGACCAGGTAACTCCAGATTTTAAAGCTATACCTATCTACTACTACACATTGATGTATCTGTCATTTATAAGTGTTGTCTCATCTCTCCAACAGAGTTATATACTTCTCAGACATACTAACTTCCTCTTCGAGTTCTGATTTCCCAGAGCACCCAACTCAATAATAAGCACTTGGTGGATCCATATTGCTTGGTTGTTTTCAATCTTAAGCACTCCAGGGAAAGGGAGTTTTGCCAGCCTTACCAGTTGCTAAATCCAAGATCTCAAACCATTTAGAAAGGTTTGTTATTATTATTATTATTTTCAAAGAGGGACAAAAAGAAATCCGCCCCCATTGGATTAGTCCCCAAGTGCCCCAACAGCCAGAGACTGAGCCAGGCGGAAGCCAGGAGCTAGAAACTCAATCATGGTCTCCCATCAGGGTCCCCCAAAGACTTGAGCTGTCATATTCTGCTTCCCAGAGTGTGAATTATCAGGAAGCTAGAATCAGAAGCCCAGCCAGGATTCAAACCTATGGGATGCAGGAATTATAAGCAGTATCTTAACCATTGCACCAATCATCTACCTTTAAAAGTGCTTTTGATAACAACAACTAAAGCACTTATTTTATTAGCCATCTTTCATGAACAGTATCTGCAGTTTCATTGGTTGATTTCCATCTGCTGGTCTTCTAGTTAACTCTGAGACATTCGCCCAACCTTCCCATTGTCACTGTTCCTAGAGGTTGATAATAAAAACAATGGTTGTCTGTAGAATGCTTAATCACGCACAAAGTGATTTCACAGGTATTTCTACTTAATGCATTGCCTTCTGTGCCAGCGGAAATGCACCACTCAGATCCCTGATTTTGGGGAATATAACTGACTCAGGATGTATTTGCTGCACTGACATCTATCACACGTTTGTGATGTGGTCTGAGGGCCCTTCCAGTCTTTCAACATTCCCATGCTAATTTTTCTCACAGATGCTTCCCCTAAAAAATATTCTTTCATGGAGCCAGCACAGTGGCATAGTGGGTAAAGCCGCCACCTGCAGTACCAGCATCCCATATGGGTGTCAGTTGGAGTCCTGGCTGCTCCACTTCCAATCCAGCTCTCTGTTATGGCCTGGGAAAGCAGTATAAGATGGCCCAAGTCCTTGGGCCCCTGCACCCACATGAGAAACCTGGAGGAGGCTCCTGGCTCCTGGCTTTGGATCGGCACAGCTCCTGCCTTGTGGCCAGCTGGGGAGTGAACCAGCAGATGGAAGACCTCTCTCTCTCTCTCTGCCTCTCCTACTCTCTCTGTGTAACTCTGACTTTCAAGTAAATAAACAAATCTTTACCAAAAAAATATTCTTTCACATATCATCCTGTCTTCAAATCTGATTCTCGGAGGACCCACTCTGTCCAGTCTGGCTACAGTGGCCCCTTCTCTTGGCTTCTAAAGAACCCTAGATGCCTATCAGAGGAGTCAGCAGCCATGTTACACTGTCTCTTATCAGTCCTGAATGGGCAACCCTGATGCAAGGAGACAAAAGCCAGAGATGCTGGGAGAGTGTGATTCATTTCACCAGGGAATTGAGGAGTGAGCGGTGGAAAGGTCAACAATTCCACACAAAACAAGCATCCACTGGGTCCTGAAGGGCGGGCGGCATTGAGCTCAAGAGAATGGTAACCAGCAGGTGACTCAGAAGGAACAGCGGTAGAAAAACATCATGGCCTTTTGCTGTCTGCTGAATATTTTGGTAGGGTCTCAGTGAAAGTGTAGACATGTAAAGCAGCTCAACTGAGAATGCCAAGCTGAATACTCTGACTTCACCCTGGGTAGCATGGTTCTCAACCAATTTTTTTTAAAATCTGCCTTCACAAAATGTGAGCAAATAAACGTCCACTGTTATGTAATGATTCTTAGGGAGGGAGAGTTGTGCTCTAAAATCCACTCTGACCCACACTGGCAGATGCAGTCCCAATGATCCTATGTGGCCATATATACTTTAACTTTAAATCGAATTAAACACTCTGTTCCTCAGATATACTTCAAGGGCTAATTGCCCCTATGTGACCAGTGCTGCCCACTGGGGAATCGGGGTGAGGAAGGTCAGGAAAGATGGTGGCCAGGGTGGGAAAGTGACTGTGCTATGCCACACAGCCCTTCGTGGGAACATGAGAACCAGAGAACATAAGAACCAGAGTCATTTTTGATCAGGAGTTACTTCTGCTAGATTTTCTGTCTTCCCCAAACTTCTTATGTCAGGTCGGTAGGAAGTCTCATTAACGGACAGATTCTAGCCCAGTGGTGCTGGCAGTAACTTACTACGCAGAGTCCAGGCCCTCCGTGGAGATGATTTAGGTTTGAATTCAGTGCTACTGTGTGGGAGCTGCAGAGCTGGAAGTGAATCATTCATCCTCCCGTGCCTTCCTTTCCTCACTTACAAAATGGAAATGCTGCAACAGCTTCCATCAACCTCATGGTGTAGGGAAATCTGAACTTTTTAAAATCAAGTTAACACTATCTTCTTGGCACATGAACGTTTTTCTTTATTTCTTTTCTATACAGATGGTTCCTGGCTACTTCTGATGGTTTGACTTAATTTTTGATTTTACATTGGTGTAAAGGTGATATTCACTTGGTTGAAACTGAATTTTGAATTTTGATCATTTCCCATACAATGCGATACAATGCAGTATCTATGCCTTCTGGTGATGCTGGGCGCTGGCAGGGAGCACAGCTCTCCATCGGCCACACAATTTCAAGAGGAGACAACCAGTACTGCAATGCCAAGCTGTGCTGTCTGGTAGGTGAGAGGTAGTAAATGTATTTTATTATTTTAGGCAATTTTTATTTGAGAGAGAGATGGGGAGAGAGAGAGAGAGAGCTCTCGCTTGCAGATTCATTCCCCCAAATGCTGGCCAAAGCTAGGAGCTAGTAACTCAATTCAGGTCTCCTACATGAAAGGGAGATTTTGCAGGGTCTGCATTAGCAGAAGCTGGAGTGAGGAGCCTGAAAAGAGTACTGAACTCGGCACGCTGATATGGAATGTGGGTGCCTTAATTGGTAAGCCAAATGCAAATCATAGTCAATGCATTTTCCACTTAGGGTATTTTCAATTTATTATAATTTTATCAGGCAATAGCCCTATTATAAGTCAAAGAGTATCTGTAATTATAAAACACATGATCATTTTTAAATGTCTTGAAAAAATTAAGAAAAAAGTTGGAGACAAGAAGCTCTCAGAAAATAAAAATAATTTACATGTGATGGAGTTTCTCAAGTCTGAATCTTAAAAGAATGTTCCTCAACCTTGGTTGTGCATTAGAATTTCCTGGGGAAAGTTTTAAAAAATCTTGATGTCCTGCCTACACTCCAGACCAATTAAATCAGGAACCCTGGAGGTAGGATCCACACATCGAAATTTCATTAAACTCCCCACATGACTCCAATGTGCAAGCAGAGTTAAGAACTACTGCTTTAGAAGAAATGATCACCAAATAAAAACACTAAAGGTATTTTAAGAAAAGACACAATTGTACAGGTTGCTACTCATGTTGGAATGAAAGTAGTTATCACAAATGAGAAGCACATGTGCGAAGTTACATGCAGCCATCAGCCAAGGCAAAGGTCAAGATCAAGCTGATTTGCAAGGAATTAGAAACTTACAGGAACTGACCTCAAATTTATTTTGTTAGAGGAGCTAGATGTGGACAGGATGACCCCAATAATGGTCACCACTCCTTGACTGTGGGTGGTGATTGACACAGAGCGGGGCAATGTGTCAGTTTTGCTTTTGGATAAGGAAATATGCAAAGTATAAATTTAAACTCTCTAATTCCCAAGAAGTGACCACTGATATTGTAGACACAATACATATGCTTATCTGTTATAAGCATACCCACACACACACACAAACACATAAAACTCTTACTAATTACATCATCATGAATATCCTTCCACTTTAACACACCACATTTATCTCAATTTTCAATCGTTATATAGAATTTTATAGTTCTAGTTCATAATCAGTTATTCAGATATTTCCCTTCCCCAACACTTTCTTTTGCTTTTTAAAAGATTTATTTATTTATTTGAAGGGCAGAGTTACAGAGAGAGAGACAGAGAGGGAGAGAGAGAGAGGAAGAGAGAGAGAGAGAGAGAGAGAGAGAGAGAGTTCTTCCATCCGCTGGTTCACTCCCCTAGATGACTGCAATAGCCAGAGCTAGGCCAATCCAAAGCCAGGAGCCAGAAGCTACTTTCAGGTTTGCCATGTGGGTGCAGGGGTCCAAGCACTTGGTACATTGTCCACTGCTTTTTCAGGCCATTAGCAGTGAGCTGGATCAGAAGTGTCGCAGCCAGGACTGGAATCGGCACCCATATGGGATGCCAACACCACAGAAGCAGCTTTACGTGTTAAGTCACGGTACTGGCCCCCTCCTCCACCGTTTTCTAAAACAAGTCTGCAATGAACTCCCTTGTATGTTTATCTTTGGCTTTTGTGAAAATAGAGTTAAAAGATTCCTGAAAGTGAGATTGCTAGGTTACAAAGTAGACTTCAAAAATGTCATCCAAGAGGCTGCTGCAATTTGTTTTTTCCTAATAATGTAAACAAGAGCCTGCTTCCCCACACTCTCCTCCTTACTGGTCTTTATTTATTTTTTTAATCAGCTCACTTAATAGATGCTTTACAACCTTTTAAATCGGATGCCAGTGCAAGAGATGATGCCCAATAACCTTTTCTAAAAGGCTGCACATCACAAAGTAGATATCTCAGCCCCTGAGGAGCGATTCCATCCAGAGGGTTCTATTGTATGTAATGTCATTTTCTGGAAATAATGTTTTTGGGATTAGATCCTAATTTTTCAGCCAAAATTTCAGTCTTCTGGGGTGTTGGGGGAGTAAAGAATGAGTGTGAGGGAGCCACTGGCAGCAACAGCTATCATTACCATCGGAGCTTTTCTGGGAAAATAACTGAATCTGATAGCAGATGGGGCCACTGATGCCACCCGAATTGTATCAAAGCCTGGCAGGAGTGATTTGTGGGGCTCTTTCTTTTACTCTGCTTCTAACGTGTTTACTGCATCTGCTTTCTCTTTTGAGACTTTTTTTTTTTTTTGCATTCATTTGGAACGCTGTGAAATGGAGCCCTCAGCATATACCAACTCACTTTTTCTTTTTGAAGCAGAGGCCTAATTCAGGGTCTAAGGAAATCTCCCCTGTTGACCTCAGCCTAAAAACAAAGGGAATCTAGCCCTATGTTCCCTTTTTTCCCCTGTGAGGTCCATCTGCCCTGATATCACCACCTGATAAACTCGTACTCAACCTTCAAGCACCAAGGGCCCACCTTTCAAGTCGGTTCTCCCAGAGACCCTCCAGAGGCAACTAGAGCTGGTCACGCCCCCCTCTGCCTTCCTATTCACTTTACACTTCCAAGCAGTTTCATAGAAATGTACTTGCTTGCAACTTTGTTCACCACCATCTCTCAACTGAATTCCCTGGGCTGGATCAGGTCTTACTTACCTTCCTATCTTTAGTTGATGCTACGTGGAAGCCTATTGAATGAATATATCTTCATTTTGAATCACTTCCTGGTTGGATACACTAAGATAAATAATAATACTCATGGAACATGAGTGTGTGGCACAAACACCAGCATCCCCTAAATGTTCCACAAGCATCCCTTGGGTTGATGATGGGATCATGTGAATAATTCTGGGTCGTGCATGTGAGTGTGAGTGAATAGTATGTGGCATTTCCTGTCCGAGGCAGTAAAGAAAAGATGAGTTCAGTCGCATACCCTCTCTTCAGCCCTTATGGCTGGAAGCAAAGAGCCCTGAAATAGCAAACTTGCAACATAGAAGCAGCCCGAATTTCTCAAGGCTGTTGAAGAGCAGCCACACAGCAAAACACACTGAGCTGTATCAGACTGTTTTGAAAGTGAGAAACAAGCCTTCGGGACTCCGGGATTTGTCAAAACAAAGCTGAGAGGATCCTAATTAATATGAGAGTAACTTAAAAAGTTGGTGGAACATCTAACTAAAAGATAAGTGTATTTTGGTGCCAAAGTTTGAAATCCATGAAGTCCTTTTGTAAGGAGCATTTTCTGTGAACTGTTGGAAGACCTTCCTCACACAACCTGTGAATTTCACAAGTTGAAAAGGCATGTAAGGATGGAAGCTCTTGGAATATGATATTGTCATTTGAATGTGAAACCTTTCATCTCCTTGAACAGTCAGGAATGATGCCATGGATTTTTTTTACTTCAAAGCAAATTATTTTCTGAGAGAGCATAGCTATGCCCATTTTACTGATGGCTACTCCAATGAATGCCAGTGTATCTGGATTTATGTTGTCTTAGCATGACAACACAAACCCAAATTTCATCAAGCTATTTATGATCATTCTGCCTGGATGAAACCGTCCCTCCCCCAATGTTATTGCCCTCTGGGGTTAGTATTCTAGGAATAAGATTGACCTACTTAGAAATGGGACAGATTTTGTATTTCTAGAGCTAACTCAACTGAAGAATATCTGTTTTGAAGTAACATGGTGGTAAAAAGGTTAATGGTGAATTTGGAGTTGATTTCCAGGCAGACATCCTAAGCCCTGGGGGAAAGATTGCAGCTGCCCTGTGGCCCAGATAATGCAATATCAGGGTGAACAAGGACATCTTAGAACATTCTGTTCTCCTCCCCTGAGACCAATTAAAATCTGCAGGCATCTTTCTTGTTGACCAGGCTGACTGACTAATTGAAACAGAACTGTGATATTTTCATCAGCTTTCTTTTATGCTTATCTGCCTCACTCTCAGGGAGGGTTTGATGATCCTGGAGCTTCAAGCTCATGAGCCTAGTTTACATACCTACTCCTATCTTAAGCCTCGGAAGGTTGCAAATTGAACAACATCCCAAAAAGGATGGAGCAAGACTGGGGGCAGGGATTTGGGTGTCCCCAAATCTCAGTCTCAGTTTATCCAGACAAGGAGAAGCTAAATACCGAGACGTCACCTTGCGGATGCCTGATGAACAAGCAATCCGTCATTTTGCAGTTCTAAGTCAGCTTCTGATTTACGTCTCCCTAATTATCCAGGCTTTTCCCAACTGGGAAAGACCCCAGTGTTTGAGAGACCAAATGCTGTTGAAGTCCAACAAACTGCTTTTATTCAACTGAACTATGAGGTGTTTTTCTCCCAGTCTCTAATGGCCTATTTAACCTTAGACTGTCTCAAAGAGTTTAAAAGGCTCTGGGAACTGTTGGTGGGAGTGCAAACTGGTAAAGTCACTATGGAAGACAGTTTGGAGAGTCCTCAGAAACCTGAATGTAGCACTACCACAGGACCCAGCCACCCCACTCCTTGGAATTTACCCAAATGGAATTAAAGAGGAGAAAAAAAGAGCCATTTGCACCTCAATATTTGTTGCAGCTCAATTCACAATAGCTAAGACATGGAATCAACCTAAATGTCCATCAGCGGATGACTGGATAAAGAAATTATGGGATATGTACTCTATGGAACACTATACAGTAGTAAAAAAAAAAAATGAAATCCGGGCATTTACAACAAAATGGAGGAATCTGGAAAATATCATGCTGAGTGAAAAAAGCCAGTCCAAAAGGGACAAATATCATATGTTCTCCTTGATCGATGGCAACTAAACAAGCATTTAAAATGACACCCATTGAAGTGAAATGGACACTATGAGAGACAATGACATGATCGGCCCTTGTCTAGACTGTTGAGGAACAACTTACTACTTTATTCCTTTTAGTATTTGTTGTTGTTGTTGCTCTGTTTGTTATACTTAATACCACAGGTTGAACTCTGTAATCAATACACAATCATTCTTAGGCATTTAAAAATAACAGAAAAGTGATCTCTGTTAAATATAGGAGTGGGAATAAGAGAGGGAGGAGATATGTAGGTCGGCACATGCTCACTCAGACTTACCTCCAATGGTGGAACTAGAAATGTGCCAGGGGATTTCAACTCAATCTTATCAAGGAGGCATGTACTAACGCCAGCACACTTGGTAAATTGATAAGTATAAGTACATAACTGATCAAAAAGATAAGGTAAGTGTCAAAGAGATTTCACAAATAAGACAAGTGTAAGCAAATAATGAAGGATAGAATTAAAAGGGAGAGAATGACCCTGCAGGGGAAGCAGGACACACAGCACACTCATAGAATGGCAAACGCCCCAAACAGCACTCCGGCCTCAGCATCAACCCTTGAAACATTTGGATCTAGCTAAAAGGCCCATGGGAGTCTCACAGGCATGGAGAGCCAAGACACAATGGCAAAAACAACCTAAATGAAAGATCCTGGAGAACAAGACCCCAGCAGAAGGAACAGGCCATCAAGGAGGGAGGCGCCTTTCTCCAAAAGGAGGAAGGAACCTCCACTGTGATACAGCCTTGACTAAACAAGTTCAGAGTTGGTGAATTCAAGGGGCTTCCATAGCCTAGACAGCTCATAGCAAGAGTCTCGAGTGATTGCTGACTTCATAAATAAGAGCACCAATTGTTAAATCAACAACGGGAGTCACTGGACACATGCTCCCCACGTAGGACCTCTGTCCTTAATGTGTTCTACTAGGAAACTTAAAGACAACACTACTAGTCGAACAATACCCTATGCCTTGTGCAGTTGTGTGAATGCAGCCTGTTGAAATCCTTGCTTAGTGTATACTAAGTTGATCTTCTGTATATGAAGGTGATTGAAAATGAAACTCGATGAAGGGTGGGATGGGAGAGGGAGTGGGAGAGGGGAAGGCCACAGGAGGGAGGGAGGTTGGTGGGGGAAGCCACAACAATACAAAAGTTGCACTTTGTAAATTCGCATTTATTAAATGAAAAAAATTTAAAAAAGGCTCTGGGAAGAAGGTACACATTTTAGACTGTTTGAGATTTCTGTGCTTGGGTGCGAAGATCTCCACATTAGTGACCTCTGTGGAATTATTTATGTATTATCTAAACCTCTTGGGAAGTCAGACACTTGGAACAGCATTAGTTTCAGCTGTGAGGAAGCATTGATCGACAAGATAGCAAAGAGGGAACAAGGCAAATCTGGGACAAAGTTTACAGCCTCAGAAGCTGCTTCTGAATTTTCTAAATGGAAATCCAAGGTTGAGGCATGGTTGGCATAAGCTCTATTTTTACCAGTGAATATTCTCCTCAACTCAGTATCAGGGAGAGCTATGGACAGACTGGTTATGCCAAAATTCAGTTCTTAAGACCTGAATGTGTGATGGCTTTAGGAGGTGGAGCCTTTGGAAGTTTAGGTTATGAGGGTAAAGTCCTTGTAATGGGATTATGTCCTTATAGGAAAAGACAGGACTGTGGAGAAAGAGTAACTCTTACATGCTATTAATGGGAATATGAACTAGTAAAGTCATTTACGGAAAGCAGTATGGAGATTTCTTTAAAAACTGAAAATAGAATTGACATGCGATCCAGAAATCCCACTACTGAGGATACACCCAAAAGACATGAAATCACTATATCAAAGAGAAATCTGCTCCACCATGTTTACTTCAGCCTTGCTCACAACAGACATCAGACAAGGTTGCCATCATCAGATGAATGGATAAAGAAAATGGGGTATACACACACACTGGAATATTATCCAACTATTAAAAAGAATAAAATCTTGCATTTACCACAAAATGGCTAGAACTGGAGCACATCATGCTAAGTGAAATAAGGCAGACACAGAAAGACAAATACTACATGCTCTCCTTCATATGTGGAAGTTAAAAAAGCACTCAATCTCAACACAGAATTGTGATTCCTCGAGGTGCGAGGGGTGGAAGGGGTAGAGGTAGTTTGGATAATGGGTACCAAGCCAGAGTTATAGTGAAGAAATAAGTTCCTGATGTTACACAGCCTATACTTCACAATAATGTAGTATATATTATATGAACAAACAGAAGAATGAGTCTCCAATCCTCAAATCATGAAGTAATGTCAAAGAAGGGAAAATACTGATTATTCTGTTTTGATCAGTATACATTGTATGCATGTACTGAAATTTCACAATGTAGCCTACAAAATGTATAATGATTATTAATTTAAAAACTTAAAGACAGTCTGTAGTCAAGGCTTACAAAATTAATACTATTAAGATGGCAATAAAGGGGCGGAGCCAAGATGGCGGAATAGTGAGGGCGCGCACCAATAGTCCGGGAAAATTTAGTTTAATAAAAGGGGAGTTACGGTAGCCGCAGAAAATAGAACCAAACAAAAATTGCAGGGAAAACCCTTCTGAATGGAGCAGGCGTGAATCGGAGGACCTACTGGGAGAACAAGGTCGCCCACCACACGGAAGCAAAGTCGCGGGACCCAGCCGCAAAAGCCCCAGGGTCTGCGCGACAGTGCTCCAAGGAGAGTGCACCCCACACAGAAAACAGCGGGGAGACTTGAGACTCTCAGGGCTCCGAGTCCACACATCGGCGCTGGAAGGGGAGGTGAGCTCAATAACCCGAGACATTGGTGGGGAAACGGGGGTCAGAATCTAGAGGGGGGCCGGAAAGTGCAGCAAACTCACTACTGGAAAGAAGGAAAAAAAAAAGCTTTGGGGTTTCTCTTCCCCCTAACCTTGCAAAGGTTACAAGGCTGCAAGACTTGAAGAATTCCCAAGAGACAAAGAGCAGGCCTCCTCTTTGGATTTACATATCAGTGGGGGAGAGTTAAGGAACTGAGTCACTACAATTCAGTAGCCTAGGCAACCCAGTGGGAGTCCAGAGGAGCCAAAGACTGGAAGCTAAATACCATCAATTCTGCACAGCCCTGCCCTGCAGTGTCACTTACCCCCTGAATAAATAAAATAAATAAATAAATAAAAAGAGAGAGATTTACCACGCATAACCTGAGGGTGTCACCTTTGCACACCCTTAACCAGGAAGAACCAGGCAGAGCTCTCAGGCCGCACCCATCTCAAGCCTCCAAGGCTCCTCCAACAGCAGGCAGTCCACTTAACAAGGGCCCAGTATAAAAAAAAAAAAAAAAAGAAAAAAAAAAAAGCGCACAGTGACGCAAGAAGAATTAACTATGCCGAGTAACAAACACAGAAATAGAGGGAGCAAGATCAACGATGACACTATGATGCCTCCAAATAAGCAAAACACCCCAAGCCAAGAGTATGAAGATGATGAGATAGAAGAAATGCAAGATACGGATTTCAAAAAATTTATGATAAGAACATTTAGAAGTTTTCAAAAGCAAATCCTTGAACTACAGAAATCCTTAATGGACAAGATTGAAAATCTTTCTCGTGAAAATGAAATTTTAAGGAAGAGTCAAAATGAAACTCAGAAACTAGTAGAACAGGAAAGTGTAATAGTCAAGAGAAATCAAAATGAAATGAAGAGCTCAATAGATCAAATGACAAACACATTAGAAAGCCTTAAAAACAGAGTGGGTGAAGCAGAAGAGAGAATATCGGACTTAGAAGATAGAGCACAGGAAAACATACAGTCAAACCAAAGAAAAGAAGAGGAAATTAGAAACCTGAAAAATATTGTTGGGAATCTACAGGATACTATTAAAAAAAACAACATTCGAGTTCTAGGAGTTCCTGAAGGCATGGAGAGAGAGAAAGGATTGGAAGGCCTTTTTAGTGAGATACTAGCAGAGAACTTTCCAGGTTTGGAGAAGGACAGAGATATCCTAGTACAGGAAGCTCATAGAACCCCCAATAAACATGACCAAAAGAGATCCTCACCACGACACGTGGTAATTAAACTTACCACAGTGAAACATAAAGAAAAGATCCTAAAATGTGCAAGAGAGAAACGTCAGATTACTCTCAGAGGATCTCCAATCAGACTCACAGCTGACTTCTCATCAGAAACCCTACAAGCTAGGAGGGAATGGCGAGACATAGCACAGGTGCTAAGAGAGAAAAATTGCCAGCCCAGAATATTATATCCTGCCAAGCTCTCATTTGTGAATGAAGGTGAAATAAAGACCTTTCATAGCAAACAGAAATTGAAAGACTTTGTGGCCACTCGTCCGGCCCTGCAAAAGATACTTAAAGATGTGCTACACTCAGAAACACAGAAACACGGCCATCAATATGAAAGAAGGGAAAGGAAGAACACCTACCAGTAAAAGAGCATGGGAAGCTCAAAGCATATACTAGAAAATATTTCCGGGAAAATGGCAGGGCAAAGTCACTACGTATCAATTGTCACATTGAACATTAATGGTCTGAATTCTTCAGTTAAAAGACACCGTTTAGCTGACTGGCTCACAGAACACAACCCAACTATTTGTTGCCTACAAGAAACACATCTCTCTAACAAAGAGGCATGCAGACTGAAAGTGAAAGGTTGGAAAAAGATATTCCATGCCAACAGAAACCAAAAAAAAGCAGGTGTAGCCATATTAATATCAGACAAAATAAACTTTAATACAAAAACTGTTAAGAGAGACAAAGAGGGACACTATATAATGATTAAGGGTTCAATTCAACAGGAAGATGTAACTATTATAAATGTATATGCACCTAATTACAGGGCACCGGTCTATTTAAAAGATATGTTAAGGGACTTAAAGGGAGATTTAGATTCCAATACAATAGTACTGGGGGACTTCAATACTCCACTCTCAGAAATAGACAGATCATCCGGACAGAAGATCAACAAGGAAACAGCAGATTTAATTGACACTGTTGCCCAAATGGATCTAACAGATATCTACAGAACTTTCAACCCTACATCTACAGACTTCACATTCTTCTCAGCAGCGCATGGAACCTTCTCTAGGATTGATCACATACTAGGCCATAAAGCAAGTCTCAGCAAATTTAAAAGAATTAGAATCATACCATGCAGCTTCTCAGACCACAGCGGGATGAAGCTGGAAATTAGCAACTCAGGAAACCCCAGAAAGTATGCAAACACATGGAGACTGAACAACACGCTCCTGAATGAACACTGGGTCATTCAAGAAATCAAAAGAGAAATCAAAAACTTTCTGGAAGTAAATGAAGACAACAACACAACATATCAAAACTTATGGGATACAGCAAAAGCAGTATTGAGAGGCAAATTTATAGCAATAGGTGCCTATATCAAGAAATTGGAAAGGTACCAAATAAATGAGCTTTCAGCGCACCTCAAGGACCTAGAAAAACTACAGCAAACCAAACCCAAATCTAGTAGGAGAAGAGAAATAATTAAAACCAGAGAAGAAATTAACAGGATTGATTCCAAAAAAACATTACAAAAAATCAGCCAAGCAAGAAGCTGGTTTTTTGAAAAAATAAACAAAATTGACACCCCATTGGCCCAACTAACTAAAAAAAGAAGAGAAAAGACCCAAATCAATAAAATCAGAGATGAAAAAGGAAACGTAACAACAGACACCACAGAAATAAAAAGAATCATCAGAAATTACTACAAGGACCTGTATGCCAGCAAACAGGAAAACCTATCAGAAATGGATAGATTCCTGGACACATGCAATCTACCTAAATTGAACCAGGAAGACATCGAAAACCTAAATAGACCCATAACTGAAACAGAAATTGAAACAGTAATAAAGGCCCTCCCAACAAAGAAAAGCCCAGGACCAGATGGATTCACTGCTGAATTCTACCAGACATTTAAAGAAGAACTAATCCCATTTCTTCTCAAACTATTCAGAACAATCGAAGAAGAGGGAATCCTCCCAAATTCTTTCTATGAAGCCAGCATCACCTTAATCCCTAAGCCAGAGAAAGATGCAGCACTGAAAGAGAATTACAGACCAATATCCCTGATGAACATAGATGCAAAAATCCTCAATAAAATTCTGGCCAATAGAATACAACAACACATCAGGAAAATCATCCACCCAGACCAAGTGGGATTTATCCCTGGTATGCAGGGATGGTTCAACATTCGCAAATCAATCAATGTGATTCACCACATTAACAGATTGCAGAAGAAAAACCATATGATTATCTCAATAGATGCCGAGAAAGCATTTGATAAAATTCAACACCCTTTCATGATGAAAACTCTAAGCAAATTGGGTATAGAAGGAACATTCCTCAATATAATCAAAGCAATTTATAAAAAACCCACAGCCAGCATCCTATTGAATGGGGAAAAGTTGGAAGCATTTCCACTGAAATCTGGCACCAGGCAGGGATGCCCACTCTCACCACTGCTATTTAACATAGTTCTGGAAGTTTTAGCCAGAGCCATCAGACAAGAAAAAGAAATCAAAGGAATACAAATCAAGAAGGAAGAAGTCAAACTATCCCTCTTTGCAGACGATATGATTCTGTACTTAGAGGATCCAAAGAACTCTACTAAGAGACTATTGGAACTCATAGAGGAGTTTGGCAAAGTGGCAGGATATAAAATCAATGCACAAAAATCAACAGCCTTTGTATACACAAGTAATGCCATGATTGAGAAAGAACTGCTAAGATCAATCCCATTCACAATAGCTACAAAAACAATCAAATACCTTGGAATAAACTTAACCAAGGATGTTAAAGATCTCTACGATGAAAATTACAAAACCTTAAAGAAAGAAATAGAAGAGGATACCAAAAAATGGAAAAATCTTCCATGCTCATGGATTGGAAGAATCAACATCATCAAAATGTCCATTCTCCCAAAAGCAATTTATAGATTCAATGCAATCCCAATCAAGATACCAAAGACATTCTTCGCAGATCTAGAAAAAATGATGCTGAAATTCATATGGAGGCACAAGAGACCTCGAATAGCTAAAGCAATCTTGTACAACAAAAACAAAGCCGGAGGCATCACAATACCAGATTTCAGGACATACTACAGGGCAGTTGTAATCAAAACAGCATGGTACTGGTACAGAAACAGATGGATAGACCAATGGAACAGAATTGAAACACCAGAAATCAATCCAAACATCTACAGCCAACTTATATTTGATCAAGGATCTAAAACTAATTCCTGGAGCAAGGACAGTCTATTCAATAAATGGTGCTGGGAAAACTGGATTTCCACGTGCAGAAGCATGAAGCAAGACCCCTACCTTACACCTTACACAAAAATCCACTCAACGTGGATTAAAGACCTAAATCTACGTCCTGACACCATTAAGTTATTAGAGAACATTGGAGAAACCCTTCAAGATATTGGCACAGGCAAAGAATTTCTGGAAAAGACCCGGGAGGCACAGGCAGTCAAAGCCAAAATCAACTATTGGGATTGCATCAAATTGAGAAGTTTCTGTACTGCAAAAGAAACAGTCAGGAGAGTGAAGAGACAACCGACAGAATGGGAAAAAATATTTGCAAACTATGCAACAGATAAAGGGTTAATAACCAGAATCTACAAAGAGATCAAGAAACTCCACAAAAACAAAACCAACAACCCACTTAAGAGATGGGCCAAGGACTTCAATAGACATTTTTCAAAAGAGGAAATCCAAATGGCCAACAGGCACATGAAAAAATGTTCAAGGTCACTAGCAATCAGGGAAATGCAAATCAAAAGCACAATGAGGTTTCACCTCACCCCGGTTAGAATGGCTCACATACAGAAATCTACCAACAACAGATGCTGGCGAGGATGTGGGGAAAAAGGGACACTAACCCACTGTTGGTGGGAATGCAAACTGGTCAAGCCACTATGGAAATCAGTCTGGAGATTCCTCAGAAACCTGAATATAACCCTACCGTTCGACCCAGCCATCCCACTCCTTGGAATTTACCCAAAGGAGTTTAAATTGATAAAGAAAAAAGCGGTCTGCACCCTAATGTTTATTGCAGCACAATTCACAATAGCCAAGACCTGGAACCAACCTAAATGCCCATCAATGGTAGACTGGATAAAGAAATTATGGGATATGTATTCTTTAGAATACTATACCGCAGTAAGAAACAACGAAATCCAGTCATTTGCAACAAAATGGAGGAATCTGGAACACATCATGCTGAGTGAAGTAAGCCAGTCCCAAAGGGACAAATACCATATGTTCTCCCTGATCGGTGACAACTGACTGAACACCAAAAAGGAAACCTCCTGAAGTGAAATGGACACTATGAGAAATGGTGACTTGATCAGCATAGCCCTGACTGCTAATGGACAACTTAATACATTATCCCTCATAGTATTTTTTTTTGTCTGTTCTACTTAATATGACTGGTTTAATTCTGTAATTATCACACAGTTATTCTTAAGTGTTGAAAATTAACTGAAATGTGATCCCTGTTAAACATAAAAGTGGGAATAAGAGAGGGAAGAGATGTATAATTTGGGGCATGCTCGGGCTGACTTGCCCCAATTGGTAGAGTTGGAAACATACTAGGGGATTCCAATTCAATCCCATCAAGGTGGCATGTGCCAATGCCATCTCACTATTCCAAGTGATCAATTTCAGTTCACAATTGATCATAATGAAAGGACTAAGAGTCAAAGGGAGCACATAAACAAGTCTAGTATCTGCTAACACTAACCGATAGAATAAATAAAGGGGAGAGTGGTCCAACATGGGAAGTGAGATACTCAGCAGACTCATAGAATGGTGGATGTCCTAAATAGCACTCTGGCCTCAGAATCAGCCCTAAAGGCACTCGGATCTGGCTGAAAAGCCCATGAGAGTATTTCAGGCATGGAAAGCCAAGACACTCTGGCAAAAAGATCTCTGTGAGTGAGATCCCAGTGGAAAGAACAGGTCTTCAAAGAGGGAGGTGCCTTTCTCTGAAGGGAGGAGAGAACCTCCACTTTGACTATGACCTTGTCTAAACAAGATAAGAGTCGGAGAACTCAAGGGGGTTCCATAGCCTTGGAAACTCATGACTGGTGCATAGGGAGATTACTGATGCCATAAACAGGAGTGTCAATTTGTAAAGTCAACAACAGGAGTCACTGTGCACTTACTCCTCATGTAGGATCTCTGTCCTTAATGTGCTGTACACTGAGGCTTAATGCTATAACGAGTACTCAAACAGTATATTTCACTTTGTGTTTCTATGGGGGTGCAAACGATTGAAATCTTTACTTAATGTACACTAAACTGATCTTCTGTTAAAAAAAAAAAAAAAAAAGAAACTATCAATTCCCAACTTGACTCCCACTGGGATTAAACATGACAATAGGTCTGATCTGATTTCATCATCATTTAAAAAAAAATCATCTATTATTTTTCACTTTATGTTTCTGTGTGGGAACAAACTGTTGAAATCCTTACTTAAGGTATACTAAGCTGATCTTCTGTATACTAAGATAATCGAAAATGAATCTTGATGTGAATGGAAGGGGGGAGGGAGTGGGAAAGGGGAGGGTGATGGGTGGGAGGGACGGTATGGGGGGGAAAGCCATTGTAACCCATGAGACGTACTTTGGAAATTTATATTCATTAAATAAAAGATAAAAAAAAAAAAGATGGCAATAAAGTTCATTAATGAAAAGTTCAAACATTATAGAAATAGAAAGACAGGGCTGATCCTAACTGATAATAATGTATGTCCTACTTGGAATTTGCTGAGAAAGTAGATCTGTTCACACCAGTCCCCCTCCCTCCACACCAGAAAAGTACTAGGTAAAGTGATGGATATGTTAGCTTCATTGTGGTACTCATTTTACAATGGATTTGTTCTATGTTAAAAAAATCCATTTTGGCAATAGAAAACTCAATATTTCTACCTTTAATTTCAGAGTAAGCCATTAAGAATGTCTGGTCATACTACTTCTACTCATTTTGTATTGGAGGTCTTATCCAATTTAATAAAGAAAGAAAAATACATTACAAGATACAGATTGGAAACAGAATAGGAACTAACACATATGATCATTGACTTTCAGTGACGATAAAGGTAGATAATTTTTATAACAAGTGACAAAAGAACAGTTGAATAGCCACACATGGAAGCAATGGGTGTTTCAAAAAGTTTGTGGAACAATTTTGTAGTTAAAGGGCACATTTATTTTGGTGCAAAAATATTTTGAAATTCATGCAAAGTTTTTCATAATATGCATTTTCCATAAACTTTTTGAGGTGTCCTTATAATGGCCTTGACTTATTTAAAAATACACACAAAAATTAACTCAAAATGAATCACAGACCCAAACATAAAGTTGAAACTATGTAACTTCAAGAAAAATATAGAAGAGCAAAATCTTTGTGTATACAAGTTAATTATATTTCATAAATAGGGTATATAAACTATATACTATAAAACATTAATAAATTGAACTTTATCAAAATAAATTGGAAACTTTTGCTTTTTAAAAGACAGTGTTAATATAAAGATGAAGGAATCCATATGCTGGGGAAAATGTTTGCAAAAACATATATAATTAAAAGTTTATATCTGGAATATATAAAGAACATCTAAAACTCAGTAATAAAATGATAAACAACCAATTTTTAAACATTGGAAAATGATTTGAACAGACATTACACCAAATATCATATATGAATGGCAAAGTAAATGAAAAGATTCTCATTACCATTATTTACAAAGGAAATTCAAATTAATCTACAATGAGATCCTTTTCCCATTAGAAAAGTTAAATTAACTTTTGATGAAGATGTGGAAGAACTGGAATTCTCATTGTTGGCCAGTGGTAATGCGAAATGACGAGCCACTTTGGAAATAATTTGTTTCTCATGAAGTTGAATAATGTGTACATACCACATAAACCACAGATCTACTTCTAGATATTTGGCCATGAGTAATGAAAACATATGCCCCAAAGAAAGATTCTTATATACACATAATAGCCTCATTTATAATACTCAGAAGAACTGCAAAGATCCCATATATGTGTCAATTGGTGAGTATTACACAAATTGGAACATCCGTAAAATGACATGCTTGTTAGTAATAACAAGAGGAAGAAACTACGATAGATACAACATGGATAAATCTTGAAGAAATCATGCTAAGTGAAAGAAGATAGTCACAAAGGACCATGTATTATATGATTCCATTTATATAAAGTTATTTTAAAAATTACAAAACAATAGTGATAGGAAGGAGGTATTTCGATGGTTTTCAGGGCTATGAGAAATTGTATTGATTACTAAGTTGAACGACAGATCTCTTTGAGGTCATGTAAATGTGTTTTACCATGATTCTCACAGTTTTAACACAACTGAATACAATGTTCAAGACTCACTGGATTATACACCAAAAATTGGTGAATTGTGTCATTTCCTCACTAAGGTGGTAATAACTACATATGTGAGGCCATCTCAGAAAGCTTTTTGGAAAATGGAATTAAAAGATAAGTTGATTTTGGCACAAAACATTTGAAACCCATGTATTTGAGGGCTCTTTCAAAAGTTCATATAACATGTACACTATGAAAAAACTGTGCATGGATTTCAGAACTTTGGCACCAAAGTAAACTTATCCTTTAATTCCACTTTCCATGAACTTTTTGAAGTATGCTTATACACATGCATATTATTTAAAATGAAAATATTCAGAGTGGAAATGAATACAGGCCACACACGACTGGGCCCTCTTCTTCACTGATAGGAGCTAAAATCCCCTGGTAAGAGACCCTGAATTCCAATTTCTCCCTCATCTCTGGGGTTCTTCCTGCTGCCTCTCTGGGATGGTCAGAGGGGAGAAGACACAAACTGAGGAGGATCAGACTCTTCCAAAATAGGTCCTGTATAAATACACACTGCTGTTAGGATTGCACAGATCTGCAAATGGACCTCAACCCCATGCCCTTGGGCAAGGGCTTTGGAAGCACTTGTGCCAACTCAAACAGTTTATCAAAATATTTTTCTGCTGAGAAATCAGGCAGCCAATCTTTAGAACTCTTGGCTGAGGAGGGAATCATTTCGACTACAGGACTGCAAAAGCCCATGGGTGTAATAATAAAATGTGGCAAGAAAACTTGCACTGCAAAGGAGAAGGGCAGGAAGAAGGGGCACTGTGGACTCTGCATTTCTTGATCCAAGTGATTGTCAGGAACAGTGCCTACTACTGTGAAAGGCACTGGGGAAGATGCTAAGGAGAACAAGGACCAGAAACAGATACCAATGTGTCTAGCACGTTGTGCCCGCAAAGTCAGTGTGTTCATTCCCTTAAATCCTTATGAATTGGTAACTTTAAGTGCATATATGGAGGGAGGAGGGGAGGGGAGGGGAAAGGAGGGAAGAGGAGAGGAAGGGAGGGGAGGGGAGGGAAGAGGAAAGGATAGGAGAGAGGAGAGGAGAGGAGAAAGGAAGATAGATTTTTTAGCTCTCCAGTACAAGAAGTTAGAAAAAGACAAATAAAATATCCTGAAGAAAAATAAAGGGAAGAATTAGTAAGAGCAAAAGTAGAAATTAATGAATTTGAAAGAAAGCAGAAAAACAGCAGGACCAATAAATAAACACTAAATTAGATCATAAAAAATAAGCATACCAAAAAGTAAAAATGGTAACTAGATATTGCTAGATTGACTAATCAAGTAAATAATTGGAGAATGAACTCATAAATACAAAATACAAAATTTATATAACAGAAATAACTACAGGAACAGAATCACAAAAGATTTTTTTGCTCAATTCCATGTAAATAAATTTGAAACACTGTAAATCCATACAGGAATTGAATACAACATTGATAACAAGAACCAAAAACACATAAAAAAGATAACTACCTGTTAATTTAGATGCAAAATTTCTCAGAAAATATTGACAACAAGAACAAAAATTGGTGGGTGGCACATTGAAGTATGTTATACCATGACCATACTGGATATATTCCAGGAAGGGAAAAAATGCAGGCCAGTATGGTATCAGAAAAATATTAATAATCTTAGACTTAAAAACAAAAACTAATCCAATGATCACATATAAAGAAGATTTTTGCTATTACTCAAACTATTAAATAGATAAAATGTACTCAATAAGGTAGAGATAGAAAAAGACATAAACTATACATTTCTACGTGTATGTCTGAAAATTCATGTTCTGGTATGTGTTTGTGTGTGTGTTAACATGTGTGTGTGTGTGAGCGTTGGTTCTCCAAAGAGACAGACCAGCATGATCCATGAGAAGGGATTTATTATGGGAAATGTCTCACATCGTCGGGAGGCTGAGAGGTCCCACAGTGGGCCATCCCGAAGAAGCCCTAGAACCAGGGAAGCCAAAAAGATACATGCTAATCCAAGTGAGAGATGTGAGAGCCTGTTGGGGGGCTGCCGGTGCAAGTCCCTGAGCCAAAAGATGGCAAAACCTGGAGTCTCAATGCCCAAGGGCCTAAGGGGACTGGTGTTCCGCTCCAGGCAGGAGAGAGCACAAGAGGCCCCTCACTGCGCTTTTTCCAGTTGCCCACCATGCATCGGGTATTTTCCCCTCTCAGGTGCCTGACCCTCTCTGAAAACCCCTCCCAGACGTGCTCACCCAGAAACCATGCTTTCCCATTTAGGCCTCCCTCAACCTAGCCCAGTTGACACAATCGTTGTACGTGTGTGTGTGTGTGTACACACACACATTATCTAGATTATTGGTTTTAGCCTTTGTTTTTACTTCTGTGGAACTGTGGTCTTTCTCCAGTTTTACTTGTTGAATATTACAGTTAGTGGTGCATTAATCTCATGATTATAGAGTGAATTGAAATGTTTTTGCAAAAATTTAAGAAGGGAAAGAAAGAGGAGGGTTGAGGAAGGGAGGTATGGTTATCTATTTAGAATTGTACTTATGAGGGGCCTGAACTGTGGTGTAGCAGGTAAAGCCATTGCCTGCAGTGCTGGCATTCCATACCAGCGCCGGTTGAGTCCCGGTTGCTCCAATTCCAACCCTGCTCCCTGCTGGTGTGCCTGGGAAGGCAGTGGAAGATGGCCAAAGTAATTGGGTCCCTGCACCCACGTGGGACATCTGGAAGAAGCTCTAAGCTCCTGGCTTCAGATCAGCTCAGCTCCAGCCTTTGAGGCCATTTAGGGAGTAAACCAGTGGATAGAAGACTTCTCTCTCCCTCTGCCTCTGTAACTCTGCCTTTCAAATAAATAAATAAATAAATTTTTTTAAAAAAAGAAGTTGCACTAATGAAATGCATGAAATTTGTGCTCTTCATATTAATAAAAATTGTTTTAAAACACATTCTTTCAATTCCATTTTCCAATGAACTTTTTGAAGCCCCCTCATATTTTAAGACCAGTAGCTTTAGGCCGGCGCCACGGCTCACTAGGCTAATCCTCCGCCTTGCGGCACCAGCACACAGGGTTCTAGTTCCGGTCGGTGCGCCGGATTCTGTCCCGGTTGCCCCTCTTCCAGGCCAGCTCTCTGCTGTGGCCAGGGAGTGCAGTGGAGGATGGCCCAAGTGCTTGGGCCCTGCACCCCATGGGAGACCAGAATAAGTACCTGGCTCCTGCCATCGGATCAGCGCGGTGCGCCGGCCACAGTGCTCCTGCGGCGGCCATTGGAGGGTGAACCAACGGCAAAAGGAAGACCTTTCTCTCTCTCTCTCTCTCTCTCTCTCACTGTCCACTCAGCCTGTAAAAAAAAAAAAAAAAAAAAAAAAAAAAAAAAAGACCAGTAGCTTTAACAAAAAATAGTAGAAGTAATCCCTTTTATACAGGAATAGAAAGGACACCATTTCACTATCACTTAACATTGTACTATAATCCTAGCCAATGGAAATTAAAGTAAGTAAATAGTGGGGAAATGAGAGTAAAATTATCAATATTTGCAAACCTAACTCCATACATATAAAATTCAAGAGAATCAGCTGAAGAAGCATTACATGAGTGCAATGAGGTTACAGAAGGCGATAATCAAATGGGAAAATCAATAGCTTCCATTTATGCAAACACCAACAAATCAGAGAAGATAATAAATATCTCATTTATATTAGAAACATAAAGTGATAAAAGTTTCTAGGAAAAAATACCATAAGAGCTGTATATAAAGTACTTTAAACCATTCACTAATGACTAAAACAAGTGAATATTCAGCCATGTTTTTAAGAAAATTCACTATTAAAAATATGTCAATCTTCCTAATTTAAAATTTTAACATAATTGTCCCTGTGTTGGTGAGGGTATGGGGCAGCCATTCTCGTAGCCCTATTTATTGCTAGTCAAAATGTGAATTATAATCTTATGAAAGGCAATGTCATTAGTGACATCTATCAAAATTAGGAAAAAACAATCCTTTGAATAATGGCATCTATGAAATTCATTTTATATATATACTCATGTGATATGTGCAAAGTCATTCACTGCATTATTGTGTATCAAAGTAGCCTTCTGCACATCATCAGATTGGGCACTGGTTAAATTACAGCCCATCCATATATTGGAACACAGTGCAGTTGTAAAATTAAATTTAAAAAAGAAATATATGAAGATTTTCTACATACATAAATAAGAAAATGATTTGAAAATCAGTATTAAAGAAAACAATAAAGACACAAAATGATGTGTGGCATGTGCTACTATTTATGTAAAGACTCATGGGCCAGAGGAATAAATATTGAGGGATCGCTACATGTGCAAAGACAATCCATGGTCAAATAGATGAAAATAAACTCATAAAAATTCTTACTGTTCAGAGATCAGAGGAGAGGAAACAAGAAAGAAAGGAAAAAATCATCAGGATATACATTTTGATCATTTGAATTTTCTTTTGAAATTTTTAATTATTTATTTTCCTTTTTAGTTGAAAGCCAGAGAGGCAGAGACAGACAGATAACTTCCATCCACTGGCTCATTCCCCACACACAATAGCTGGAGCTGGGCTAGGCCAAAGCCAGGACCTGAGAACTCTATTCAGGCCTCCCATGTGGGTAACAGAGACTCAGACACTTGAGCAGCTGCCTCCCAAGGTACGTATAAGCAGGAAGCTGGAACTAGAAGCAGAGCCAGGACTTGAACCCAGACATTCTGATATTGGAACATAGACATCCTAACAGGTGTCTTAACCATTGTATCAAATGCCAGTCCTGATCATTTTAATTTTCTGTCTACCAGAGTCCATTACGATTTAAAATATCAAAATCAAAATTTTGATATGGATGAAATAAAATGTAATAAAACGTTAAGACCAAAAGACATTTATGGGGCTGATGCTGTGGCGTAGTGGGTAAAGCTGCCACCTGCAGTGCTGGCATCCCATATGGGTGCCAGTTCAAGTCCTTGCTGCTCTACTTCCAATCCAGCTCTCTGCTGTGGCCTGGGAAAGCAGTAGAAGATGGTCCAAGTCCTTGGACCCCAGTACTCATGTGGGAGACCCGGAAGAAGCTCCTGGCTCCTGGCTTCAGATGGGTGCAGCTCCGGCCATTGTGGCCATTTGGGCAGTGAACCAGCGGATGGAAGACCTCGCTCTCTCTGCCTCTCCTTCCCTCTCTGTGTAACTCTGTCAAATAAATAAATAAATCTTTTAAAAAAAAGACTATAGACATTCAAATGAGCAAAAAGATTAAGAAAATATTAAAACTATAAAAATTACTAAGTGTTTAATATGCATTCTATCCTGTTTTAGGCATTTCATGTGCATGTATTTGATAGGTTATGTTATTATCTTCATCAACTCCTGAGGAAACTGAGGCAGACACAGATTTGACTATATGCTAAGTGTCACAATGAGGCATTTTCTAATGCCTGAAATCTAACATCCTTTTTAAAAAATTACCTATTTATTTATGTATTTATTTGAGAGGCAGAGAGACAGAAGGTGACGGAGAAAGTTAGAAAGGACACAGAGAGCTCCAATCCTCTGGTTTACTCCCCAAATGCCCACAATGGTTAGGGTGGAACCAGGCCAAAGACAGAAACCAGGAACTTTATTCAGCTCTCCCTAATGGGTGGCAGGGACCCAAGTACTTGAGTCATCACCTGCTGTCTCCTAGGGTTTGCATTAGCAGGAAGCTGGAATCGGAAGCAGAGGTGAGGCTCAAAACCAGGTACTCTGATACAAGTTGCAGACATATCTGTTGGCACCTTAATTTCTGTGCCAAAACACCTGCTCCAATTATAACTTCTTTGTTATTCCACCTCCTGATATGTGGTGAAGCTACACACACACTACCAGGACCACAACCACCACCAAGTCAACACGGTCTAATCTTCCATTTTGCCTATTAGCTGTACAGCTTTGAAAAGTCATTAATCAGGCCAGCGCCGCTGCTCACTAGGCTAATCCTCCGCCTTGTGGCACTGGCACACCGGGTTCTAGTCCCAGTCAGCGTGCAGGATTCTGTCCCGGTTGCCCCTCTTCCAGGCCAGCTCTCTGCTGTGGCCAGGGAGTGCAGTGGAGGATGGCCCAAGTGTTTGGGCCCTGCACCCCATGGGAGACCAGGAGAAGTACCTGGCTCCTGCCATCAGATCAGCGTGGTGCGCTGACCGCAGCGCGCCGGATGCGGTGGCCATTGGAGGGTGAACCAATGGCAAAGGAAGACCTTTCTCTCTGTCTCTCTCTCTCACTGTCCACTCTGCCTGTCAAAAAAAAAAGTCATTAATTATAGATTAAATCCTCTCATAAGTCAAATTATTATGATTACACTTGTCCTGACTCTAAAACTGGCCATGAAACCACACATGGTTGTATATCAAGAATTAAATGCTCACTACCAGATATAAATGAGAAAAGGAACAAAAATCCATCATTAGAAAGTGGGGTGGGTGACAGGTATAGTAGAAAAGGAAATCTTAGCTTCCCACTGATTTTCTTTGTCAACTCTTAGGAAGAGTTAATGATGGCAAATTTAGATCCTAACGGTAGTAAACTGTTATTTATGTAAGGTAGGAATTACGTATTAGTATACTACAAAAAGTTCTTGGAAAACTGGAATTAAAATATCCATTTATTTTGATTAAAAAAAAGCCTTGAAATCTGTGCATAGGCTTATATAATACATATTTTTCTTATCCTTTTTAAAGACCCCCTAATATACAGGCAAGAAAAAATAGCTTTCTCAGAAAATGGCAACAATCACCTCCAAAATAGTAACTTTTTTTAACAAATGCTATTTTTTTATTTGAAACACAGAGTCAGAGAGAGAGGAAGAGAGACAGAGATATAGAGAAATCTTCCATCCACTGGCTTACTCCCAGAATGGCCACCACAACCAGGGCTGTGCCAAGCCAGAGCCAGGAGCCAGCAGCTTCTTCCAGTCTCCCACGTGAGTGCAGGGGCCCAAGGACTTGGGCCATCCTCTACTGCTTTCCCAGGCCATAGCAGAGAGCTGGATCAGAAGAGGAGCAGCTGGGACTAGAACTGGTGTCCATATGGTATGCTGATACCGCAGGCAGAGGCTTAGCCCACTTTGCCACAGCATCTGCCCCTGGCTCAAATTCTTTTAAGGAAAGACAGACATGCAAGCAGGACCAGGAACATTACTTTCATCTCCTGGACTATTAAAGTGATGGAAGGTTACCCAGTGCGAAAACTCAGCAGGCTGTAGTGACATCTCTCCCTTCTCTCAGGGTGATGGCCATTCAAACATGTTACTCACTGATAGAAGACTACTCCTCCCTCTTCCCCTACTCCTTCATTGAACTCCAGTCTGAATTCTGGCTACTTTTATTTAGCAGTGACTGATTCAAATGCCTGTCTGTCTGAGTGACTATGTATCAACTTTCCAACTGGCTAAGAGGTGGAGTTCAAGAAGGAAGCCTCTATGGCAAAAGGGATTATGTGTAGGAGCCCAACATGGCTGTGAGACCTTAAAAGACCCTGGACAGACCTGCATGTGTGTGCACACAACACACACACACACACACACATGCACACATGCACTCCCAGCTCCATTGTCTGAGTCTGGATTCAGTTATTCATTCTACAAACATCTGTAGAGGTACTTCTGGAGGTTTTGGGAATACAGGTACCAGAAAGAAATATAAATATAAAGAAAACCCCCCAGCCTTCTTGGCACTTATATTCAATTTAGGAGATTTAAACAGTAAACATAGTAAAAACAACTAAAATATTTAAATAGAGTCACTCACCATAATTCTCCAAACCACACTCCCTAGCCCTTCGGGGGCTCCAGTTTCTAGAACTCCTTTTCTGCCTGAGTCTTGATTACAGTATTCACCTCTTACCCCACTCACTTCCAAACATGAAGCCTGCCTTGTCTTCCTCACCATCACCATCACCACCACTGTTGTTCACTCCTGAGAGCTGGAATCCCACCCTTGAATCTCATTACCCAGAATCCCCTCTTTGGGATCTGTGCTTCGATGCCCCCTTCCCCTCCTCATGCTGCTTCCTGACCTTTGAGTGGAGACAGCGCCACTGTGTCTGACCCTCAAGTTATGGCTCCCTACTCCACTCTCTTTGGTTGCTCCTAGATTTTTCCAAGCCTGAAGCCTCTACTACAAGAGTTACCAGGACTTTATCACACAAAGAAGAAATTTAAAATTGAACAATTCCGTGGCAGGAGCAGCGATTCCTTTTCGAATGGCCCATGCACTTCGGGCAGGGTTCTCCCATTGAGCATCATTTAATGTGGGCTTCTTTTCAGGCTGGAGTCTGCTCTCGGCCCATCTCTTCTCATCTGTGCCTCTGCGTAGTCATCAAGGTGCTTCCTATGACTCCCCAAGCTTCCTGTTTCCCCGCTCAGCCACTCTGCAGGCGTTGCCTCTCCCCTGACTGGCTCTTCCCTACCACTATATGAGCATACAACACAAAGGAACATCCTCCAGTTGCCCCTGTGTGCAGGCAAGAAAAGAGAGAGCCACGGAAATGAATGAACATCCTGATAATTATAAAAGGGATTGGAGTTGAACAAAATTCCGATTCTCAGGCCCTGTGCACCTTCTAGTAGACTTCATTGCCTATGGCTGGTAGGAACTTTCTAGTGACCTAGTCTCTTTCTATCAAAGCTCTCAAACAAGTCACTTCAAAGCCTCTTCCTTCCTCAATCTCTTCATCTTTATTCTCTGGTCAGTGTGTTTCTCTCTCCCTCCCTCCCTTCCTCCCCTCTCCCTCCCTCCATATCCCTGTCCTTCTCCCTCTCTCTGTCAAACTCTCTCTTTCAGACCTACAGAGAATCCCTGCACTTGGTTTTGGATGGGGCGGGCTGGGCGTGTGGAAGTTCATGCAGCATACATTTCCATCTATTGTTTACGCTCCTGGAGGGAGGGACAGACACTTTTGCTAACTAGGGATGTATTTGACTTTCTGTGCCTCTCTGCATTACTTGAACAAGGAGACTAGCAATTGTTTATACATTTCCAGCCAAGGAATTTCCAATCTTGGCCTCCAGTTAGCAAAGGAAGAGATCAGAAATCAAAAATCACTCCGATTTCCACCAATGTCAAGGGAGCAAGATGGGTTTCAATAGCAATGTCTGTGTGAAATCTCTGAGAGCTATGGCATTCCTGGGGACTCACAGGCATGAGGGAACAAGCTGCAGTGAGCTGTCCTGAACCCAATACATTACGGACGCTAATAAATTTTCAAGAACAATTCACCTTTGCAGATGAAAATAATTACACAACTCCCCTATGCAACAGCTGGGGGGGAACACCCACCTACCAAAAATAGGACCCACCTACCAAAAAAACTGTCCAGAAAAAGGACTGTGTCATAAAAAACAAATGCATGTCTTCAATTGATCACAGGGAGAAATTATTTTGCTCCGGCAAATAACATTTGTATCTCAACGTATTTCCGAATAGGATTGTGTTCTCAGCCCAGCATCACCGGGGAAGGCAGAAGCGTCCTGAATGTTCAACAATATACCCTATGGATTCCTTTTATTAAAATCTCATTTCACTGGGATAGCTCCTCTGAGAGAGCTGTGGGAAAAAATGCTAGGGAATCAGTGAACCAACGCCACATAATTGTATCACGCATATTAAATATTCCTGCTTACGCATTCACTACGCACTTTGCTGCACTAACTGAGAGAGCCAGGGCGTCAGTAACTCAGGAGCCTGAGAGAGGTTGTTGTGTGTGTGTGTGTTTTTTTTTTTTCTTGCTTTCTCTTTTTCCGCTTTTCTAAATCAAATAAGAGGAGGAGCAAATCAAAGTTCTTCTGTCCTCACTCCTTCTCTGCAATGCTGCCACTTCAAAAGCGCTTTATTTGGTTCCTTTCATCAACAGAGCCTTGAATGATCAATGAGAAATAACCGCTAAGTCACCCAGCACAGATTTTGATCATTACCTTGTTCCTCTCTGGCCCAGCCCCAGCCCTGGAGCTACTAAACCACGTGAAGGCTCCTAGGGGACCCACTTGATTACCCTGGAAACAGCAAGACAGCTTCAGCTGAAAAATCAGAGGATGTGAGGATTTTTCTCAGTTTTTTAATTATGAGATTAAAGGGAAAATGGTTACCCTTTATGTTGGACATCCACATATAGTTTATTTCAAAGGTAGGTGGCTGCAGAGAAAAGAGGCATAACTGAGCACGTGCTTTTATCCAATTACGATGAGAGTTATCATAAACTGAAAATATTGATTCTGAATTCCTGTAGTGGAGTAGACCCACATCCTTTCAATTATTTATATATATTTAATGAACAGCTACTATGTACTATATTCTGTGCTGGGCACTGTTAGAGAGCAGACAATCCAAAAGAAATCATGCCCACAAAAGTGTTGTAGGCAATAAACAGAGGGAAGAAATGTGTGTGGTTAGCTCTGGGACAAGGTAATGAATCAAGTTCTGCAGGAATTCAAAGGCAAGGGAAGAAGATATATCCATGATTCAAAGATCCAAGAAGGCCCTTCTTGAAGAAATTGTATTTGATCTGGGTCTTGAAGCATTAGTGGAATTACACACATGAAAGACACTAAGAGGAAGAATAAAACATTTCAGGCAGAAGAACTAGCAAATGCCAAGGCCAAGTTAGAGGGCGCATGGACTTCATTAGGAACAGCATGCATGATTTCACGGAAGGAGGGGAGCCTGCAGGGAAGCAGAAGTGGCTATCAAGGAACCAGGTGCCTGGCAGGTTCAGTCTCTTGGATGGTAAACAAGACTCTAGAGTTTCCTTGGCAGAAGGTGTTCTGTTTGCACCATGTGTCCATGTTGCCCCTCTGAAGGTGGTCTCTGTCTGGGCATGGTCTCCTGTCTGCAGACTGTCCTGTCATCAGCGTGCTCACCCTTTGCCTTTGCTCACAGCTGCAGGGGCCCTTGTCTGGCCCTGGCATGACTGAAGCCCTGAGAGTGCTAAGGCACTATTCATTCAGCTTCTCTCCCTTTGCCATTCTGTTTCAGCGTCCAGTGCACCAAATTTAAGGCCTCAAAATGAAATCTGTTGAACTGGACTGTCAGGTGCACCTTTCTAGTTTCATCATGTGTGATTGGAAGGGATGTGAGTCCCACAGGCAAACACGCAGCCCTGCCAACACAATACACAGCTGCTCTGGGTAAGGATGGCTCCCAGAGAAAAGTCTTGTCAGTAGGTATTTGCCCCAAACAAGAATTGCAGGTTTCTATGAGAAGGCATTTAGCCCAACAGTTAAGATTCCCATATCTGATGTTAGAATATCTGGGTTCAATTCACAACTCTGGTTCCTGACTCCTTTCTCCTCACACAGATCCCAGGAGACCACAATGATGGCTCAAGTAATTGGGTTCCTGCTATCCACATGGGAGACCTAGATGGAGTTCCTGGCTTTGGCCCCAGCCGTGGACATTTGGCTGTCTCTGTTTATATGCCTCTAAAATAAATAACTTAAGTCACTTAAAGACTTTTTAAAAAAAAATGTTTCTAAGATGTCACAAATGTCCACAAACTTTTCCCAAAATAAGCAGGTAAACAGTACAGTGTAGGGACCAGCACGGTGGCTCACTTCATTAATCCTGCAGCAGCGGCATCCCATATGGGAGCCGGGTTCCAGTCCCAGCTGCTCCTCTTCCAGTCCAGCTCTCTGCTTTGGCCCAGAAGGGCAGTGGAGGATGGCATCTGGCTTCTGGCTTCAGATTGGCGCAGCGCTGGCTGTGGCGGCCATGTGGGGAATGAACCAATGGAAGGAAGACCTTTCTTGCTGACTCTCACTGACTATAACTCTACCTGTCAAATAAATTTTTAAAAAAGTACACTGTAGAAATTATCCCAGAAATTAGAGTTTTAGTATTCACAGAGGCCAGTTTCAGCAATATGTACAGTTGCAAAATGGAGATAGCTTTGGAACTCAGCACTGCTGAATAAAGGAGGCAGATCTCTGCTTTGATCTGACTTGACCTGAGATTCCTGGGGACAATAATGTGCTTGATTTCCCTCCACTATAGGATGACCATCAGTATGTTCACCAGGAAAACAAAGTCTTCCTCTGCCTCATCCTGTATGCATTCAAATTGTTTTTAACAAGCGGAATGTATTTTATGCATCAACTTATATAAACTTAGCAGGATTACTAACAGAAAATGCCTATATTCCTACTGCACCATAGCAATGTTTTATTTTTATAGGATACGTAGTCTGACTAAACAGGAACAGAAAAAAATGAGGGAGGACTTTAGCAGGTAATAGTTAAAAGGGGCAAGGGGAGAGATGTGTACAAATAGATATTTTAAAAACCTTTTTTGGTGCTGATTGCCTTTCCTTTAGAAAGCTACCACAAAGTCCCCTATTCATAGAGTGGCTGATTAATTTAATACATTCATATTGACTGTGAATTCCTCCCCCTAGGCAAGGTCACACAGATCCAAATTGCTGCCGCTGCCGATAGCTTGCCGTCCTTTCAATCTGAGTGGTTTGCCCCAGTAATTAATTGATTAAGACATACTGAGCATGAGGGTGTGTGCATGTTTCACACTTAAAAAGCAAATGCATGCGCACTATCCATGGCGGAAATTTAAGCTTATCAGCCCCATGAAAGCAAATGCCCGGTTGTTATATTCATAAATCCGCCACTATAACTGATTCGTCTAACAATCCCAAAACTTAAATATGAGTCATGTTTGCCCATCAATAATGTGGTGTGCTATTAATTTGGCTTTGGTGGTTCTTAAGGTCCTTTAGAAATGTTTATTCCGGTTTGTTTATAATCTTCAACATACCAGCTTTACTAAAGCGTCCTACTTAGACTTTGCAGGCATCCTAGGCTCAGCAAAGACTTCCTGCTTGTAGTCAAAGGGAAGAATCTAAACGTTCAGGGAAAATATTGGTGCTGCCCAGCAAATGTCAGTAGCTGCACATTTCTGCTAAGATGATAAGAATTCTTTTGCTCTTTGAGCCTGACGTATTTCCATACTATTTGGAATGTCTGCAATGTATATAAATCAGGAGAATTAGTAATAAACCAGCCCTGAAGCTGAAAGGACACAGAGGAAGCAGCTGTAAACACGAGGGGCTGACCTTTGCCACTGGCCCCTGAATTTGACTCCGAGTTTCTTGGTGGCCATGGTGAAAGGGGCATCATGCTTTGTCACCAAGACAAAAATGTTTTAAGACTGAAGACAGTGGTTTTCAAAACACATTCGTCCGAAGTCTATTGTTTGGAGCCAAAGACCAATATCCACACTATTTAAAATGTGTGCACTGTACTGTGAAGATGACAATTGTCTTGAAATTCTTAATAAGATAAACAAATTATTGCATATTTTTGTTTAGTTATAGTTATAAGTTCAGTAGATTCCTGAATATGGACAAATCTGTGTTTCCTTAACCACACAAGCTAAAATAGTGAGAAAATCTAAAATGGGATGCAGTGTGTCTATGAAGTTGCAGCAACTCGCCTGCCTCATCTACCCATGATGTGAAATAAGAGCACTTTTCCAGAGCTGCACGGGCAATTCCAAGCAGCTGCCAGAGTCCTCAGTGTGCTTCTGCACCAGCCTCCTTGCCAAGGTCAGCTTCTCACATTGCCCCTCTACCCTCAAGGTCCCTGTGCAACACCACTGCTCTGGCCGCCATCCCCGTTCCCACAGAACCTGTGCTTTCCCTGGGACTCCCCTGCAGTGGAACAAGTTTTTCTCTGAAAGCTCTTTCTACCAAAGCTCGAAGTCCACCTTTTGAAAAAGGTTTTCTTGAATGTCAAGAATAAAGAAACGAAAATATCCTGGCAAACGGAAGATGGCCTGGCCCTGGGGAGTCTCAGCCTCCTGGCGGACCTCCCTCCCCATCTCTGCACATGGAACTCTTCAAGAGCACTGAGTCACATGCTGTCTTAAGCCTCTGGCTTGCTCTTGTAAATTCCCAGGGGGATTTGCCTTCCCCACATCCCCTGGTTAACTCTGAGCCTATCTTTGCCTTGTCTCCAGTGTCCTTTTATTGCCTCTCGCAGCCCAATCAGGTGACCGTGCCCTACATTACTTTCATGGCTCAGTGTCCCAGTATTTCATTTTCATAGTTATATTTTTATATTTAAAAAGCTACTTATTACCCTAGTGACTTGAAAGGAGGGATTCAAACAAATACTTGTACATTCATGTGCATAACAGCATTTTTCCCAATAGCCAAGATATGGAAGAAACTCAAGTGTCCACATAAAATGTGCTATTTTCATACAATGAATATCATTCCATTTTAAAAAGGAAGAAAATTCTGGCTCATGTTAGAACAAGGATTAACCTTGAGGACATTATCCTAAGGGAAGTAAGCTGATTATAGAAAGAAAAATTCTCTGCGATTCTACTTCCATGATGTGTCTAAAGGAATCGTATTAGTGGAAACAGAAAATGGTTGCAATGGGCTGCAGGAAGGAGGAGTGGAAAAGGAGTGGTGGTTTACTGTGTATGGCGTTTCCCTTCTACACGATGAAGAGTTCTGGAAATGAACAGTGAAAATGGTCACCCAACAGTGTGATTGTGGTTAAGGTCACTCAATTGTACACTTATAAAATGGTTAGAATGGTAAAAATCTTGTTATATATATCTTATCACAATTAAAAATAATTACATGAAACTAATTTTAAAAGAAATTTGTTTAATACTTATCTCCCCTCCCGACTATAAGCTCTCTAAAGATTAAGGACTACATTTGAATTTTCACTTGTGTATTGCTGTCCCCGGTATATGGAAATCAATCTCTACATTTTTCTTGAAGATAAGAAATGGATGAATGAAAGGACCAAACTAATCATTGCAGCTTTTCAGGGACACTAAATTTTACCTGTGTCTCAGAATGCACAACTTTATTGAGACCCCTAAGCCTAAACGGGAAAAATTCCACCTCACTGTGGAATCTCTATTGTTACAGTTTTCATTTCCTCAATTTCTGCCTTCACCCAGAATGAGTGGCAATGGGCATACCCTTCACCTCCATACACCCTTCCAAGGACTCCCAGAAAGTATGACCTCATTCTTTTGTTCCCGAAGGTCAATCTTATCAGAATATTAAATCACAACATCAGCCCATTTTGCAAAAGTTTAGTCATTCTGTTTGAAATAACACTGAGAATGAAAGTGATTCCACCAGGGGCAGTTGTGGTGCACCCAGTACAGTTCCCTGCACCAGTGCATAGTGCAGAGTGTATGAGTGTATGCTGATGTGTTCTTTCTGCAGCCTTCCATATCAACACTCACCTCCTGTAAGTAACTGCTTGAGCTAAAACACCAGGCAACTCTATAAGTACATGGTAGTTTTCAGCACAGGAGGCTATTATAAAATCACAGAGTCAAAACATATTTCTACTCCCTATTTCCTCTCTGCTTAAAAATCCTGGACATAAAAAACAACACATATAGCCCTGGCCCAGGTATACCCCATGATTTACATTACTTGTATGATCAAGCAGGATTTTTATTTTCTTACTCTTAAATGTTTCCATTCAGGTCACTTCTGAACTTTGCCTCAAAATTGGCAGAACACATGGTAATCAAATGGCATAATCTATCTGGTCCTCTTTAGAACAGTTTTCCCTAAAGAAATACTGAAGGTCCCAATTTTAATAACACAGAAACTAGATTGAATGTTTAAGTCATTGGTTTTACAGTTCTTATCTATCTTGGTTATAAAAATCTTTGAGTTTGATTTTTAACTAGGACACTCATTTACACACAGGTAAGTGATGATGAAAGTGCATCAGTGCTTGCTTTCTTGTCAAATCTCTATTTTTTAGAATATCCATTCAGTTCTTGTAGAAAGTATCAACTGTGTATCAGCTCCTTTATTAAAAGTACTATATTTTTATCAAATACATTTCTTTACTATCTCTCTCCAGTATCTAGTAATACCTCTTTCAACCCTGAATTTTCATAACAGAAGGAGCTGGCAACAGAGCACAGTAAATTGTCAACTTCATGTCACAGCTTATGGAGTATTTTTTAAAACTCACAGCTTAAATCTATTAATCTGGAAAGTATTCTTGCTGTATTTCTCCTCCAAACAAACACACTTACTGTCTCACTGTAGACATGAAACCAAGATTTTTTACTTGAAGATCCTTCCCCAATTGGAGTTATCTCTGAATCATATCTGAGCCCACTTTCTATAGGAGTTACCCAAGTAACCCTGCCCCATCTACCTCCATCACACATCACACACTAAGACCAGCACTGCAGGAAGTACTCTGGTGCAAACAAGGACACCCTATAGTAGAAGCCACTGAAATATAAAACTCGTTTATTTCAGTTGGTATAGCAGCTTATATAGCCGAGGCAGCCAATCCGGTCAAGGGGCGGTTTATGCCCTAACCAATCACAGCCTGTTGCCAGGCAATTTCCAAAGCCATCCAATCACAGCGTGTTGCCATGCAGGCTCCTTTGCCAGCGGCCATCTTGGTATGGCCTTCTCATTCCACCACATTTCCCCCTTTTTGTTTATTTTTGAGCAACGGGAGGCATGATTCTTGGCCATACCATTGTTGACCCCATTTCCATGTGGTCTCCTTATGCAGCTGTGCCTGTCTTAGGTTATCCCCCAGGGGATTTTACCCGTCATTGACTAACCAGCGCTCAAAACAGGAGACCACAGGAGTGCTTGCTCAGATAGGGGTAGGAATGAGGAACAATGGTAATCAGGAATGGCATGACCACACACAGGCTGTGGGCCATTCGAGTGGCTGACCAGAGCTAGTGGGCATAAAACAGTAGCAGATGTGGCTATGGGCAGTTTCTCAGGGTAGGATGATAGGGCAGGTGCATCCACTAACAAGGCGGGCTCTCAGTCTTATTCAGCTGGTTCTGGTTGGCTGACAGTTGCAGGCTTGATGTTTCTGGCTGGTACCCAAATGGGCTGTCCCCCATTCTCTGGAAAGACACAAGCATATCCTCGGCCCTTGGTTAGCAGAAGCCTTTCTACGGGTGTTGGAATCCAGGGCCTGAATTCTGTGTCCACTTTGAGATTAACAACAAACATGAGGGTGGTATGGGATCTAGCAGCTGCCCTGAGAGCCCAAGGTGCCTGGGGACTGCCACAAATGTGGGGATCCTCACTGGGAGCAGATGGGATGGCCTCATATGGGTTATCACCTCGAGGTCGTCTAAGTTCATGCCATGGGTATTTGGGGCATGTCTGACTAGGCATTGCTACATTGTCTGCTGTCATGTCATTTTCACTGTTGGAGCTCTCCCCAAGTCATCAACTGTTGTCTGTGAGGTAGAGGCCTGGAGTGACAGGCTCTCATCACTCACAGATTATGTTTGGTAATCTGTGTGGGATTCTGAGAGGGGGGTATCTTTCCCATGTTTAAGTGTTTAAGAGCAGCATGCCATGCCAACTCTAGCCAAAGAAAAGACATGCACAGCACTGCTGCCATAACAAAACAAATTCCTAGCACCTCAGCGGCTGATGGCATTCTGCAGGGGTTCCCTACGGTAGACGAATAGACAGTGGTGTATCAGATCATACGTATGTCCTGTGCTTAGTGGGGGACTTCCTTGATTCGTTAGATCAAGGCTGTATGCCCACACGGTGTCTCCGGAGCGTCACCTCTCTCGAGTGAGGGAAGATGACTTGGTTCTGAATTGTGGGATCATCAGTCCCTTATGTGAATTCACCGGGCGAATCAAAAGTAAGAGGAGGAGCCAAGAAATGGCGTTATACTTCTGGGCAGTATGTGTCTAACCTGCGGTCACTTAGACCGAGGACAAGGACAAGGAAAGGGGCGTAGGAGGGGGTTCTGTGCTCACCCTCACAGAACTGAACAGCACACAGAACACCGAGGGGCCTACTTGCCAAAATCAAGGGGGGACCTCATCGAGTCCAACACGCTGTCTCTCTCTCAATCCACAGCAACAATATCTCACTGCCCCCTCTTCTCTGTTGCTACTGGAAAATAAACACTCCTCTCTCATCAGATGAGCAACTATTTATGGTCATCTGGTTCATTTAGGGGCCCAAGAGGAGATTTCAAACAATTTTGTAAATGGCTTTATCCTTACGACTTAAGACAATGCCCGAGAAATAACAGATGCTCAATAAATAATCACTGAATGGATGAGTAAATCTGATATATCCATTACACCACTTTTTAAAAGATTTATTTACTTATTTATTAATTTATTTGAAAGGCAAAGTTACAGACAGGCAGAGTCAGAGGCACAGAGAGAGAGAGAGTTGTGAGACAAAAAGAGAGTGAGTACTCTTTCCTCCACTTGTTCACTCCCCCAAATGGCCGCAATGGCTAAGGCTGACCCAGGCCAAACTCAGAAGCCAGCAGCCAGGAGCTGCATCTGTGACTCTCATGTGGGTGCAGGGGCCCAAGCACTTGGGCCATGTTCTGCTGCTTTTCCCAGGCACATTAGCAGAAAGCTGGATCAGAAGTGGAGCAGCCAGTACTTGAACTGATGCCCATGTGGGATGCCGGTGCCACAGGTGGCAGCTTTACCCACTATACCACAGCACCGGCCCCCATCATATCACTTTAATACAAGACTCCCTGAGACAGGAAAGGATGTTAAAAATCAGCTTTAAAATGATCTACTCTTCCCGTTTCACAAAGAAATGAGATTCAGGGTGGTCTCGGCTTACACCAAATCTTGATACAGAAGATCAAGTTGAAGGTCCATAGACCACTGACCTGCCTGACCTCAGTGAGCTTGGGCAATTTTGTTGACACATCCAACAAACTGGAGAGAAGCTAGGAGAGAATTTCCTAGAAACTGCTAGCACATTCCACAAATACAAATGGACATACTAAGCCCAGAGGTACTGAACAGAAAAGGAAGAACAGGGGGTGCCATGTCCTTGAATGACAAGCTGCATACCTGGGAATGACAATGTGCTGTAGGGGGTGCAGCAGCTGGCTCTAGCAGTACAAACTGAGTACCCCTGGTGAACATCACTACAGCAAGTAGTGAACAGGAGGAACAGGAAGCAGAACACACACATGCACTTTTCAATGTTTAGTTAATACTTTCAATTTCCTCCTAAAATAGAAGGCAGGCTTCAAGGAGATGGGGCCTTTTTCTGTCTTAATTATTGATTATTTGTTGAATACATGAAAAGATGAATGAATTAATGATTTGGAATTGCTCACAGGATAGACATGATGCTAAGCACAGATGATGAGTCCTGCCTCAAGAGCTCAGTGCCCAGAGAGGGAAACAAACACTCCCAAATGCCACATTATGTGTTCAGTGTTCAGAGCTGAAAGGTTTCCACAGGGATCTGAACAGCAGGGATAGAAGGTCTCAAGAAATGCATCAGATAGAGGTTGATGATTAACTTTCTGCTATATAAGAAAAGTCGAAACGAATCAGGAATAGAAGATGGGAAACAGGGAACAGCAAACACAAAAGCCTTGAGCAAGAGTGAGGAGGAAGAACTCCAAGCAGTTCCACATCGTTTGGAAGCAATGTGGCCTTTTTAATTAGACAGATCCAGTTTCAAATCCTACTGCTGTTTCTTACTACCTGAGTGTTCATGGACGAGTAACTCAAACAGTCTGCTCTTTGATTTTAAAACCAGTAATTTGGAGAAAATATTGCCAGCATTTCAGCTTCTTGTAAGGATCACATGAGATTGTATTTGGATTTGGTCCATGGCTGAGCTCAGGAATCAATGGCTGCTATCACAATGTAGGGGTAAGCAAAAGGTCACCAGAACAGGCAGGCGTGGGCCAACTCATTCATAGGTTGATGGTGCCATAAGAATTGTGTGTTTTGACCAGGAGGCAAGAGGAGGAGTTGTGGGGTTTTAAGGAGCGTGAAGGGACAGGGTTGGCTCCCCATGTGAATCAGGCATGGATTGTGTGAGGGTTGAAAGAATGAGGAAGGTGAGACTACTCTGTAGTCACAATAATTTAAGCAGAAAATAAAGACTTGATCTAAGGAATAAATAATGGAGACTGAGAGGAGGAGACACACACAAGATTGCAAGAAGAATTGATGGGACTTGATTATTGATGGCTCCCATGGAATTACAGAAGTCAAACTGTGCTTCCAAGTGTGGTTCTCAGCCCACAGCCACACCGAAACCATTTGTTAGCAGCTGACTTCCTAGCAAACCATGTGGGAAGGATGAGTATTTTCTCCACGGCAGATGAAACCACTGAAGGAAACAAAGGTGAAATACCTAGCTCAAGAGAGAAATTAGTAAGTAATGGAGACAGGAATCAAAGGAGATGGTCCGTAAGCCCAGAGCCTGAGCTCTTACCCACATCAGTTATCTGCATGCTGTATTTACACTGAACTCATGTCTCTCTTCAGGGGAGATATCAACCTCTCCTGTAGCCCTCAGAGTCAGCCTTTGGTGTATCCGAGAGGTGAGTTCAAAATGAATGTTTATGTTATATTAGCAAACTCTCAGTGACAAACCACCTACTTCAAGTGGATGAACACATGACCTTCTGTGAATTATTGTGTGGTCTGAGCCAAGACCTGGTAAACTCATCTCTGTTCAAAAGCCTTGGTAATAATGAGAGGTTCTGGTAACTGCTTCAGTTGGTAAGTCTCTCAACACCTTCAGAAAACTGATTCAACATCCATTCTGCTTGACTCACCCTCAAAGAAAATGAGTGGGAAATGGAGAGAAGCATTATAGCAAACCCTAGAAAACATACAGTAGTAAAAGAGAGAGGGACTTCTAGGGTGTTCTATTCTCCAGAGATTATCAACTATCAGAAGAAAATGAGAAAGTACTGAGAACACCAAATGTTTGAATAAATTAAAAGCATACTTAATTCTTAGGTAAGCAAAGTCTAGAAATAATAATATATTAAATTAAGGTCACCCCAATAAATCTGACTAAACACCTTTTTACTTGAAAAAAATTCTAAAGTTACTCTATAGGGGAAAATGTATAAAACAAAAATAATTATGTGGGGCCCGCGCCGTGGCTTAATAGGCTAATCCTCCGCCTTGCGGCGCTGGCATACCGGGTTCTAGTCCTGGTTGCCCCTCTTCCAGACCAGCTCTCTGCCATGGCCCGGGAGTGCAGTGGTGGATGGCCCAAGTGCTTGGGCCCTGCACCCGCATGGGAGACCAAGAGAGGCACCTGGCTCCTGCCTTGGGATCAGCACGATGCACCCGCCACAGCACGGTGGCCATTGGAGAGTAAACCAATGGCAAAAGGAAGACCTTTCTCTCTGTCTCTCTTTCACTGTCCACTCTGCCTGTCAAAAAAAAAAATTACGTGGGTTAAAAGAGGTACTTGTCTTACTAGATAAGAAGCTGTGCTATAGTAAATCTATGATAATTGAAATCCTCTGGTTCAGGGTCAGAACTAGATGGGCAGGTCAATGGACAGAAAACAGTGCTGACAGAAACACATGCATAGATATGAATTTAGCATATGATTTAGCTGCCATCTCAAAGCAGTAGGGAAATGTTAAATTTCCCAATAAATGATGTTGGGACAGTTGGCTTACAATTTGAATAAAATTTAATTTGCATCCTTACCATGTTTCTGATTCCCATATAAACTCAGAGTGGATTAAATGTTTAAATGTAAATAAAACACATAAACAATAGAAGAAATTGTAGCTCATATTCTTATATCTAAAGATTTTCTAGCCATGTTATCAAATCAAGAAACCATGAAGGGGCTGGCGCCGTGGCTCACTTGGCTAATCCTCCACCTACAGCGCCGGCACCCTGGGTTCTAGTCCCGGTTGGGGTGCCAGGTACTAGTCGTGGTTGCTTCTCTTCCAGTCCAGATCTCTGCTGTGGCCCGGGAGGGCAGCAGAGGACGGCCCAAGTGCTTGGGTCCCTGCACTCGCATGGGAGACCAGGAGGAAGGACCCAGCTCCTGGTTTCGGAACGGCACAGCACCAGCCGTAACGGCCATTAGGGGAGTGAACTAATGGAAGGAAGACCTTTCTCTCTGTCTCTCTTTCACTGTTTATAACTCTACCTGTCAAATGAAAAAAAAAAAAACTTATAAAAAAAAGAAACTATGAAGGATGAACTTAACACTTAAGGACTCAAACAGGTTTATGTGACAAAAGAAGCCATTGTAATCAATATTCTGTACTTTGGAAATTTATATTCATTAAATAAAAGTTAAAAAAAAGTCACTCTTACCAATATTAAGAGAAAAAATAGTAAGACATAAGATGTGTGCTCTTTGACAGGATGCTAAGAAAAATAATGTCCATGCTTCTATGAAACAAAGTGTGGTTTCAATAATTCGTGCACTAAACAATCATTGAGCTCACTGTGGGTCAGGAGCTTTGGTAGGTGCCAAGCACGTATCAGAGCCAGGAGTCAAGGTCCCTGTTCTCACAGAGCAAAGGATCCTTCAATGGGTGACTGGGACATAGTGAAAGAAAACAATATTACATAGAGAAGAGTCCTATGATGAAAATGAGGCAAAATGCTGCTCTAGAGAGTGGTGGGTGGTGGTCATTTAGAGAAGGTCATGGTTAACCTTAGTGTGCAGTTCAAGTGAGGGGAATAACCCACAGCAGGCTATTAATGTAGGAAGAAACGGGCTCGTTGGAGGATGAGAGAAAGCTCCTGACCACAGCATGCAGGAGACAGGGGAATGTGGTTCAAGAAGGGTTGAGGAGTTGGTGCCTTATGGATCATGTACACCCTTACACGCCAGGCTCACTTTTTACTTTGAATGTGAGAGTAGGCATTGGACCTTGTAAGCAGATGACTGGCTTGTGGCTACTAGAGGGAAAGAACAGCTGCCTCTACTTGCTTTGTCCTCTCCAACAGAGCCTACCTTGGCCATTTGCTCCTGGGAACACTCGAGGTATGTTCCTCTCAAATCAAGTCACAGCATAAGGCAAATCCACTCAAAACAGTAGAATGGAGATGTCAGAATCAAGGGGTATTGCATATAAAGAATCTCAAGGCTCATCAAACAGCACATCTCATATACACAGAATATTCTCACCTAGGTAGCTGTTGTCACTATTTCTTTTTTTATGTATACCTTTGCCATCCCAGCTCAGTTGAAGCCCTATTTTATCTATGCTTTCTATTTCAGAATCTGAGCTCATTTTGAAAACTCAACGCTTTGTAAGCAGTTAAATGAGCTTTCTTTTAGAAGTTTAAGTTGTCATGGATATGTGAAAATTAACCAAACACTGAGCTTTTTATTTCTTGGATTCAGAAATAAAATATGTGCCTCTTGGAGAGAACCTGCGTGAGAACAGGAAAGGGGATGATGGAGACATGAATACAAGTATGTGTATTTGTGTGCACTCACACAGGGATGGTGGGGGTGTGCAGAGGCCCACAGCACACATCATGGGTGACAGATGTCTACTTCTGGCCAAAACCAAGCACCATTTCCCATAAACTATCGGTTTCTCAATCCTTTTCTTTCGCACTCAAGAAAGCAGTTCTGTAAATTAAGAGAAATTAGAAGAGCAGTAGGATGGGTTGAGAACACAACAGAAGAAATAAACCCACTCTGTCACTTGTAAAACCCTTAATCACAGCATGTTAGGATTCAGTTCCAAACCTAAAAGGTACACAAAAGTATTATCCTCAGAAAACCTGAGATACATTGTATAGTGATAAAATAATTCCTATGAAAGCTAAATAATTGCTTGAAACAATAGTTAATTTATCAGTAACTCAATGAACAATGATCTAATACATTCATAACCTGGTGAATTGATTTTGAGCAAATAAGTCAGCGCCACTCAAATGTGCTTGCCATGATTTCCAATCTTGTTTACTGAACACTTTCTCTAGCGCTGAGAGCTGACAGTAAGGTCAGGTGACCCAAGACCCGGTTCCTGCAACCAAAGGCACACAGAGAACAGCTTCTCCTGTTTCCAGAGCCCACAAAAGAAGCATTGTCACCAGCACATGGACCCTGGGCAGCCTCCCCTCCACCACACATTGGTTTTGCTTAAAGCATTTAAAAAATTCCATTTCAGTCAATCATATTTTAATTTATACAAGATGGTGATATCATGGTACAGCTATTTTATTATTATAGAACTTGACATATATAAATAAAGTGATTTTTAAAAATAGCAAAAAAATCTGAATATCTTCATTTTTCTTAAATGAAAATGTCTGGCAGCCTATTTTCCATATTATTTGTAAAACTTCTTTCCTAAGGAACCCTCTGTCTTCCACCCACCCCATTCATTCAGCACACATTTACCGAGTGTCCACTCTGTGCCAGCTGAGCTCCACCCCGTAGATGGTACAGCATTCCCATTCCCTTGGGGTCAGTCAGCAGTTGGGCAAGAAGGTCCAAAAGTGGGAGTTATGACTGCTGGGATGGATGTCCAAGATGACAAAGCCAATCCCACTCTCTTGTTCATGGGATTTTTACCACTCCCTTCCTCTCTGAGTAAAGTAAGAAAGTTTTTGTCAACATTAACTGCTCTAATTATGTGTCTGCTCATTCAGCAGAGTTAAAAAATTCTGGAATGGTGTTAATTACTTGAACACACAACACAGTCTGACTCATGGGGGTAAACTAATACAATGCATAATTAAGAATCAGAGCAAAACTAATCTACTGTGTTTGAAACAAGTAAGTAAAAGGGGCAATAGCATATGCTTTGATACAAGGCCTAAATCTTTGACTAAATACAAATACACACACACACACATACACACACACACACACACACCTGTACACTGAATGACAATCACATCACAGGCTCACACTCACACACCAACTCACATACATACAATGCCCCCTACACCTTCACAGCATTCCCTAACTGATAAAGGAAAAACAGAAATGTCCAGACACAGGAGGCCATTTCTCAGTGTTACATCTGCAAACCTTGCGAGCTCTTTTCTTTCTGCTGCTAAGCCCCCACCCACACCAGTCCTAAAGATTCACAGAAGCGTAAATGGCACAGACCCTCAAGGCAGTCTCTGGTTGAGGGGAGTCGAGGGAAGGGCTGCGTTATCTCACTCCAACAGATGCCTGCTTTTGCCTGCACGACTTAACTCCACCCTGACAGAGACACTGAGGTCAGCTTTGATCTCTGGGTCACCTGTCTGAAAGAACTGATGATTCCATACTGGTCGGTTTGTTCAATGAAATACAGCATTATCTTCTGACTTGTAGGTAGAGATGCTAAGATAGTCAACGTTAAAGCAGTCTTCTCAATGCCACACGTGGGCAGTGGAGACAAGAAGTACTCTTTCTGCCAAACTGTGCTGTCCTAATGAAGGATCACTCGAGAAAGAGAGAATGGGTGGTGGTAAAAATAAAGAAATAAAAAGGTGATATAAACAAGAATCCCTACATGGTGTTGAGTCTTTCCCTGGAAGAAAAATTGGTGGAATAGTTATCATCCCAATGACTCCTTCCTGGACCTCACCATGTATCCAAGCATGAAAATCTCTATGGTGCCAAGCCTAAACACCGTTCCTCTTAAATATTTAAGAGCAACAACTGGATCCACAAACCTCAGTTTCAGGGCAACAGGAGAATGAAGACCCTGTTGGGCTGGAATAAAGATCAAGCAAGTGCCCCCAGCAATGGAATGTAATATGTCCATGAGTACTACTATTTATCCAATTAACTCTATATGCTCCCTCTTCCCATTTGGGAAGACTCCCACCTTAGGCATAGACATAAGTTAATTCAGAAGTAGTTAGTGAGCACCTATATACTCCTTACAATTCTGTGCATGAAGAGAGGATATTAAAGACAGTCATTACTCCCAAAGAAGGCCTAAGACTGTAGAAAAGGCAATATCACACAATTAGTCAATATCATAAACCATGTGAATCAGACCTAAGTCATAAGTTTAGAAAGAGAAGGAGGATTTTTTTCTTCCCCAGAGTGTCTTGGCTTTCCATGCCTGAAATATTCGCATGGGCTTTTCAGCCGGATCTGCATGCCTGAAGGGCTGATTCTGAGGCCGGAGTGCAGTTTAGGACATCTGCCATTCTGTGGGTATGCTGTGTATCTCACTTCCCATGTTGGATCATTCTCTCCCTTTTTTATTCTATCAGCTAGTATTTGCAGACACTATTCTTCTTTATGTGATCCCTTTGGTTCTTAGTCCTATCATTATGATCAATTGTGAACAAATTGATCACTGGGACTAGTGAGATGGCATTGGTACATGCCATCTTGATGGGATTGAATTCGAATCCCCTGGTATGTTTCTAACTCTACCGTTTGAGGTAAGTCAGCTTGAGCATGTCCCGAATTGCACATCTCTTCCCTCTCTTATCCCCACTCTTATATTTAACAGCGATCACTTTTCAGTTAAGTTTCAGCACTTAAGAAGAACTGTGTATTGATTATAGTATTCAACCAAAAGTATTAAGTAGAAAAAACAAAAAAAATACTAAGAGGGATAACATATCAAGTTGCTCATCAACAGTCAGGGTGAGGGCTGCTCAAGTCACCGTTTCTCATAGTGTTCATTTCACTTTAACAGGTTTCCTTTTTGGTGCTCAGTTAGTTGTCACCTATCAAGGAGAACAAGTGGTATTTGTCCCTTTGGGATTGGCTTATTTCACTCAGCATAATGTTTTCCAAATTCCTAACAGGGATCACTTTTCAGTTAAAATTTAAACACCTAAGAATAATTGTGTGTTAATTACAGAGTTCAACCTAAATGAAAGATCTCTGCGAGTGAGATCCCAGTGGAAAGAACGGGTCATCAAAGAAGGAGGTACCTTTCTCTGAAGGGAGGAGAGAACTTCCACTTTGACCATGGCCTTGTCTAAATATGATCAGAGTCAGTGAACTCAGGAGGCTTCCATAGCCTTGGCAGCTCATGACAAGAGCCTAGGGTGATTACTGAGGCCATAAACAAGAGTGTCAATTTGTTAAGTCAACAACAGGAGTCACTGTGCACTTACTCCTCATGTAGGATCTCTGTCCTTAGTGTGCTGTACATTGAGATTTAATGCTATAACTAGTACTCAAACAGTATTTTTCACTTTATGTTTCTGTGTGGGAGCAAACTGTTGAAATCTTTACTCAATGTATGCTAAACTGATCTTCTGTATCTAAAGAGAAACGAAAATGAATCTTGATGTGAATGGAAGGGGAGAGGGAGTGGGAAAGGGGAGGGTTGCGTGTGGGAGGGACGTTATGGAGGGGGAAGCCATTGTAATCCATAAGCTGTACTTTGGAAATTTATATTCATTAAATAAAAGTTTAAAAAAAAGAAAGAAAGAGAAGGAGGAAATCCAGAGATTGCAGAGCCCCGATGACTCTGGATCCTAGTCCCGAAACCAAGAAGTAGAGCCTGGTCCCCGAGCTCCAGGGGGATTGCACCATGGTGCAGTGCACTGTGCCACGTCAGACTGTTGTAGCATTCCTTTCATTCCTGATAGATGTGGCTCCCGTCCTGAGTCTTCCTCTCACTATGTTTATAGATTCAGTAAATAATCTGATCCCTCATTAACTCATTTGGTTTCTGAGACTAAAGGGCTAATGTGTTCAAAGTTTCACATTAGAGCTGGGGATATAGCAGGTGCTCAACTCAGTAATTCTCACTCTTCAGAGTTATTTCAGTACTATATCAAAGGATAAAACTTTTCCTGGAGTATTTTCGCCAAGGTACAATTACATATCTGAAGTCATCAGAAGTTACCTAAGACTTCCACATCTTACTTCAAATTAGTGGATTCCAAACATTGCTGCATGCAGGACTCACCAGGGAACCTTTATTCTGATTCCTGGGCCCCATCCCAAACATTCTCATCGCATTGGTCTAGAACACATGTCAAATATTCAGATTTTCAAAAATCCCCCAGGTACTTCTAATGTGGAACAAAATTTGGGAACCACTCTTTTATGGCCAAATTACACATCCTGTATCACAGAAACCTGCCAAAGCAGCAGACCAAGAATCAAGCAGAGGATACACTCCCTGACATGGTCACTTATTCATTATATTAGTCAGCATTCTCCAGAGAAATAGAACCATTTGGAAATAGATTGATAGATCGATAAATCGTTAGATAGGTAGATAAATAAAGATATATGAGCATGTGCCCTCACACACACACAGGAGTATCTTTACAAAATTTATGGAAATATGTATTATTAAAAGCTTTGAATGCATTTCAAAAACTTTTTTTTTGACAGGCAGAGTGGACAGTGAGAGAGAGAGAAAGGTCTTCCTTTTCCATTGGTTCACCCCTCAATGGCCACTACGGCCGGCATGCTGTGGCTGACACACCGCGCTGATCCAAAGCCAGGAGCCAGGTGCTTCTCCTGGTCTCCCATGTGGGTGCAGGGCCCAAGCACTTGGGTCATCCTCCACTGCACTCCTGGGCCACAGCAGAGAGCTGGACTGGAAGAGGGGCAACCTGGACAGAATCCGGCGCCCCGACCGAGACTAGAACCCGGTGTGCCGGCGCCGCAAGGCGGATGATTAGCCTAGTGAGCCGTGGCGCCGGCCCTCAAAAACTTTTTACATCAGAATAAAGTAGTTTAAACCCATTTCCCACACTTTTTTGACTCCCATGTATACATCTATATATAGCATTAGCTAACACGTTTATATTTCATCAAAGGCACCAAACAAATTCCTTGGCACATAATTTGTGCCAGGTGTGTCCTTACTTAATGAAAGAAACTCACGTGTTTTCACAGCGCTGGTCTCCCCTTGGTCCAAAGACAGGAAGTAGAGGGGAGATGAGAAAGAGAGAAGGACTTGAAGATTAACTAGGAACCAATGAGCAGCTATGAATCACTGCTTATTAGTTCTGATTCCTCAGGGCACACACATACATACCCACCCTCACAAACACAAACACACACACACACACACACACACACACAAAACATAAGCACTACCAGACAAACCACGGAAAAACATTTATAGCTTAACCCTTTTAAAGATAAGGAAACTGAATGGAACCAGCATTGTGGCATGGTAAAGCTGCCTCCTGCAGTGCCGGCATCTGATCCAGCTCTCGGCTATGGCCTGGGAAAACAGCAGAAGATGGCCCTAGTCCTTGGGCCCCTGCACCCACGTGGGAGATGCAGAAGAAGCTTCCGGCTCCTGATTGGTACAGCTCTGGCTGTTGCCACTAATTGGGGAGTAAACCAGCAGATGGAAGATCTCTCTCTTCCTCTCTGCCTCTACCTCTCTGTAACTCTGCCTTTCAAATAAATAAATCTTTAAAAAAAAAAAAAAAAAAAAGATAAGAAAACTGAAGGCAGAAAGCCTCACTTTCTGATTTTCATTTCAGTTCCACATTAAGTTCATGCCTACTCCAGGCCTAATACACAGGACCCTAGAATTAGAGTGATACCATTAGGATATGGTTTGCCATTTGTCTTATCCGGTCTTGGTCCTGAGCCCCCTGACAATCTAAATTCTCTTCTTGCTTTTGTGAGCCTTGTGTGACAAGGAGTTGGTGGCACTTTCTTGATGCCCTTCCAAAAAGCAGAGCCAGCCCTCCAGGGAGCAACAGTACATCATGGCCCTGAATGCACATATTTTGAGAAAAAAGGCAAAATGGGTGGAGAGCAGATTTTTAAGCTAATTGCTTTAGGGTCATTATAATCAATATCAGTTGCCCCAGGCCAAGCCTGGCTTTGCCTTGTCAGGAAGCTGACATTCTGTGCTC